>NC_059339.1:63879386-64501886 GCF_018350155.1 Leopardus geoffroyi | reverse complement strand
CATTGCATCACTTATTTGACATCAAAAACTTTAACTGTAGAATAATGTTAGTTTACAAGATCCCTGGGATTTTTTTTCCCTCTAGCTCCAATATTTGATAATTGTCTGAGTGTTCTTTCTTCCATAGGGAAAGAGCATGTTCATAATTAATTATATAATTCAGAATTTGCCTCTATTATCCTGATTTCTCCACCTCAACACTGACTTTATGGACAGCCCAGAAAAGATTCACATTTGTTGACTACCCACTCTGTGAAGCATTATGTTCATGCTAAGAGCACCGTTGTGAACCAGGCACATGTAGCCCCTTCCTTCAAACATCAATGGGACTGATTGTAGGAAATCCTGCTGTAACCTTCTAAATGCACTCTTTTACCTGTATTACCTCCAGCATCTAGCAAGGTTCTAGATGCAAAGCAGATATAAGTGAACAATGAACCAGTTAAATGATCTGACATCTCTTTGCACACGTCAAACTCTCCACAGCAGGCCAGGTTTCTCAGACATATGAACCTGGGGAGAAGATGGGTAGACGTGAGTACAGATTGTATGTAGATTGAGTAGTGGCTTAATTGTGTTATGGCAAGTTTGAATGTGGAGCTAATTAGTTTGTATGACTGTAGAATATAGAAACTATATTATAGCTTCACATTTATTTTTATGAAATGAGTTAGCAGCCAAGGAAGCCCACTGAAATGAATAGAAACTAATTGAAAGTAATAGGGAATTACCTGAACATATATTGCCAGTAAATTAAATTAATTGAAGGTAATTGATAGTGACTGAAATTAATAAAAGTAATGGAAACAAATTGTACTTAATTGAAATTTATTGAAATTGAATTAAACTCAATAACTCAAAGTCTATTAAATTTAATAGATCCTAATTGATATTAATTATAGACAATGCTTAATAATAACAGACCATTCTTAAAGGCTTCCAACTGCACTTGCACCATACTATTGTCTTCAACATGTAAGAGTAAATTTTAAGGAGAAAAAAAAAAGGCATTCACAGGAAAAAAAATACTGCTTTGGAATTTTAGATTTCTCTATGGAGTAGCTGAATTAGAAGAATTTGATGCTGGTAACAGAGCTTCCCCTGAAGACTTGGGAAGATAAAAATGGTTTTACTTCTTTCAGGGAGGAGACTTTTATTAGAGTTTAATGAGAACATTTTACCTGTTAAAACATTAGTTTTGATTTGATTAATACTCATGCATCCATGTTGTATTGAACATCTGCCATCTTTATACCTGTTTTGTCAGAACCCTTTATGGTTTTTTTTTCTTTCTCTTTCTCGCCCTCAGTTACAAGAGATTCAAAACCCGTAGGGTTTTTCATAAACATGTATTGGAGGATATAAGGACTTGCATTTTCAGCTATTTCTTCCTCAGCTTTGGACTCTTGAGGAAAAGATCCCATGCTGGAATTCCTGTTGTGGGATTGTGCTAGCTGGGGTCCTTCTACTCAGTGACAGTGACAGTGCATACATTTAGTTATGTTTCCATAGTTCATGCTTTTATCAACCTTGCTGCTTAACTGAGCAGCACTGTTTTGAGAAAAAGTAATTTTCTTTCAAAAGAAATGAATAAAATTTATTTTACATGAAATATTTATTAAAATGGTTAGAAGACTATAGAGAAGGTTTACTGTGTGTGGTGTGGAAACAAATGCCAAATCATTGGGCTTACATCAGGAGAAGCCCAGGATCGGTATGTAAATTAGTTATTCTCATTCCAGCTGTGTCTCAGAAATATCTGTGTGACATACTAAAAAGGTCCTGCTCAGGGGAGAGGGCCCAGGCATCAGTATTTTTTTTCTTTTTCAAATTGCCAAGTGTTTATGAGGCAAAGTCAGGGAGAACTTCTAGGCTAAATACAGGTTTGTCTTCGGTTTCTGCCTTCTTTTTCTCTTGCCCATGATTGCTTCTCCTCAACCCTGAGCCTTCTGGCCAGTTCTTCATTCTTGTTTGCTTTAAAAATTGCTTGTAGACACTTGATTCATTTTAAAGGAAAAGAAGCTCATAAAAATCTAGAGTATGATTACTCTCAAAAGAAATTGAACACAGATCCAAATTTCATGAGAATTTTAGTTACAAGTAAGTAGGATGGGATAAAAGTCTCAGGACCCTAGAAATCTTTGATAGATTCCTGGTCAGACACACAGTGACTTTACTGGCTGTAGGATTCCTTCTCACCCACACTTCATTGCAACCCATGCTGCAATGAAAGAACCCGTGCACACAGGAAGTCATTCTAGCTCCTCAGTATGGCATTTGTAGTTCCGTAAGCCTTTTTCTTCTGGTAGGGAAACACCAACATATATTTTAACAATATATGTGTATGATTTAACCAGTATCTCTGGGTTTTCTAAAAATCATAAGTGTTCAAAAACTTTAATTCTCCAGCACCAACATACACATTTTATATAAACAATTCATTAGGAAACTGGTACAGAGTCTTAACAGGAATTGTATCTGGGCATCTGTTTAAACATCCAGCCCAGGAGATGTCTAATCTTTAGTTTGTACAATTGCAATGGAAACTTTACACTCCGTTACTAACAACCAATTTTGCATATATATGTAACAAAGCAAAATAATAAACCCCTTGGGCACCTGGTTGGCTCAGTAGGTTGAACATGAGACTCTTGATTTCTGCTCAGGTCATAATCCCAGAGTCGTGAGGTCGAGCCCCACATTGGGCTCTGTGCTGAGCATAGAGCTTGATTAAGATTCCTTCTCTCTCTCTCTCCCTCTCCTTCTCTCTCTCTCTCCCCCTCTCCCCTGCTTGTGCGCTCTCTCTCTTTCTCTTTCTAAATGTTAAAAAAAAGGGGTGCCTGGGTGGTTCAATCGGTTAAGCGTCTGACTTTGGTTCAGGTGATGATCTCACAGTTCGTGAGTTTGAGCCCTGCATCAGGCTTTAGCTGACGGCTGGGAGCCTGGAGCCTGCTTCAGATTCTGTCTCCCTCTCTCTCTGTTCCTCCCCTGCTCACACTCCATCTCTCTCTCTCTCTCAAAAATAAATAAAAATTTTAAAAAAATTTAAATAAAAAACAAATTTAAATGAATTTAATCAATAACCAAGCCAAATACTAATAAATGTAAAAAAATATTGAAATGTTTAAAAACCACATGAATGGAGACCAGCAATCTGCCTTGATGCTCCTATCATGAAATTCCTGTACTTTCTCCTCCCTCCTATCATCTTTCAGGAGGTAAAGAGGAAGGATGATTGGCTGCATTTCCTCCCTCTTAGTAGAAATTCAGAAAATTCCTTCCTGGCTCTTGAGTCTTAAGGAGTATTGTCCAAGAGGGGACTAGTTTTTGGGTTGTACTTTCAGAGCACTCTGGCTTCTGGAAAGCATGGAATTGCCTAACTTCTTGTACTCCTCTTTGTGGGGAAAAAGACTGAACTGCCAGAGCAAGCGAGCTTTGGTCTTTGCTCCATGAGACACTGCAGGCAGAAGCAAAGCACAATGGGTGGGGATATAATAGAAGCTCCCTCATATTAAGCTGAGACCACCAGTGGCCACACTTTCCTTGTAAGGGTTAACAGGAAATAAATCTTAGAAGTAAGTAAACATCTTCATATTTCTCACAAAACTTAGTGCTTTGCCTTACAAATTATGAATACTTAATATGTATTGAATAATCATTTTCTTTTAGACGGTAGTTTTTTTTTCTCTAAATACAGCTTATTGAATATCCTAATGTACCTGGAAATGTGTACAGTCATGTAATCATGATAAAACATCTCTTACTGGGATCTGAAGAGAGGAAACAAGTTTATCCCTCAGAATTCTCCTTTTAGAAATTAAGCTTGCAAAAAAAAATATGATATAGATTTAAGTTACCCATTTATTTATTTAATAATCCAAGGAAGTCAAATCCAGGAGGATTTCTTTTTTCAACATTTTCCACAAAACCATTGCCCTGGGACAGCCCAACCTTCCCTGAGATTCAGCCCCACTGCAGCTATTAAGTATTATGATCTGGATTCTGTACCACAAATATCCTGGAAGTTTTTGTCTAGATTGTCAGTCACCATTAAATCACCACAGCCTATTTTGGATTTTCATTTCCCTTTCTTCAGCAAGTGACAATGTGGACATTCCATTCTTTTTTGAAACATTCTTCTCATTTCAGCAGGGCAATCCCGGTTCTAATTACCCCTTCCAAAATATCCTCCAGCTCAACTCTGTACTCATTTCTTTTTTGGCCTCTAAAATGGGGAAGCAATAATTTTTAAGGCCCTCGTGGACCTTTATCCCAATTTCATTTACGGTATTTAGCATGATCTACATAGCAGCACATATTCTTCATTTAATGCATAAATGAAAAAAAAGTACCTTTTATTGCCTCTAATATGAGTCCATAGTTAATTTTACATCATTTATTGACCTTTGCCTCTGACTCTATTGTGCAGAAATCCATCATTAAAAAATATAGTTCAAGTAATACAACCTATGGCACATTCCTCAGAGTTGTCTTGGTTGTAAATTCTCAGAATTTGTAGCTGGTTTGTGATTCCCTTTTTATACTAATCTTTAATGGAAAGGATTCTGATAGTCCACAGTGTCATCCACGTGTCAGGAAGGGGAGGCTTAGGACCATGACACACAACTATATTTACCTGTGTGATGATACTATTAACCTGTTTTAAATAAAGGTCATACTGAAGTCAAACTATATATTTTCCTATCCTCTATATACCAGTTTTATAAGTTGTCATAAGAAGAAATCTCCTCTATAAAGTCTGGTTCTCCCTTCCCTCCCTATAAAATTGACTGTAGGTTCCCCTCCCCCATTGTGTCTTTTACATGCATTTATCACACCCCTGAAACCATTTAGTTCCCTTCTTAATTTTCACATATGTTCTCCAACGTGAAGCAGTGCAGGGCATATGTGTTTAAAATATGAGTTCCAGATCCACATGGGTCGGTTCAAAGTCCCATCCTTGACTTGTAGGTTGTGCAGCCTTGAACACATTACTTCAACTCTCTCTACCTCAATTTCTTCACCTTTGAAATGAAGATAATAATACTTATGGCATAGAGTTGTTGTGAAAACAAGAGGCGGTTATTCATGTAAAGAATTTGGTATGCAGTGAGAACTCAAAAATAATAGAGTAATAAGCAGAATGTTGATCTCCTTGAGGGCAAGAACAATGTCTGATTTCCTACTGTGTTCTCATAACTTAGTTCAAGACCCTAATACACCAGAAAGGAGATCTTACACCCTGGAACTCTTCAATCACAGATATTTAATGAATCTCCCTTATTCATGATTCCTGGTGCTCCAATTTTTTTCTTACTTTTTTTTTCACTGCTCAACGAACCCATACTTTATACATAATAGATAAGTATGATTTTGAGTGATATTGCATGATGCCAAATCCACATGATATCTGAATTTAGATGACACTAAAATAAGCCAATTTAATAAAGCTACTGAATTTTTATGTGATTTTAGGCATTGAAATTTTATAAGTGATTCACAACAAAAATAGTGCATTAAAACATTTACCTTCTTGTTAGGTGTGTTGGTGTCACAGAACATATCTCCAGAATGAAATAATTAGTCCACAGCTAGACATTTCTGTCTTTCCAGATGTTTTGGAATATTTGATTGAAAATCTATATAATTGGTGCACCTTAGTGGCTCAGTTGGTTAAGCGTCCTACTCTAAGTTTCAGCTCAGGTCATGATCTCAAGGTTCATGGGATTGAGCCCTGTGTTGGGCACTGTGCTGACAGCACAGAGCCTGCTTGGGATTCTCTCTCTCTCTATGTGCCCCTTCCCTGCTCGTGCTCTCTCTGTCTCTCTCAAAATAAATAAATTAACATTTTTTAGAAGAAATAAATTCTGTGTAATTAACAGAATTTCCTTTTTTTATCTCAATATTTTTTGTTACAAAAGGTTTTTGTTACAAAAGGTCTGTTTTTTGGTGATTAAAATACTTTGTGATAAGGTTTAAAATTTAATTCCAATAATTTATCTTAGGTTTTATTATCCTATCTTAAATCTCTCAAGAATATTCTTCAGAAAATAAACTTAGTGCAAATTTAGAAATATTTATTTTCAATTCTTGTAGATCAGAAAATTCTAAAATTGGTTTAGTTATAAAAAGATTTGGTTGAGTTCTCCTGGAGCATTCAAGAGGTAGCTGTAACCCCAGGCTGGTTGACATTTGCTTTACTCATTGTTTACATTTCTTTCAGCCTGGAAATTCAATTTAACCACAACTAAAACACAGTTTCCTCAGATTTGGTGGGATAATTTAAAAGCATCTCTTTGTTTTCCATTTTGGTGCCAACAGGCAAGAAATGTCAATAGCAGCCTGACTGATGAGTCCACACCTTACCAGCTAGCCAGAGAATAGAAAGCTTGGTGCACTGAGCCAGCTAGAAATTAGTAGCTCCATCAAACCAATTTCTTAACACTTAAACCATGCTAAAATTCTAATGCATTTCTGAGCCCAATCTGGCTTTACAAAATGACTTAGAATGGCCTATTTGCTTTCTGAAGAGACAGGTTAACTTCTACGAATAGTTCAGCTCATTTGAAACTGCTGTTCAAATATTCTAAACTGCCACATCACATCCTCATATGAAATACACTTTTGCCCTTTCCTATAAATTTTGTAGAGCAGAGCACAACATTATTCATTGGGTTTCTCTCTTTCTCTCTCTCTCTCTCTCTTCTTGAGATAATCACATCCTTAGGGCATTATAAGGGAAGACATGTATCCAAGTTCCTATAATCCCCAGGAGTGTGATTGCCTTGTGGTAATTATACCCTCCTTCCAAGATGTCTTATACTATTATTATGGTGCCTTATTGCTCAAATACGACAGAGATATCTGATAATGTAATTACTTCACCTTATCATGCTTTAATAAATAATGTAGGAAGAATGGCTTCTGCAGTGAGCTTGTCGAAACAGGCTAAGCATCCAAAGGGAAAGGATCTGTGATATAGCTAATATTAATTTGAAGAGCTGAAGGTAAGCAACAGAAATATTAACATCAGATATTTTGCCATGAATGATTAAATGAAACACATAATGTAGGGTATATCAAAGCACAGCTCCCCTTTCAGCCACTTGGAGAACAGATTGCCCATCCAAGTATGAACATTTGGCATTTATGTGTCTTTTGAGGCGTGAAAAGATGCCTGAGATTTGTTGTTTCTCTATTCTCGGACTTGCCCCTGCCCCTGCCCCTAACATAATTGTTATAAAGATGAATCAATACATGTTTGAAACATCAGCTATTATACAAAGAAGAGCTTCCCATGGTCATCGATTTAATAATATCTAATGATTATTTCTTTCATTCACTTTCTTGAAGATTTTCTACTTTTCCCTTTAGCTTTTTATATATCCAAGGACTGTATTGATTAGTGCTTAGCAGACAATTCTGATTATAATTAAAAGACATCATTGCATACACACAGAGCTCTTTTAATGATAAAGTAACATGCTTATTACCTAATTAAGGAGTATTCTTCAGACTATAGCCATGATGAAGACTCCAATTAAATAAAGAATAATCTAAGAAGCCTTGAATTTTGTCTACCCAAAGACACAAAACCAAAAAGAATAGTACCTGGATCAGAAGCTTAGTGGGAGATAGTGGGAAATGAGTATGGCAATGTGTAATGGGACAGGGATCTTGCACTGAGCACTGTGTTAGGTGCTGTACTCCCCAAACTGAGGACAGCATCTGGCACAAAATCAGTATTCAAAAGCTGTGAAATAAATGGACTAATTAATTAAGGAGCCAAGTCAGCTAGAAAACTTTGAGGAAACTAAACACTAAGCCATTTGGAAAAGATTAAATGAATTAATTCACAAAAAAACTGATAGTAAATGTTCAAAAATGTTAAATGGTTATTAGATTATTTTATTACTCACTCTGATATATTGTGATTGACTAAGCATATTCCCAATAGAAAATACAGATTAAATCCAAATTTATTGCTAGATGGAGTTGCAAGAGGGAGAGAACAGAAGGGAAAAAAGGAAGATGGAAATAACTACTATATAATAAGGAATATCCATAAGCAACTTTGGCAGCCTATATCTTAAGGATGAAAATATTGAGCTCTCCATTCTCTCATGCAGCCCAAGGCAGAATACAGTACTTGATAACCTACTATGTAACAGGCATAGTGCTAGATCTTGATCTATACAAAGAATAGAACACGATGCCTATTCTTAAAGCACAGACAGAAAGACAGATAGATAGATAATAGATAGATGTAAATATAGATAGATAATAAATGGATGTAAATATAGATGTTTATATGTGTATATATACATATATATATATAGTTATTAATAACTTCTAAGTGAATAGTGCATTAGTTTTCTTTTGTTGCTTTAACAAATTACCACAAACATTGTGGCTTAAAACAACATATATTTATTATCTTATAGTTCTAGAGGTCAGAAGCATAACATGGATCTGAATAGGTTGAAGTGAAAGTTGTAGGCAGGGCTGCATTCCTTTTTGGAGGCTCTGAAGATTATAATTTTCCTTTGCTTTTTCCAGCTTCTAGAAGTCCCTACATTCCTTTTCTCATTGCCTTTTTTCTCCATGTTCAAAACAAGCAATAGTGAGATATTCTCAGATGGCATTCCTCTGGCCTTCTCTTCTACTTCCTTCTTCCACTTTTAAAGGGTTTTGTAATGGTGTGTGGACATATGGAAGGCAAATCCATGTCCAGAATCAGTGTCTATTCCATTAAGAGAGAAGCACTGCCAGAGTACAGTGTTTTCTAACTTCTTTAGGGAAAGGTGAAAGATAAGATTAACAGTATATATTTTTGTCAATGGAGCAGTGTCCTTCCTTGAGAGGACCTTGCCTCCCCTTCCTTCTAGGGGTTCTGTTTGTTTAAACTTGCTCAAGTCTGAGAGTTGATTGAGGTGCAGTGGCTCTCTGCTTTGATGATTCAAGTTGAGTTTACAACCTAGAACCTTTTCTCTTATATAGATCAGATAGGAATAAATTGGCCATCTATTTCTTTTCTAGGGACACCATGATCAACCAGCCAAATGCTATAAGTTTCTAACAAGTCACATTATTCTGATTACTGCTTTGACTCTGCCATCCATTACAATAGTCATATATACCTTGCCTTAGGAATTATGCACTACCACTGGGCTCCTGCCACCCCAGGATACAACTATCCCCATTCCATTTATGTAATTAGATGATATCATCTATTAGATCCCCATTAGATGGTAGCAGTCCCACTATAATTTCTGACCTACAGAGAAATGCATTCACAGAGATCTTCAACAATATGGGGCCCCCTCCACAAATTCATTTCTCATAATGGTGAAAGGTGTGTCCCGTGAACTCTCCCAGGACTGATAAGCAGATTTTACATGATAAATCCACTTTAATATTCCATTCTCCCAGGTTTTGGTTACCTTCCTCTACAACATAACAAGGAACTTCTGGCATTTCAATTTTATTTAGTGTAGGCTTCCTTCAGGTCCATATTTTAGCCAACCAAACTAATAGAGCCCTTTTAAAACCCATTAAAATAAAACGTTGAATCCAGAATCTCTGCTTAGATTCATACCAAAAAATTCAGTATGATGCAGCTTTATGTTCTTTCCACCATTAGCATCCTTATCATACATCATTACACCCTTAACATCCATCTCCACACATATTCTTTATACTTCTGTCTATATACATTAGAACAATCATGCAGTTCTTTTCATATATTGTGCACTTTGTTGTGGGTCACACTTAGCAACTCAGCCTTTGGGGCCTCTGGGACTAAATCTAGATACAGATCTAGAAGCAAAGAGGAATGCCAGGGGTAGGCCTTGAGAAAAATTAGCAATATCTTACAAGGCATCTATCTCAGAGGAGGCCGTTACAGGTTCTTTAGGCAAAGGAAAGCTAAACTTCTGAGGCACGGATAAAAGGAGTGCATCTGTGGGCAAAGAGGACTCCACAGATTTAGGGGTTTAAGATTTATAGCTTCATTAGGGTATCCCCACCTGCCCCTATTTCAATGGTCAAGACCTCATTCTTCCTCAGCAAATTACTTGCTTTAACAGAAGATGCTATGATAAACTGGGAATTCAATTTGGGTTGGAATTCCACCACTTATAGCTTGGGACTCTGGGTTTGATTTTTAGAACCCCATCCATGAAGTTCCAGGGGATAATGATTTGGGTGAGGTGTTGTGAGTTTTTTGTTTTTGTTTTGATTTGGTTTTTGTTTGTTTTTGTTTTTTCAGATACAGAATTCTTCAAGTTACTTATGAAGAGCTTGAACTGGGAATCTGAAGCCCTGGGCTCATTCTCTTCCTTTGCCTGTTTTCTGCAGCACAGTTAGGAGCAGGCATCCAATCCTATTGTACTCCTTAGTATGACTAACGTGTTCTCAAGAAGAGAGTCCATAGTTACCCAGAACCTTGCCTTCTATAGGTATCTGGTTAAGAGAGTTGTGATTTTATCTTGTCCTATTACCTTTTAACAGTTTTGTAGGATTTCCACTGAGATATTCAATGGTTTTATTTACAAGAGACTGATAAACTTTGCTGCCAGCAAAGTGCAATTCATGGATTATTTAAACTCAGGTGCATCTTTCTTGGCTCCTTGAGATGAAATCAGAGTGACAACAGAACTCTGCCTTCTGTTTTTCTAGTTTTAATTTTGCTCTATAGTAGTTGTGCATGGGTTTGTATTTCATTTATTTACAGTTGACAAATTATTCCCCAGTGAGTTTTACGGTCTGACCATTTGGTTATCTCTATAAAGGGGTTAATGGTTTACAGAGATCTTATCTCTAGGTGAGAGATATCATAGAACCTGTTAGTCTTTCCTGTTTGTCTATTTTGAGATCAAATAAGAATTTCTACCCCCTGGGAAGAGAAGAGATCTTTGATACCTACTGATGAGTTCTTTAATTTGTGTTTACTCTTGATCCATGGCTGAAATTTTAAAGTTAAAATTTTCTCTATGTCTATATGTCTGTCTATGTGTCTATAATTCAGAAAGGCCTTTGTGTACGTAATCTTTTTATACTCCTGGGTGATATTAATTATTAAGATTATATACCCTCTTTAAGGAGTTCTGTTGAATTAAATTAACTAGAGTTTCCTCCCAATAAGGAAATTGACCTTCTAATACTTTTATGTGCTAGATTTTAAAAGTATTTTTTATAAAAATGAACAAAAATGTTTTAAGAATCCAAATTCACATAGTTTAGGTAAATCTTTGGCAAATGAGACTAGTTTATAAGAACAATTATATTTTTTCTGACTTGTAATTGTTAACTCTAATACATTCTTATGTTTCTATTCTGTTGAGTATTTTCTTGTCAAACTCACACAGGTTTACTAATCAAATAAGTTAACATTACTTCTACTTAATGTTTAAAATTAGCAAAAAATTTAAATTTGTGTTCAACCAAATTGATTAACTAGTCTGATAAAATTTCAGTTCTACAATAGTTATGTTTTTAGTATTTCAAAGATAATTTTCAAGACCTTTAGGTAACTTGAAACTTTACCCTGGTATTAATTTGAGTTATTAATAGATATCCATTTAATATCTAGATAATTTCTCACTAAGAATACCGAAACATTGATTACTAAACAATACTTTTAAATTTGTAGGCTTTTGCTTTTTATTCTCATATAATATAGTGAGATTAGATATCTGAATGTCTTAATGAACATATTCATTGTTGCTATTTTGAGAAGTTGTATGAAGCATGGCTTTGCCATGTGTATCTATGAGCTCTGCTGGACTGTCTGGATGTTGATGTGTAACATTTGTGGTTATACATAGTTTTCTCTGTGACATAAAAGTTAACTTTGGTTAAAAGTTTCTGCTTAGGAGCAATAGTTCCAGCAAAACACAATTGTGTACATTTCTATTTTTCAAGGAGAGAGCAATTTTATCCTAAAGGAGTGGTTTGTGGGTTGTTGTTTAATCTCTAGATCCCTTCATGTTCTTTAACCTTATTGAGGACCCAAAGAGTGTTTTTGTGAGTTATAGTTATTGATATGTACCATTTTGAAAATTGAAACAGAGAACTTCTAAATATTTGTTTATTGGTTCATTTGAAGATAACCAGGATGATGCATTGCATGTAAACAGCTTGTAGTAAGAAATTAATTTTCAGGGGCCTGGGTGTCTCAGTCAGTTAAGTGTCGGTCAGGGTTCTGTGCTGACAGCATGGAGCCTGGTTTGTATTCTCTCTCTCCCTCTCCCTCTCTGTCCCTCTCCTGCTTGCACTCTCTCTGTCTCTCAAAAGTAAATAAATAAGCATTTTTTTAAAAAAGAAATTAATTTTCAACTTGTGAATACCCTGCAATTGATCCTATAGAAAAGAGTCTAATTATTCCAGAATGTTAAAGAGCATAATGTAGTACAAAATTTTAAAATGAATGTAATACCTGGTTTGAAAAGCTACAACATTTGTTAAAATTTTAGCAAAGTGTATTCAATTTTTGATACACTCATTTTTCTTTTGCAATTGATTGCTTCCACCTACACTATGGAAAGTGTTCTTCCTTCTTCCCTTCCTTCCTTCCTTTGCTTTGTGTGTAATCTGTCTAGATAACAAAGACTCAATGTCTTACCAAAATAACTTTCTATGATTTTTGCTGACTTTACTATATCTCTGATTATGTATGAAAACTGTTTTCTAACTAAAAAAAAAGCTAAGATTCTTTACAATAATATTACCTTCCATGTTCATTTTTTAACATTTTGTTGTCACTTTGAAAGAGTCAGATATTGTTTCTTAGGCATCCACAGTCTGATTTCTATCTCAGGTGTTAAAATCTACTTACAATTTTTATTTTTGCCTTCCCCAAATGGAATCCTAAATGTAAAATAATATAAAATAAAATAAAACTTTCATGATATCTTTTGCATCTGTAACTATGAACTTTCACAAAGAGCCTCTGGAAAATCAAAAGTTGTGTCCTTTCAGCTTGTAAAAATAGAGATATTAGAAATAATTCAGTTTACCTGATATGTTGCTATTGATGATTTGCATGGGAAGTGCTGTCGTGCCAAGAAATGCTTAATAGCAATGTAACAAGACAGATAGTAGCTACACATGTAGTCAACATATCATACTGTATAAACTTTTTGAACCACTAAGTTGTATACCTGAAACTAATGTAACATTTTATATCAACTATATTTAAATTAAAAAAAATACTTCATAAAAAATAAAAGAAATGCTTAGTCTCCCCTAGGTTAAATTTGTAATGGTAAAATGTTATCAATAGAAACATTTCATAAATTGCATGTTATAGTGGAAGTTTCTAAATAACTGTCAATGCTTTCACTCTCCCTGACGTGTTTCTATTTATCACAGTCCTGTTGCTACTTTGCATGATAGTAGACAAAAATGGTACAGGTTATTGGGCATAATTTCAGTTGTTTTTTTAAATGTTAATTTGTTTACAGCTTTACTTCTTTAATTTGAATCCAATATAATCTACGTCAGTGATTTTCAAGTGATTTCATATCGCTTACCTATGAGTGTTATTAAAAGCATAACAAATGTGAAATAATAAGAAACACATATATCGGTTCTGATCCCCATTCCCTACATAAAGCTCCTAAAACCCTTGTAATTTTATAAATGATAGGAGTGTCTGACACAAAATTCTTAAATCCCTTTAATTTCCTGGGTGATAAGAGCATCTCCTGTTCTGAGTCAACTCTTAGGGAGCTTCTGAGTGGGAAGTGGTCACTCAAAGTATCAAGCCATGATTAGAAGCTTGGGACTTTCAGCCACACACCACCATTCTCTGGATGGAGGAGAAAGTCTGGAAATAGAGTTAATAATCAATCTTGCCTAGAAGATGAAGTCTCCATAAAAATTGCAAAAATATGTGGTTCAAGGAGCTTCCAGGTTGTCGAACATAGGGAGGTGCTGGGAAGATGGCACTCCTGTAGAGGGCATAGAAACTCCATGCCCCTTGCCCATACCCGACCCTATATATCTCTTCACCTGGCTGTTCATCTATATCATTTATTATATCCTTTCTAATAGACCAGTAAATGTAGGCAAGTGTTTCCCTGAAGTCTGTGGGGGTATTCTAGCAAATTACCAATCCAAGAAGTGGTTCATGGAAACCCTGATTTATACTTGGTAGGTTAGAATTACAAGTAACACCCTGGGACTTGCAATTGGTGTCGGAAGTGGGAGTAGTCTAGTAGGACTGATTTCTTAACCTGTGGGGTCTGATGTTAACTCTAGATAGTACCAGAATTTAATTGAATTGTACGATACCCAGCTGGTGTCAGAGAATTGCTTGATGTGTGCAAAACCCACTCATCTAGTATCAGAAGTGAAATGTAAAGTAAAGGAAAACACAGGGTTTTCTCTAGACAATATAGCTCCTTAGAACTCACTCTAGATTTACTGAATTTCTTTACTCAATAAGCTTTATCTATTCTAGGTATAATCTTACTATATGCTTGCTATATTAATGGTGTATTATGTCAGGATTATTATATGTTATATCAATATATTTTCTCTGCAATGTATATATTTCATTCTCTTTTTGATAAATTAGCTGTAATGTTCACTATCTTCTTTGAAATAAGGTTAATCATTATGTGTACAATTATTCTGTCCAAAACTATTTTGGAATTGACTTTATTATTTGTTTTGAATTCCATGGAAACAAATTCCCTTGTCACTTGCACTATTCTTGTAATGAACTCCCATCAGATCTTGCACATTTGAAAATTATCATCAATAAATTAGCTATAGCCATTTTAACATTTTTGTCATCTACAGATTTGTTTGTTTTATACTGATGCTTTCCTGAAAGCTTTCACAATCTGTTACAGACCAGATTGCTTTATCTTCAACAAATAAAATATCTCAGAAAATGTAAAGGGACTCTAAAAGGTATGTTTGAATATGGTCTTCTGATGGCACCACTTTAACAACTTTGGGACCTATCAGTGAACTGAGTTGAGATTTCCAGGATTCTAGTGGAGAAGTAGATGACTTCATGAGACTGGTGACAAAAAATTCAGGGGAACAAAAATTAATTACATAGAACTAAGTGAACTGAAGGATAATTATAGTTTTGTTTAGAATATTGATGACCTTGTTTTAATATTCTATTTTGGGGATATAAAAGTAAACCTTTTCTCTTTCTTCTTAAGCTACAGATAACTCATTACAATTTTGTAGACTCTGCTCTGTAAATTGAAATAAAACATTTGTAAATGATATTATATTCTCCCTGTATAGCCCATCTAGAATTTGTAAATACTAGATATTTTTATTTTCAAGGTAATGTCATCTTTTTGCACAGGTTCAATAAGTATCTCTCCTCCTTTTTACTAGGATATGACTGGAAATATTGGTTATGTAACCAAGGGATGTCATATTTAAGAAACATGCTCATTTAATGAGACATGACCAACTACTTTTAAGGAACTAAGGTTTATTTACAAAACCATCAAAGGAAAACTGACCATTTGCCTGCCTGGATCTCCAGTTTACAGATGAGTATAAGTAATGTCCCCTACTAGTACGCATAGGAAGCTTACAATAATGAGGACCTGGAGAAGTAAATGATGCCAGTGAAATAGGGTGGTGAGTACTTTCCTAGATTTCCTTGTCTCAAGCAGCTTTTAAAAGTTCGATATGGCATTCCCTATTAAAACTTTCAGCAAAGCAAATTTAAGAACGCTCATAGGGCAAATTCACATTCGCTGCTCCGATATAACTAATCAAGCAAAACCTGATGACAGAAATGTTATTTTGTGATCAAGTATGTTTTTTAAACTTTTTTTGTTTAAAAGGGGGAGATTGTAGAAAAAGATGTGTTTTGTTGAGAGTTTAACTAAGTTGCCCCAGGGTATTTCTGCCTCAGCATCCATTTTGTTTGGCCAAGCGGCTTGTAGGAATCTTAAACTGACACTAGCTCCTTCATACAAGGAGCTACAGGATCACAAGCAAATATCGGTTCCTGATATGACTTCCTTGTGATGAGCCTTTGTGATCAACATCTCCTGCCTCCCAGAGCCTTCCCCTTGGGCACCCCTTCAGTAAGATTACTAAAACCCCATTATCTTTGGTTCGAAATGACCAATCCAGCCATAGCCTGGGATCCCAGAACACTCTATAACCAGACATCTAATGAAGGTGTGTGCCTGAGGTTCTGCTCTCCCTGTGCCTGCATCCTGCCTTCACCTCCTCAGGTAGCCCCTTGAGGTGTGTTGTGTACTTCCTCCAGGACTTGTGAATAATAAACTTCCCCAATTTCTCTTGTGGTCTTTTATTGAACTTTGGCTCATCATCAGGTGCCTTGCACTCTGCTTAACAAATGTTAACATAGTTATAACATGCTTCAATGGAAAACTATACACGATTTTTATCAGATTATCGGGTGCTGAGGTTCTTGTCCAGTTCATTGTCTTTGCGCTATTTTGCAACTTTTGTGAGTTGTAATTGAGAGATGTGTAAATGCTGTCCTGACTGATAGTGAAAATATTTGATTCCCCCACTCCATTCTTGTGGAAAATGCTTTCTCTATTTATATCTCTTCTCAATATTACTCCACATAAAATTTGCAATATTTGACTTGTCCTTTGAACTACTTATAACATCTGCCTGATTCTCTCATATCATATGAGTAAACACATGATCTGTTTTATATTTTTATGAGTCATGATTTTATCTTTTTCTTAAAAGCATCTTTTAGCAAAACTGTATGTTATGTGTATATTTCTATATCTAAAATTAAAACTGATAGAAATGTTTTTAATTGAATAATTTTAACATGACGTTTTTAGCTTTGGGCAGATTAAGTCAACAAAAATAAATAATACCGAGATTACTCAAATAGCTTCATTCAATGAATAGTTCAAACAATGTACCTTAGCAATGGAGAATATACATTGTTTTGCAATATCCATGGAAGATATTTCAAAATTACTTATTTGCTAAAGACTAAATTTCAATAAATTTCCAAATTACACTAAAAACAAATATTTTTAGAAAATATTATTTCCAACATTACCCTTAAAATCAAGAAGGAAATCAAACTGTTAGAAAAACAAATATGGAAGATATTTTAATGTTGAGAGACATTACTTCTATAATTAGTAAATTACAACTTACAAATGTTAATGTGTTTTGTAGATATATGTAAATATGTGCTTATAAACCTCTGATGGTAAATTTTAAAAACATATGTATTATCTCTATAAATACATGAAGAATAGCTGAATGCATTCAATAAATATTTACATAGTTTCCAGTATTCACACTAGTTTTTATAGGCACACTGGAAGATACAAATATCTGTATGTTATGGTGATTGCTGCTGTAATATGTGTCATATTGTGGAGTAACACCTTTATGGTTGCCAAAGACTATACAGAATTTTCAAGTCAAAGACTGAGCTTAGTTTGAGATTAGGTAGCATGGAAGGCAAAGCTGGGTCAGCACATCCTGTTTCACAAAGGATGAAAGTACAAGCAGAAAAAAGAAAAAACAAGCTATGTCAGGAACGTATTCAATGGAAGACAACCCACGTTTATCTATTAATATGAAAATCAATCTAAGATGCAAGCCAAAACCAGAGGCATCAGTGGATGATAATGAAGCAAAGAAAATCAAGGGGGGCACATTTGAGATTTTGAAACAAAGTCAAAGACAACAAATGTACACAATTTTGACTGGTATGTCATCACTGTTTGGTAAGACTCAATTATATTTTTTACCCCCTTCCTTCTCTCCCCACTACCGAAAACTAGAGTGCAATCTAAGTGTTGGGTGGTTTCAGTGATAGAAAAGTTTGGTTCTGCATAAGAACATGGCAGATGCCAGAATCAGTTCTCTGACCCACACTTAGCCTGAGTCAAATATTGAAATTTACTTTGGTATGATGAACATACCAAATACTCATATAAGGCATCAAGATTATCTTCCTCCATTACTAGTAAAAGATATCAAGCTGACGGATGCATGTAAGATGATCTTTTGCAGATAGCAGTCATCTTTAGAAAATAGGCAGATATAGAGAAATGATACAACCAAAGGTGGATGTTAATGGTTATGATAGTAGCTGGAAAGGTGAAGGATCAAAAGAACCTACAGTAAAATTTCCTGTGTTTTCTCTTACATAAAGAGTTACTTACCTGTTAATGGTCTCTTTGTAACCAGGAAATCACAGGAAAAAGGCATTCATTTGTTGGAGAAACAATAAGAAATGGTGGCTGAAAAGTACTGATGTGTGGGGATACATTTTACATGACAAAATATTTGTGGTGAGCATGCTTAGGGCAGCTAAAATAAAATTCTTCCAGGTAATTATTATTATTTTATAAAACAATCAAGGGGTGCCTGGATGATTCAGTCGGTTAAGTATCTGACTCCTGATTTGGGCTCTGGTCATGATCTCACAGTTCTCGAGTTCAAGTCCTGTTTTGGGCTCTGCACTGACAGCACAAGGCCTGCTTGGGATTCTCTCTTCCCCAACCCACATCCCCGCTCCTCCCCTGCTCACAGTTTCTCTCTCTCTCTCTCTCTCTCTCTCTCAAAATAAATAAATAAACTAAAAAAACCCCACACACAAAACAATATATGATTGCTGTATTAGGTCTCAACATCTACTAAATGAGCTCACCCATTTGTCCTTAATTGGTAGACTTCCTAATAACTGTTTTAATTACCAGTTAAGTGCAATGATAACCCATGAGTGAGTCCTTTCAAAAACATGAGTTTCTGGTGACTGGGCATTTCTTGGGATATTTGGTTGTATTCTCTCCTCTAAGACCAAATTCACTAAACCATGTTATAAAGAAGAAGCATATTATTTAGTGGTGAAATGCTGTCACTCAAGAGATCCTCTAAGATGGACCAGAACATGCATCTCGGCTTCTCTGCTTCCCTAGTAGCAATAAAACTACCAATCACCTCATGTACCCTGGTAACTTCTGGAGACAAGCTATATCCAGAAGTGGAAGACGGTCTCCAGCTGTGCCAGGATCTGAATGGTTACAACATGCCACTTGGGAATCTGGAATACTCTTGGTCAGATATCTGACTCTGATTCCTGGAGAGAGTTTAGACCATGTAAAACTGTGATCCCTGAGAAGCTGCATGGTGCTTGGTGTCTTCAGAGGGAAATAGCAAATTGTAATCTGGCAAATCACTTCTCAAAAAAGGCCAAGATTATTATATTTCCTCCCACCACTCATAGAATTTCCTCTCCAGTCATTGGCTCCAAAAAGTGAATACAACTCTCACTGGGGAAAAACAAACAACCAGGACCTGGAGAGAAAAACAGTTGTGGCATCCAGGGCAGACAGCTTAAAAAACATAAAACAATTGTAAAAGACGGGCATTTTTTTGAACATCAAACAATAAAAATGAAGCATTAATGGAGAATCAATTAGAAAATTAAACAAACAAACACATGAAAAGTCTGCCAAAAGACTGGGTAATGGTTTACAGTAAAAGTTATTTAGTAGATACACTTAAGTGTTGAGACATGTGGTTGATTGATTATACTGATGTCTCCAAGTCTTCTCTTTCTGTATTTATGCCATTTACCACATGGATTTGTCCCTCTCAGAAAATAAAGGGCATCTATTTTCTCACCACTAAAATCCAGGCTGAGCTTCTGAGTGGCCAATAGAATGAGGTGAAGGTAATGGTGTGCAGTTTTTCATCGAAATCTCAACAAGCTGTGGTCTTTGCACTTGTGCTTTTCTCCTCTGCCTACACTATGAGCACATGCCCTACTGGAAAATGCAGCATGTAGAGCAGAGCAAGTGACCACAGTAATTCCAGCCAAGATCATCCTATGTCAGCCAATTCAGAGATGATCACCAGACATATAGACATGAGACCAGAGGAACTACCCAACTGAGCCCAGCCTAAATTACTGAACTGCAGACATATGAGCTGAATAAGTGTATAAGTGTGTGTGTGTGTGTGTGTGTGTATGCGCGTGTGTGTGTTATATACAACTGAAGTTTTGTGATTGATTTTATTTACTATACAGCATTAAATTGAACTGTAGATGACTGATATGAGACATGAATGGATGATCTAAAAGGTCAAGTGCAAGAAAATGTAGGGAAAAAATACAAAATGATGGAAAGCATGAGGAAAAGAAATGTGGAGGACAGATATTCAGGATCTCTAAAATGCCAATAACAGGAGTTCCCATTATTGAAGAAGAAAACTTTAAAACACAGATCATGCATATCAAAATAATAAAAAATAGTTTTCTTATGCTGAAAAAAATTGTGCAATTTGAAATATCACTTAATTTCAAAGCAGCAGTAAACAAAAAGACACATGCCTTACCATGTCTTAACAATATTCCGAATCAAATAATAAAGGGACATTTTTGCAAGAACTTTTTGTTTTTTTAAGAACAAAATATTTACAAAGGTAAAAGGAGTCAGACTGGCATGGGAGTAGAAGTTAAAACAGGGTTGGCAAACAATGGCCCATGGGCTAAATTCTCCTGGTGTCTGTTTTTGTAAAGATTTACTGAATCATAGCACACCTATTTGTTCACATATTGCCGATGATTGCTTTTGTGCTACAACTACAAGTTGAGTGGTAGAGACAGACTGGTCTGCAAAGCCCAAACTGTTATCTGGGTCTTTACATAAAAAGTGTGCTGATAGGCATAGTGGAATGATCATTTTTGCTCTATGGAGTTAAAAGGACTTTGAACTTGGAATTTTATTCCTAGCAAGATATCATTAGCCTATTGGATCAAAAAAATTTAGTGTGAATATGCAAAAATTCAGAGAATATATTCATCAAGTTCCCATAAGAAGAAATGATCTGAGGAGGAACATTAAACACCAAATGAATTGAATCTGAAATCTCAATGTAGAGGAAGTATTAAATGAGCAGGAAATCATAGACAAAGAGCTTTGCAATAAATACAGTGAAAGCTAAACTGATTATGAGAGATTATTACATACAATGTAATTAGTAAATATGGATTTGTGAAGTAGAAAAGACAGAGTACAAGGAAAAATACAGTGCTCCTACAGTTACATAAAAGTACTAAAATATTTCAGCAGATCCCAGGAGTCATAAAATATCAAGGAGTGGGGGAAATAAAAGCATTCTAAACTTTCCTGTAAGGGATGAGGATCTTGATAGGGAAAAAATTAAAAGCATTTGTTAAAGGTAATAATAGATAAATGAGCATGATTAAAATGCAGAGAAAGTGAGGAAAGCAACTGCAGGAATGAAAAGTCAATAAATCAGTCAAATTTCTGATTTATCAAGGGGAAAAGTAGAGTGACTAGTAACTAAAGGAATTAAGCTAAAATGAAGAAAAATAAAATGAGGACATAGCAAAGTAAAGTAAGTGGTAAACATTCAGTAGTGTGTTTCCATATTACCCTCAAGTAGGCAGAAATCTCAGACTGAATAAAATGTAAACTTTTAGCTATATATTACTTATAAAAATAAACAATGTAATAAAAGAGTTTGAAAACAAAGAGATGGAAGAATGTACCAGGCAAATGCAAATACAACAAAGCAGGAGTATTAAACTTAATACCAAAGAAAGTAAGATTTAAGGTTAAAAGTACTGAGGAGGGTATTGAAGGACATTACACAAAGATAAAAGGAACAATTTATGAAGAAGATATAAAAGTCATAAAGTTGCATGCACCAGGAAGATAGCAGCTAAATATATAAAGCAAAATATTAGAAATGCACATTGACCTTGATAAAAATGCAATTATGGGAGAAGATTTTATTACACCACAATCAAGAATTGCACAGATATAATAGACAAGAAATAAGTGAGGGCACAGAGGCATAGAATAATACAGTCAATAAATGAGATTTTATGGGTTGGCATACACAAATATTCAATATGTACGTCATTGGATCCTACAAGAAGAGAAAAGACATTTCTTCTTACATTTAGGACATATTTACAGTAATCATTCACATCCCGTCCATAAATAAAACATTTTCAAAAAGAAAAATCTTATAGTCTATAATCTCTGTTCATAATCTAATCTAATTCTTAATATAAAATAGCCTTCAAATATTAATCTCTTGCAAATTAAGGATTCTCTGTCTGAATATTTCGTGGGGTCAAAGAAAAGACAAAACTGAAATTACAAACAGTCTAGAAAATTATGGAAAAGCAAATAAATTCTCCTATGTTATTTATGATTATTTGGTTAAAAGTATCACAGGCTTCAGGATCAAACTGTTTTTATAATCTCCCACAACAAGGAATCCTGAGATGGGCATTTCAAGGATTATTTCAGGTGTTCAAGTACATCATCAGGGCCCTGGGTTTCCTTAGATTGATTTGCCATGATATTCTCAGATTGTAGGATTTGTTTTCAGTTCTCTCCCAAGTTTGCAAGGGGTCTGCTTCATTTCCAGGTATTGTATTTCAATGTGCCAGCATTCATTGCATAAAGAGACTATTTCTTACAGCAGTTCTCTTTATAAGAACAATTAAACCTTTCCTCAAAGTTCTCCAGTAGACATCCATTCACATCTCATTGCCCAGAATTTGGTCATATGCCCCAGTACAAACTATACACAGGTAAAGTGAATTTGATCCATAGTTTAATTACATTAATTAGGATTACTTGACTGGGTTAAATGGGCATAAGGGAGGAATGTGTGTTTCATAGACTCCCTAAAATGTGTGCTAAAACATGATTTTTTTTACTTCTATAAAAGAAATTTTATTTTTTCTACCTTTATTCTCGCTATCTGAAAAATAATAAAAGAATGAGGAGGAAGACAAAGAACCTAATGTCTTTGACATTACCATTGGTGAAGAGGTGAAGAAAGGAGTACTCATCCTCTTAATGCTCTTTTGTTCTAAGATTTACCAGGCAGGTAATGGTTTTACTGGGTTTGTAAAATAAGTATTTCTGAATTTGGAATAGTCCACCTTGGGAAGACTTGCTCCTGTATTTTTAATTTAAAATTTAGTTTGTTAATATACAGTGCAATATTGGTTTCAGAAGTAGAATTCAGTAGTTTGTCCCTTACACACAATACTCATTGCTCATCGCAACAAGTGCCCTCCTTAACACCCATCACCCACCTAGTCCATCCCCCACCTACCTCCCTCTATCAACCCTCAGAACAAACTGTCTGCTAAAATATCTTACCACAGCCAGAGGGGAACATGTAAAAGTATTATCAAAATTTATAATCATAAAGTACGTCAATAAATTCATTGAAAAGTTTTGAAAGAATACAGTGCATAAGTCAAAAGAAAGTATAAAGATGGCAAAATAATAAGCAGTGAAAGTTAATGAAACATAAAACAATAACAAAATGAAAGGTCAACACTAAAAGTTATTCTAGAACCAAAGTTTCACAGTTGAGTTTTATCTAACTATTGGAAAACAGATAATCCTGATGTTGTATAAATTATCCCACATTGTGAGTGGGATACCAGACCTTAACCAAAGTAAGAAAAGTAATATATAGAATACAAATGTATAGATAGATCAATCTTACTTAGGAATATACATGTAAGAGTCTAACAAAAAATGGACAAATTGAATCTAGACAGATATCAAAGAATAATACACTTCAAAAAAGATTAGATTTATTCCAGGAATATAGCAGTAAGCCTGTGTTTTAGAAGGCTATCAACATAATTACTGGATAAAATATCTATGATCATATTAATACTTGCTAACAAAATTCTTCTAGTAATCATAAAACCTAGCTTCCTGATATGTTCACAAGACATATCTAAAACAAAGCTATAATTAAAATATAAAAATAAAATGATAGAAAACTTATATAAGGCAATACTGTCATAAATAAATAGAAATTTAAAAAAATAGGGGCACCTGGGTGGCCTAGTTGGTTAAGTGTCTCACTCTTGATTTTGGTTCAGGTCATGATCTCACAGTTTGTGGGATCAAGCCCCACATTGGGCTCTGTGCTGACAGCATGGAGCGTGCTTGGGATTCTCTCTCTTTCTCTCTGCCTCTTCCATGGTTGCACATGCACACATACTTGTGCACACTCATTCAAAATAAATAGACATTAAAAAAATTTAAATACTAGAATTCACATAAAAAGCATCAATCAAGACAAGAGGCATTTTATAAAAACTTAGGCTATGACTATCACTGCGTCAAATAACAGCAGCAACATACACAAAGCAAAAATTGCACCAAATATAAGGAGAAAAATAGAAATACAGGGAGGATTGTACTAGTGTGAAATTTTATTTCACAGCTGTCACTCCAGACAGAGTCTATGTAAAAGAAATAAAGGTAATCATTAATAGTAAAATTAATAAGGTAAACATTTTACTTATATAAACAATTATTGCATATTATAGCATAAATAACATGTGATATAGAAATTTGTTGTATAGAAATAAACTGAATGTCATAAATTTATGTGTATATTATTACATATAACAATCTCTGTATCTTGAAAATAGAGGCTATGGCTTTTTTTACCCAAATTTCATGAACATCATAAAAATTGAATGAATATGTATATTATATATATAATGCCACAGAAAAAAAAACTTTAGTAGATATTTTTAAATTGGAAATATTAAAATTGTGTTTTTATACAAAATAAAATAAAATTGAAATTAGGACCAAAAAGCCAACAGGGCCTTTAACTAAAAATCAGTAAATTATGTATATAAAAATAATGTAAATATTCAACTCTTGGGACAAGTGAAAGTAGAAATTGGCTTTGTGAAATTTCTAGAAAATTATTGTGTTAAAGGAGTTAAATACAATAGCCTATGGAATACCGTTTTGGATGTACTCAAAAAAAAAAAAAAGCTTTGTAGCTGAAAAACAGAAAATAGTATGAATTATAAAGAGATAAATAAATAAGACTACCATGCAAACTATTCAAGAAACAAGGTGGGAATATTTTAAGTACAGCAATAAAAAGGGAATAATACAATGAAAACAGATATCAACCGTCCGCTCCCCCAAAGATCACCAGAATAACCTGCTGATTAAGCAAAGCCTAAGTACATTAAATGACTGTAGAAAGAGAAAATACAGCCTTGACCGAATCTTAGTAATATCTCAAAATGGGGAGGTCAAGGGCAGAGGTGCATAACGCTTTGCAGTCTGGGATCAAGTAGTTTAAGATGGGTCTATCCAGGTGGGTAACAGGTTGGGATTAGGCAAAGTTTGTAACCTAATATGTTAGGATTGTTGGACACAATGAGATGAAAGCCAAGAAACAAGTCTTGATCTGCTGTTTGTTAAGTAAGCTGCTTGCCCAGGTAAACAATCCATTGTTTATCAGAATAGCTATTTGTGAAGGTGAAAAAACTGGATAAGTTATTTGTTGATGTATAGCTTTGTCTTCCTGTGCAAGAATTTTTTTGAGCCAACAGTAAAGTCAGATTGACATAGGTGGTCTCCATCTTCAGCCCTGATAATTAAGCTACATGGAGGCAAGTGGTTTCAGTTCTCAATCAAAAATGTCCCAGCAGATAGAGAAATTCTTACTAGATTCCCTACTAAATCTGAACAAGAAAATATGGGGCGAAAAAGTTTAATCTTCTGTTGGTTTCACAAATAAAGGATAAACTAATGTCACATAAAATATTCCAGAACATAGGAAAAAAAGTATATCTATCAATGCATTTTTATGAAATAAGTGTAGTTTTATTAGTAAACCCCTACAACTGCAAAACTTCCACACATTAACCTTACTTATGTTTGCAAAACTTAAGTACAATGTTGAAAAGCAGAATTCAGCAAAACATTTAAAAATGATGACTAAGAATGATTTATTCTGAGAACATTCAATATTGGTTCAATATTGCCAATCTATTAATACAATTTATCTTACTAATAATCTAAGGAGAAAAATTGTATCTCTGCAGATGCTGAAAAAGCAATTGACACCAACAATTCTTATAACTGTCTTCAATAACAAAGCAAGAAATTAATACTATCTTGATAAATCTATCTCATCCTCAAAGCCAACTTAATGCTAATGGAAAATATTACATTTTATGGAAAATATTACATTTTATTAAAATGTTAAACATATAACTGCCATGTAACCTGGCCATTCCACTCCTAGATAGTTCCCCCACCCCTGAAAAATGGATGCATTTAGTCATACAAAGATTTGTACAAGAATATTCACAGAAGCTATTTTTGTTGGGGTGCCTGGGTGGCGCAGTCGGTTAAGCGTCCGACTTCAGCCAGGTCACGATCTCGCGGTCCGTGAGTTCGAGCCCCGCGTCAGGCTCTGGGCTGATGGCACAGAGCCTGGAGCCTGTTTCCGATTCTGTGTCTCCCTCTCTCTCTGCCCCTCCCCCATTCATGCTCTGTCTCTTTCTGTCCCAAAAATAAAAATAAACGTTGAAAAAAAATTAAAAAAAAAAAAAAGAATATTCACAGAAGCTATATTTGTAATAGGCCAATATGGATACAACCCAATAATCCACCAGGAAGTGATTACATAAAGAATTATGTAGTAGATTCATATAATGGAATACAGTAAAATAAGTAACAATAAAAAATGAACTATTCATGCATGCAAAAATGGGAATAAGCCTCAAAATTTACAGGGTTTGGTAAGGGGCATTGAGTAGGCTTAAATCCAACACCACAGGCTATGCCCATTGCACAGCACTCAGAAAGTGTGGCTGGAGGGACAAGAAGCTTAAGGGATCCCCCTTGGCCTTGCTAAAGGTGTAGATAAAGTGGACACACTGCACCAGCCTTGGAGGATTGGGAGGGATAAATTACAAAGGGCATGAAAAAACCTTTTGTGGTGAATGGTTATGTTCATTATTCTGATTGTAGTGATGGTTTCATATGTGTATACATACGTCAAAAGTTACCAGTTGTACATTTTAACTGTGTGCAAGCTATGTCAATTACACTTCAATAAATCTGTTTTAAAATTTTAGATTTGAATAACTACAGATGCTAGTGGCTACCATGTTTGAGTACAGCTTTACACTGATGTATTAGCAAAGTATGTGTTAAGTAGGAAACACAGGCAGCAGGTCAGGATAAAATCAGGCAAACTATATTTTGCTTCGGTGAGATCTCTTAAAGACCTACTTTCCCTCCTGTGTATTTCTATTTGTATAGCTCTAAAGATTTTAAAGGAGTAGAATGGTTTATTTTCTGCTACTTGTCTGCAGGAAGCTTATCATCTAATCATGGAGGTATGAAACTATAAAATAGCAACTTGAGAGAATATATAGTCAAATGACCAACAGAGGAGGGATTCCTGTTTCCATTTCATAGAAAAGTGCTAATCAAATTCAAAGGGCCCTAAGTAGAGTCTGAAATGATCTGCAACAATTTTATAAATATGACAGGACATAAGTGGATCTCGAACAAGAATGGTAACAGCAATCAAAGGTGGGCAGGATGGAACGAAGAATATTTGGAAACAAGAAAAGCTGGTCATTAGTTTTGTCTGATTACCGCCTCTTAATCTTCTCTTTTCTCTCTTCTCTTCTGTTTTCTCTCAAGTAACACTGACTCCTTCATGTACTGTTATAAAAAGAACACCATATTATAAGTTAGAATAGTTTTGTTCTAATCTCTTTTTCATCACTTATTTGCTGTGTCTTTGGGAAAGTAGCAATCTCTTTACACCTCAGGTTCTAAGGTGGAAAATATATGTACGTAGTAACACCTGCCCTACTTATTTTATAGGTCTGCTGTGAATATGAAGTGAGATCATGAATATAAAAGTGCTTTGAAAATTGTCAAGTGCTTTACAAGAGGAAGGGATTATTCTTTGCCTTTATAGAAGCGAAGGTTTTATTTCTAAAAGCACTTAGAACAATTTGAATATTTACATAATAGCTAAGGAAGTGCACTTGTGGCAGGGAGAAATGGGGAGAACCAAGATTTCCACTACTAAATTGCTTTATCATCCATAGCAGCCCCTCATTGTCCTGTACAAAGTGAGTACTAAGTAATTTTTGATTCCGTGTTTGATTACTAAATGCCATACTTATGAGACACTTTTCCTAAATTATCTTATAGTGTTAAGAATCTCTTCATGTGACTATGTTAACTCTAAATTTTGCAGAAAACTTTTGAAGAATATAGGAACCAGGGTACATATAAATTCAAAACACCAAGAATCCTACACAAAATCTAAAATATGGCAGACATTTAACCAATGAAACTTGAGGGTTTATTAAATGAGTTTCTAACACCTAGATGAGATTAATGGAAGATCATATATTTGCTTAGCTTTCTAGAAGCCTAACATTTGAATTCAAACAAATATTCAAACTAGACTAGTTGCATTTTCAATGATAATGACCCTTTAAAGGATGAAATCCTGGGGTACCAGCATAGCTCATTTGGTTAAGTGTCCAACTCTTGATTTCATCTCAGGTCATGAACTCATGGTTGGTGAGATTGGGCCCCACCTTGGGCTCCATGCTGACAATGCAGAGCCTGCTTGGGTTCTCTCTCTCCCTCTCTCTCTGCCCTTCCCCACTCATGTGTGTTCTGTCTCTCAAAATAAATAAATAAAAACTTAAAAAAATAAACGGTGAATTTCTAATATTTCCCCCCACAATTTTTTGCAGACAACAACTTCAGTTACCAAGACACTTCCCATTTCCTTAACAAAAAACTTTTAAAAATGTGTAATTTGCCTTTTGAAAAAAAGTTTTATAAGTAGGAAAAAATTTCAATGATAGAAACAAGGCATTCTACACCTTCTGATAAATTGAGTGATTCAGTTTCTCTTTTTCTCTTCAAAACCAACAGGCTAAGTTATGCTTTCTAGTTGCATGTGAAGTTCAACAAGATGCAGTAGTAACTTAGAGTTTATGTTGCAGGATTCGAGGCAAGGTGTGAGTAAGTAGAAGCTTGAATTCATGCCTCTCAATCCCAACTCTGAATTGAAGATGGTGTTTGGAATGGAATCTAGGGCATCTGACTTTCAGTTCTCAGCACTAACCATTTCATGACCCTTATTCATCACACTACTCAAAATGAGACATTTAATTAAGTGTGCTCAGATTTTAATACTCCACTTGATTGGCTATAAACCCAGGAACGCGTGCAGATCGTATTGTATTCCTCTCCGTTATCTTTTGCACCATACATTACTTTTCATGTGAAGCCATAACTGTATGCTCCATTATGAGTGCTTCTGCTGGAAATTCAGGCGTTTTCATTCCACATCCACAGCAGGAAGCTTGCTACAATCAGACAAGCAGACCAGCCTTCTGACATTCCTGTTAACATTGCTCATGAAACTTTGTAATACCAGAACTCTCTGACAATACCGAAAATAAATTTCAGAGCTGTGTTTCCTTACCTGAGTCTATTATTTTATCTAAAACACTTTCATCTTCTTAAATTCACTTTTGAAATGCTCCATTTATTTGGAGTTAGAGTAGCTTTCATTCTTTGGGAAGAGCCACTACTGCTCCAGTCTATCTTACCTCATAGGACAGTCCTGATCATCTAAACCCTAATGTGAAGGGAACATTTGTTACCACAAAAAAGAGACAGTGGTCATCACTGCAGTGGTGGGGGTCCTCTCCTTTCAGTGTATGGGCTGATTTGACTGGACATAACACAAAGTGACTGTGTTTATGTTTGTAAATGTCAATTTTACCTACTCATGTATATAAACTGTTAAGGTGAATTTCCTTCATAATAGGCACTATGGCAAGCTCAAAAGAGCAATGCCTTTGGAGTCTGAGAGTGCTTGCTAGCTATGCTATGTGATCTCAACACAGTACGTAATTGTATTATGTCCTCTGGAACTCAGTTTCACTATCTATAAACAGGGTTGGTAGTACTTATTATGTCAAAGGGTTCTCATAAGGATCGTGCAAATATTGTTTATGTGTGTTATGTGTGCAAATATTATTCTTACATCATTATGCCTTTATCAGCCCACTTCATAACAATTAACCCTCTCTCTGACCTTCTATAGGGATTCCACTGAGCTCACTCTTGTGGTTATTTGCATTCCATTTAACCATTAGCAATGCTGCTTCTTCAATATCCAAGCATATTTAAAACTATTAGAGACATGACATATGGCTCTAAATCTGATAATCACTCATGATAGATCTGTGGTCTGACAGAAAGCTCAGTGTAAAGTGAAATGATACATAGATAATAGAAAAACACAATATTGGAAATTATATAATATTTTCCCCTTCCTTACCAGCCCTTGGGACTTATTAAATTAGCAGGCCAATAGTCTACTTTCTTCTTGTAGATATAGCTTACCTTATGAAAACAAAATTATAGAAACCTCTGAAAAAAGTAGATTGCTGCATCCTTTTTTCAGGAGAACAGTAGCTTAAAATGAATGAGAACAACATGTGACATTGAGAACAGGTGGGGAAAAACTCAGTTTTGTGTTTTTCTTTCTCCTACAATGCCTGGGAGTTCCAACACCAGCTGGAGTCACTATGAGGTATCAGCAAAGAGAGGCAGCACCTTTCAATGCCAGCCAGGGATGGCAGCTATAATGTTGGTAGGGAAGAGCCTCCATGGGGACTACAAGCAGACAATATGTGCAAGAAGACCTACAAATCCCTGAGCATACCTCACCCTAGCCACATATTCCCAAGAAATACATAGCTATAAATATGAAGCAACTCTTGGAAAAATTTTAGTCCCTGGAGCAGAGGGTAACAGGAATTCTCTGAAGGGAAGTCACCTGTGGGGGAACATATGCAAATAGGTTTAGTTGAGTTCAGATTTTAACAATAGAGGACATTCAAGCTAAAGCACATTTCCCTCCATTCCTGTTTTTCCAAAACCAATTAATGGATTCAAAATACGCTCTGGAGCTTCATATTTTTCCTCATTCATATAAGCCAAGTCCCCATTATTCCAGAGGAATATGAGCTAATAGAAAACCAACCAACAAACAAAACGAATATATAAGCAGCATCACTATTATAAAAAAAGTCACAAACTGGAATAACTCATACCAAATGAAAAATTAACAACCGTTTTTTAAACTAGCATAATAAACATCCTAATGAAATCAAGGCACTATCTGGCATGAAAAATTTGAGTGAAAATAAAGAATTCAATAGTTTAATTGAATAGCAGTGTGTATAAAGCTTAATAATCAATTAATAAATTTAAATATCAGATCAAGAAACACTGTGAGATATGAAGAAGCACAAAAACAACAACTATAGAAGAAAAACGTAGGGAAAGAAGATAGAAATGGAAATGTTAATTTAAAAAAAATATGTTTCACAGAAAGAAAAGGGAAAGCTCATTTGATAAAGAGGAAAATATTGGAAGAAAAACATGTTGATAATTTCTCAGAATTAAACAAATATTTCTTTAATGTAGACTAAAAGTACTCAACATTACCAAACAGGAGATATAAGGCAGGGAGGAGAGGGGGGAGGGAAGGATTATTAACTTAGAAATATTTGATTGAAATTTAAGAACACCAAACATAAAGAGAGAATTTGGAAAGTTTCCAGAATGAATGAGTAGGTAATGTACAAGGAATGAGTGTCAGATCGATGACAAACTTCTTAAAGGTTTTTTTTTTTAATGTTTATTTATTTTTGAGAGGGAGACACAGAATCTGAAGCAGTTTCCAGGCTCTGAGCTGTCAGCACAGAGTCTGATGTGGGGCATGAACCCACAAACTGTGAGATCATGACCTAAGCTGAAGTCAGATGCTAACTGACTGGACCACCCAGGTGCCCCAAGATTGATGACAAACTTCTAACCAGCAGCACATAAAATAAGAATGTAACAGAGTAATATGTTCAAAATGTTAAGAGAAAAACAGTAATTTCTATTTATTTATTTGAGAGAGAGAGAGCATGCGTGTGAGTGGAGTAGGGGCAGAGGGAAAGAGAGAAAGAGAGAGAGAGAGAGAGAGAGAGAGAGAGAGAGAGAATCTTAAGCAGGCTCCATGTTCAGCATGGAGCCCAGTCTGGGGCTTGATCTCAGGAACTGTGAGATCATGACCTAAGCCAAAGTCAAAAGTCAGATGCTTCTCAGACTGAGCCACCCAGGTGCCTCCAAACAGTGATTTCAATGTAGAAGTTTATATCTGGCTAAACTCTTATTTAAATATAAAGGTGAAATGAAGGTATTTTAAGCTTTTTCACAGCCTTATACAAGATCTCAGGTGTGCAAAACTTCATGTTTAACAGGCTTCAGATAAATTGAGATTCTCCATAAAAACACTTGTGGAAAAGTATTCCAACAAGAAGACAACTAAACCACAGAGAATTCCCCAAACCATATATAAAAAGTAAGTAAAGAATAATAACTAGGCCCTGGTTTAAACATTAGTAAATAAACCCACTGAGAGAATATGATTTTCCAAATAATATTATTAATCCTATCTTTTATGAAATTCTCCTGATATGAATAAATTTGATTTAAAAAAGAGGGGTGGAGTGCCTGGGTGGCTGTGTTGGTTAAGTGTCTAATTTTGGCTCAGGTCATGATCTCGAGGTTAGTGAGTTCAAGCCCCCCCATCCCTCCCCGTTGGGCTCTGCACTGACAGCTCAGAGTCTGGAGCCTGCTTCAGATTCTGTCTCCTTGTCTCTGCCCCTTCCCCCATTCACACTCTGTCTTTCTCTCTCAAAACTAAATAAACATTAAAATTTTTTTAATTCTTAAAAAAAATTCCCAGTTAGTTGAATTTCGTTTTTGTATGAAATTGAACTACAAAATTCAAGCTGATTTTAAACAAGTGAAGAGAATTTCATATCCTAAATAAAGCGTACCCTTCATAGAAGTCAGCTTTGTAGGTTCACATGTATGCCTGTGTTATTTGTCTTTGAAGCAAGTTCAAAGGCAAGAAACTTATAACAGCAACAATAATAAAAATAATCTGATTAATTCTCTCCAACGTTACTTTTGGCTTCAAAATTACATCCCATAAAGTCACCTTTCTTCTAACTCTTGATTAATATTTTTTATTATTATTTCCCCAAATCAAATTCACCTCCAATGGACAGAACACTTCATCAGTGAGGATATCAAAAAGGTTTCCACAGTAACCTTGAGAAAATTGTGGAGGTGCAAGTATGCACAAAAGCCGTGTCAGTTTTTTCCATCTCCAAATCAGATTCATTCATGGCTTTCAGGCTCTTCTGCTTCCAGACTTCAGATTATTCCTCCTTCTATCTCTGTTTATTCTGGCTTTCCTTTCAATGTCTAGTCTTCTGTTCCTGCCACATGGCAAATCCCTAACAAACTAATTCACGTCAAGTTGTAGATGACAGCAGTTGACAATGCTATGTACCATTTTTAGGACAACAATCATTAATATTGGGGAATTCAAATCTAATTGTGACAGGCATAGTACTTTGCTTATTTCTGTAGCCAGGAGGAGGGATGGGTGATATTTAAATACAGAGATAAAGAAGTTCTTGCAGGCTATGATCTCTTCATATACATTTGAATGAAAGGCTGGCTCAGGATTCATTTGTTTCTCCTTTCACAAACAAAATCATTATGGCTTGTGAGAAGCTGGTATTTTTGTCCATCTGTGATCAATCTCAATAGCTTGAGGGGATGAAAATCTAACACATGGTTACACAATCATTAGACTTGACACATAAGCAAGAGAGTCAGACACTCATTTCCCAAAATGGATTGAGCAGAAAATCCCAGAGCATTCAATGCAAATGAACCGGGAAGTTTCCAAGAATCTAGGTCACTTTAAGCAATGGAGAGTAATGAGTTCCTGAATTCTTCAATAGCATAAGTCCCCAAAATAGGAACTCACATAACCTATCAAATACCCACCTCCCAAATATTGCCAGAACAGCCTGTTGTTAAGACAAAGCTAAATTTCCTGTCCACCGAGGTAAGGATAACTACTGCCTCAAAAGAGAAACATGCAAAGCCACTAAACTTATTGAAATTTTTATATCTGGTTAAGTGCAGAGGACTTATTAGGGTTGAGTAAGGATCATGATATAATAGTTTAGGGTTGGAGTACATTTGAGGCAAGGGGTTAAAAGAATCTTGGGCTGTAAACTATCAGTTAATGCTTTCTGTTGACAAGTTGACAGATCTTTCCAAAGATTCAGGAATAAGCAATAAAGTTATTTGGAACTTTTATCTTTCTGGAAAAGAGTCTCCTGGAATAGTAAAGTTATGCTAATGAAAACAAGATGATAGTCAAGTCATGTTTATGTAGACAGTAAATTGTATGGCACATGGTTTCGCTTCAGGAAACTTCCCAATTTTTAGTAATTCACAAAAGCCTCATATACTAGTACATTAATTTTCATATTTTCTGAATCTTGTAAAGGTCCTAGTGTATGAAAACATCCAATAACTAATGAATAAATATAATAAATCAATTAAATTAATACTGGGTGTAGATGACTGATAAAAGAACATTTTTAAAAAGTTGTGCCATGAGAAGCAGTAGAAAGATTTATGGAACATGAGAAGCCAGAGGAAGAGCCACAAAGAATAAGAGGAATAACACTAAATGAGGGAAGAAGAAAACACAATGTTTACATTTCTTTATTTTACCAATTGTCCAAAATTTCTTTGCCTAAGACCACCATTGCTCCCTAGAGGACACTAGAAATCAATTGTGGCAGTAAATCTTTGGATGTGTCTTAGGAAATAGTGCTGCTGTTTCTCTGAGTTGAAGATTTTTGTCTTAAGAAGTGAGGATGGGAAGCCTTTCTATCTTCTCCATGCACTGTCAAGAGGAGGACTTTAGAGTCCAGAAGATATAATACTCTGCATGTATGTTTTAAACAATGAACATGAAAGGAGTTAGGGGAAAAAATGCATCTTCTACTTTAGGTTCCCTATTTCACAAGTCTTTATGGGAAAAAGAGTGATGATAAGAGGGGGAAAGAATCTGTGCATTTATAAAACAGAACTCTTGTTCAGTATGCTTTGCATGTAAAAAAATGCCATAAGGCCAAATTCGGAAATCCACAGGAATGTGAGCCAGTTCCAAGCACAGATCAGAGTCTCTTAATTCCAGTTCAACCTGTGAGATGCAGACTCTTCAGCTATATATTAGTGCAACTCAAGTAGCTAAAAATTATTAGAAAACATGCTTTTCTAACACCTTGTCTATATGGTGGATTGTTCTGATGGCGTTCAATAGAAGTGCGCAATGTGGATTTCTTCCGTGTTCAAGTTAAGGCAGCCTATGACATACCTAGAACTGCAGGACAAACCAGCCCAGGTTTAAAATATATAAGGAGCCAGACTTTTCTACATGGGAACAAAAGTCACTTCATTTAGCTACAATTTTCAGGTGTCAGTCTGTACATGAAACTCCATCCTTAGATCTGAGAAATCTCAGCCTTTTCCAGGATTCCGTTCTTTAAAGTGAGTCTATGGGTTCAGAAAGAATGTGCATCAGTAGCCTATATCCCTCACTTTTAGATAACTCTCCAGATTCTGGGACCCTGGAGTATCCTGCCCAAAGAATTCTGGGGTTGCTCCAGGGTCTGCTCCAGGGTCCCATTCTACCCTGGCTCCCCACTCCTAATGCTGCACCTTGAAACTAGTGTGTACACTCCTAGGTGCAAAGAGTGACCTAGAAAGCACCTTTTGCAAAGGGTGCACAGAGCTTGGACATGCAGGATGGGGTATCCACAAATGTGGATATAAGCTTTTTGACAGTTTATGACTAGATCAGGTCAGGAGTGGGGGTGGAGAGCAATGGGAAGAAGGAAAACGAACAACTGTGTGTCAGGAACCAAGAAGCTGTGTCTCCACTTACCATTCTCCTGTGAAACTCCAAAGAATTTAAAGAACTTTCAGTTGAAACTTGCTCTTCCTGATCATTATGAAAGCACAGTTGCCCAGGCTAGAGAATAGAACATGGTTATTTAGTATTTTATTAGCTTGACTTACTTTTAAATGCCTACATGTAAAGAGTGTGGACCTAAATTTCTACTTTTTTTTTTCAAGCCCTGCACATGTTTTTTCAAGCCCTGCATAGTGGTTGGTCTGAATGTTGTGCATGTGTGTTTGTGTGTGTGCGAGTGCGTGTGCCTGTAGGTGGTAGGGATGGCATTGGTTTGGGCAGTTTAGGTAGGAGGTCTCCATGTGTGAGATAGATGTAACACAAATCAGGAGAAGTATTTCTTTTTTTAAATTTTTTTTAAATGTTTATTTATTTTTGAGACAGAGAGAGACAGAGCATGAACGGGGGAGGGTCAGAGAGAGAGGGAGACACAGAATCGGAAGCAGGCTCCAGGCTCTGAGCTGTCAGCACAGAGCCCGACGCGGGGCTCGAACTCACGGACCGTGAGATCATAACCTGAGCCGGAGTCGGACGCTTAACCGACTGAGCCACCCAGGCGCCCCAGGAGAAGTATTTCTAGTGAAAATCTTACCTTCCCGAAATTAAAGGTTTTGTACTTAGTGTTAGAAAACAAATAGAGGAAACTGAATTAAACCACATGTAACAGAGTATTAGTCTAGAAGACTAATGGATGGTGGCAAGGAAGGAAGTTAAGTGCAGGAATTAGGTTACAGAGAGATAGTTAAGTCTTTGTCAAAAGAAATTGATTCTTATCATATATAGTTCATGTTTGGTTTTTACTATGGGAAGAGGGTAGATGCCTGAAAGAGCTTTTAGATTTGTATAGCTTGAGGCATTTCCAACTGAATTATTTCTACCGAAACATAGACCATCTATCACTGGATTTATATAAGCACGGTTTATGAATTTTTTATTTTATGTATAATTTTATACAGTAGTCCCCCTTATATGCAAGGGATACATTCCAAGACCCCCAGCGGATGCTTGAAACTGTGGATAGCTCCCAATCCTAAATATACTATGTTTTTCCTATACATGTATACTTATGAAAAAGTCTTATTCATAAATTAGGCACAGTAAGAAATTAATAATAGCTAATAATAAAACAATTATAACAATGTACAGTAACAAAAGTTATATGAATGTGGTCTCTCTCTGTCTCAAAATATCATATTGTACTGTACTCACCCTTCTTCTTGTGGTGATGTAAGATGATAAAATGCCTAAAATTTGATGAGACAAAATGAGGTGAATCACATAGGCATTGTGATGTAGGGTTAGGCAACTATTGACCTTCTGACTATATGTCATAAGCAGGATCATGTGCTTCTGGATTGTGGTTAACCACAAATAACTAAAAACCACACATACCCAATTTTCTATATCAGAAAATTTTTCACTTTTACTAAGAAAATGTGCTAACCTAAACTGTGCTATGTCCTGACACATAGGAAAAAGTTATAGCTTGCCTCTGCTATTGACTGGTGATCCAGTAGTCTAGGTAGAAGCTGAGGAAAAAAAAATGGACAGGTGCATTGCAGTGTGGGTCAATTCTTCTTAGAGCATAAGAAGCAAGACCATAACTCCTAGAGGAAATGTTCTGAAAGGTCAACCATAAACATGATAACTTTCTCAGCCCTGCTTTTCCCTACCCCAACTCTCTTCTAACCCAGTGTCATGCTAATTATAACTTGACAGGCTTGATGTCAACTCCAGACTTTATATCCCCTAGGATTTGATGAAACAAGTAGCTAGAAGTTCTCTGTATTCTGTATACAAAGCCACATAATCCCAAATAGAATACACAAGAAGGAAGACAAAACAAAACAAAAACAACACAAACAAAACAGAACTTTCTTCTCCAAAGAAGGCATACTATGGAGCAAAAAAGCTATAGTAGTCCATGAGAAATGACAGGCACTTAAAAAAATAGTGTTTTATTAAAAATTTAAGAAGCTATAAATGATTCTGAGAAACAATGAGGCAATTTGAAAACACTTGTTAATATAATTACCTATGCAGAGGCAGTGGTTGGAATATAAATCTGTGGTTGCCTCAGATTGCTTAGCTGGCAGAGTAAACCTTGTGGTAGAATTAATTTTCCCTTTCATATCTAAACCTTTGGTTTCTATATAGATTGGAAGTTCCTATAATAAAACAAAAGTCCCAGCAATTGTTGGAGCATAGCATACAAATTGTCTAAAAACTCTTCTAATAGTAAATTGCCCTCCACTGATTCCTTTACTCAATCATTTATCCCAGCTCCATTTTATTCCTTTGCATCCTTAAAGAAATCAAATTCAGGAAAGGCTTGACTGTCACTAACCCTTCCCAACTGCTTGCTTTTCCAAGTGCTTTCGAATAGCCTCAGAGAAATTCCTGTATAGTCATATGTACCACAATTAGCTGCAAGGGCAAAGGATTTGACCACTGCCTTTTGTCAGTTACATGGAGTATCACATATGTGATAGCCTTCGCAGGGGGATAAACAAAGAATATGAAAGACACCCTAACCCTGTGAACCCTGGAGTCTGGCTGGATCACAGATGGGAACATAAGAAAAGAGAATTCTACCACCAAAAAATAATTAAATACTGAAAACTAAATATAATAGTCATTCATCTCTCTCCTCCCAGTTTCTATATTTGCTCAATTCCTTCACATTCTCTTGCCACTTCTTTCTATCTAAACTGCCTTCAGATATTTCAGTGACACTAGGAAAATGTAAGTAATACATTTTCTTAACAACAAAAATACACAAACGGTTGAAAAATATAGGTTTTTCAAACCAAAAAGCTGGCTCTTATTTTCTTTTCACTCCTATTCTCCCTTCATTTGGAGGGAGACATATTATTTCCAGCTTGTTTATTTATTTGGCTATTTATTCATATATTGAGTGTCTCTATCAATTCAGTATCCAATCCATGCCCATCACTCTGACCCATGCTGGGTGCCCAGAGTGCAGTCTGTAGATAGAGAAGATTACAGGGGCTCCCAGGATGCAAAGTAAGGGGCATTCGAAGGTCAGCAGAAACGGATCTAGTATCACAGCTGAGAAGTAATATTAATTAAAATTTGGGTCAGTGAGAACATTTCGAGCCTGTATATTGACTAGAGCAGAGATTCAAGGAGTTGAAAGAAAAGGTATCTATACCGACTCTAGAGAGCCAAATTAAAAATGTTAGCTGGCATTTTTCCACTCCTTCTCCAGGGTGCCATGGCTGTTAAAGTGGAATTGAAATGCATCCTTCCCAGTCTGGGGGCCATTCTGATCTGACAAAGCAGAGCTACCCACTGTGCTAAATGTGCTGCCACTATTGCTCTGCCCTCATTCTTGGTTACAACTGCTTTCCAATTAATATCTTGGGTGCATTATAAATTTGCTCTGGATGCCAGTCATTCCATAAAAAAACAGACTTAAACTGAGCTCAGCAGTTATAATTATTTTTTGTTAATTTTATACATTCTTTTTTTTAAGTTATCCAAGACTTACTCTTGTTTTATAGATTTCCCTGACTTCAAAGACCTCAAATCACAGAAAGCATAATTTAATTTTCTCTTACTTTACATGATGGGTTTGCTGGAAAATTTCTGTTTGCTTCTCTAGATCTACTCTCTACCCTTTTGTACCTGGGGAGCTGGAGCTGACTTACATGGCACTCTACAGATAGAACACTTTGTCCTGTGGCTTTCTCTTGGATTTGATCAATGGGAATCACCAACACGAGATTAGAGTTTATTCTCCTAGTTTCCTCACTATTGTTCAATGCTCAATTGCTGGTCACTGCTCCAGCAGTGGAGGAGGAAAGAGAAGTGAGAAGGTGTAGGGAAGAGGGTGCACTGTCCCCAAATCCCAGTGACTATTTCTTTCCTTTGAACCCTCAACTTTATGAGAGGAGTAACTAACCTCAAGATATTGCATTATTTCTTATTTCCCTATTCCTATTACCTAAGTGCCTTTGCAAACTGTTCATTTATTAAAGCCTCCTCAAATTAAATCCAACTGGAATATATCTCTGTTCTTATTGTGATATAGACACAATGGGAAACTGATTTATTTGCCAGAAATTTTCTAGAGGTGATGTGGTAGAGGCAACTGCATTGTCATTGAAAAAGGTCAGGATGGAAATCCTGACTCCAAAACTTGCTCACCATGTGACCTTGGTCTAGTTACTTAATCATTCTGTGCCTCAGTTTTCTTCTCTATAAAATGAATAAGTTACTTTTCAAGTTTCCTGTGAATATATAATTTATGAAAAGTGCTAAGCATAGTACCTGGGGCAGAGAAAATTTCTTATCTTGGTGGCTAGCAATCAGTCCAGTCATTCAGGTGTTAATGAAGCCAATAATCCAGTTTCCACCCTTGTAGAGGCAAGCTTCTCTTAATCGCTTGGCCACTCAATGCCTTCTTGCACTCTTAACCCTGGGTAGACATGTATTCATTGATTCAACTAATATTTATTGATTGTCTATTATCTAGACGACATCATGTTAAGAGCTGTGGAGAATTAAAATAAGATGTATGTCTTATTTCTTAAGAAGCTTATTTCTATCAGGAACAGGGAGACAAAGGAAATTATTATCAACTGGATTCCTAAGATGTCTTAGCTACTATCAGGTTTTCAAATATTCTTACCTAAGAAGCTGAGTGCCACAGAAAGGTAGAAATATAGGATATATCAAGGAGGCAGATTGCCAACAAACTAGAATGCAAAATATTTAGAGAAAGAAATGTATTTCTTTGAGTCTGGTAGTGATTATCTTGTAAATGCAAGCCATAAGTGATCCTGAAACTTACTTTTGGAATACCCACTCAAAGAAAATAGGTATGATGTTTTGCCCATGACAGGCTGTACATTAATTCACTGATCCTCTTTTCTCTGCTCCAGAGTACAGTTATCTTTTTACACAACTTTGACCTGGCCAGCCAATCATGATTTCAAAAAACTAATCTATTTTAATTAATTTTTTGCTTAAATGATACAAAGAGTGTACTCCATGTTTAATTCTACCCCAGATATTAAGGATTCTCTGACCCCCACTTTCAAATACAGATTTAAAACACTCCAGTATCATTGTTTTTGTTTTTCACAGGTCAATGATGTTCTAAACTGAAGGGTTCAGGGTTATAAGGGTCCATGCTGCACTCCTGGCAAGAGAGCATTTGGTTGATTTATTTGGGAGCTCAATTTTCCTTACAGTAAAATGGTAAAATGTGGGTTTGCTCACAAACAATTCCTATTTCCATCCAATTTCAATTCTAAGCCATTAAAGACACATTAATATCCTTCAAGCTATCCATCCAGGTGAGAAAGGTAGGAAATTCAGGTTCTTCAAGGAGAAAATTACTTCTAATACTCTGCCAAATAAATGACCACTGCTTCTGCCTACATATGAGCAGTCTGATCAGAATACACATAATTAGCTAGTCTTAGAATTTTCCAGCCCTCATAATCTTCTGTATTTCTTAGGAATATTGGACTAATCAGTTGGATATTGGACTAATCAGTTGACTTTTGAAGGAATCTGGTCATTTGAATTGGGATAGGAATAATCTTTTTTACATGGCTTCCCGTTTGTCTCAGAGCGAGTTTCATGGGCCCAGTTTACTGCCATCTGAAACTCTTGTGAGTGTACTTGGGTGTGTGAGTTTGAACATTATTGGTACATCAAACCACTCATAAGCAATTTAGCTAGTCAGTGAACTGTAGGCTCTAGTGCTTTCCTAGGAATACAGACAATTTCCCATATATTACACATCCACTAGTATTAAAGACAAGCTTTGTGATTCCTATATCTACCAAAGGCAGTGCATCTGGGAATACAATCAGACACAATAGACACACACACACACACACACACACACACACACAGAAATATACCAACATGGACACATGGACATATGAAAAGTGCACACATGACCACACACATACATAGACACACACACACACAGAAACACATGTGTCTTTCCATGTCTCAGAATGTCCATACAATGACATGCTTTGAGTGATGCAAAATCATATGGCAGGGTGATATGAGATATCAGAGAGGAAAGGTCAGTTGGTGGTGAGATTTTACCAATCCATACATCCCAATCCATCAGGGGGGTTGCACTGTCAAACAGTGCAACAAAGGCAAGGCATAAATTAGTTATCTAGTCAGTTGAAGTTGAGAGTTTACTGTTACTTTACACTTTTCCTCATTCAATTTCCCCCCAAAAACAAAACAAAATAAAACAAACAAACAAAAAATGCCAGCACATTACTCACACTATTTCTTCCAACTGCAATGCCCTGAACCCCAACACAGTCTATATTCAAGAGTTAGTCATAGTTGAATAAATGCTTTGAAAGACTGTCTCCATTCATGACTGGAGGGCTGGGTCCTTGCATTTGTACAGCCTCTGCTATTAAGGAGAACACTATTCATTTGCAGAAATAAAATTTTGGAACTTTATAAGGGGAAAGAGTCTTAGCTATCATATAGATAAGCAACTTTTCTTTTAAAGTTGATACAACTGAAGCCCTAATAGATGAAGTGACTTTTCCAGAGTCACATAGCATTATCACTGTAGCTTTGTTCCTTTGGGACTGGAGGATTTCCTCCTGAACATGAGACACACTCAAAGGTATTAAGCACCATATTAGTGACTTTTACAACATATTATGTAATTTGCTTAATTTTCACAACAATCTCATGAGGTGGATATAATCCTATTTTATAGCTTGGAAACTGCGTGGTTGGTCAATGGAGGAATCTGGACTGGAACCTAGGTCTCCACACTGTTTCCTGGGATGTATCCATGCCAAATCTGCCTCTCTGCAGTCATTGATTAAAATGCAAACACACCTGGGAATTACAGTCTTAGAAGCTAATATCCCAGTTACTAATCCTACTTTAGGGGAGATTAGTTGACAACTTGGTGAGAGCAGGAATTGGACTCTGAGGTTGTGCTTAAAGGCAGATTTTGATAGTGAAATGGCAGAGTATAAATGATCTATTTCATAGTTTTGCCTTGAGCTATTCCTATTCTATTTACCCATCAGCTGTGTGACAGTCTGGTAGAGGGGCAGATGGGAAAACCATTGCCAGAAAAGAGATAGGTCTGTCATTACTGGAGAAAGTGAGTCCCCCCTCTGATCCACCTACCCCCTTCTATGAGAGCCCCATTGAGAAATGAGTTTGCCCTGGAACACTCAGAGGAAGCCCATTTTCTGGGGAACAGGCAAGGCTCCTCCAGGCAGTCTCATCACTTTGTGGCCTCTAAGATGATAATATATTTGTGCCTAATCCATAATTAACTGGGAAGAGCATACTATTAATTATTTTGCTCAGTTGTTAATCAGTGGGGTGTTTCCCTCCCGCACCCCTCCCATTGAACACTAACCTGTCAAACTCTAGTAATTGTTGCATGAACAGGTTTGGGTAAAAGTCTCCAAGGAGGACAATTCTCTTGTTCCATTAGCGAGAACACATATAGATCATTTTCAGTGCTAATCTAGGGCTAAAATCAATTATGTCTCTTGTATTTAAAAATTAAATTGACTCGCCATGGGAGTAGGATGAAGGAAAAATACATTCCTCCTATTATGTGTAATTACAATTGTAAAACATTTTCCTTCGGAATGTAATTGCTGCCTGCAGAGGCTGAAGCAAGAGCTTGAAGCATTTAGTGGAAAGGCTGGGCTTTCTTTCAGGTTTTTTCTTTGGGCTTTTGTTTCCCACCCCTCCCCAGACCTCTTTCTTCCTCTTCATTTTAATGCTATTATAACACTGTGAGGTCCTCTAAGGCTTCTCGACTTTCAAAGAATCTCAAATGTAGTTTAGGGCATAGGAAGCAAAAGCCAGCACAGAAAAAGAGAGGCTAATTATGACTGTAATCTATACGATGAAAACTTCAATCTTACTAGTATTTATTTAGTGTTCATTGTGTGGCCAGGCCTGAGTTAGGTGCTGTGGGAAACACACACAAAGGACATGGTCTCTATTATCAAGGTTTTTGAAGTTGATGAATGGCTCATGTATAAGTTATATGAAAAATAAGCAGTTTTTCTTTCCTTTCTTTTTTTTTTAATTGACAATATGATTACTTGACCAATGATAGACATTCCAATACTCAGGGAGGTCAGTAAATTAGGAGATCACAAAATTGATTATGGCTCTCTCCCTAACACTCAGTTCTCAGACTTGTCTTATTTCCTCCCTCAGAAACACCATCATTTCTCATAACTGCGACAATTCCATTTGAAGAGTATTTTGGTTAGGAAAAAACAGTAACCAACTCTAAGTGTCTCCTATATAGAATTGCTAGATGAAATACAGGCTACCCAGTTAAAAGTGAAATTCAGATTGTTAAGAAACAATACAACACACCCAAAATGAAGTTGCTTAGGCTAAGCCTCAAGTCATCAATTCATGACTTAATTACAGTTGCAGCTCTCCCAGAAATGGAATCTTAAACCAGTCAATCAGGAATCGCGTGATCAGCACTAGTTAGGTAACCTATCTGCTGATTAGACCAATGCTATCTCCTAAATTTTGTAATAACCAATCCCCTTGACCCCCCCCCTTTTTTTTTTGGCCTGGCATAACTTCCTTGTTCCTGTTTCCTACTGACTATAAAAGGCTTTCATTTTGTACAGCTCCTCAGAGCTCCTTTCTCTGTACTAGACTGGATGCTGCCTGACTTGAATTGACTTTTGCTCAAATAAACTCTTAAAATGTTTAATATGCCTCAGTTCATTTTTTGACAAGATAAACAACTATTAAAGGTGTTTTCTTTAAAAGTATAATTATACCCCAAATATTACATGGGACATAATTATACTAAAACAAATATATTCATTGTTTATCTGAATTTCACAAGTAACTAAGGAGTTCTGAATTTTTATTTGCCAAGTCTGACAAATCTATTTACATAAAGAGAACCATTTATGACTAGGGTGTAGGATGTCTAACCATTTATTATTAAGATATAAGAAGTCTCTGGGGCGTCTGGGTGGCTCAGTCAGTTGAACCCTGGACTTCGGCTCAGGTCATGATCTCGCAGTCTGTGAGTTCGAGCCCCGCGTCAGGCTCTGTGGTGACAGCTCTGAGCCTGGAGCCTGCTTCCAATTCTGTGTCTCCCCCCTCTCTGCCCCTCTCATGCTCATGCTCTGTCTCTCTCTGTCTCTCCATAATAAATAAATGTTTTTTTAAAAAGATATATGAAGTCTCCAAAAATTCAAAGACCATAGTTATATCTTGACCTCAAAAATAGACTGAAATAGTGATTCAGGGCACAGAATCCTCTTTCTCTGTTCCCCCATTTCTGTTTCTTTTAAGACATCTGTTTTATTCTTGCTTTCACTCCAGGCATGCTTTCTTTGTTTACCAATGTTCCCCATGGAAAATAGAAATCACTGGCTATTTTGATTTTTTTTTTTTTTTCTTCAGGGACATCAGCCATGCTGTACTGGAACTGCTTAGTCCCATCTCCAAATTTCTGGAGAAAACATTGATTGGCCAAGCTTTTGTTAGTTGCCCACAGTTCAACCAATTAAGTAGAATGTGAGATTAATGTCACATTTTACAAATCCTGTGAAATCATGCATGTGAATGGTCCATTCTCATAAAAATGATGACAAAAGAATGGTCACAAAAACATTGGTGCCTACTACAACTTTCTTAAATTAGTGAACCCCCAATATATATCATTTTAAAACCTGTTTTAGTATTTCTACTTGTTAGAATGATTTACCTTAAAATCTGTTGTCATCTTAAAATTGCCCTGTTAAAATCTGTATCTTCGGTTTTCTATTAAAAGTAACATTTCATGGGATGCCTGGGTGGCTCAGTCAGTTAAGTGTCCAACTCTTGATCTTGGCTCAGGTCATGATCTCACAGTTCCTGAGATTGAGCCCCATGTTGGGCTACGTGCTGACAGCGCAAGCCTGCTTGGAATTCTCTCTTTCTCTGCCTTTCCCCCCAACCATGCTCACTCCCTCTCTCTCACTCAAAATAAATAAATAAAACTTTATTAAAAAAAGAAGTATTTCCATACAATTTATCTTTGTGTGTAGGTGATGCTGTCGCACTGCCCCATTGCCTTGAAGTCATTACTGATTCTTTTCCTTTACCTCTGTTTTTTCACATATAATCAGTCTCCATACTGTATTAACACTTCCATCATAATATCTTTTAAATTTAAGTCTTTTTATTTTACACATTTATCTAACTCTGTAATGCTACTAGTATCTTCATCACTTGTTTATTAACCACTTACATTTTGTAACAAGTCTTCTAGCCTGTTGTTTGAAAATACTCAACACACTAAGTAGTTTTAGATTCTTTTGTTATTGTTGTTGTGTTTTTTTTTTAATTTTTTTTCAACGTTTGTTTATTTTTGGGACAGAGAGAGACAGAGCATGAACGGGGGAGGGGCAGCGAGAGAGGGAGACACAGAATCGAAAACAGGCTCCAGGCTCTGAGCCATCAGCCCAGAGCCTGACGCGGGGCTCAAACTCCTGGACCGCGAGGTCGTGACCTGGCTGAAGTTGGACGCTTAACCGACTGCACCACCCAGGCGCCCCTGTTGTTGTTTTTTAAAAATCAGGATGTATATATCATCTTCTCCAATTCAAGAATAGGTTGTCACTATCTGTAGACATCATGTAGACATGTAGACATCTGAACACCCTAAAACCAGAACAGAATAAATACTGTTTAGAAGACTTAGTGCCTCGATGTGGAATGAGTCTCTGAATTCATTCTTTCCTACTTCATAGGGTTGTTGTCAAGATTAGATGCTTCAAAATATATTGCTTATGGGTTTTAGCATCTTATTTTGGATCTTTAAGTGGTATCTGTTAATATCAATATTCAAAGTTTCAACCTAATGTACCAAATTGCTCACCAGCCATGTTCCCTGTCCATAAATTTATAGAATAAGAATTGTCATAGTAGAAAAGGCTCATGACAGAGTTTTGAACTCCCTAAAACCAGAAGTCTGAATCACCCCCCCCCCAGAAATTATACTTTATTGATTCTTTCATTTTATTAAGAAAGGTGCTCAGTAAAAATGGATATAATTCCTAAGGTTCCATAAATTATTGTTCCTCTACTATGTTCAATTTGATTCTGTTTATCAAAGCAATTTCAGTGAATTTGTAAGACAAATTGCCCATCAGTCAATGAAGAGAAGAGGCAAAGTTAGTTTGAAAATAATCGTTTTGACTTTCATGAAAAGATAGCATCACAAAGTGTCCCAAGGATTAATTAAGAAAAAGGGGGAAAAACTTTGAGTTAAAAAACTAATATTCTAACATATACTGATAGTGAAACCTCATTTTGCAATGCAATTTGATCAACTGTGTGTTCACTGCCATTGAAAAAGTAGTAACAATGCTATACATGTATAATCGGTTTTCATTTCCTAGAAAGATAATGTAGTTGTGGTAGAAATAATAATAGTAGTATAGTGTAAGTGGTAGTAATAGTGATGATAATAATTGTATAGTTAGTATTGTTGAAAAAAACAAAACAATCTGTATATGTCAATTGATATAAAATTATAAATGATATAGCCATTTCACCCACCTTCATTGAAATTTGGGAGGATTGACTTCATTCCCAGAGACTGGTTCTGGCAGACCTAAGCCAGTCTAGGTAATTTCATCTCACGTATGGTATGGACAATGAAGGTCTATGCCAATCAGTGTATGACACTCTTCTGGCCACAGAGATGGTCAACAAGCTTCAAGAGGAGATAATCAGTATGACATCCAGAAACACATATGATGATTATGGAATTTGACATTCGCTCCCCACACTCCCTGGAAATTTTTGAGAAAGGACGTGTGTCAATTTGCTACTGGCAGTCACTTTGTGACCTGAGGATACCAGGTTGAGGATGAAGCTGGCATTCAGAGGATGGTGGAGATAGTGAAAGAATAATAGGGTAATAAAGGCAAAACTTTGATAGAATTGAGCCTAAAACTTTTAAATCTTAGGGGCACCTAGGTAGCTCAGTCAGTTGAGCCTCTGACTCTTTATTTGGGCTCAGGTCATGATCTCATGGTCGAGAGACCAAGTCCCACACTGGGCTCCTTGTTGAACGTGGAGCCTGCTAAAGAGTTTCTGTCTCTCTCCTTCTGCCCTTTCCCCTCCTCCTCTAAAACCAAACCAAACCAGAAAAATCTTTTAAATCTTAAACTTTCTACCAATATGAGCAAATATCTACCCCTTTTGTTTAAGCTAGTTTGATATGAATTTATTATTACCTGCAATGACAAACATCTATATTAACATAAAAGTAATCACTATGTTTTACAAGATACTTATATAGGCTTTTCCAATCTTGATTCTGTATAGAAATCTGTGAGCTAAATGTTAAGATACTATTACGTTCATATATTATTATGGTTGTTATTATTATTATTATACTTATTTTATTGATGAGAATTTAGAGGCTCAAAGAGATTGGAAGATTTTGCTAAAATATGAGGAACATCTAGGGTTCTACTGAGGCCCATTTTTTGGAATTCCATCACAATATTATTTTGTGGGAAACTACTAAATTGACTAGTGGGAACATCATTTTTTTAAAGTTTTTATTTTAATTCCAGTTAGTTAATATACAGTGTAATATTAGTTTCAGGTGTACAATATAGTGATTCCACACTTCCATACATCACCCAGTGTTCATCACAAGTGTACTTCTTAATCCCAATCATCTGTTTTTCCTGTCCCCCCTGCCTCCGCCCACCTCCCTCCTGGTAACCATCAGTTTATTCTCTATAATTAAGAGTCTGTTTCTTGGTTTCTCTCTTTTTTTTCCCCTTTGCTCACTTGTTTTGTTTCTTAAATTCCACATATGAGTGAAATCATATGGCATTTGTCTTTCTCTGACTGACTTATTTCATTTAGTACCCTACTGTATCCATGTCATTGGGTATGGCAAGATTTCATTCTTTTTTATGGCTGAATAATAAATTGAATAATTATTCAATAATTGAATAATAATTCCAATGTGTATATATAACACCTCTTCTTATCCATTGATATTTTGCTGGACACTTGGGCTGCTTCCACAATTTGGCTGTTGTAGATAATACTGCAATAAACATAGGGATGCAATTATCCCTTTGAATTAGTGTTTTCACATTCTTTGGGTACATAGCCAGTAGTATAATTCCTGGATTGTAGAATAGTTTTATTTTTAACTTTTTGAGGAGACTCCAAACTATTTTACATAGTCACAGCACCAGCTTGCATTCCCAACAGTACATGAGTGTTCCTTTTTCTTCATACCCTCTCCAATACCTGTTGTTTCTTGTGTTGTTGACTTTAGCTATTCCCACAGGTTATGAGGTGATATCTCATTGTAGTTTTGATTCCCATTTCACAGATGGTAAGTGATGTTGAGCATCTTTTCATATGTCTGTTGGTCATCTGGATGTCTTCATGGAGAAATGTCTGTTCATATCTTCTGCCCATTTTTTAAATGAATTATTTGTTTTTTGAGTGTTGAGTTATATAAGTTCTTTATATATTTTGGATACTAACCTTTTACCATATATGTCATTTGCATATATCTTCTCCCATTCCATAGGTTGCTTTCTAGTTTTATTGTTTCCATCACTGTGTAGAAGCATTTTATTTTGATGTAGTTCCAAGAGTTAATTTTTGCTTTTGTTTTCCTTGCCTCAGGAGACATATCTAGAAAAATGTTGCTACAGCCCATGTCAAAGAGGTTACTGCCTGTATTCTCTTCCAGGATTTTTATGGTTTCAAGTCTCACTTTTATGTGTTTAATCCATTTTGAATTTATTTTTTGTATGGTATAAGAAAGGAAGGATGTTCCTTACTGTTTTGTTGAAAATTAATTGACCATATAGTTATGGGGTTTTTTTTATTCTATTCCATTGATCTATGTGTCTATTTTTGTGCCAGTACTATGCTGTTTTGATCACTACAGTTTTGTAATATAATTTGAAGTCTGGAATTGTGATGCATACAGCTGGGCCTTTCTTTTCCAAAATTTCTTTGGCTATTCAGGGTCTTTTGTGGTTCCCTACAAATTTTAGGACTGTTTGTTCTAGTTCTGTGAAAAATGTTGTTGGTATTTTGATTGGGATTGTATTAAATTTGTAGATTGCTTTGAGTAGTATAAACATTTTAACAATATTTGTTCTTCTAATTCATGAGCATAGAATGTCTTTTATGTCATCTTCAATTTTTTTCATCAGTGTTTTATAGTTTTCAGAGTACAGGTTTTTCACCTCTTTGGTTAGCTTTATTCCTAGGTATCTTATTATGTTTGGTGTAATTGTAAATGAGATGACTTTCTTAATTTCTCTTTCTGTTGCTTCATTATTGGTGTATAGAAATGCAACAGATTTCTGTACATTGATTTTGTGTCCTGCGCCTTTACTGAATTTGCTTATCAGTTCTAGCAGTTTTTTTGGTAGAGTCCGTCAGGTGTTTTATATATATAGTATCATGTCATCTGCAAATAGTGAAAGTTTTTCTTCTTCCTTGATGATTTAGGTCCCTTTTATTTATTTTTGTTGCCTGTGTGCTGAGGCTAGGACTTCCAGTAGTATATTGAATAAAAATGGTGAGAAGACATCTTTGTCTTGTTCCTGACCTTAGAGGAAAGGCTCTCAGGTTTTCATTATTTAGGATAATGTTAGCTGTGAGTTTTTCATGTAAGGCCTTTATTATGATGAGATATGTTCCCTCTAAACCCACTTTGTTGAGAGTTTTTATCATGAATGGATGTTGTATTTTGTCAAATGCGTTTTCTGTGTCTATTGAAATTATCGTATGTTTCTTAACGTTTCTCTTATTGATGTGATGTGTAACACTGACTGACTGGTTTGTGAATATAGAACCATCCTTATAACCCAGGAATAAATCTAGTGGGCACAACGTAAAGGTTATCAAAAGTAAAAAGCAACATTCTGTTGCTAAGTTGATTAAGCCAGTGAGTTGGGTAGGTCCTTCTGGACAAGAATAAGTGTGAGACTAAAATATAGGAAAGAGAGGGTAAGTAATGGATCCCATCAGCATTCTGTAGGATTGTGAAACCTCTAGAGTAAAACCTTTATGTAGCTTTGTCCCTAATCTGTGTGTTTTGTCACTATTTTTAGTAACACATGTATGTCTCACATTTTCCCAAAATGATCAAAAGGCCTTTCAGTTAGGCTTGTACCTTTCTGTCAAGAAGAAAGTCTTAGATAAACTCATTAATGCTGAAGCATTAGGGGCTTAATTAAAATGCAAATCTGAACCAGAGAGATTTGCATTTCAATGAAAAAGAATGAAGGGGATGATACTTACCTTAAAGGAATAAAGCAGTACTTGTGGTATTTCAAGTATCAGGGAGATTACTTTGAGGCAAGTATGTATTATCATCACTTTACAAACCACACTATTAGATAACTGAGTACTTACCTCTCTGTAAAGTCCACCAAAAAAAGGAGGGCATTATCACCTAGAGTATAAGGCTTTAGTACTGTCAATGCACAAATACAGAGATATGGTTAGAGCCATAGATATATGTGTGGACAGAGAGAGAATTTAAAGGTTATCAGTCACATACATGATTTCAGATTATCAGACAGTTGCAGGAAATTAAGTGGGTTTAGAAGATTGGAAGTGACCTATTTTGTTAATCGTATTTTGATTATATCTAAAGTTTGTATATGTAACCAACATTTATACTACACACACATACAATTTTAATGAAATAGTACAAACCTACTGAAAGATATAGCAAGTACATCAATGTACCCATAGTTCCTATTTTCTTCAAATTTTTTTCTAACGAACTACACTCAGTATATATTTCTTTATGATTTTACTTAAACCTTCCTCCCAAGATAACAATGGTAAGATTTTGTATTTATTCTTTGCTTGAGTGTTTTTATAATATTATGACATATTAATATATAAATAAAAATATTTACTAGTATTCCTTAGATTTTTAAATACAGAAATCTTGGCCTATTAAACATATCATTCAGCTACTAGTTTTTTGGTTTGTTTGTTTTTTTTTATTCTATCACATGAACATGAATATATTTTCATTTTTACATCTATTCTCCTATTTTTGGACATTTAAAGTGTTCTAAGATGTTATAATAATGACAGATGCTGCCGTATATATTCTTATACTCATCATCTTGTGTCATTATTCAAGAGTCTCCCAAGAATACCCAGCTAGTTGCACCAATTCTCTCTCCATATTTTTCTGTCTCCAAAGCATATATATTTATGTTTTTCCAATCTCTTAAGGGTAAAACCATTTTAATTTGTATTCCTTGATGACCAGTGAGGTTAAACATCTAATGTGTTTATGAATGTTCTTGTTTCCTCTTGTGAATGGTCTATTAATAATTTCCTTCAATTTTTCCCTTATTATCTATTTGTCTTCTCATTTTTATTTTGTGGGACCTCTTTATATAACTCCTTACTTATATGGTTTAAAAATCTTCTCAAGATCATTGCTTCTTTTTATTTTATTTAAGATGTTTTTATAGCACAAAATTTTAAATTTTAATATAATCAAATGTATCAATCTTTTACTTCATAGTGAGCTTCTTCTATCTTAAGAAATTCTTTCCTACTTCAAAATCATAAAGATATTGTAATGCATTCAGTAAATATTTGTTAAGTTACACTATGTCTGGCATTGATCTTGAAGATGTATAGTAATAAAGCAAACAGACATAGCACTTATCTTCAAGAAGCTTACATTCCAGTGATGGGAGGGACAAAAACAAATAAATGATGATAGCTTGATAATTCAGGTTTTAATCAAAAACAAAGCAGGACTGATTATAAATGATATGAAGCCTTATTTTAGGAAGGATTGTCAAAAAAGAAATAATGATACAATAATGATGCATAGCAGTCCATCTGAGTGGGAAAAACAAGTGAACCAGGGGAGTATAAAGTATTGCAGGCAGAGAGAATAGTGAGGGGAAATATCTTGAGACAGGAGCATGCCTGGCATCATCAACAGATAGCAACTTATATTTTTAGCTGTGACCCATACTGCAATGTTCTGAATGTTTGCGCCCGCCCCTCACTAAATTCAAATGTTAAAACCTTAACCCTCACGTGATAGTATTAGGAGCTGGGGCCTTTGAAGGTAAAGCCCTGTAGAAACCCACCAGGGAACTTGTTGGTCCCTTCCATCATGGGCAGATACAATGAAAAGTCTGCAACCTGGAAGAAGTCCCTCATCCAACCATGCTGGCACCCTATCTCAGAGTTCTAGCCTCAAGAACTATGAGATATAGATTTCTGTTGTTTACAAGTGCTGAAAAACAAAATTCAACCTAGTGAAATTTAAAGATCTTATTGGCTTTATTGAATGTTTCATGAATTAGGCAGCATCCTACAAAGCACACAGAAAGAAGCCCTGGAGAGATGAACAAAATGGGATACTTTTAGAGGTAGAAGGAACAGGGAAAAGAAAAGTGGGTCACTTCATTTTCTTTGGGCGATGGAAGGGGACTATCATACAGATGGCTTCACTAATGCTGACCAGGAAATTCTAGATTTACGTTTTAAGATTATATCCCTGGGAGAGGTTGAAACTGCAGTTAGGTTATTTATTAAGTCTTGGTTTGCTGGCCTGGGGCTTAGAACAAGTAACTCCATTTTTGGCCTTTTGTCTGTCTGTCTGTCTGTCTGTCTCTTTCTCTTTTAACACAACCCAGTTTTTTAGTTTTTTTTTTTTTAATTTTTTTTAATGTTTATTTATTTTTGACAGAGAGAGACAGAGGAGCAGAGGGGCAGAGAGAGACGGAGACACAGAATCCGAAGCAGGTTCCAGGCTCTGAGCTGTCAGCACAGAGCCCAACTCAGGGCTCAAACTCACAGACCACGAGATCATGACCTGATCCGAAGTCGGATGCTCAACTGACTGAGCCACCCAAGCACCCCTCAATTTTTTAGTTTTGTTATAGCAACTCAAGTGGACTGAGAAACATACCATTCTTGCACATACACTCAGAGTTTCAACCTTAGCAGACAACTTAGTTTTTCTTTAACACAGATTGTGATTTTCTATTTCTGTGATGTTATAAATATAAATTCCTCTTTAATATGTTCTTCTTTCCATCCCTACATCACTTACAAAATGAAATTCATTTATTCATTCCTTCATTCAAAAGTCTACTATTTGTGGGGTGCCTCAGTAGGTTAAGCATTCAACTCTTGATCTTAGCTCAGGTCTTGATCCCAGAGTCTTGACCTCAGGGTCATGAGTGCCCCATGTTGGGTTCCATGCTGGTTGTGAAGCCCACTTAAAAAAAATCTACTATTTTCTAAGTAACTCATCAATAAAACTTTAATTTTCTCAATCTTTCTAACTCTTCCAAGAAGAAATACAATCTCTTCTTTGAATCTCCACAGGTGTTAGCAAATATCTAATGACACATATACTTTTTACCAAGTTTCTTTCACTTTTTTATTATGTGTGCTTGATGCACTGCCAAGAAACATGGTGCTCACTATATAATTAAGTTGAATTCATCATCAGTGCAGTAGGGGTTAGACTCAGTACTGGGGCAGTACCCTCGGCTCCTCCATTCACTGGAATTTTGAGGGCATAGTTGCTCCACACAAGGTATTTTGTGCCTCACTAGTCTGCATTTCCACCCCATTTTAAGCAGTGTTGGTTAGTGTTAATGTATGTATGTGTGATGTATGCATTGTTTCCTTAGGTAATATATCAGATCTTCCTAACGGTATTTATCATATCTTTCATTGTCACTCTTGGGAAAAAGACCCAAATGTTAAGATATCAAATTAATGTCACATTTTGGAAGAAAATATAAGAATACCATCCCTTGACCAAGGTTTTTAAGGAACATGCTTGTTTTTTTCATAATTCAAGACATTTTCCCATAGTTAATTTCTGTCATTAAATTTTGACCATAGTATCTAAAACTCATTTGATTTTGGGGAAAAAATGTTTAATCCCTCAGCCTCAGTATTTTCATGTGTAAATATGGAAATGGCAACTCTGCACAGGGGTTATCTCCTTGGATTAAACGGTATGATATCAATAAAATACCTAGAAGTATCTGATGCATTGTATCACTAGATAAATGTTAATATCCTCCCCTTTCTATGCTTCTCCAAAGAAATCTGCTCATATTCACACAACGGCAACCACAGTGTGTATAAATGTAGAGAGGAAAAGACAAGCCAAAACTTCATGATGAATAGCTGAAACTTCAATCTTGAAATAGGTATCATTGAGGCATCTATGTTACAAGTTGTACCACTAGCAGACCAAGATCATGTTGAGCTACTAAAAACATTAGGAAACTTAGTTACCTGATTTGATCTGGAATTAATTATACTGGGCCTGTTGCCCTCATTCTTCCTTGGATTCCTGTTCTGGGAGAAACAGGGTAACCATATTATGAATTATATTCCACTTAGCTGAGGACCTGCCACCTTGCATTCTCTTTCTATTTCACCCGGGGAAAGGTTTTGACACCAGTGACCTATATTCCCAGGCATATCTTGGGGCACTACTCACTATAGATTCACCATGGAGGACTCAGTATTTCTGCCCACTAAGTCCTAAATACTACCTTCTACATCCTACCTTGATTAGACATCATTAAGCTTGACAACAGTTTCACAAATACCTCAGGGGGGCTACTTTACCTTGGAATTTCTATGCTGAATTATAGGCCATTGCAATTTTAGAGAATCAACATAAGTCTCTTCTGTCCATCATACATACTACCTCCTTCTGTTTTACACAGTTCTGTGGTATTTAAACTGGTATGTCTTCTAGCTAAGAACCTTGGATTTTTGACTTAAGGTAGAATGAGAAGATTGCTGCAGGGGTTTCTTAGTTTGCCTGCCTTTCTTGGCCTTTCTAAGCTATAGAGTAAGAATCTTCAAAGCTTAAATTTATCATAATTTGTGCTGATGACTTAGCTGTTTTTGTTATTCAAGTAAGAAGTCAGAGGAGATTTTAAATTTTGCTTTACTAAGAGTCATATATTAAAGCAGTTTGCCTCTTCTGTCACCTTTTGCGGATCCTTTGAAGAGTTCCTTGATTTTGGACTGGATTAAATTTATACAATTTCCCCCAAGGGAGTCAGGTGAATGCCAGTTATGTGGCTAGAGACTGGAATTAAGTTTCTCTGCTGGCAAACATGAAGGAAACAAAGCATCTCCAGAGATGTTGGGGTACGCTGAATGGAACCACAGCAACGTCCAAAGGGAGAAATGAAGTCAAATTTGCTAGTAAAAGCGGAAATAACAAGTCTTACAAGGGGAGAGGATGGAATCCTGGTCTATATCCTGGAGGATATAAAGCTTCTTCAGTTCTGGTAGAGAAAGAATTACAGAAAAAGTGGGTTGAAAATAGCTGGAGAGGGAGAGAGTGAGGTGGCAGGGGGACAGAGTTTTCTTGTCACTACTTTGCCTGACCTGGACCATTACACTAGGGACACACTAGACACATCTAAGAACTGTCCACAGATGAGCCAACTTCAAGCTGAATGGATTTTCACAAATAACAATAGCATGGAAGTATACATGCTCAGATAGGAGATGCTCATTTAGAGGAGAGTATGCCATATTCTAAATTTTCTGATGTCAAAGAGACTTTAGGGCAATGGTTATCTTGCTTGTGTATTAGAATCATCCATGGGGTTTTTAAAAAAATATATTTATTTCTGGGCTTATCTTCAAAATATTGTGCTTTAATTGGTCGACTGTGGAGCACCGCTGTGTGTCAAATCTTCTCAGGTGACTCGAACATGCAGCCAACACTGCAAGCTCTGATCTGGAAAGAAGCCTCACTCAGAATAAGTCTAGTCCTATCCCTGTATGAGAACAAAACTCTGCAGGGAAGAATCACACTGTCTTTGGTAGGGATATAAGTTTTATTTTTAAAAAAAAAATTTTTTTTCAACGTTTATTTATTTTTGGGAGAGAGACAGAGCATGAACGGGGGAGGGGCAGAGAGAGAGGGAGACACAGAATCAGAAACAGGCTCCAGGCTCTGAGCCATCAGCCCAGAGCCCGACGCGGGGCTGGAACTCAAGGACCGCGAGATCGTGACCTGGCTGAAGTCGGACACTTAACCGACTGCGCCACCCAGGCGCCCTGGGATATAAGTTTTAAAGATATAAATTTTATCACGTTTTTTTCACATAGCCAAGTAGTCTCTGGGCTCTCAATCAGTTTTAATCTAACAGATATATTTCAGGCAATATTAAGTAGGTCAATAGTCTATACTTATTCAACTAACTGGATAATTATTCAGTTGTTCTATTCACCAGACAGAATCTAAATCCATAAGAAGAGAGGCTATATTTTGCAAAGATTGGTAATGTGCAATAATGAAAAAGAAATTACTGAGAACCTATTTTTTAATTGATCAGTATGACAAAATGATGAAGCCTAGACTTTTTTTTTTTTAATGTTCATCACAACTTGTTCTCATGTCCTAGAAATATTCTATCCTAGAAAAGTTCACGGGTTTGAATTGCTCAATAATGAAAGACAATGAAGTGAAGACAACATTGTATAGCTCATTTCCCTCTTTATCATGTCTTAGAAGACTAGAATCATCAGAAATGAAGACTCCACAGCCTTTCCTGGTTTTGATACATGAATCTCACTTTCACTGAGTTTCCTCACAAAGATCCCAGCAATGATGTTCAGGTCTTCATCACCAAATAAATGAATCTTGTGCGATACATTTTCAGTTCAGTTAAATGTCATTAATTTAGGAAACAGCATGACAGAATTGGTCTAGAATCTGGAGAACTGAATTCTGGTAACAGCTAATATCATTGAAGTAACTTTGGCTGAGCTCCTTAATCAATCAAAGACAAATTTTCCACTTCCATAATGGGGACAAATAAGACTTGTCCTGCCTATCTAGCAAGTTCCTGCTAACATCAAAACTATAGAACTGCAACCACTGAAGGCTTTAGTCTACAGCTCTGTTTTATTCCATTCCCTGCTTGTCTTCTCTGTGCTAGGCATTATTTCAAATGGGATTTGTAGAATAATAAGATACAGATGAAATTTTGGAAAAGTTTACACTTGGGATTGTCATAGAAGAATGGGACAGCCCATGTTTTGGAAAAGTTTATAACATAATCTGCAGTGTGACCCACATCTAATCTTTGTCCCAACCTAACCAGGAGAGGACATTTATGAGCAGCCCCATTCTCACCAGCAGATACAGCCCAGAATTCATCTTTGCAGACCTCAGTCCTTTACCAAGGGAGTCCTGAGTGGATCTCTTCATGTCTTCAATCCACTAAATATATTTTACTCCTTAACTTCAATCAAATGAGCCAGGTTTGTAAAGTCAACTTTCTCTTCTGTCCTATGTTGCATTCTAGTTCTGTACTGGGATAAGATTACTTCTCAAATCTCCAGCCCCATGATACAGGACCCTGATAATCAGACTAGCATCTACTACTAAGATATCTCCAAGAATTAGGCACTATATAATTTGTAAGGTTCAGTGAAAAATGAAAACATGGGACTCATTCAAAAATTATTAAGAAATTAAAGATTACCACAGAAGAGCATTACACTGAGTGCTGAGCCCTTCTCAGTGCAGGACCCCATGCAATTATCATGAACCCAGTGCTGCCTGAATCCTACAACTCAGCCACCATCTTGGGTCCTTTCTAAAAAATGACAAAAGTTTCTTTATAACTCTACAAAGAGATAATGCTACCCACCTAATTGTTTTTTGTTTTGTTTTGTTTTGTTTTTTGTTACATTTATTTATTTTTGAGAGACAGAGTAAGACAGAGCACGACCAGGGGAGGGGCAGAGAGAGAAGGAGACACAGAATCTGAAGCAGCCTCCAGGCTCTGAGCAAGCAGTCAGAACATAGCCTGACACAGGGCTCAAACCCATGAACCATGAGGTCATGACCTGAGCTGAAGTCAGACACTCAACCGACTGAGCCACCCAGGCGCCCCTACTACTACCCACCTAATTGTATATATTCTTATACTTGAAGCTCCAAGTTGCCTTAAGGCTAACTACAGTACTGGATCTTCTGTTTGCTATAGCCTCCTGGATCTTATTCAAGCTCTTGAGATGCAATAGTTGCAAATTTGGCATTCCCCTTAAGGACACAACCTCATAGCATTATCTCACCTTTCCCTAACCCAGCACTGCCTATTCTCAGTTCTACAGGGAGAAATACTATCCTCTACAGTCAGCTTAGGGGTTCCTAGTGGTCTATTGCTGCCCTAGAAATAAATACGCTTTCCAACACTCACCCCCTTGAGTCGTTTCTGAAGGTTTACAAGTATCTGGGTGTGCAGCAAGCATCAGGACAGCTTCCTCACTGAACAGCCAAATAGTTAGGCTCCAGGACTGTAGTATTTCCACTCAAAGACTGTGTCTCTAGAAAGTGAGACCTGAAAGCATAAGTACAATGAAATTCCCACCCACTGAACTGCAGATTGCTTGAGCCAGAAGAGTTTGGGCCAGGAATGGGGGATTTTTCTCTGATCCAGCACAGCCTCTGGGCATTATGATAGCACTCTTCACAGGGATCCTTGCACTAGTGTCTTGGCTCTGACCTCCTCAGGCCAAAGATGAGCTATGAGGCCACTTTCAGGGATGGGGCCCAGATATCTAAAACCCAGGACCCAATTGGTATTTTGTATCCCTGTATCTTCTCAGAATTCTTTTGCTGCCAAGTCTCCTGTCTCTTATTTCTCACCCATTCTGATTTTTAAATCCACTAGAAGGCACCTAAAGCTGCCTTCCTTAAAAGAAAGAAAGAAAGAAAGAAAGAAAGAAAGAAAGAAAGAAAGAAAAGAAAACTAAATAAAATAAAAATACTTTGCTCTTACTCAAGTATAATTTGTTTATTGGAAACGTGGATATCAGAATCTCTTTTTTAAAGAGGGGGCAAGTGGTTTTATTTCCTCCAGTTTAAGTGGAAAATAAGAAAAAAAAAGTGTTTTGTTTTCATTTTGCTAAATGGGTAATAAGAGATGTATTTTCAAGCCTTACCAGTTTACTCTCCAGTCTGCTCAAGTCCAGTGTGCCTTGTAGCCCATGATGGCTCTGACCTGCCTGTAAACACTGATTTGAAGAATAAATGGAATGATATGTATGAAATGATTTTGATAGTGCAAAGTGTGATAAAAATGGATCTACATAGACATTTTATATTATTCATCTACTATTCAAATAAAACTGACAAGATAGTAAAATTCTGGAATGTTTTAGAAATGGAACACACACACACGTACATGCACATGCACACACATACAAACGTAGAGAACATGTAGTTCAAACGTTTCATTTCACAGGTGCCAAAGCTAACAGAGTAAGACTAGAAATCTGTTTTGTAGCTTTCAACTTACTTCTTTCACTTTGGTGTATTATGTGGTAAAAATATTTGTTAGGCATAATTGTGAGCAAACACAAGAGGCCAGAGACAGAATTGCATTTAGGAGGTATTTCTTTGACAAAATTGTAGGTAGTGCATTGCAAGACTAGAAAAAACACGATGTCTGTCTTTTTTGGTAATGTTAGAAAATGTTGACAACGCCTGCATCCAGTAATTAACTGCTGTTGCAAAATGACAACATTTTAATCATTTTAAATGTTTCTCTCACCTCCTTTCTTTGCTATTTGGTTACCTGGTGGAACAGTGTGGAAAAATATGTAGGAAAGCATGTAGAAAAGTAAGAATAAATGTTTGATTTTTTTTTTATACTCACTTCCCTGTCTTTTTCATAAGGTAAAATTAAAAATGTATGTATCATTAGGAATTCATTTTAAACATATTTAAAGAGTTCTTGGGGCGCCTGGGTGGCGCAGTCGGTTAAGCGTCCGACTTCAGCCAGGTCACGATCTCGCGGTCCGTGAGTTCGAGCCCCACGTCGGGCTCTGGGCTGATGGCTCAGAGCCTGGAGCCTGTTTCCGATTCTGTGTCTCCCTCTCTCTCTGCCCCTCCCCTGTTCATGCTCTGTCTCTCTCTGTCCCAAAAATAAATAAACGTTGAAAAAAAAAAAATTAAAAAAAAAAAAAAAAAAAAGAGTTCCAATACATTGCAATGATTGTTGTTATTGGATCAAAAGTATTTTGGAAATCAAATTTCTCCAAAAAAACCTTCCTTTCTTCCTCCATCCCTCTTTCCGTCCCTCCCTCTCTTTTTTTCCTTCTTTCCTTCCTTTCCGCCTTCCTATCTTCTATCTATTTTCAAGAACTTAGGCATGTTCATGGCTACTGGGTTGGTTATTGTTTTTAGGTCTTTTGAGTGAAACAGGTCAGGATATATATGCATATTTTGAGTTGAGATTGATATTTTTATTTCAGGTTCAAGACCGTAAGATTTTTAGCTTAACTTCTAATTTACATGTTCTTTGTTTCACATAAAGAACCTGGATTCTCAAGTTATGGAAGCAACCTGTGTCCATCAATAAGGAAGGGATTTTTAAAAAGTGGTATATATATATATATATATATATATATATATATATGTGTGTGTGTATGTATATATATATACACACATATATATATATACACATATATATATATATACACACATATATATATACATATATATATAATGAAATATCACTCAGCCTTAAAAAAATAATGAGATTTTGCCATTTGCAACAAATAGAGGGACCTAGAGGGTATTATGTCAACTGAAATAAGTCAGACTGAGAAAAGCAGTTACCATATGATTTCATTTATTGTGGAATCTAAGAAACATAACAAATGAACACACAAATGAAAAAAAAGGAACTGATACAGACTTATAAATACAGACAACTAACTAGTGGTTACCAGAGGGGAGAGGGTTGGAAGGCTGGGCAAAGTAGGTGAAGAGAAATAAGAGGTAAAACTTCTAGTTATAAATTAAATAAGCCATGAAGATGAAAAGTACAGCATAGGGAATATGCTAATATTCACATAGCATATAATACAATATAGCATATAATATAATAACATAGTAATAATGGTGTATGGTGAAAGATGGGACTACACTTATTGTGGTGAGCCCTGTATAATGAATGTATAAAATTGTTGAATCACTATGTTGTACACCTAAAACTGATATAACATTGTATGTCAACTATACTTCAGTAATAATAAAAATAAATTGAGAAAAAAGAAAGAATCTGGATTCTCAAGAGAAATGAGGATGACACAATTAGAATGTCCAATAATTATATGTTACTTTATATCATTTTTCACACACAATAGGATCCAAATAACAATTCTAATACTACCACCATTAATAATGATTCTTTTTTAAAAACTTTATGTATTCATTTTGAGAAAGATAGAGAGAAAGAGCAGGGAAGGGGCAGAGAGAGAGAGAGAGAGAGATAAACCCAGGCAGGTTCTGCACTGTCAGTGCAGAGCCTGATATGAGGCTCAATCTCATGAACTGTGAGATTATGAACCGAGCTCAAATCAACAGTCAGAAGCTTAACCAAATGAGCCATCTAGGTGCCTTGCATTAATAATGATTGTTAAAATTTGATCTTTGTTTTTTTGTTTACCGTTTTTTTTGCTTATAATTTTTCCATTCTCTTATCATTTTAAAAATTTTTTTAATTTTATTTTTTTTAGTTCACATCCAAATTAGTTCCAATATAGTACAACAATAATTTCAGGAGTAGATTCCTTAATGACCCTTACCCATTTATCCCATTGCCCCTCCCACAACCCCTCCAGTAACCCTCTGTTAGTTCTCCATATTTTAGAGTCTCTTATGTTTTGTCAACCTGCATGTTTTTATATTATTTTTCCTTCCCGTCCCTTATGTTCCTCTGTTTTGTATCTTAAAGACCTTATATGAGTGAAGTCATATGATATTTGTCTTTCTCTGATTGACTAAGTTTGTTTAGCATAATACCCTCTAGTTCCATCCATGTAGTTGCAAATAGCAAGATTATGGTCATTCTGGGTTAATATTTTCAAGCACACTCTATATTGTTTCTCTATGTAGTTTCATATATTACTGGTACTAGTGTTAGTACTCTTAGTAGTACTATCCTGCTATGACTGTTTTCCCAGAACTGTTTTCAATTGCAAATATTCTTGTTTATTCATCAAAGTAAGTTTAGTCTGATGATTGCAAAGTCAAAATCTATTATTTAGTTCATTAAAAATATATTTGTTGAAGGTCTACTGCCCTAATGTATCTTAACAGTCTTTTCAAATTATTCTGCATATATCATGACAGTTATTTATATTTACATAAATATTTATACAAAAACTTCAAAATTATTGTAGACAATTAGATCTAGAGCACCCTTCATTTGAAATTTACCTAGAACAAATTTTATTTGTCATCCGAACAAGTTTATGATAACACAGAGCTCCTCTACTTTTTTATAGTTAGTTTGCGTAAATGCAATTTGACTACATTTGTAATATTGTTTTTAGGAAGGCTGATACACATCAACATCCATATTCTCTGTCCTAGCCTCAAACTTTCCAGTCCCAGTGAGAGCCAGAAGCTTTTAAATACGTGAATTTGAGGAAATCTAAATAGAAATATGGCTTGTAGTAGTGCTTCTTATTTTTTTCATGTCACTAATTTACTGAGGCAACTTCAAAACATATAAAACCTCAGGTTATATTATAAACCTAATGTGTCAGATTCTTTGGGTATATGTATTTTGGATAATGTTCACATGTCATTCAAACACAAAATAGTTGAATACCATGTTCCTGAGGCATGACATTTTTATCTTCAATAGGTTAAGAGGCTAAATGTACCGAAACTCAGAGAAAAAATCAGCAGCAGTTGGCCTAAAACTGAAGACAGAGGGAGAGTGGAGTGGGGTAAGGAGTGAGAAAGACCAAACCTAGAAGAATAACTAGTATGGAGCCAATAGTCATTGTGAAAGTTCAGGGAGCCAGTTACTGAATCAGGAAAGGTAGTTATATGGTACTAATGCTCTGCCTTCTAGGGGTTCTTATATAAACCTGGAAAACTGAGGCATATAGATAGCATGAGTGCCAAAATATAACTGTCGAGAGGTCATAGCACACTTTGTTAATCAGACATGAAACTTTTTTCTGGTGAGTTTGGATACTGATTCATACTTCTATAAAAAAAAATAAAAAGAAAAACAGGGGTGCCTGGGTGGTCAATCAGTTAAGCCTCTGACTCTTGATATCAGCTCATGTCATGATCTCATTTCGTGAGTTTGAGCCCTACACGGGGCTCTGCACTGACAGCATGGAGCCTGTTGGGATTCTCTCTATCCCTCTCTACCCCTGTCCTGCTTACTTTCTCTCTCTTAAAGTAAATAAACACTAAAAAAAAAAAAAGAAAAAAGAAAAACAACAACAACAACAACAACAACAACAACAAAAAACAGCCCTGTGAGCTAATTTCCAATAGGTTGTAGTTGGCCTGTCAGTCTAGACATATTTGCCATTCTTATTTAATATCTGAATATTTCCGGTATACAAAGACAGAAGTCCCTGAATGAATCTTAGAGAGGCAACAGTTGGCGGTAAACTTTGTGTAGTATAAGATGAAACTAAGGGATGCCATCTGAACAAAGATTCAGGGTGCAGGATTACCATCACCTAGAAAACATCAGATTGCCCTAAGGCCTGAGTTGCTTGGAAGGTTGGGCAGTCTGATGCCTCTTCTTTACAGAGGTAGGTGTATCCTATTTTGGTGGCATAAGTCACTTAGAATCAATGAGAAGTGAGCTGAATCTGAAAGGCCTACGTGGAAAGTACATCCATCCCACTGAATGTTAAGAGGAGATTGGTTGTAGAAGACAACTTATTAGAAAAATTACTGCTAGCTATGTGAATATTTATAAGTCACTTAACTTTTCTTAGTTTATAAAATGAATATTGTATTAGAACTGTGTTTTGAAAGTATGCTCCAAGAGTTACTAAAACTGTTCTGGGGCCTCTCAGGGGAATTTCAAGCAGAGAGTCTAGAAGTCACCTACCACCCTATCCCCCACAAAACAACCAAAAACAAAACAAAACAAAACAAAACCAGAAGCATATCACTGTTTTTCTCTTCAAAATAGGGATAGAAGGTACTGATTGGATCCAGGACCAATATCTGAGCCCCATCCTTGAAATTCATTCATCCCTGGGTTCCCATTGAATTCCTATAACTTGTGTTTCATTGACTTAAATCAATAAGTTGAGCAAGAGGAGTTTGTAAGCAGTTACTCAGGAGGATAAAAAGTCATTAGACATAGAAACAGTGATATGTTCAGCTATGGCTCATAGACCTATGTGAAGGATAACTACACTGACTCATCTGAAATTGGTAAAGTTGAAAAATGTTACCTGAAAAAGTACGGGCCATCTTGGTGCTTTATCCTTTAAGGTTGTCAGTGATAAATAGTTGTGCACATCAGTCATGAATCCTGCTTACATAAAAGGCACTTATCATGATAAAATAGCATGTATTTAAATTTATATGCATAATTTAACAGAAATAATAGACTAGAACCTTTTCTCAGTCCTGCCCTGGAAATGAGAACTACATTTTAATTTATCTGCAAAAGTCTGCAGAATATAGCATCAAACACTTCTTTCCCCCTTGTTCAAGACTGAGACAGCACAGAGAGAATCATTAGGTAAAGGTCATCTGGAAGATTGCAGTGGATTTTGTGAGGATATCTGAATGTCATTCACTAAACTTTAGGCCAAGGGTTTCATATATGAAAAAATTTTTGATATAGGGAAGTCAAGGAGGCCCTTTCTGATGTGTGGATATTCAAGGAAATATCTTCATGAAACTTCTAGTTGATCCACGTCCTCACTAAGAGTGGTATGGCACTAAATTAATGGCATTCCAATAAGTGTTTAGTCTTATCTCATTGTGGTTTAAATATGGATTTGCATAATGATTAATGATGTTGGTAATTATTTCATTTGATTATTTGTCATTTGTATATTCATTTTCGTGAAGTAGCTAAATCTTAGCTCTATTTATGTATCATGCTCCATTTATTATTTATTTTCTTACTTTGAGATCTAAAGTGTTTTTTTAATATACTCTACACTCAATTTCTCCCAGCTTGTGGTTTTCCTTTTAATTCTAAGTGCCTTTCAAAGTGGAAAATTTTTTAATTTTGACAAGGTTAACTTAATAAAATTTGTCTTTAACAGATTGCACTTTGCGTATTTTAGTAGTGTACATAAGCAGTCTTTAACACAAACTCGGAGGGATTTTCTTCTATATTTCCTTCTACAGGTATTTTAGTTATATGGCCTTTAATCTAATGATCCAATTTGAATTAATTTTTGTGTATAGTATGAGGGTTTACTTCAATTTTTGCTTTTGCATATGGATATCAAATTGTCTCAGCAGCACTTCTTTAAAAGATTATACTTTCTTCATTGAATTATATTCAAACCTCCTTGAGTAGGTAGTTAATATTTTCAGAGCTCTATTCTGCTCTGTTGATCCATTTGTCTGTCTTTATGACAATATCACACTGCTCTGATATTTCCAGCTTTACAGTAATACAGTAAAACCTTGGATTGCGAGTTACTTGTTCTACAAGTGATCCCAAGATGAGCAAACATTTCCATTAAATTTTAACTTGATAAATGAGCAGTGTCTTGCAATACAAGTAGTACATGATGTTGAACATCACATGATCACAACTGAGCCAATGGTTCCCTCTCTGTCCTCTCTTTCTCTCCTCTCTCTCTCTCTCAGCAGGATTGTGGGTGATTGTCTCCTGTGCTCAGATGCTCGGTCTCAGGCTGCAGTGTTTGGCAGAAATCAGTGATTTTTCAGAACGTTAGAAGGTGCCCACACTGGCACTAGTGTACTTTTTGTCAATTTAAAGCACCTATGGGCAGTGCTTTGCTTTTCCATACAAGAGTAAGCTTAGGAATGCTTCGCTTCATTCTAGGTCAGGCTGCATGTGGATATAGACCCTTTCCTCTCTTGCCTTATTGCCAATCACATTAAATACAGTGTATGACAAGAGTTTATTAATACTGTACTATAGTCAACATCCATGTGAGTGTATACAGTGGCCCCCATGCAGAAAAGGATTCCATTGAGCCAAGAGATAGTGAGTCCTACACAATAACCCTCCTCTCTCTCGTCTCCCTCACACCAGCCATGAAGTACAGGTTAATTTGTTTATTTTTTCTTTATGTTTGTATTTTCTCTATTTTTTTGTATCATATTACAGTACCATAATCATTTTTATACGAATATTCTGGGGTTGTGGAATGAATTATCTGAGTTTCCTTTATTTCTTATGGAGGAATTTGCTTTGATATACAAGTACTTTAGATTACAAGCATGTTTCCAGAATGAACTATGCTCACAAACCAAGGTTTTACTGTATTTATAGTCAAGTTTGTTTTGGCTATTCTAAGTCCTTTCCATTTCTACATAAATTTTAGAAACAGCTTGTCAATTTCCACATCAAAACCTGGAAGGATATTGAGATTGTATTAAATCTATAAATTAATCTGAGAAGAATGTCATCTTACAATAGTGTATCCTCTAAGCCATAAACACTGTATATCTCCTCATTTAGCTCTTTTAACATTTCTTTCAACCATATTTTGTAGTTTTTAGTTCACAAGCCTTGTATATCTTTTTTTCATATAAATATGAATTATCTTTAAATCATATTTCGATGCTACTTTAAAGAGATACTTACAAACTCTCAATTTCTGACTATTTAAACAATTGATTTTGTATATTGACCTTATATCTTTTAACATTGCTAAACTCATATATTAGTTCTAGTAACATTTTAAATAGGTTTCATCAGATGTGTAACACAGATAATAATGTTGTCTGCAAATAGACAGGTTTACTTTTTCTTTTCTAATCTGGATGTCATTTCTTTCTTTTTCGTTGCCTTATTATAGTGGCCAGAACTTCCTGCACAATGTTGAATAGCAGTAGTTATAGGGGGCATTTTTGACTTGCTTCTAATCTTTAAAGGAAACATCCAATATTTTACTATTAAATATGATATTGTCTATGAGTTTTTCACAGATATTTTTAACAAGCCAATAAAATTCTCTTCTATTTTGCATTTTCTGAGAATTTTTGTCAGAAATGAATGTTGAATTTTGTCAAATGTTTTTCTTTATCTATAAAGATCATCGTGGTTTTTTCCCTTTATTATTTTGTTAATACGGTATATTACATTGGTTAATTAAAATCTTAAACTAAATATGCATTCCTGGGAGCAATTCCATTTGTGTCATGATATATTATGTTTTATATAATATAAATGTATATATATTAAATTATTTAGCTCTCTATATAACAATATGATACAACAATTTTATATGTTATTGAATTCGATTTCAAAGCTTTCTTAATGATTTTTGTATCTATATTCATGAGGGATATCAGACATTAGTTTTCTTTACCTTATGTCTTTACTCATTTTATCAGGGAAAACTTGGCTTAATAAAATAAGTTATTAAGGATTGTTTTTTACATTTTCTTAAAAAGTTGGGGTAAAATTGCCATTTTTCCCATAACTACTTGGTAAAATTGACCCAAGAAGCCACCAGTGCCTTGAATTCCTTCCACGTGGAGATTTAAAATGCAAATATAATCTGTTTGCTAACTATAAGACTATTCAAGTTTACTATTTCTTATTAAGTAAATAGGGTTTGGTAGTTTGTGTCTTTAAAGAAATGTATTCATTTCATTTAAGTTATCAACTTTATTGGCATACAGCTGTTCATTATGTTCCCTGAGTATCATTTAACATCTGTAGTATCTATAATGATGTCATCTCTCACATTCCTAATTTTAGTAATTTGTGACTCTTTTTCTTCCTCATCAGTCTACCTAAAGGTTTACCAATTTTACTTATCTTCTCAAAGATACAGCTTCTTATCTCAGTGAGTTTTCTATTTTTTTTCTCTTTCCATTTAATTGGCTTCCTTTTTGTTTTTTTGTTTTTGTTTTTGCTTTTCTATTTCCTAGAGTGGAAGCTGAGGTCCTTAATTTGAAACCTTATTTCTTTTCTATTATAGTTGGTTAGTGCTATAAATTTCTAAGTACCTTTCTAGCAGCATCCCCCCAAATTTCATGTTATTTTTATTTCATTCAGTCCAAAATAGATTCTAGGGGCACCTGGGTGGCTCAGTTGGTTGAGTGTCTGACTCTTGATTTTGGCTCAGATCATGATCTTATGGGATCAAGCACCACAAGGGGCTCTGTGCTGGCAGCATGGAGCCTGCTTGGGATTATCTTTCTCCCTCTCTCTCTCTGCTCCTTTCCTGCTCATGCTCTTTCTGTCTCAAAATAAATAAATACACTTAAAAAATAATTATATTTCATCTCCTTTATTGCTTTATATGCTACAACTAATTGTTTTGCTATTTTATTAGTTGCTATTTTTATTATTTGCTATTTGAATATTATACTACTTTATGTATAGTATAGGAAATTTGCAATAGTTTATTTTTATTTCTCTCCTCACAGGTTTTGTGTATTTATTACACATTTTAATTATGCATATGCTAAAGCCCCATACTGTATTGCTATTACCTTTGTTTAAACTTAAATTTATTTGAAAAGATTTAAAAAATAAGAAAAATATTATATACTTACATAAATACATATGGAGCTTTCCTTGTATAGATCCACATTTCTATCTGGTATCATTTTTCTTTGTTGCAGTGTAGGTCTAATGTCAAACTCTTTAAGATTTTCTATTTCTGAAAAAGCCTTTATTTTGCTTTAAGTTTGGAAAGGTGACTTCTACAGGTATAGAATTTTAGGTTGAGGGTTTTTTCTTTTTTACTACTAAAGATGCTAACCTACTGTCATCTCTCTCGAATTCTTCCTGATGATGACATTGATATCATTCTTATCTTTATTTTTGTGTTTGCATTCTTTTGTTTTATTTTTCTGGAAACTTTTAAGATATTCTTTTTTATCATTGTTAAGTAATGATATGTCATGGTAGATATAATTACGATGTGTCATGGTATAGTTTCCTTAATGTTTCTTATACTTGACCTTGGATCAGAGTTTTATAGTGTTAATCAAATTTGGGAGGAAAAAGGCCATTATTTGTTTGTTTGTTTGTTTGTTTGTTGTCCCATAACATCCTCTCCAAGAACTCTAATCACATGTATATTAGGCACTTAGAGTTGTTCCGCCATTCATTAATGCCATGTTCTTTTTTGGGAAGGACCACTTTTCTCTCTGTATTTCATTATTATAGTCTCTTTGCCATTCTTTAATTCACTAATCTCTTCTCTGGCAATGTCTAATCTGTATTAATCCCATTCAGGATATTTTTCATGACATGAAATGGAATGACATGAAAAATAAATGTTACATTGTATTCAGACATGTAGTTTTCATGTCTTGAGTTTTTATTTGTGTAGTGTTTTTCTGTTTCTCTCCATGCTTAATAATTTTTTGAGTAGATGTCAGACACTATAATTTTTTTTTCTGGGTGTTTGATATTTTTTGTAATCCTATAAACTTTATTGAACTTAGTTTTGAGATGCAATTAAATTACTTGGAAACTTTGAACTTTCAAATTTTATTTTTAAGCCTTATTAGACAAAACTAGAACAACATTTAGTACAGGGCCAATTTATTCTGTGCTACTGAGGCAAGATCTTATGAGTTTCCTGCCCATGCCCCTTGAATTATTAGGTGTTTTTGGCTGGCTTTGGAACAAAAACTATTTCTGGCCTTGGGTAATCTGTAGGTACTATTCTTTCTCATATTTCTAGTGTTCCTCACACCCACTCACCCACCCAAGTATCAGATAGTTTTCTCACAAGTCTGTGCTGATCACTACTCTCCTCAATACTTAGAAGGACCTTGTGCCATTTTTGAAGTTCACCCTATGTCTAGCCCTGCCTATGAGTTTCCTACACTCATTCTGGATATTTATTTTGATTAAATATCTTGAATATTCAAAAATAAATAATTTTAAAAATCTCTTTACTAAGAGGTTGTTTGCACAAGTTGAAGACACTTTTGAAGCATATCTTCTAATTAATTTTTACAAATAAAAAACTAATAACCAGAGATAATATAAGTCACAATTCATGTCTTGAAATTTTTTTTTCTTCTTTAACATGTGAGTAAAGTTTTAAAGGAGTAAAAATGTCTTATTGATTCAAAGGTGAAGAAGAAAAACTGTGGCCAATATTTTTATTATACTCAAAAGCCTGTGAACGGTGAAAAAAATCACTTGGGGTTATTGGGAAAAGGAACTTCTAGCAACTGAGTGTTTATTAGCAGAACTTTTGAAATAAATCAGTTAGAAGATTAAGAAACTTATTTAGTACCCAAGAGATACTATAGGAAAATGCTGAGTGTATAAGAGAATTAATTTTTAGATTAAAAGAGTAGTTTGATGAGAGTAATTTTTAAGTCCAGAATTCCTACTTCTTTTTTTTTTTATTTTTTTTTTTAGATTTTTTTTTTTTTCAACGTTTATTTCTTTTTGGGACAGAGAGAGACAGAGCATGAACGGGGGAGGGGCAGAGAGAGAGGGAGACACAGAATCGGAAACAGGCTCCAGGCTCTGAGCCATCAGCCCAGAGCCCGACGCGGGGCTCGAACTCACGGACCGCGAGATCGTGACCTGGCTGAAGTCGGACGCCTAACCGACTGCGCCACCCAGGCGCCCCCAGAATTCCTACTTCTTTAAAAGTTTTGTGAGAAGTTTAGCATCATGGTTAAGAGCATGGATGTTGGATCTAGATTATCTGGATGCAAATCCTGAATCTGTAAATTACTTCTCTGTGCTTCAGTCATCACATTCATAAAATGAGAATTATAATAATGGTTATCTTACATGGTTGTTATGAGGATTAAATGCATTATTATACATAAAGCACTCAGAATGGTGACTGGTAGATTGAGAAGCCAGATAAATGTTAGCTATTAGCCATTAGCCCTGAGTTTTCCATTAACTATCTGTCTTGATAAGTAACTTGAGAATGTTCTTTAAGGCCTTTGAATCTCTGATTTCTCATTTGTACAATAATGTGATTTTATGTTTGCAAGTAGATTTTATCTTAAATGCTAACTCTGATTGATTAGGATTAGGTACTTGTATCATAGTATTCATAAGGATTATATCTGGGCTGGGCAGAAAAAAATTCAGTATCATTTAGCTCTATCTGCAAGGGGCTCAGTCAGAATGGTGGCATGCATATACACACATATGTACATATATGCACACACACATTTAACAATAGTTCGTGTATATGTTATATACCTACATGTGATAGACATATATAAAATATATACATTTACTAAATATATACATGTATATATGTATATATATATATATACTTAGTGTGTGTGTGTATATATATATATATATACACTTAGTATATTTATATATACATATGTATATATAAAATTTGCCATCCTTGGTGTCACAGTTGTCCTTTTCAGTTTCAACATGATGTAATTATGTGATTTAACTCCTTTTAAAAATCATTATTCTCTTAATAAAATTAGAATTGCAATGGCATTTGTAATACTACTGGGCTCAAAAAACTTCACCTCCATTCCTCTGATTGAGAAGGGAAGTTTCCCTCTTCAAGTACCTGAGCTTGCATCCCATTGCAGAGACTGAACATGCCGGACACTCACTGTTCCATCCTCTTGCAGCTAGAGCACGGATATATGCCATGCTGTAAGTCCACTTGTGTGGCATACACTCCCAAGACCTGGATGCTAAATTTGAAAAGGAGAAAATAGACTGGCTCTATTTTTATGAAGTACAGATAAGATGCATTTTAAGAAGGTACAGATACGTTTGTGCATTCAGTGGCTCCTAACTAACTCTGTGGCATGACTCCATATTTATCCTGACATAGTAGATGCCAAGCCTAATTGTTCAACCTCCTAAAGATAGTGTGAGCTGTCTTCTACCATGTAACTTAGTACCTTAAATTCCTAAATTAGCTTTTACTGATTTCAGTTGTTTGCAGCCAAAAAGCATGAAATGTTACTTGGATTTCATCAGTCTATTTTCAGTCTTTACAGTTATCTGTGCCTATCTTCTGTTAGGCATTGTATGACACAATGGGCTACACCACTAGTAAAAATTCATGTTTAAATTATGTGAACACAGGGGCACCTGGGTGACTCAGCCTGTTAAGCATCTTCCTCTTGATTTCATCTCAGGTCATGAGGTGAATGCCTGTGTCAGGCTCTGTGCTGAACATGAAGCCTGCCTGGGATTCTCTCTCTCCCTCTCTCCCTTTCTGCCTCTTCCTTGCTCTCTCTAAGAATAAATAAATAAACATTTAAAAAAATTACATGATCACAAATGGGATGTAAATAATACTCAGTACCAAGAAAATAGCACAAGGAGAAAAATCTCGGGCAAAAGAGCAGGGATACAAAATTTTCATCTTTGCATGTGTGACTGGCTTTTATACTGTAGCAAATATCTGTCCTCTTTATGAAATTATACTTGTCTTTTTCATATTTTAAAGTTGTCCCTGCCTTTATATGTACTATAGAATAGAACAATCTGGTTAACTGTATAATCCCCATTACATTATCTGAAGTTATAGAAAATAATTACAGGCCTTACTCTACAAGGTTTTTGTGAAGTTTATGAATAGTGTACATTTTGTTTCATTTGACCTACCCCCCAATCTATCTATCCATACAGTATTATCAAATCCACTGAACTTTTCATAAGACCAGTTTTTGGTTTTGTTGATTTTCTCTATTGTTTTCTGGTTTTCAGGTTTATTGATTTATGCTCTAAATTTATTAGTTCTTCTTTTCTACTTGATTCAGGTTTAAATTACTAATTTTTCTCTAGTTTTCTAAAATCGAAGCTTATATTATTGATTTTAGAGTTTTCTTCTTTCCTGATATATGCATTCAATGCTATAAATTTCCCTTAAAGCACTGTTTTGGCTGTAAACCACAACTTTTGATGAGTAATATCTTCACTTTTACTTAGTTCAATATATATTTTTGAACTTACCTTGAGACTGCTTAGATCCATGTGTTATTTAGGAATATGTTTTTAATTTCCAAGTATCAAGCAATTTTCTAGATATCTTTCTGTTAGTAATTTTCCATTTCATTCTTTGATAGTCTAAAAACGTGCTTTGTACAATTTCTAGTCTTTTAAATTTAAGGTATGTTTATTGGCCCAAATGTTTGTCATTTGTAAATATTGAAGACAAAACATGAAACTCCAAATATTTTAACATTGATATCTCCCATTGGGATGAGGAGAAACGTCATGCCTTCATAAAAAGAAGCCCCACACATTTAGGGGTCTACGTAGCCTCAGTAGTGACCTATAGTTTACTGGGGAGTTAACCAGAGACATCCAACCACTACAAGAAGAAGCTTTAATAGCCACTAAATATCAAATCTGAGGTTTTCTATTAAATCCACTGGGTCTTCAGAATCAAAGTTCAGATCCAAAGTAATTTTTGTGTGTTTGCTTGTTTGTTTCCATTGACATTATAACCCTCCCAGAAGGTGTGGCCTTGAGACAGTATTACCTAACCAATACATAATATCTTTGTTTGTGCTACACCTATGAGGACCTGGGAATATACTATCATGTTTGAATCATAGAATAACAAGGCCTCTGGGACCATCTTGGACAAGTTTATTATTTTACAGATGGGAAGACTGCAGTTCAGTCAGGGAAGGATGGAGATTTGTCCAAAGTGCCGTAACTAGACAGAGTGGACATAGAACTAAGGGCCTCTGATGTCGCCTAATCAGCTTCTCAAAAGTATAGTTTCCCAATGTTAATAGACTTGTTGTCAATAAAAACGATTCCCATTCTCAAATGTAGCAAATTTCAAATCTCCCTCGTGGCAAGTCAGGAAACACATTTACACAATATAGGCCCTGAGAAGCTTGACATTTAATTGACCTTAGAGTCTTTTTTTTTATTATTATTATTGATTCTGAGTTCTGTTCGTTTTAGTTTTTTTTTTTTTTTTTTGTCATAATACCTATTAGCATCTAAGAAACTGTTGTTTAGTGTAACATCGTTTGAAAAATGTGGAACTAACCCCCCCCTTTCCATCTCTCTTTTTTTCCCTATATGTTTTATCTTTTGGGTTACAAAATACTCTGTTGGAATCATGGCTTTTATTCTTTTCCTCTTCCTGAACTCTCCACCTTGGTTTTCTACCTTCTCTCATTGCCTGGAACACACAGAGCACGAAGTACACAGAAGACATTTCAGTATCATTGAGTGACATTTCAATCAAGTTTAATATTGTCCTTCAAAAGTTTAGTGTTTCAGCCTAGGGATCTGCATCACAGGGGCTTTCTTTCTTTCTTTCTCTCTTTTTCCTTTTTGTTACCCTTTTTTTTTTTTTTTTGTAGTCTTGCTCATTCCTTTAGCTTAGATGTCATGTAGTTCACTTCTTTCTTGTCTGAAAGCTTGAGAGTATGTGGGTTTTTGGTCTCACTTCTGAAAATTGAGCCACTGATGAGGAAGCAATTCCTGACAGCAGCATGCAGCTTTCTGTCATTTTCTCTGACGACTTTGCCCACACTTGAGTGTCCTTTAGCAAAATGACTGGAATAAGTGGTGCATTTTCCCAGACACTTTCTTCTATCTTGTGCATCAGCAGAAAATCACAGCAGTGGTCTCAGTGGACAATGGTAAAAACAAGACAGAAACTGCTATTATAAATGCGAAAAGTCAATTTGAATGTCAGCAGCCGATGGGGGGAGGCAAGCCAAAAGGAGATGTAGTTTGAGAAAAAGAAGAGACTGTACTGTGTCTTGTTCATGCTTAAAACCTTACACTTATGCCACATTGAAGCAGAAGTGATTTTCACTGTGCTGAACTCCAGGGTTTCTCAGATTCCTGTAGAGACCATAATACTTGTGGTTAGGACTAGACACTGCCCTAAAACACAAACTTCATCAAGCACAGAGTTAATTACTGAAGCCAACCTGGGACGTGTCATTTGCCCTTAGAGGTTGTTTGCCCTTGAATCTAAAGGCATGGGCCCGAAATTCATGGAATGATTAGAGTGATTGATTTTGAGCAATTCGGTATTTGGGAAGAATTTTCTTCTCTATAGATATTCTTCAACAACCGCATAGCTTTCTAAAGGGTTATACAGAAATACTTATGGGTAGATTAATAAGAGTAATTTGAATAAATTACACAAAATTTGAATAACTTGGGGCTTCTTAGAATTGAAATGTGCTAATGAGCTTTGTAAATTTTCAAGAAGAAAGTATATGATATGTATAGAAAAGGAGCATTTGATAATAGAATTTTCTTACTTTTTATCTTATTTTATTTTATTTGCAAAGGGACACAAAATTTTGTAAAAAATTAAACAATATGGCATTATATAGAATAAAATGTTAAATTCTTTCTAAATTACTCCATCTCCTGTAACCTAACTCCTTTTACCAGAAATAACCTGTTAAGAGGTTGGTGGGTTTCCTTCCAAGTTTTTTTTTCTTTTTCTAGATGCTGCCAAATTGCCCTCAAAAGAGATTATTGCCAATTATTCTCCCACTAGTAGTGAATATGAGAAGGTATTTTTTTTACTATATTCAAGTAATGCCAAATATCATCAATTAGTTACTTTTATGGACAATCTTAAGTGTAAGGATTTTATCTCAAATAATAATGTGTGAAAATCATTTCATCATTGTGTTATAATGAAACATTATGGAGAACTTATATACCTATCAGTCAAAGAATAGCTAATTAAATTATAGGTGCATCTGTGCTTTGTAATTTTAGAAAACATAAAAGATTTACATGAGTTTGCATAAAAAGGTCCTTAAAAAATCTCTATGATATGTAAAAGAAAAAACAAAGCCTTTCCCTTTAGAAAAAATAATAGCCACCAACACCACAAATCCACTGATCTCAGTGATACGCAGATGTGCTTACATATATATTTTGTTCATAGATTAAAGTCCAGAGGACTAAATTCCACACTTGAAAGTGTGGGAATTAAAAGTATAGGCAAGAGCCATAGAGTATGTTAATTTTTAAAAGTGTATTTATTTTTGAGAGAGAGAGAGAGAGAGAGAGAGAGAGAGCACATGAGAGCAGGGAAGAGACAGAGAGAGAGAGACAGGGAACCTAATGAGATTGTGACTTGAGCCAAAGTCGGACACTTAACCAACTGAGCCACCCAGGTGCCCTTAGAGTATACTATTTTGCATGGGCATTTATTTGTTCTGTAATTGAAATCATACAAAATCATTAATATCATATTTAACTGCTGTTCTAATTTTCATTCATCAATTATCAATGCATTTCTTTCTTTCCAATACTGGGCTCAGTATTTCTTCTTCTGTAAATTGCCTTCATATTCATTGTAATTTTTCCCATTAGGCTTTTTCTTTTTTAGGGTTTTTTCTTTGTCTTAGTAAATTTCAAAGACTCTTTTTCTTTTATGGATTTTTAAACACAAGCGATTTACCTGTTACCCCACCTTCTACCTGTCTGTGCTTATACCAGGCCACCTCACTGCCTATATATCTGTAAAAATGTAGTTCCTGTTTGTGTTGATTTATGCAATGCTTTATTTTTGTCCAAAGAGAATGTAAGTGCTTTCAATCAATTTTTTCTGGTTCAAATTTACTAGTTTAGAGTTATGATTACTATGTTTAGAGTTATAAAAAACAATCAGAAGTGAGAAATATATGTATACACACACACATATATACTGCCATCCACAGGTCATCCACAGATGTACCTAGTGAAGTTGCCTTCTTGGGAGTGGGTTGTGCAACACCATCACCATTTCCTTAACAGTTACAGAGAGCACTGGCAGTTAAAAGAGCAGAGATGTGGTCTACACTGCAAGCCTCCTCTCCCTCTACTTCTCTATAAACCTGTTATGCCCTGGCCATGTTGTTCTTTCCAGAATGATAGATTAGTCATGCCTCTGCATTTTTGCTTTGTTTTTACACACACACACACACACACACACACACACACACATATATATATATATATATATATATATATATAAATGTTTATTTATTTTTGAGAGAGACAGAGACAGAGCTTGAGCAGGGGAGGGGCAGAGAGAGAGGGATACACAGAATCTGAAGCAGGCTCCAGGCTCCGAGCTGTCAGCACAGAGCCCCATGTGGGGCTCGAACCCATGGACGGTGAGATCATGACCTGAGCCGAAGTCGGACACCCAACTTACTGAGTCACCCAGGTACCCCTACATATATTTTTTAATCTATCTATCTATCTATCATCTATGATAGATATAAATTGCTTGTGTAAATGTATGTCTGAACAACTTTTTGTCAACTATGAATACAAATGTGATTTATTTGAGTACAGTCAGAGAAAGAGGAGAAAAAGGAAACTGCTGGTTGCTAATAGAAAAGGAAAGTAAAGCAAATGTCAAAAATTTAAGTTTTTACAAAAAGCCTCTGAAAAGGAAAAAGAAAAATGAGAGGCAAAAATTTAGGTCTTACAAGAGCTATCTGTGACTAGGTTTTGTGAGGAAGCAGAGCTGCTCAAATGTGGAGTAGGTAACAGAGAAAACCTAGAAGGGCCGGAATTAGGGTCCACAGTGAAACTTGAGGGACAGAAGTAGATCCTCTCCAGTAATCAACCAGAAGACATTGTGTATCAGGCAGACAAACATTTCTTATATCTTAATGTCTTGTTATTTGCAATTAATGAAAACAATTTATTTGGACCTCTTTGAAATTGTAGGGCAATCAGAAAAAGCTTCTAATGAGTCAAGAGATAGTAGTTAGAAATGTACAATATTCTATCCATAATTCTTTTAAAATATATAAAATACCATTCACATTTTCCTATTTAAAAAATTTTAACTGTTGTTTTATCATTTTGGTTTTGGGAAGATAGATGTATTTATAACAGTTTTCCATAGGTTAACCATATATATTGCCTTTCTTAATCCTATTTTCTCCATAAGATTTTGAATTCTTCAATGTCAAATTGTCTTGCCATGGTGGCTGTCAGAAATCTGACCCCTAAAGTCAGGGAGAGTCTCTTTCAAATAGAGTTCCAAGTGGTATCTTAGGAGGGAATAGAAAAAATAAATCTGGAAAAACAGGCTGAGCAAGTCTATATGCCAATTGCATGTTCTTAGCCTTTAACATATAATTAGACCTGGCAGGCATATGGCAAATGCTTTTTCAGTGTACTCTCTGCACACAATGCTCAAAACCATTTCCAAATGGGGATTTCTAGTCCCTCCTTTTTGGCCCACCAGTCGGTCTTGCTCTGTGAGTGTGCTGTGTAATTCTGACCCCTAGTGGCTGAGGAGGCTACATCCAGACATACTTCAATTAACATGTTCCATTAAGGTGTCTTGTACCAAACAGCTAACTTTTTTTTTTTTTTTAATTTTTGTATCTAAATCAGACTTGAAGTCAACCTACCCCCATGGTTTCATGATGCATTGTGTGTCTTACTTCATCCATCATACAGCAGACAACCCATGAAATCAAAAGCTGCTGCTTTTTTCCTATTGATAGAGAATGAGACGTAAGGTTTAATGCAAGGCAGAATGGTTTAGGTTTTATACCCAATCAGAGGGCCACCGCTATGTATAGGAAGCTTACAATAAAACTGATTCAACACAGGAAGCCCCACATGTGTCAAATATATTTCCCAATTTGAGTTCAGACACAACTGCTTGGGTTTTTTTAAACTAGATCCACTCCCAATAGTTACATTTTGAACCTTGAAGCCTTCTATCAAAATCCAAATATTTTACCTAGGTTGTGTTAATGTCTTTTTCCAAGTAAGTACCAATTAACACTATTAGCAGCTGTAACTAGTTAACGTTATAGATAAAAATAATTAAGCAGAGACTGAGGAAATGCACATAGAATCAAATAAAAGAAGGGTATTGATAAAGCTATAACCTGGAGCATGCAGTATAACAAAATGCCTAATCTTTGGAGATCATCATAGACATCATGTGCATTTCATGCACACCAAAATATTTACTGCATTTAATCCTTATAAATTTCTTGCAAAGAAAGCAGGGATTTTTACACCCTTTTGTATTTATATAAACTAAGGCACTGAAAAGCTACTGATCTTACCTAGTTAGAGAGCCAGCTTAAGGAAGACCTGAAAATCAAGTGCATGTTTTGTTTTATTATAAGCCCAACATATTTTTTATACTTGACATATGGAGAGGACACTTTACAGGGTCCTTTAGCTCCCACCTTATTAATTTTAGGAGGGCATAGAGCAGTTGGGAGGGTAGATGAGGCAGAAGAGTGGAATGTGAAGTAAAGAAACATGAAATAACCTGAATTATGTCATCATTGTTTTAATAGAGAGCCAACTGGATCACCCAGAACTCAAAAGCCAGTGTGGAATTTTCTGGGAAATTGGAACGATGAGTACTACTAGTTAATACAGTAAAGATCATGGAATGGGATTTTCATATCTGTTGAGCTTTAATCATCATCATCATTAAGTCTTTGAGTTCCTTATTATTTAATCACTGTGTTAGATAATAAAAATTATGATATAATTAATAATACTCTTTTATTGGGAATTCAGTATCTGCTTTATATAAGCTATGCTATGTGATTCTGCAATCAACCTGTGAGGTAAGTATCCCCTTTCCATAAATGAAAAGCTTGACACTTGGAAATGTCAAGCAGAATGTCCAAGTCCTTAAGCTTATAAATAGCACAGGTCACTCTCACCCCCATAACCCTTGCTTTTAACTGTAAACACAAATACGTGAATAAGATATGTGGAGTCCTCTGACTCCTTCGAAGGGCTTTTAGGGCATTCCCGTAAAGTACAATCTCGTCCACATACCACTGCAAGATACTCAGAAATAAAGTATATGCTGTGTGAAAATAAAGAAGATCAAAACACAATAAGGTTAACTTGAATTTCAATGTGCAATAAAATTGGAGCATTAAAAACCAGATTTTTTAAAAGGAGCCATTTCATCATGTCATGTTAAGCACTGAGATGAACGATTTGGGATAACTTTTTAAAGGAACGGTTACAAAGAATATCTAAGGATAATTTAACGTCCACATGAGGTATGTGGAGGATTTCCTCACTCTCTGATTTCACCATGCAGGGGTGTTATGGTACAGAAAGGCCACTTGGGACAGAGAGCGTTTGTCTATGACCACTATGATGGATATGGCATGGGGATATTGTCATTATGATCCATGTGAGAAGCAAGAAGAAGGAGGAGTTGAGGAGCATAAAGAAAAAAGAGGGAAAGAATCTACTGTTATCACTGGGTGTGGGGACAATTAAACAAAAAAAAAAAAAAACAACAACCATAATGTACAGTAATCAGCCATTTCAAAATCATGCTGATTGAATATTAAATTTTTACTTGGGATTTTGCTGAGTCTTAAGGATCTAGGGTGAAATCAGTAGGATTTTCTGTCCTTGAGAAGATCAGCATCACATTTGACAAGCTGTTCTTGAAGAAAGTTCTTGGTTTCTTTATATATTTTAATTTGGCCATGTTAACTGTTCTCTGAATTAAGACTATCTACCTCTAATAAGATTAGAGCATTAGGAAACTCTTAAATGCCATTTAGGGATTTATAATCATGAAACCCCTCAACAGAGTGGTTCTCTGAAACTCAAAGATGCAATCAAAATTAGATATTTAAATTAATTTAACATCTTGAACTTCATATTCATGATTCATGTTGAATATGTTTCTTGATTAGAGACTTCATCTCCTCATTTGTTAACTAGAATGAGTTACTTCAGCAGGGTCTTTGTGAAGAATAAATGAAATAAACATGTGAACAAAAAACCTTGAGTACTAGTTGACTCTTGTCTATTATGGATGCCCCTTTTGGTCTACTTTGCAGGCTCCCAGCTATGCAGTAGTGTTTGCCCCACATTGAAAAGTTTCTGAATTATATAGTTTTTGTGTGTGTTTGTTTCTTGTTATTGCATGTGGGATTCCAATAACTTTGTTTTGCTATCAGTTCTTCATTTGCCCACTTTCCTTATTTGTCTGTGTGTCCGTTCAGCCTCCCCTTTCTGTTTAATTAGCCTCTTATGACTTCTGAAATTCTAAGAAATGAGTTACAGGCTTGTTAGGACTATGTTTGAAATAATTAGCACCGCTACTTGGAGAGGAGGCTAGAGTACATCTATGGACTTCAGTGAGTGGGGTATTGATTTTGGCCACTAACAATTTTAGCTGCTCTTTTTAAACTTCTCCTTTGTTCCGTAACAGTGCTAGACATGTATTACCTCAAGAAAGGTTTTATTATTTTCTTTTTCCTTGCATATTTCTGGAGGGCAGGAACTGTCTTGTAAATCTTTGTTTCCTCAGTGCCAACGAAAGTTGTTACATAAAAGGCATTCCATAAATATTCCTCAAATATACAAATAAACAAAAGTTTGAACCCCAGAATAGGAGGCTTCTCCTGCTACTGATTGAGCACCTTTTCCAAAATGCTATCATTGATCATTTCAACCATGAGTGGCTTTGTTGTGCTTCCGTATGACCCACAGTTCTGCTTATACCAACTCAGCAATAAAAGAAGAAAAAAAAAATAAAATGCTGTGTGAAAGCTATTTACATAGTGTATTGATCTCTTTATTTGTTTCTTGCAGATACTCTGACATTACCTATCTAGCCTTTTGTGCTATCAGCATAAAGGTAGAAACCTACTAACTCATTCGGATGGAGTTTGTGAAACCAATGATCAGCAACATTAATAGATATTAAGTCAGAAGCCATAAATAAAAATGACACATTAATTCTGCAACCTGAAAAAATAACTCTTATTATGCTGGAATAATATTAGTAACCCATGCCTAAAGCCTTCCTTACATCAGGAATAAATGAAAGGTCAACTAGAGGTATGTGGGAAATCCAGATAAAAATGACTGCAGGGAAGTCTTCTTCTTCAAAGAGGAGGATGAAGATCTTGAGGGTAGGAAATGTTTGTAATTTGCATCCACTGTACTCTGAATGTGATGAATAATATAACCTGAAATCTCTCATGTACAGGTAACAAGAATCAGAAGCTGCTGGATGACATATAATCCAACTGAATGTATACGCACTGGGCCCCTGCTTTATGTGTTTTTACACAGGACTCTGACTACATTCCTCCAACTACTTCAAACTCCATGGCTTTTAATTAACAATCTCTTTAGATTAATACAAATACACATCTGCCATGGATTATGCATAAAGTATATTGAACATGCTAAATTGTCAAAATAAACTGTGAAACAATAATACAGGAAACAAGTATTCTGACTTTCCAAAAATAAATATCACTTTGAGTGATATTAGGGAAAGTTTCAGGAAAGAATTCAAAAATTGAGATTTTAAACTGAAAGGGAAGTTAGAAACTAGCCAGACAAATGAGTCCAAACATTTTCTAATAAGTGAAATTAATCTTTAAATAAACTCTTATGCATAAAAGTAACACATAACTGTTACAAAGTAGAATAATGATGGGTGAAGTTAGGGGAAAGAGTAAGATTCCAAGTGCCACAAATCATCCCCTCCCTCCCCCCACATTTTTAGGATTTTTTTCTGGGGTCTCTGAGCCTTCTTCAGTCCAGTCCAGAAAATCCCTGAAAATAAAAGCTAGAAATACCTCCATTACTATTGACATTAAATATGGCCCAAATAACTTTAAAAGGGAAGTAATATTTCTCATTTACAAATAAGCCTGAAATACTTCTGGAATTGATTTATGTGTTCAACAGTTCCATCAGCAATGCAAGGTCTTTGTTTTATTTTCGCAATTGTTAACATATTGGGAATTACTAATTTTTTGCCTCACTGTCAAACGTGGCCACTGCAGCTCCAAATAGAACATTTGCCTTGAAAACAAGAAAAGTGGAGAGCAGCAGTGCCATACAAAAGCGTCTTTTCCTCTCAACAGCAACAAAAAAGCAAAAGCATGTCCAATACACCCAGAAGACACCTGTTTATATATCATTGGCTATAACTGTGTCACATGGCCATCCCTATCTACCAAGAAATCTGGGATAATCTCACCTGGCACTGAGCATACTAGCCCTGGACAAAAATGGGGTTCTATTTGCCAAGGAGAAGGGGGATTGTTCATGCTGCCACTCTACATCTAGCCTCATACCTTCATTCTATAACTGGGACACTGCTGTTCTTTGGCTTGGTTAACATTACCAGCACTTTGATGGTGGGGCTGGTGTCCACATTCTCAAACTGGACCTTGAGAAATAAATCTAATACAGAGGAGTAGAGAGATGGGGAGAGAACATTTCAAGTGGAAGAACAATCGGTCAAATGCATGAAACAGGACTTTGTGTACTTGATGCCTTTATATCCCATGATTTACTTTTGTTTTCAGGTCTCATTTGAAAAGCATCCATCTTTTCTGCATTCCATTGGTATTCGAATAAAATTCCTCAATATTTTTAGTTGTAAATATTTTACTGCATGAAAATCTCTTTCTCTTCATTCCTAATTGCTTTACTTAGCTACTTTTTTTTTCATTTTAATGGTGATTATTGAATTTATTTGCTTGAATACTAAGGTTAACCAAATTATAGAACTCCTTCTCAGCCTCTGACTCTTCTAGATTCTGATTCCATCTCTGGATTCTACTGGGCATATAGGCCTGAATAAGTTACCTAACACCTTTGTGAACCAGTTTCATCATCTGTCAGATGGGGGTAATCAAGTGCCTTCCTCATATGGTTGGTATGAGTTCTACCTGATTAATTACAGCTCCAGCCCTTGGACCAGTATCAGGCACAGGCTGTGTACTCACCAAGGCTTGTCTGGAGCTTCTGATGTGCTGGAATGCTCTTTCCTTAAGACTTTTTTTTTTTTTGAGAGAGAGAGAGCACAAGTGAATGGGAAAGGGACAGAGTGGGGGAGAGAGAGAGAGAGAGAGAGAGAGAGAGAGAGAGAGAGAGAGAATCTTAAGCAAGCTCCATGCCCAGCACAAAGTCAGATGTGGGGCTCACATGACCTGAGATGAAACCAGGAGTTGGAGGTTTAACCGACTGAGCAACATTTGTCCTTAAGACTTTTGACAGAAAATATCACTGTTGGCATAATACTTTTCATGGGCAAATGCGAAACTTAAGGAATTTTACCTTTAATATAATTAAATCTGATTCTTATTCCTCTTCCCTTCTCAGAGAGCTAGTGCATTTTCCTTTTTTATTTCCTGCTTCATTTTCCCTTAGATGAAAAACTATGATGAACTAATTACTAACTATATAACCCTATTCATATTTCAATAGAACGTTGCAGGAAGCGAAATAGTCTTAGAAAAAAGAAATTATGAGTAGTGGAATTATAGGCAACAGAAAAATACTACATAAGAGTAGCTTTCCTAGTGTCTCCCAATTCCCATTATTTAGATAATTATGTACTAATTATATATGGAAGGGTCTTCCTGATCAGCTCTTGATGTGTTTAAAAAACACCTATCATGAAAGAACAAAGTGGGAGTAAAGAAAACTAAGTAACTAAATAAAACAGGCAGGTTTGGTAAATACTTATTAGCTTGATATTTTGTAAACTTAACAAAAATTGCTGATGGTTTTCAATAATTTGGATTTCTGCCTAATAAACTGAAAACAGCTGTTGTAAATTTCCTTAAAGTTCAGACCCTTCAAAACTCCTCATTTCCCTGACTTAACCACAATTCATCTGGGCTTCACTCATTTGGAGGTCAAGGCAATGATATCTGGAGCCTGCGGGTATGTCAGGAACAATGACGTTTTCTGCAAGAAAGATTTGATTTTTGTTTTTCAGTGGAAATCTACCCATGGATGTAAAAATTTTTGCTTGAAGATGCCAACATCTTTCTAATGTTTCAACTTGGTTAAGCCGAACAGTGTTTCTCAGAATTTAATTCCTTATAGGTCTCTGATGAGGGTTGGCCAGGGGAGAAAGATGTGCAGGATGAGCAGAAGTGAAGAGAAGCCATGTCTATTCTTTGGAGGTGAATACAGGCCAGGCCCTGCCAGAGCTCTCACAGGTTTGTGAAGCTTGATTGGCTCACCTTGCTGGTGAGAGCAGCAGTAGGGCATGTGCCTTCTCTACATTCCATAGAACTTCTTACTGCAGCTTCTCCACTTTTTGGCCCAGGTGGGGGTGTAGCTCTAGGTCCCCGTGGCAATAAAGTTGAAGACTTGCCAACAGGGAGAGACCAACATGGGTTCTGGTAAGAGACAGGCATAGGTTCCAGTTGTCTCTGCTTCATGTTCATTTTCTTTCCCTGACTGCTTGATCTGTGACTTCAGGTTCAGGGTCAGATGCAAAAGTAGAAGAAACAGCTGAGCCAACACTGCTTCACCAACCCTCATAGTTGGGTAGGGTCAAATCTCTGTTAGCCCCTTATTTTTTCATCATTCCTTCTGATTTGCTTCTCACGTTGAACCGGCACTGTACCTTTTGACATGCTTCCTTCCTAATACAGTAAGTGATGAGAATTTCTGCTTACAAGTTATTGAAAACTTTCCCTGGTCACTCTCACTCTTATTTAGAGTATTCCTTTATTCTGCACTCAACTGCTCTTCTAAAATTTTAGTGCCAGTGTGTTTTTTACTCAGGGTTGATCTTTTGTGATTAAGCAACCTTTTTCTTTTTACCCTAAAACGCTCCTTCTATCTTCCATCATATCTCTCAGTTTACCTGATGTAACTTATAAATAATAATATGAATTCCTTCTCCCCTGCAGAGATTTCAGAAGAGAAAGCTTCCTAGCCAATTGTACTCTCTGAAGGAAGGGATAGGGATCCATGTGAATACAAATAGAGTTGAACATAAGGCTAACATGGCCCTGTGATTTGTATGTATAGAATGTCCTACTTTGTAGTTTCTGAACACTGTGAGGACCTAAAGCAACATCTGAAAATCACAGACAAACTTCTTTGGAGGGCCTTATTACTCATTATTTAGTGTATTACAGAAGTTCTGGAATTTCTTTGATTACACACTTAGGTCTCCAAATCCAAATGAAGAGAGAAAGAAGGAAGAAAGTCAAGCTGTAAAGGCAAGAATTACCAAGAGCCAAAGCCTTGCGTGTGGCACTGGAGGAAAAATGGTGAATTCCAGCATGCAGCTGCAGAGTTTCTGCAGCTTAATGCTCCAGTTGGGGTGAGTTCTGGGAAGAAATCAGGATTTTAAAGTTGGATTGTGAGATTGGAATAGTCCTTACGGCACAGAGAGGGAACCTTAACTATCAATAGCTCAATACTTCTAATGTCTTTAAATAAAGACCACATTATATCCTGTCTGTATTTGTGAACATATTTTTTTCTCCAAAGATGCCAAAAGACAAATCTGCACTATACAGTTTACTTAGAAACTCTCCCCTGTCTCTTCTGCCATCATCCTATGACCACCTATATGTACATTTCTTGTTGCATTCCACAGTTTATCAGTGATCAATATCTTCTCTTTAATTAATGTTATACAAACTTGTCAAGCCAAAAATACTACTGCATTGTGTTGTAGATTCTGGAAGGGAAATACAAGCAATGTTGTATGTGTATGAATGCATGCCTGATTGTATGTAAGTGTTCTCTGACTCACATATTGTTCCAACCCTTCTGATTCAGTCTCTGGTATTGGTCTAAGGGAGGTTTTGACACAAAGTAACCAAATGCTCAGAGCTATACCATTTCCCTACAAATTCTTCACTGTAGTTTCTACCCTTTTACCCTTACCTGAATCTCAACTATTTTCTTCCTAGACCTATCTTCCCCGGCTGGTGCAATGTCTAAGGGCATTAAGACTATTTCTTTTCCATAAATCTTTAGGGAGCATGGTCTTGGAGACTAACTTTCCTATCTAAAATGCCCAATCATTTGTCCCTGCCAAAAGGATTCTCACACAAAAATATATTAGCAGATTTTCCTTGCCTGGGCATATGTGAAATTGTAGGTTCAGAGCTCTATTTTTGCAATTGCGATTTTTAAAATACACATAAATCTTCTTATCAATATTAATAAGTGCATAGAATGGGTGATCATTTCTTTTGATCAAACACCCTTTCATTTTAGAAACTATTAAGAATGGACTGGTAGAAATATGCACAAATTGCTGTGTGTTTTGGTTTTTTATACAAACTAGAATTGAAAGCCCAATATAAATTATAGAATGTTTGCTCTGTCTCCCACCCTGTTATGTGCTCTAATGGGCATTCTTTTTTTTTTTTTTTTTTAATTTTTTTTTTCCAACGTTTATTTATTTTTGGGACAGAGAGAGACAGAGCATGAACGGGGGAGGGGCAGAGAGAGAGGGAGACACAGAATCGGAAACAGGCTCCAGGCTCTGAGCCATCAGCCCAGAGCCTGACGCGGGGCTCGAACTCACTGACCGCGAGATCGTGACCTGGCTGAAGTCGGACGCTTAACCGACTGCGCCACCCAGGCGCCCCGGGCATTCTGATATAGATCCTGAACTGGAAAAAAAAAAAAATCATCGAGAATAGGAGGGTGACAAAAGATAAATGAATAAAACAAAATATTTAAATGTCAAACTTTATGGCTGGGATAAAAATTTATTTAAGATTAATAAAAGAAAAATTATCTATTATCTTTTTCTCCTCTTTATGCTTTTCTTATATCTTTCTTCCAGCTTCTTGTACTCTACTACTTCTCATTAGTATTCTTAACGTAAACTTTTAAATGAAGAACAAAATATTCACAGACCCATTATCAATTAAGTATGACCATCTGTTCTGCCTTAAACATACACATAAGTACCCACACATACTACAAAAAAAAATCCCAAGAAAAAATCCTGAACTCAATTCAGCTTTAGTTAAGCCCAATTGTTCATGTTCTGGTGCAAAGTCACCTCTTGTAGCGTTATTGGCTCTCACTTTGTCCATTTTCTAATTAGACTTCTCCACTGCCACCACTCCACCAACACAATGTCATTCATCTCACTGGATACATTTCAGTGGATACATTTCAGACATTATGTGATATTTCACAATACGTACTTGTTTATAACACCTTCCTTTTTGCAAAGGGTTATTTCGGTTTCTGACCTTTGTTATATTTTTCTAACTCCTACTTCTCAGTCTTTTTGGCTTGATACCTCAAACGTTACCCCAACGTCCATCTCAACTGTATTCTTTTCTTTTTATACTCTTTCTTTTTGTTATCTCTTAAATGCCATAGCTTCAATTGCCATCCATATATGACTCATTCCAAAGTTGTTACCTGTAGCCCAGATCTCAACTTTGAGCTACAGGTCCAATAATCAAGCTGCCTAGTCAACACTTCCAATTAGATATTTACAGGTATCTAAAAATTAATATTTACAGAACTCCTCTCAACCCTCAAGGTGATCTTTGGATATTCACCAATTCCATGTTGGCAAATACAAACTGTGATGACTTTAAGTTTCACTGTGAATCACCCAGTAGTCTTGTCCACTCCTTCTCTTTTAAGGTAACCATTTTGCACCCCTGGCCAGAGGAAGGTAACATAGGAAGAAAAAAAGATAATAGGTATTCCAAAGGGGTAAAGAGGAGAGGAAGGCACAGGCTTCCAGCTATGGAATGAATGTCACAGGGATGAAAGGTACGGCAAAGAGAACATAGTCAGTGGTACTGTAATAGGATTGTATGGTGACATATAGTAGCTACACTTGTGGTGAGCATAGCATAATGTATACAGTTGTCAAACTACTATGTTACATACTGAAACTAACTACATATAACATTGCATGTCAACTATACTTCAATTAAAAAAAAAAGATAATAGGATTTTCTTTTCCTGAGAGTTACCATATTAAAAGTGGCAAAATAGAAGCTCCCAGTGTCTAATGGTTGTCTGTATTAAAAATATATCTATACATGAGTCTCTCATGATGTGAAGAATGTCCTTTACCCAATAGGAAAAATAAAATCACCAGTTTGAGAGAATCGGTAATAAGAGCTAAAAGGGAAATTGATTGTGTTGCAATATTGCCTTCCAATCAACCATGAAATAAATTCTACCTCTGTTCTTCTAAACTTTTGGTTATTATAGTCAATAAATTTCTTAATTCAACATTTTTTTTTCTTATGCTGGCTTGGGTTCTATAACAAGCAATCTAGAGACTTTGACTAAAGATTCAACAAACCGTTACCATCTCCATCTTTGCAATTGTTGTAGACAGAAACTCAGGGGTCACTTTTGACTCTTATTTCTCCCTCATCCCCCTTCACCATGAAACATAAATATTTCCAAATGTATCTCAAATTCATCCACTTATCAATTCCCCTGCTATTATCATAGTATAAATTGCCATCTTCTCTCAAGTCTTAGCTTTTCTTACTTGATCTTAACTTGTCAGTCTGAAATCTGTTATTCGCACAGTGCTCGGGATGATGTTTTAAAAGAAATGTAGGAAAATAGGCTTATGTCACTGCCTTTCTTAAAATCTTCAATGGTTATCCATTGCTTCAAGAATAAATATCTAGAATATCTGTGGGATCTTGTCCTCTGCCCACTTTGTAGAGTCCTCTCTAGCAGCTATCTCCCTTGCTTCCTTGCTTCTACAACATTGTCACTCTTCTAATTCTTTGAATATGCCAATATTCTCCCCACCTTGGTGTTGATGCAATGCTGTTACCTTTGCCTACGATACTCCTTATTAAGGTGTATCTTTTAAAACTCACTTCCAAACCTACTTCTTCAAGAAAACTTCCCCTGACTGGTAGTAAGCTTTCTAATGTACAATTGCATTACACTTAGTTTACTTTCAACTCAGGGAAAGTATAAAATAATTAATAGGTGATGAGTTCTGGTTGATAACTTTTGTCACTTCTCAGAATGACAATTCCTTTAGGAAGATTGTTTTTACCTCTTAAGTGATACATTCCCAAGTCTTCCTACATTGTGCTGTATTTTTGAGATGTTTTATATATTTTTTTTTCTTCCAAAAACCTTTTAGAAGTTTTATTTATTTTCAGAGAGAGATAGAGATAGAGAGAGAGAGAGAGAGAGAGAGAGAGAGAGACAGAGAGAGAATGCAGCCATGCACATGCATGAGCAGGGGAGGGACAGAGAGACAGGGAGAGAATCCCAAGCAGGCTCCACACTGTAAGCACAGAGCCCAAGTTCAATCTCAGGAACTGTGAGATCTCAGGAACATGTGAGAGCCACCCAGGCTCCCCAATACATTATATATATTTTTAAGACAAACAAATGAACAGTAGTATAATGGTGTTCAAGGAAGTGTTGTAAAAGACTAATTCACAGGAACAGAGGTCCATTTGTATCTCTTGTATCCTCCTTTGTCTAGGACCTCTTACTCCTCTTTCACACTGGAGTGCTACAGTACATCTGCAACAATTAGTGATTAAATAATCAACAGTTCAGAAAGCTGAAGAAAAAAAAAAATCCGGTATGATATAAAAACAATAAACACGTTCTTTGCTTTACTTTAATTGTCCAGAAATGGGTGTCTCCCTGATCTCATACATTAAAAATGGAGCTAACCTCGGAGCACCTGGCTGGTTCAGTCAATTAAGCATCTGACTCTTGATTTTGGCTCAGGTCATGATCCTACAGTTTATGGGTTTGTGCCTCATCCACATTGATAGCCCCATGTCAGGCTCCATGCTGTTAGCGTGGAGCCTGCTTGGGATTCTCTCTACCTCCCTCTCTCTCTCTGCCCTTCTCTCTCTCAAAATACATAAACTTAAAAAATTTTACATCAAGGGGCACCTAGGTGGCTCAGTCAGTTGAGTGTCTGATTTAGGCTCAGGTCATCATCTCACAGTCCAAAGGGTTCGAGCCCCATGTCAGACTCTGTGCTGACAGCTCAGAGCCTGGAGCCTGCTTTGGATTCTGTTTCCCTCTCCCTCTCTGCACCTCCCCCACTCACATTCTGTCTCTCTCAGAAATAAATAAACATCTAAAAAATTTTTACATCAAAAAATGGGGCTAAATCTACTGCAAATATGTTCCTCATTAGCTTACATCAGTGTTAAAGAAACATTTTGCTAGTAGTTGGAAGATGGCTAAAGGCCAGGCTGTTTTTCTACTACTATAAGATGATGCTTTATTGAATAATATCATTGAGATATATTCCACTGAGTCAGAGAGAGTAGGGGGAACCAGTAACTGTGGTTTCACAGTCCTGGTATAGCAAGCATATTTGTATTCATTACCGTGGGTCTTGGAGTCTATTGAGGATAGAGATATAAAACTGGAAGAGATAAGGCAAAGGGACAGCAGGAAAATCCTTCCACTGCCTCAGGCAGTGGGCACAAGAGAGGAATGATAAACATGTGCATCCCCTTTACTGAGTTGGATGCTGGGGATATTTCTCTTTGTAATGTTCTTTAACAGGATATATTGCCTTGAAAACCAAACAAAAATTAAGTCCATTTTGTTGCCAAAAAATGCAATGTTCATTTACTCGATGATTTATTTGTTCCTTCTTTTCAGAGGACACTTAGCTTTTGTTTGCAGGTGAGAGATTACCCTGCCCTTTTCAACTTATATTTTCCAAGTGAAGAATCTGAACAATTGCATGGAAAAAATTTATTCACAATCCCTCTGTGAGTTCATTTGTAACCACTGAAATAAAGACAGTTTCATCAAAACCAAGTCTAATTATATATAAAAGCAAGAGAAATAGTACCTTGCATTGTGTGGTTATTGGAGAAGCTTAAAGCTTTCCTATATTAATATGGCATGGTGCAATGGTAACTATTAGGGTGTTTTAATTGAGATAAAGCATTATTAACTAAGGAGGCAACCCCCCCCCCCTCACTCAGGCCTAGGGACAACTCCCATTAACAGTGCCATGTGAACGGATGGTTAAGCCACCACTGCTCATAATAACTAAACCAGATGGCGCCAAGTTCTTATAGGCAACAAAGCAAGAAAGGTTGATGAGTGCTGGGCAGAAGTTACAAGCACAAGGGAAAAGAAGAGGCAGCACTACAAGGGGAGTTTATTAAAAACAACAAACATTGCAACATTACACAAGTCATTTAAATTCTATAGGCCTCAATTATTCCCAAACTTAGGCTTAAAATTTACCTGTATCTTTGACATCTTTGACAGCTGATCTAGCTATTGACTGAATAAGACTACAGGTCATGTACCCTGTTTTACTCTGCTTTGCTTTATTGTGCTTTGCAAATATTGCATTTTTTTACAAATTGAAGGGTTCAAGACCGCAGTAGAGGAAGTAACGATAGATGTGGCAGAAACAGCAAGAGAACGAAAAGTGGAGCCTGAAACACCACCCTGATCAGTCAGCAGCCATTAATATTGAGACAAGATCCTCCACCAGCAAAAAGATTACAATTTACTGAAAGCTCAGATGATGGTTAATATTTTTTAAGCAACAAAGTATTTTTAAATTAAGTACTTTTTTTTTTAGATATAATGCTGTTGCACACTTAATAGACTATGGTATAGTGCATGCATAACTTTTACCAAACCAAAACATTCATTTGACTTCTTTACTGCGATATTTTCTTTATTATGGTAGTCTGAAACCAAACCCACAGTATCTCCAAAGCATGCCTGTACTTTCAGAAATCTGTCTTAAATAAATAATTAGAAATGAAGAAATTATAAGTGAAATGAAATATTCAGCTTAATATTATTTATAAATGAATAAATATTGAAACTGTGGAAATGTTAACAATAGCAGGATGATTAAGTAAATTATGATAAATTCCATTATGTCATCATAACAAAATAATGTTTAATTGTGTTAGCAAAATTGATGCTTACAAATGTTGAATGAAATTATCCAAAGCTACATGCCAAATATACAGTACCTGTACCTCATCTTATTGCTTTTCCACTGTATCAAAATTATTTGTGTGTAGGTATCAGTCTGTTCTCAATGAGCTCTAGATTTGATTAAAGATCAAGTTATATTTTTATCTTTACATTCTCAATGTTTAGCATGGGGTTGCATAGTAAAGGTACATTTCTGAAATTGAACTAAGCTGCATGAACACAGTTTATGACTTAGGAAGAAAAACAACAATTTTAAAGGTATGAAACTAATTATTTTTGAAATTCAATGTGGTAGGTACTGGAAAAATTAAGACGAAAGAAGCAAGGACATATTCTTAATGGACTCACCATCTAGCAGTGACAAAACCAAATAATAATTTGGTGAGATAATATTGGGAGGTCATAGTTATATAATTATAGAAGCAATTGAAGGTAGTCATTGTGGGTGCAAATGAAAGAAACTTAAATCTGAGTAGCTTATGTGCAGAGCTAATTTATTAGCTGATGGAACCAACCAGTAAGAAGAGGGACCAGCTAGTCCTATAGAGTGCTCTCAAACAGAGACCTGAATCTTCCACATTTTTTTCTTTATTTCTATCTATATCTTTAGTATTTTTTCTGTTTTTCCACGAATGTCAAAACTGGCTTTCTCAACTGTCCAGAAAAATGACTTATCAGTTTCTTAAGTACACATAGTCTAGAATGATAAATGGTAAGAGACTGAAATTTTATTTAAGTTAGAAATTGTACTGATGGTACTTAATTGGTTCCCTTCCATCAGGTGTTATTCAGCAATAGCTGTGAATCAACAGCACTCAAGCAAACAACATGATTTTCTTTTAATTTTTAATGTTTATTTTATTTTTGAGAGAGAGAGAGACAGACATGAGTGGGGGAGGGGCAGAGAAAGGGAGACACAGAATCTGAAGCAGGCTCCAGGCTCTGAGCTGTCAGCAGAGTCCAACGTGGGGCTCGAGCTCACAAACCACGAGATCATGAGATCATGACCTGAGCCAAAGTTGGACGCTTAACCGACTGAGCCAACCAGGTGCCCCTGGTTTCTGTTTTTTGTTTTTTGTTTTTTGTTTTTTTTTTTAACTAAGCTTTACTCTCAACATGGGGCTTGAACCCATGACTCCAAGATCAAGAGTTCCATGCTCTACTGACTGATGTCATGTGGCACCCCCAACATGATGTTTATAGTAGGAAAGCAGTCTTTACCAATGATAGTGGTCAAGTTCTGGTCAAATTAGTAGGATGTTTGGAGGAAGCCTGTTAAACAAAAATTAATATGAACTTGTGTTTGAAAGGTGAATTGGACTCTTCATGTAATAAGGAATAAGGATGATTAATTTTTGTTTGTTTCTTTCTTGTATGCTTCTATTGTTTTAAAATATAATTTGGTCAAATTGGTTTCCATACAACACCCAGTGCTCATCCCAAAAAGTGTCCTCCTCCATGCCCATAACCCACTTTCCCTACTCCCCCACCCCTCATCAACCCTCAGTTTGTTCTCAGTTCTTAAAAGTCTCTGATGGTTTGCCTCCCTCCCTCTCTGTAAATTCCCCCCCCCACTTCCTCTCCTCCAGGGTCTTCTGTTGTTTCTCAAGATCCACATATGAGTGAAAACATATGGTATCTATCTTTCTCTGCCTGACTTATTTCACTTAGCATAATACCCTCCAGTTCCATCCACATTGTGCAAATGGCCAGATTTCATTCTTTCTCATTGCCAAGTAGTATTCCATTGTATATATAAACCACATCTTCTTTATCCATTTGTCAGTTGATGGACATTTAGGCTCTTTCCATAGTTTGGTTATTGTTGAAAGTGCTGCTATGCAGATTGAACAAAAGATTGAAGCAATATAACATTCTTTAAGACCCTATGGATTCTTGAGATACTGCTGGGACAAAGCTGAGAAGGAAGCAGTAAGAGAGGGTAAAGAAGGTAAGCAGGTAGGTCATGAAAAGATTGGAACATGAACCTTAAGGTTGTTTTTTTATAGGTAATTGGGAATTACTTTTTCATATATTTTGTAGTAAAATACACATAACATAAAAATTTCCATTTTAACTATTTTAAGGGTATAATTCAGTACCATTAATTACATTCAACACTACTATCTTTTTAGAGAACTTTTTCATCATGTTAAACAGAAAGTCTGTACCCCTTAAACAAAAACTCCCCATCCTACCCTCTCCTCAGCCCCAGAAATTTCTATTACACTTTCTGTGCTTATGAGTTTGCCAATTCTAGTTACTTCTTATAAGCGGAATCACACAATATTTGCATTTTTGTGTCTGGCCTATTTCATGCAGCAAAATGTTTTCAAGATTTGTGTTATGTTACATCATGCATTAGAATTTAATTTAAAAAGGCTGAATAATATTCCATTTATATCTACTACATCTTGTTTATCCGCCATCTATTGATGGACATTTGGGTTGTTTCTACCTATTGGCTATTGTTAATAATGCTGCTGTGAATATTATACTAGTCTGTTTGAGTCTGCTTTCAATTATTTTGAGTATACCGAAGTAGTGGATTTGCTAGATCATATGATAATTCTGTCTTTAACCTTTGAAGGAACCATCACACTATTTTCCACAGTGGTTTCACTATTTTATATTCTTACCAGCAATGCACTAGGTTTCCAGTTTCCGATTTCTCCACATCCTACAATAATTGTTATTTTCCTTTTTTTTTTATAGTAGCCATGTGAAGTAGTATCTTATTGTGGTTTTGATTTGCATTATCTTAATGAATAGTGATGTTAAGCATCTTTTCATGCGCTTATTGGCTATTTATATAACTGTTATTTTTTGAGAAATGTCTATTCAAATCCTTTGTCCATTTTTAATTTGGTTTATTTTCCTTTTTGTTGTTGATGAGTTATAGGTGTTCCTTATATATTCTGGATAGTAATTCTTTATGAGATACATGATTTTCAAATACTTTCTCCCTTTCTGGATTTTTTTCACTCTCCTCATAGTGCCCTCTGATTTATAAATGTTTTTAATTTTAATGGAGTCAAATTTAACTTTTTTTGTTGGCCTGCGATTTTGTTGCTATATTAAGGTAATTGGGAATTTTAAGTGGATTAGTAATATAATTACATTTAGATATTAGAATCTCTTAGATGAGATGTGGAGGGTGATTTAAGAAGAGAAAAAAAAACTGAAGATAGACAAATTAATAAGCCATGACAAAAGGCTTATGGATAAGAAAGCAGAAGAGTCATAATACTTTCTCCTCCTACATTCCATATCTTGTAAAATGAACAAACAAAATAGCAAAAAGTAAAATCAGGAATAAAATGATTAGAATCAACACTATGTCATTTCACATACCATACACTTTTAAGCATGTCAGTCTAATTAAGTGAAAATCCAGGTGCAGCTTAGAAAGCAACACACATTATACCCACTCCCTTATCCTCACAAAGAAACACAGAAGAAAGAAAATGAAGCTCAAGCAAATCCTGAGAATTCTTACTAAAAATTCCCACACTGAATTTAAGCAAGATGAGTATGATAATGCAGTCAACAGCACAATGACAAAAAAATACTCTTGAACAGAAACTTAGAATTGTTGTGACCTCCTCAGAGGTCCTCCACAAAATCCACTAGGATTCTCCATTTTCCAGGGTTTCACAGCGAAGTTAAAGAATAATCTGAAGTTTGGGTTGTTGCGTCCCTTAGATGATGACACTCTGCTTACCTTAACTCCCCACTGGATGAAGCTCAGTAGAAAACATTAAGAAACTCTAGAAGACACACAGCCAGTTCTACAGTAAAGGCTGCATGTTGCCCCACTGGCAACTATCTCTCCTTTTTCTTTTGTTCTCAGGTTAAAAAGTGTGGAATGAACAAAATGATCCCAGTCTCCTGTGTAAGTAAAGCTTGGAATATAGTATAGAGATTTCCTGAAAGGAAGTAAATCATTCTCTATTAGAATGATTTAATAATAACATCAGATTAGGCTACTCAAATGAAATGTGAGAATAACAAAACAATGGCATGGACATTATCCAAACATTTTAGGAAAAAAGAAAACTTTAAAAATGAGAATGGAATAAAAGAACATTGTGGGGAAAAAAAAGTCAGCATAGTATAGAGCTTAATTCAAGGAATCTAAATCCAAAATGACTACTAGTATGGATAAATAAACTTAATAAAATATATATTCAAATCAAGCTAAAAGAAATAGAGCTATAGGAAAAAATAGAAGAAATACAACAGCACTGAAGAACATCATAAAATATAGCAAAGAAGAATTGAAATACTGACAGAAGGAAATATATTTTTCCAACATGGATGAGTAGCTCTTATCAGTCCAACTGTCCCGCAGACAGCAACTATAAATTTTTGCAACACACACACACACACACACAGTAAAACCTACCTGAAAACATGGGAGAATTACCAAAATCAGACAAATACTGGACTGGAGTCAACACGCTGGGAAAGCTTTCTAGCTTCATAATTTTTAGACTGAGAGCTGGTTCGGTGCACCATATGGAGTAAGCAGAAAAAATGAAAAAACTCACAGTTTTTCTGGCTTGTAACAACAGAAAATAGAGTAAAAGGCAACAATAGTCAATGGAGATTGAGGGTGGAAATCCAGAAAAGATGAGAGCCAGAGAGGGGGATCTCCAAATTCTGTGTATAATTTTTCCCAACCCTCTTGCTGGTAATGGAAACTTGCATGAATGACCTGGACACAAACAACACAATGAAAGATAAAATATCTGAACCAAGATGTGTTATGCTGCCCACTGCAGGAAGACAGAGAGAGAGTTTGCACTCTGAGTCCAACCAACTTAAGTGTTTGCTAAAAGGTATAAAATTATTCAACACTCAACACTCAATCCTCTTGGGGGGATTATAACCTAATCTGTAGGGCATATTATTCACAAACACGTGATCCAAAAGTACTGTTTCTTCAAAGAAACTGGAAAACACAACTTATTCTAAAGAGAAAATGCAATCAATGTAGACTATCTCTGAGATGATATAGATAATGGCATTAGCAGAAAAGAATTTTAAAGCAGTGATTTTAACTGAGTTCAGTGATATAATGGAAAATATGCCTTTCCCATGTGAAAAAAACTAAGAAACGTCAGAATTAAAATAACTCTGAAAAGATACAAATGGAATTATAAAACTGAACAATATGGGAAAATTGAAAAATGTACTTGGTGAGCTAAACAGAGAAGTGGAAGTTACAGAAGAGCCTGTGAATTTGAAGATGGGTCAATACAAATGATTCAGTATGAAAAACAGAGAAAAAAATTTCAAAAAAAATTTCCAGGAGCACATGAGATAATATAAAACACCTGAAATACATGTACTTAGAGGCATGGAAACATAAAAAAGAGAGGTAAGGGAATAGAAAAATATCTGAAGAAATAATGGCCCAAAATTTCTGAAGTTTGTTCATGGACATAAATTTACAAAATAAGAAGCTCAGCAACATAAGCAGGATAGACATACAGAATACCATGCTTTAATATATCATAATTAGGCTACTGGAATCCAAAAACAAGAAAACAATCTTGAAAACAGCCAGAAAAAAATGACACATTACATACAGGGGTGCATTAAGTTGAATTCTAAGAATTTCCATAAAATTTTCTAAATTTTTTAATGTTTATATATTTTTGAGAGAGACAGAGAGAGTGATACAGAGTGTGAATGGTAGAGGGGCAGAGAGAGAGGGAGATACAGAATCCAAAGCAGGCTCTAGGCTCTGAGCTGTCAGCACAGAACCTGCTGTGGGGCTGGGGCTTGAACTCACAAACTGTGAGATCATCAACTGAGCCAAAGTTGGACACTTAACCGACTGTACCATCCAGGCACCCCGATTTTCATAAAAATTCTGTATATCAGAAGACAATGAAATCATATCTGAGAGAACTTCAAACACCCAGAACCTGTCAATTCATATTTCTATATTCAGAGAAAATATTCTTAACAAATAAAGAAATGATAAATGATTACTACTGAATATTTGTGCCTAGTGGGTCAATCATAACACCCGTAAAAAACAAATAGAATAATTGCACTGTGTCACCACATCAGGAACAAGACCACTTCACAAAGATTAGAAAAGATTCAGGGGAAAACACTGAATCTGTGTTCTCATCTCATCCAGACAGAAGGTCCTTGGCCCTTCCTCTCCCACACCAAGATGCCATCTTGAAAAAGATCAGGGAAAGCAGAAGAATCTGAAAGATTGAGCATTGGTCAAATCTAAATAGAAATAATATTAAACTGGCTCTGAAACACAAAGGAAATCTTAACTGGATTCATTGAATATTTAAATACAAACAAATCATTTAATCCAGGAGTGATCTGGATATCATTAATCGACAAAGTCAAGCTTTCTTGCTTCTTGAGTAGAATGGGGATGGGGAAGTTGTGAGGAAGATTAGGTCAGTTAAGGGAAAAAAAACACCTTTTCTTTGTATATAGTATAATTGTGTGTGTATACTTGCATCCATGACATATGTGTTTATTACAAAATGTGTTTGGCTTTTACTATTTGTTTAGACAATATACACTCTTCCCACGTCAGTTCTGTTCTTACACGTCCATTTGTTTCCACTCATATGCATGGGGTGTTTTTGTAGTTGAAAGAAATTGGTAGAGTACAGTGGGAAAGTAAAGAGAAAGTAGAACCAAGAGGAAATGAAGTGTCTGTTCTCTATCAGGTTTTTAAGTTTTAGTTGCCATTGCAAGATGGTATAGAGACAGATACAGTGGGATCTGTTTAAGAGAAAATTTGTGAGACTAAAGGCATAAGGATTGTTGCTCTGGATCTGAGGGATGAGATTCAGCACAGAATTGAGGGAAGTAAGGGGGAGGCTTTTTCTGGTGCTTCTTCTCAGAACTTGCATGCTTTCTGAGACCCAGAATATTGGAACATTTGAGGCATCCAGAGCCAGCAAACAATCCAGCCACATGTCTTTTTAATAGGCCAGGACAGTAGTTAGATGTCTCCAAGTGGCCTCTAGGAAGCAGACTAGGATTGGGAGACTATAAAAGAGGGAAGGGAGGCAAAACCTAGCTGGAGTAGACTAAAAGTTAGTGATTCTGCACAAGGCTTCCTCTTAGAGATGTCCTATACATCATAGGACAGCACAAATGAACAGAGAGCGAAATTCCTACCACATGGGTGGTGGCAATGGAGCAAAAAGCATTTAGATTGCACATGGAGTGAATGAACATACAGAAAAACATTCTAAGAGTTAGCAAGTAAGAATAACAATAAATAATAATAATAATATTATATTCTCCCACAGAAAAGGCCTATCCAATTAAAAAATTACCTCTGTCCACTTTCTAGATAAGAAGAAAATAGGTTCTTATGGAAAAAATAGTATTGCTTTAAATTTGCTGCTTTTTTTTTTTTCCTGAGTAGTTTTCAAATCATGTCTATACCTATTACCTCTGATTTAATCCTCTCAGGAACCCAACCTGTAATATCTCTGTTTCAAAGAATTAATGTGACTTGCTCAAGACCACTTGGCTAATGCCTAGCATCATCCAGACTGGAACCTGAGCCTCCTAGTTCCTAGTCCTGGCTCTTTATGCTAAGTCCTGTTTTTAGAGTCATATTTCTCCTGACCAAATCTGCCCATAGTCACCTGACATCTGAATTACTGCTCTGGGGTTTGAACACAGCCAGCACGTGATCTTTTATAAAAGGACTCTGTTTGTCTATGACTTCACAGACTCCTCTCTTCACCTCCTATTTTCTTGCTTCTATCAGTCACAGCTGGGAGCAACCACATCTATCCACTTGATGAAATCTGAACGTATAAAGTGATTTCTTTTCTGCCAGAACAGACCATTATGAACAATTTCAACTTTGGGTTGGGCAAAAGAGAATACTGGGCTGTGAAGAATTTAATATCTTTCCAAACTTCAGGTGAAGACAGTGTCTCAGAGTTAGAAGGCAGAAAAAATTTTCCCTGTAATATGATTTTGAGGCTGCAGAGAAAGCCCTTCACCCTGCAAATGTTCTTCATCACATGCATACAATCTTTTTATCAGGGGACAAGACCCTTCCTTTTACAAGATAGAAAGAAAAGTGCCTTTCTGAGTGTTCCCAAGGAGGGTAACATTGTGGCCAAGAGCAGGGTTACAATAATGAAAGCTAAGACCTCTATATGGCTTGTTATGTGCCATCCACTGTTCGAGGCACTTTACATGTATTCTTACTCCTACTTTCCACAAAAATTCCCTGCAGTAGATTTTCTAATCCTCATCTTACAGATGAGGAGACAAGCAGTGAGAAATGAAATGATTTGCCAAACACCATGTGCAGTGCTCAAGCTGGGATTCAGATCTAAGCAGTTGGGCTCCCAAATCCTTTTGCTTAAACACCACACCATACTGCCTCTCTACAGAAGAATGGAAGAAAGGGAAGCATGGCTCTTGTCTTCAGGAAAAAATGGGCCCTAGAAAAAGAAAACAGGCTTTCATAACAGCATGCAATAATTATAGTGGGATGAAACACAGGCTTTCTGGCAAGAAAGTTTACAAAGATGAGGAGACCTAGCTGGGGGTCAGATACCCCAAGAGAAGATAGTAGATTAAATGAGAAAGAGTAGTAGCAGAGGTAGAGTGAATGGTTATGGTGATAGTGCAAGGCTAGAATGACATTTTCTCCAAAAGTTGCCAAATGTCTGTTCCTCTTTCTAAATTCATTTTTCAAAAATAGGCTCTATTTTCCTAGAGCAGTTTTACATTCACAGAAAAAACTAACAGAAAGTACATGGAGATTCCATATACCCCTTGTTCCCATCCACTCACAACCATCCCTACTAAACATCCTACACCAGAGTGGTATATTTGTTATAGGTGGTGAACCTACATCTTACATCTATACATAATTATCACCCAAAGTCCATAATTTACATTAGGGTTCACTCAGTGCTGTACAATCTGTGGGTTTGGAGAAATATATCCACATCATACTACCAGATAGAACTGCTGTAAAAACTCCTCTGTTCTCTGGCTATTCAACCTTCCCCAAACCGTGCATCTTTTTTGTCTATTCTAGAATATCATATAGTTGGGATCATATAATATTTAGGCTTTTCAAATGGGCTTTTTTCTCTTAGTAATGTGCATATAAGTTTACTCTGTATTTCCTTGTGTGTTGATATCTCAAATATTTTTTTGCACTAAGTAATTTTCTATTGTCTTGATGTACCACAGTTTTATTCATTTACTTACCAAGGGACATCTTGGTTGCTCCAAGATTTAGCAATTATGAATAAAGCTACTATAAAAATTTACATGCAGGTTTTTTGTGTGTGAAAATAAATTTTTACCCTGGCTTAATACCAAGAGGTGCAATTGCTTGGGTCTATGTTAAGAATATGTTTGGTTTTGTAAGAAACTGCCACGCTATCTGCCAAAGAGACCATTTTGCATTCCCACCAGCAATGAATGAGAATCCCTGTTGTTCCACATACTTGCCATTATTTAATGTTGCCAGTATTTTGGATTTGGACCATTCTAATAGGTGTGTAGTACTATCTTATTGTCTAAATTTGCAACTTTCTAATGACGTATGGCATTGGGTTTCTTTCTATATGCATATTCCCTATCCGTATGTCATCTTCGGTGAGGTGTCTGTTCATTTCTTTTGCCCATTTTTTTCATTGGCTTGTTTCTTTATTTTGGGTTCTAAGAGTTCTCTCTCTCTCTCTCTCTCTCTCTCTCTCTCTCTCAGGTTCTAAGAGTTGGTCCTCCCTCCTCTTTCCCTCCCTCCCTCTTTCTGCCTTCCTTCCTGCCTTCCTCCTCCTCCCCCTCCCCCTCCCCCTCCTCCTCCTTCTTCTTCTCCTCCCTCCTCCTCCTTCTTCTTCTTCTTCTTCTTCTTCTTCTTCTCTCTCTCTTTCAGTAGACTTCATGCACAGCATGGTGCCCAATTCAGGGTCTGAACTCATGACCCTGAGATCAAGACCTGGTCAAGAGTCAGAGGCTTAACTGACTGAGCCACCCAGGAACCCCTAAGAGCTCTTTATATGTATAGGATACAGTCTTTTGTCAGACATGTCTTTTGTAAGTATGTGGCTTCTCATCTCCTTCTCTTCACAGTGTCTTTTGCAGAACAGAAGTTTTTAATTTTAACAAAGTTCAATCTATCAACTATTTCATAGTTTGTGCTTTTGGTGTTATATCTAGAGCAATTGCCAAACCCAAGATCTTCTAGATTTTCTCCTATGTTTCCCTCTAGGGATTTTATAGTTTTCATTTTATGTTTAGGTCTATGGCCCAAAATAAGTTAATATTTATGAAAAGTGTAAGATTTGTGTCTAGGTTGTTTTGCACGTGTACATCCATTTGTTCCATCACCATTTATTGAAGAGATTGTCTTTTCTTCACTGTATTGTCTTTGTTACTTTGTCAAAGATTAGTAAACTATATTTATGGGTCTATTTCTCAGCTCTCTATTCTGTTCTGTTGGTCTATTTGTCTATTGTTTCACCAATATGACATTGCTTTGATTATTACAGTTTTATGGTAAATCTTGACACTGTATACTATCAGTCCTCTAACTGTTCTTCTCCCTAAATATTGTATTGAGTATTCTGAGTATTTTATCTCTTGGCCTCAAAGAATGAGTTGGGAAGTATTTCCTCTGATTCTATTTTCTGGAAGAGATTGTAGAGAATTGGTGTAATTTCTTCCCTAAGTGTTTGGTAGAATTCACCAGTGAACCCTAAGTCTGGTGCTTTGTACTCTTTAACGTTGGTAATTATTTATTTAATTTCTTTAATAGATAAAGGCCCATTCATATTGTCTGTTTCTTCTCCTGTCAGCTTGGCAGATTGTGGCACCAAAGCAATTGGTCGGTTTCATCTAGGTTATCAAATGTGTGGGCACACAGTTGTTCACAGTATTCCTTTATTATTTTTAAGTCCATAGAATATGCAGTGGTGTCTCCTCTTTCACTATTAGTAATTTGTATCTTCTCTCTTTTTTTCTTTGTTAGTTTGGCTAGAACTTTGTTAATTTCATGGATCTTTTCAAAGATCCAGCTTTTGGTTTTTATTGCTTTTCTCTATTGATTTTGTTTTCAATTTCATTGATTTATGCTCTGATTTTTATTATTTTATTTTCTTCACTTACTTTGCAGTTAATTTGCTCTTCCTTTTCTAGTTTCCCAAAGTGAAAGCTTAGATTTTTTTTTATTTTATGTTTTATTTTATTAGGTTTTATTTTTTTTAATATATGAAATTTATTGTCAAATTGGTTTCCATACAACACCCAGTGCTCATCCCAAAAGATGCCCTGTTCAATGCCCATCACCTACCCTGCCCTCCCTCCCACCCCCCATTAACCCTCAGTTTGTTCTCAGTTTTTAAGAGTCTCTTATGCTTTGGCTTTCTCCCAGTCTAACCTCTTTTTTTTTTTTTTTTTCCCCTTCCCCTCCCCCATGGGTTTCTGTTAAGTTTCTCAGGATTCACATAAGAGTGAAAACATATGGTATCTGTCTTTCTCTGTATGGCTTATTTCACTTAGCATGACACTCTCCAGTTCCATCCATGTTGCTACAAAAGGGCCATATTTCATTCTTTCTCATTGCCATGTAATACTCCATTGTGTATATAAACCACAATTTCTTTATCCATTCATCAGTTGATGGACATTTAGGCTTTTTCCACAAGTTGGCTATTGTTGAGAGTGCTGCTATAAACACTGGGGTACAAGTGCCCCTATGCATCAGTATTCCTGTATCCCTTGGGTAAATTCCTAGCAGTGCTATTGCTGGGTCATAGGGTAGGTCTATTTTTAATTTTTTGAGCAACCTCCACACTGTTTTCAAGAGTGGCTGCACCAATTTGCATTCCCACCATCAGTGCAAGAGGGTTCCCGTTTCTCCACATCCTCTCCAGCATCTATAGTCTCCTGATTTGTTCATTTTGGCCACCCTGACTGGCGTGAGGTGATATCTGAGTGTGGTTTTGATTTGTAGTTCCTTGATGAGGAGCGATGTTGAGCATCTTTTCATGTGCCTGTTGGCCATCTGGATGTCTTCTTTAGAGAAGTGTCTATTAATATTTTCTGCCCATTTCTTCACTGGATTATTTGTTTTTTTGGGTGTGGAGTAGGGGCGCCTGTATGGCTCAGTCGGTTGAGCGTCTGACATCGGCCCAGGTCATGATCTCACGGTTTGTGAGTTTGAGCCCCGCATCGGGCTCTGTGCTGACAGCTCAGAGCCTGGAGCCTGCTTCGGATTCTGTCTCCCTCTCTCTCTGCCCCTCCCCCACTCATGCTCTGTCTCTCTCTCTCTCTCTCTGTCAAAAATAAACATTAAAAAAATTGTTTAAAAAAATTGTATTTTTGGGTGTGGAGTTTGGTGAGCTCTTCTAGATTTTGGATACTAGCCTTTTGTCCGATATGTCATTTGCAATAAATCATTTCCCATTCCGTTGGTTGCCTTTTAGTTTTGTTGATGGTTTCCTTTGCTGTGCAGAAGTTTTTTATCTTCATGAGGTCCCAATAGTTCATTTTTGAAAGCTTAGATTATTGATCTTAGATATTTCTTCATTTGTAATGTATGCATTCAATACTTTAAATTTCCCTTTAAGTACTGATTTTGCTATCTCTCACAAATTTTGGTGTTGTATTTTCATTTTAATTTATTTCAAATTATTTTAAAATTTCTTTTGAGATTTCTTTTTCTGAAACATTGATTATTAATAAATGTGTTGTTTAATCTCCAAGGATTTTCCAGGCACTTTGTTATTGTTCTTGATTTTTAGTTTAATTCTATTGTGGTCTGAGAGCAGACATTGTATAATTTTTATCCATTAAAAATTTTTAAAGTGTTTTATGGCTCAGAACTGGACATATTTTTGTACATGTTTCATATGATCTTGAGAGGAATGTATATCCTGCTATTGTTGGAAAAGTAAGCTAAGGATATAAAATATATATCTTTGATTGACAGTGATAATGATTTCTATTTCTTTACCGATTTTCTGCCCATTTAATCTGTCAATTCTGCTAGAGGGGTTTTGAGGTCCCCACAACAATAGTGAATTCATCTATTTCCCCCTGTAGATCTATCACTTTTTGCCTCATGTATTTTGATACCCTGTTGCTAGGAGCATACACTATTAATAATTGTTATATCTTTTTAAAAAAATTGGTCCTTCTATTATTATGTAATGCCCCTCTGTATTCATGATGACTTTCATTCTTCTGAACTCTGCTCTTTCTAAAATTAATATAGCCATCTAGCCTTCTTTCTGATTAGTATTAGCATGGTGTAACTTTATCCCTTCCTTTACTTTTAATTTGTAAATATTTTATATTTAAAGTGGTTGTTTTTGACAGTATATACCTATTCTGTTTCTTTGATCCACTCTGAAATCTTTGCTGTTTAAAGTGACTACTGATATAGTTGGATTAATATCTACCATATTTGTTACTGTTTTCCATTTGTTGTCCTTGTTCTTATTTTTATCTTCCTCTCTTTTTCTCCAATTTGGGCTTTAAGTGAACATAATGATTCCATTTTCTCTCATTTCTTTGCATACCAGTTGTTTCTTTTTTTTTTTTTTTTTAACTTTTCTTAATGGTTACTTTAGAGTCTGAAATACACATTTACAACTATTCTAAGTCCACTTTCAAATAATACTATACTATTTCACAGGTAGTGCAAATACCTTATAACAAAGTATTCCTTATTCCTTGTATTGTGTCATTCATTTCACTTACACATAAGCATACATATATCTATATATACATACTTAAAATTTTTTTGATGTTTATTTTATATATATATATATATATATATATATATATATATATATATAGAGAGAGAGAGAGAGAGAGAGAGAGAGAGATGGAGCACAAGTGAGGGAGGGACAGAGAGAGACAGAGACACAGAATCTTAAGTAAGGTCCAGGCTCTGAGCTGTCAGCACGGAGTCCAATGCGACGCAGGGCTTGAACTCATAAGGCATGAAATTATGACCTGAACTGAAGTCAGTCGCTTAACTGACTGAGCCACCCAGGCGTCCCTATATATACATACTTTAATACATCTGCACTATAATTATTTTGACTCAGCTGTTGTATCTTCAATCAGTTAGGAATAAGAAAAATAAAAGTTTTTCATTTACCTTCACTTATTCCTTCTCTATTTTCTTCTCTTTTTTATGTAGATCTTGGTTTCTGGCTTATATCATGTTTCTTCCCTCCAAAGAACTCCTTTTAACACTTTTTGCAATGCATAACTACTGGCAATAAATTCTCTCTTTTTGTCTGAGAAAGTCTTGTTATCTTTTCACTTTTAAAGAATAAACTCCTGGGATACAAAAATCCAGGTTTGTGGTTTTTTCTCTCAGCACATTATTTCATGCCACTTTCTGTTGCTTGCATGTTTTCTCAGATGCAATTCTTACATTAGCTTTTCTATAGGTCAACTGTTTCCCCTCCACTTTGTCTTCTTTCAAGATTCTTTTTCTTTGCTTTTGATTTTTTTTGAGTTTAAATATGATATAACTAGCTATAGTTTTTTTGTTTATTTTTTTTTGCTTTGTTTTGCCATTTATCCTGTTTAATGTTTTCTTCCTGTATTTGTGGTTCAATACTTAACATTAATTTGGAGAAATTCATAGTCATTATTGTTTCAAATATTTCTTCTGTTCATTTCTCTCTTTCTTCTGCCTCTGATATTGCTGTTATGAAGATTATACATCCTTTATAGCTGTCCCACATTTCTTAGATGTTCTTGGCCCATATTTTTTTACTCATTTTTGCTTGCTTTTCAACTTTGGAAATTTCTGTTAAAAAATCCTCAGGCTCAGAGATTCTTTGCTCAGCCATGTCCAGTCTACTGATAAACCCTCAAAGGCAGTCTTCATTTTTGTTACAATGTTTTATGTCTAGCTTTCTTTTTGACTCTTTCTTAGAAATTCTCTTTCTCTGTTTACAATATCCATTTGTTCTTACATGGTGTCTGCTTTGGGGGTGTTTGCTGTTGTTGTTGCTGTTGTTGTTATTGTTAGAGCCCTTTAATTAATCATAGTTATTTTAAAATCCTCATCTGATAAGTCAATGTCCATGCCATATCTCAGTCTGGTTCTGATGATTCCTCTGTCTCTTCGATCTGCGTTATCGCTGTTGTTGTTTTCCTTTTAGTATGCCTTGTGATTTGTTGTCAGAAGCCAGACATGGAACTGAAGTAAATAGGTCATTAGTAATAAAGTGGTAAGGTGTGAGGGGAGGTGATGTTCCTATGATTAGATCTCAGTTGTTTAGTGAGCCTGTGCCCTGGGTGGCAAATCTCAGCTGGACAGGATGGCTAGAGTTGAATATCACCCTTCTTCCACATGGAACCGTAGACGTGCCTGAGTTATTTTCCTTCCCTGTATGGAAGGCGAGGGCAGGCTGGAGTTTGGTAATTATCTTCTCCAGGTCAGTTATGCCCTTATAAACCCCAAGAGGTTAGGCTCTGTTAAAAGATTCTCCTAAGGGCAGGCTTTATTAAGAACAGAATGCTCTGGCATATTTCAAAATGGTTACATCTCCTCTCCTCCTGCTGGAAGCACAGGGGGATTTTTCTGACCAACGCACTGAAAGAATCTGGTAGAACTGAAAGTAAAACTCAAGAAAGTGTGTGTGTGCTCCCCTTAGCCTGGGTCCCCCTGGAGGTTATAATGGTTGGGCTCATCCACACTGAGCCCCTAGAAAGTTGTCAATTGCAATTCAAGTTTTCTTACTCAATTACTGCTTCTGCTTAGAAGTCTCAACTCTGGCAAGTTGTAAATTTCTTTATCCACCTGTCTATCTCTCCAAATTTTGGGTTCAGCAGTTTTCCCAGTGACCTAAGTTCTCTCACATATCTAAGAGGGTTTTTTCCCCTTTTTATTCAGTTTGTTCAGTGATTTACTTTTTAGTTCCTTATATGCTGCACCTTCTAAATTAATTTCTAATATAAATGTGCTAACTGTAGGTCAGACATCTCTCCTCTCTACTAGTTCTTTACTTTTCCTTTAGAAAGGCTATAGGATTTTCCTAATTTATATTAAAATATCTGGAAATACCTTGGCCCCCACTTACGTTCACTAGATATAGCTCAACTAAAACAGTAGGGCATTGTTGGTATTGGAGGCAGTCTTATTCTGAAACTTGAAGGGAAATAAGTGGGGTTCATCCCTGATGGATCACTAAGTCTCTCCGCATGGAATCATATAAATCATGATGAAAAATGGACTGCAAGGCCCACTTCATAAATCCTAGCCCAGTTTCCAAAGGTAGCATCTTGCAATCTCAAAGTCAGTGCTCAGCATTTCAGATGCAAACCTGCAGCCTGACTCCTGCAGGAGTTAATGTGTTAGCATTTTAACAAATTGAACCACTTCAGTGGCCTATTTATCAGTTCAAGCTATTTGGAAATGTTGCGACCATATGTCGTCCATTGAAATGAACACTAAACATTGCATTTATAAATGGTAATTTATGACTCATAAATGTCTTTGCTATTAGAGCCATTCTGCCACTGTGAATGGAATTGATAGCAGGTTCTAAGCTCTGTGGTATGTGTATGTTTTTTTCCCTTTTTAGGAATGTTGTAGATATTAAAGCTTTAGTGCCTCATGGAAATGTTATTTTTAAAAAGCTGTGCATATCAAAAAGATTGTGTTTTATGCTAGATTTTCATATTCATAAATTTGACAGGCAGGTTAAATATATGTGTGCATGTGCATATGGTGAGGATTTTTACATGCTTGTATAGACAAAGATTATAGAATTATAACTCTGAGATGTGGAAGTTATACTTCACTATCTGCCCAGGCCTTGGATTTACTCATGTAGTTGGAATTGCTCATCATATACTAATATGTCCTCACCCTTTCTTCCATAGAGGTAGAATGCCTGACTTTGAGTTGGACGTGACCCCCTAACACTGTATTGCTTACTTTTCTTACAAATCAGATGGCAAAATATCAGGCCAACATAAGCAGAAAAGTTGTGTAAAAGGTTCTAAGAAACCACATTAAGACATAACTTCATTAATTTGTACATTTTGTTGTTCCTTTCTTAGCTCTGCTACCAAGAATGTAGATGCCAAGGATGGAACTTAATCAATGCACTGAGGACTATGAGCTGCCCATATTAGACCCAGAAGAAGCCTAGGCCCCGGAAATACTCATAAAGCCATATACTGGCTCTAGAAAGCCTAGCTCCAGACTTCATTTATGAAAAAAGAGAAGGAGAGCAGGAAAAAATAATAATCTGCCTTGTTTATACAGTCATACTTATTTTTTGAAGCATGCATCGAAAACTTAATTAATATAGTGGGTAATACACATTATCCTGACTTAAGGATTGAATCATATGAGTTCTAGATAACTTATTTCATCTGTTTAAATTCAGAGTTTGTTGTACCTAAGGATATTTCTAAAATCCATGTTTTTGGGCTTTGGTTCATTATTCTTGGTATTTATATCATGCCTGCAGCATTTAATGAGGTCTGTATGGGAGATATATGTTAGTATAGCTTGTAGTATTTGCAACCTGGGCAACTGGCAAGTCAGAATACCTTTTAGGAGTATCTCTTGGGGAATTTGCTGGTAGCTAGGAGAGAAATTTATATTTGAGAATAGGAGTTCCAATAGCTCGTCAACTATTATATGACTATGTATCTGGTTCATCAAAAATGAATATGATTAAATATCTGTAGATACAAACATTTTCTCACAGCACATTTTCTACAGTGAGAGTTTTGGTGTGCTGTTTTGAAGTTCCAATTCTTTGTGAAATTTGTAAGTGTTGTTATTAATACACATGTTTAATACCATGACAATTATTTCTAAGGAGAGTTGAGTATTTGAGATTCTAACAAAGTGGTGAAACGTAAGAAGCAAAAGGTTAACAGCTGATGAACCTCTAGAACAGGGCAGGGAAAATAAGTTCTCATTGTTAAAAGGTAATGCAGTGGGGACTCCTGGGTGATTCAGTCAGTTAAACATCAACTTCAGCTCAGGTCACGATCTCACGGTTCATGAGTTCAAACCCCAGACTGGATTTGTCAACACGGAGCCCACATGGGATCTTTTGTCCTCCTCCCTCTCTGTCTATCTCCTGTTCCTGTGTTCACATCCTCTCTGTCTCTCTCTCTCTCTTAAAAATAAATAAACATTAAAAAAAGTAATACAATGTTCCAATCTTTGGGGGGTATGATTCCAAGCATCAGAATTAGAACAGAATTTTTTTCATTGACTCTCAATTTCAAAATGTGACCCTCTATTTACTCCCTGCCCACTTCCACGGCCCCCACCCCCACTCTTGTCCCATTTATAAAGGAATTTCAGTCTTTTACTGCATCCTTTTACCTGATGCTCAAACCCTCCTACAATATGTAATCCATGTAATCAATTAAAGGTGTACCTGTTATATGAACATTACTGTTTTAGGTGCTATGAATTATGAAGAAAAATAAAGCAAGATACTTTATCTTCAAGAATTTGGAGTTTAGTACCAAGGAAGACACAGGCACTGATTATTAACAACAAAGTTAGATAAAGTGGAAAATACAAAGTGTTTCAATTCAACCAAACTCCTGCACTTGTGAAAATATCAGAAACTCAACTTAGTGGGTCTCACTTTGTTTTTTAACTTTGGCCTATAGATATTCATATCTTTCTTACAGATTTCATATATTGATTAGTGGAAATATATGTAAATGGCACAAAATTTACATCACACGCATTTGATGTTCAGAAATGATTGTATTATCTCTGATGATAAGAGACTTATGAGAACACAAAGGGGCTTTGGTTAAACAAGAATGAAGAAAATGTTGAAAATGCTCAGCTGAAAGGAGGGTTTTGAAATGAATCTTGAGGACAAATTTATTTTTATCTCACTGGGAAAATTCAAACATACAGAAGATAAAGAACACTTTGATACACATGTATGTCTTAAATATGTAACACAATTTCACCTTAATAATTTGCCATATTTCTTTCATTTATTTGAGGAAAGAAATATTACAGATATATTTCAAGACATCGAAGTACCTCTTAGAATAAATATGTCTGTATCTAACCATTCCTGGAGTAAATAATAATATTAAATGTTTTTTATCATTCTATAACATTGTATAGGCAGAATTCTAAGGTGGTTCCCAAGATTCCCAGCATCTGGTACACACTCACCTTCTCCTATTATTCAAACACTAATCTATGTGCTGCTGTGATTGGAATTTGCAGATATAATTAAGGTACCAAATCAACTGACCTTTAACAAAAAGTTTATTCTCAAACAGCCTGATCTAATCAAGGAGCTCTTAAAAGAACTGTCCCTGGTTAAAAACATTCAAAATGTAATAACAATTCAGCTGTAGTTATGGTGGTGGTGCTGGGGATGCTCCCTTGCTGGCTTTGAGAATAGGAGGGGCCATGTGGCAAGGAATGCAGACAGTAAGAACAACTCCAGCTAATAGAACAAGAAAACGACAGCCTCTTTGTATACTTCAGGGAACTATAATTGTCCAACAATCTGGATAAGCTTGGAAAGAAACTCCAGCCTCAAATAAGACAGCAGCCCCACCCAATACCCTGATATCACTCTTGTGAGACCCTGAAAAAAGAATTCAGTCACCCAGCACCTTCTGACCTATAGTCAGAAGGTTCATACTTCTGACCTATAGAACTGTGAGCTAATAAGTGGATTTTGTTTTAAGCCATTATGTTTGTGGTAATTTGTTACGTAGAAAAATTAACACATGAATGTTTTTCACAATTAAACTATTTATAGGGGCACCTGGGTGGCTCATTCAGTTTATTGTCTGACTCTTGATTTCAGCTCAGGTCATGATCTCACAGGTTCACAGGTTCAAGCCCTGTACCAGGCTCCAGGCTGACAGTGTGGAGCCTGCTTGAGAGTCTTTCTCTCCCCCTCTCTCTCTGCCCCTCCCCACCTCATGTTCTCTCTTTCTCTCTCTCAAAATATACTTAAAAAAACTATGTACATAAATAATAATATATTTAATGTATTTGATTGTACACATATGAATATTATATTTATGTATATTATACATTTATATTACAAACATTTATTATATAAATATAATAAAACTATATATTTTAAATACACTTTAAAAGTCCTAAAATGACATATTATTTTGCAACTGTTTTCCATGGGACATTATATTTTTTAGATTTAACCATGTGGACATATGTAGCTCCACTTTTATTATTATTATTATTATTATTATTATGTAGCAAGGGTCAACAAATTTTTTCTGTAAAGAGCAAGATAATAACTATTTTAGTTTACATCATCCACTGTGTGTTGGAGCTACTCAAATATGCTTTTATAGGTAAAAGGAGATACAGACAATACATAAAAAAATTGGGGGTCATGCTATAATAAAAATTTTCAAAAGCAGACAATGGGACAGATTTGTCAATTCTTGGTATATAATATTCCACTGTATACATACATAGCAGTTTGACTAATCATTCTTTTTTAGCTCCACATTTGTTTCCAATATTTCACTCTGTCAGACACACCTTCAGATTATTCTAACCTATTTCTTAAAAGTTCTAGAACTTCTCTAGACAAATGGTGCTGATATCCATCCTCAATAAGAAATATATTTGACAACAAAATCCTTTACACACAACAGTGTGGTGTACCTGCATGCAGGGTTTTCACCGCTCAGACATAGAGATGCAACTCATATAAAAGTTTAGGGTGCTTCTCGTCTCCTGTACATGCTGGCACAGTACACACATATACAAATTTTATATTCACAAAACAATTCTGTTACTGTGATATGCTTTGACATTATCTTTCTCTTCTATTCTCTCCTATTGTTATGTTTTGAATTCGCAAAGATTCTAATGTAACCACTAAATCAATTTAGTTACCCATTAATGGATTACAACTCAAATTTGAAAATAATTCCCTAAACTATATGCCTGGAAGAGACTGTGTTGGGTTAAAGAGTATGCTTATATTAAACTTTCCCATGTGTTATAAAATTGCTCTTGAAACTCTCCCCAACAATTAATGAAAGTTTGTTTCTTTACATGCAGTTATCTCTTTTTAACTTTTAATTTTGAAATAATTTTATACTTACAGAGAAGTTGCAAAAATATTAAATGAGAGTTTCCATATGTCCTTCATCCAGCTTCCTTTAGATTAATATCTTATGTAACCATATTGCAGTTATTAAAACCAGGAAGCTAACATTGGCACAATACAATTCTCTAAACAGCAGACCTTAATTCAAATTTCACCAGTTTTTCCTCTGATCTTTTCTCTTTTTTCTGTTCTAAGATCCTATTAAGAATCCCACCTTACATTTAGTTGCTATTTTTCCTTAGGCTTTTCCAATCTGTAACATTTCCACAGTCTTTCCTAGTGCTGACAGTTCTGAAGAATACTGATCTGTTGTTTTTTAGTATATCCCTCAATTTGGGTGTATCTCATGTTTTATCAAGATTGGACTGAGACTATGTGGGGTTTTTTTTTTGGGGGGGGTGGGCAACAATGCCACAGACTTGACATGTCCATGGTGCATGGTATCAAGGGATTAATGATATCAGCATATCATTACTGGTGTTGTTAACCTTGATCGCTTGGGTAAGGTGGTGTTTAAGTTTCTCCACTGTGAAATTACTCTCTTTCACTTTGTAGTTAATAAATACCTTGAGGGAGATACTCTAAGATTGTACAAGATCTGTTTCTCTTCAAAATTTTACCTATTTTTTAGCATCTATTAATGCATCTTGTCCAAAACAGTTATTATTGCAGTGTTTGCCTAATAATGATCTTTTGTTCCCTCTTTCCATTTTAGCCAAATTAATATAAATTGGTATCTATTGTTTTAAAATCATTTAGAGATTACAAGTGAAGTTGAATATCTTTATTTGCATTTATTGGCTATTAATACTTTTTTTCTTTGAAATGTCTCTTAATCTCCATTACTTAATTTCTTTTCTACTCAGTGTTTGCATGTTTTAAATTGGTTTGTTGATGCTCCTTATATGTTGTGGATTCTCATATTTTGCCATATGAGTATTTGTAAATAAATTTTCCTTGTGTGTAGTTTTAATTTTAAAATCAGGTATGCTATTTTGCTATACTTAAGAATTATATTTTAATGTAATAAAATATGAAATTTTTCTTATATTCTATAACATTTTCCATCTTGTTTTCATAAATCCCTTTCTATCTGAGGTTATAAAGTTATTCTATATATTTTCTCCTTTAAGAAATTTTATTGTTGTATTTAAATATTAAATCCATCTGGAATTTATTCTTGTACATGGTATGAGGTACGGATCATAGTTGTGTTTTTGGTTAATCTATTTTATCAGGAATAGTCTATTATTTTCCTTCCTGATTTGGAAAAGTATTTTAGTCTTATTTACAAAATCCATAATTTCTGGGTCTATTCTTATGCCCTTTGTTCCACTGCTTGATTTTGCTTCCTATTGTCAATAACAAATAATTTATGCAGCTTTACTGTAAGTCTTGATAGCTTAGAAAGTCTTCTCTTTTTGTTACCCTGAATTGGAAAGATTCTGTGATCTTCCATATTATATTTAGAATTAGATGCTTTCCTCCATAAAATTTTCTTTCACAATTATTTTTGATATGTATCAAATTTATAGATTAATTTAGTAAAAATGGATATTTTTAGGACATTAGGTCTATTTTTGAACATAGTAAAGCTCTTCATTCACGCAGGTATTCTTTTATCCAAGGAAAATAAATACTTTCTTTATATGTCAAATGTTATGGAACTTTTTGCAATAATCTTACTTTAAAATAAAGAGGTTCATTTCTGTCACTTAAAATCAACGTGCATTTTTATGTATGTCTTAATGTATAAGAAAGATGTATGAAAATATTTAATCCATAGTATAAAAAAATATGAGGAATCATGAGTTTTATGAAAGAATTTCATTCTGTAAAAATCCTTTTTTTTTTTTTCCAAGGTATTGTGGCTAAGAGAGAAAAATGACCTAGTCAAAGAATAAAAATACAGTAATTCTATTTCTGCATAATTTGTGTTTATAAATTAATATGCAATTCAGCTCAGGTACTAGTATTTCACAGAAAAATCTTATTGAATTTGGGGAAACAATCACAAAATAGTATATCAAGATTTTCCAGGAGCGCAGCAGGCAACTCATTCTTGGTGATTGTATAAGTGCAAACAGCTCGTTTGGGTTTATTTGTCTCTCTGTTGTAATAATTGGCCACATCTACATGAATAAATGGACTTCTCTAGAAAGGTATTTGTGAAAAGAAGGAATTTTGCATGGGGACATGACCTTTAAGAGCAAAAGCTCTGTTTGACTTTATATAACTAACATTTGCAATAAATCAGGAATAGCATGACACATGAGCATGTTACAATGAAAACAACTGAAAGATCAATAAAAATGTGAAGTAAACATACAGTACATAGGAAATTATCAAAGCAAGCTCTTAAATGAGTAGTTGGATAGAATATTACTTCTAGAAATGGTCTATAAGAGTGAGTATTCCAATCTTTCTCATTTTATATAAATAAAATGAGACCCTAAGAAGATGAATATCTGAATAAAGATAACAACTAGGCTTTCCAGTTACCTTTTTTTTTTTTTTTCAGTTTTTTAATTGTGGAAAGTTATCATCCACAACGGTCTTTCTTTTTCACTGAAAAGTATGGTAATTGGTAAACACATGCTTGACAAAACTAACCATGGAGGTTGAGTGAGTTTTGCACATGGTAGAATGGAATTGGGAACTACTCTATCATAGGTCTATTTCAAGAGGAACAAATGAATATAGTAGAAAAACTAAGGATCTATATGTGGAGTTCTATAGTTTCAGAGAATTAGGAGCAGTAGATGTTGTTTGGATTCTTAGTGAGTTAGAAGTATTCCAGAAAGGTAGAATGTGGCTAGACTGTGGGGGTTCAAGTGGGGAAAGTAATTTAAATTCCAAGAATGTGAACAAAAACAAAGAAGAATTTATAAAACAATAAAAACAACTCCTATAGAGTTGAATCTTCTTATCCTTGGCCTGAGATAGCTCATTGTCCTACTTCTATAAACCCCATTGTTTATGGGTACAAAGGATTTCAGTTCTAATCAGCTAATAAACTATTCAGCACCTACATTGTATGTTCACTCCACTCAGAAATTTGGCTTTTCCAAAAATTCCCAAACTCTTGTATCTGTTCTCAAGGACATTACATATGATGGAGAAGGTAGATGTAAAAAAAAAAAATTCTATGATATAGTACTTAGCTGACGTGGATCCATCTTCTGGAAAACATTCACAGTCATCACACAATAAATGAATAGAAATTTTTTTAAAAATTTGTATTTCAGGAATGAAGCATACAAAATTACTTGGATTTTTAATTTTTTTAAATGTTTATTTATTTTTGAGAGAGAGAGAGACAGAGAGACAGAGCCCGAGCTGGGGAGGGGCAGAGAGAGACAGAGATCCAGAATCTGAAGCAGGCACCAGACTCTGAGCTGTCAGCGCAGAGCCTGAGGTGGGACTCAAACTCACCAACCACAAGATTATGACCTGAGCCAAAGTTGGACACTTAACCAACTGGATCACCCAGGAGCCCCTTGGATATTTTGATTATGATCACTGTCACTGCTATTTGAAAAAGACTATATAGTGACTTGCAGTGATCTTTTTTCACTGCCACTGATGAAATTACACATAAAATTTCCCCCATCTTTTCTGTAGCAGTTGTGTAACTCTTACAATTGAACAGTATTTAATTTTTTTTCTTCTCTTCAGGGCATCAAGAATCAACATTGTTAATGTGTTTGATATTACTGACTTTGGAAATGAATGTTTGGATATTAATCTCATTTTTATTAAAAAGATAAAGTAATACATGCTTATTGTTATTTAAGGAAAATTTTCATAGAGATATGGATTACAGTAAAATGAAAGTATAATTTGCCATTCTTTTTCTATTCTTTTATCTCCAACCCAAATCAACTTATTTGTACCTTAACAACGTAAAATCTAGACGCATTAAAAACCTAAATGTAAACTTTTAAAAAATGTTTTATTTATTTATTTTGGGGGGGGAGGGGAGTGCACAAACAAGAGAAGGGGCAGGGAGAGAGGGAGAGAAAGAATCCCAAGTAAGATCTGCAATGTCAACACAGACCCGGATGTAGGGTTTGATCCCACAAACCATGAGACCATGACCCGAGCCGAAATCAAGAGCTGGACACTCAACCAACTGAGCCACCCAGGGACCCCAAAAATGTAAGTGTAAAAAAAAAGCTTCAAAATTTTATAAAATACATAAAATAACATAATTTATTACCAAATATCTTCAGAACGATCACATTCAAGATGATTACTTAAATATGTCTAATCATATAGAAATATTTTGATGTATTTGACTGCATTTAAATGAAGACAGAATGACATTACCAATGTGGTATACTACAGAGGAAAGTACATATTTATACATAGTACAAAGTGTTAGTACAGACTCTACACAGAAGTTCTGGAATTCAGTAGTAAACAATTGCATATATAAGTAGGCAAAGATTATGGATAGACAAGCCTTAAGATATAGATAGTTATTGCCAATATATATACAAAAAATGCTAATTTTCACTTACACCAAGTGAAATTCTTACTAACTAAAATAACTCACTAACAAATGAGATTCATAAATTGTGTAATTCATCAGGCAAAACAATTAAAAATCTGACTATACAAATTCTTGGCAATGACTTAGAGTAAGGGAACTTTTATGTATTCCTTTTGGGAGTTTGAATAGGACCAATCTATTTAGCAACATTTAATAATGATTCAACAATGCCCTTCGATTGTACACAGCAACTACATAGCCTCCATACATGAGATCCTTGCTCATACAATGATCTGAAAAGAGCTATTAGGAACTGTCTTAATGACTTCCCGGGGAGTGTCTGCAAGATCAGATGAGAAAAATCAACTTTACATTTAGAATAGAAGAGAGCATTCAAATCACTTCCTATCAGTATATGAAGACTTTGTGGTCACTCTAGCTATACTATACAAAAATATCTGTACATATACCCCAAAGAACAAATACAAAATGTTTATCCTAGCAATGTTTGTAAGAGTAAAATGGAACAAACAAAAACAATAAAATCCTTAATGTCCATTGATATATGAATGGGTAGGTGTGATTGAATTCCTACGTAGATTTAAAATTAATGATCCCTTTTTACCATATCAACCTATAAAAATTAGTAAACATGTTTCACAAAAAAACAGTTATAAAGTATATGTGCAGCACCACTTTATAGAAAAAAATTAAACAGAGACATCAGTATTATATATTTAAGGGTATATTATACATATACACACACACACACACAAATATATATACATGCATTTATATGTGTACTATAAATATATATAAACATACATACATACATGTAGGCATTCAAAACATAGAAGAGATAGTCTATTACTTCTAAATAGAATCATTGTAAGACAGTGGTTTTTCTCTGAGAAAGCAGAGGGTTTTGTCATATGTATATTTTTTCCTAAAAAATGTATCTGAAACAAATATAGAAAATGTTAATATTTGTTGGGGCATAAGTGTTGTTACATTTTTTTCTCTCTACTTTTGAAAAGTGTCATAACTTAAGAAACAACAACAAAAGTCAAATGTGAAAAATATTACTAGGTGTTATGGAAGCACAGAGGAAAGCACTAAATTTTGGTGAAGAGAAAACAGGGTATTTACAGAGTGGATGATACTCACTTTGGACCTTGAATGATGCACAGAATTTGAGCAGACAGATAACAGGAAGTCCATTCTAAGCGGAAGCAATATTTGATTTGGGGTAGAGAAAAATATTTAGAATGATATTTAAAGAGTGCTGAGGATACACTAGAATCAGTCAGGAAAATACTGCTTGAGAGAAATTTTATGGAATTTAGGAATATGAAGGCAGTAGGAGGAAGGAATTGGGTCAAAGTGACATGTTGATGAAGTGTAAAACAGAATGGAGGCTGAGGACAATACATTGGATTTGAACTGATGAGAAAAGAGAGTCTTGGTGTAGTGTGATTTGAATTAAAAGTGCAATGGAGAGAGAAGTGGCAGCAGTCACTTCTGTGGGTATGCTTCTTGGAGAAGAAAAAAATATATAGAAAAGTAATAGTTTAGTTGGCTAGATGAAAGTTTATCATCGCTGTTGTGTTTTTCATTTTTAAGCATATGAGATACTTGAGATATATTTTTAGTCTGAGGGGAAATAATCAGAAGAAGCAATTATGAGGCCAGATCCTGGAGGACCTGGAGGAGATGGGCAAGGTTATTATCCATAGCTGGGGCGGAAGGGTAAACAGGAATTAAAAATAGGAAAGAAAGACTGGTGGTGATATAGTGATGGTCAGAGGGAAAGAAGAGAATTGAAAAGCTTGTGGTAGAGGACCTAGAATTTAGAAAAAAAAAAAAAAAAAAAAAGAGCACAGACAGGATTACCAGCTTGGAGAATTAGAAATAGTTTGGCAAGTGTGCTAAAGGGAATGAAAGTAGACATTGAGTGTGGACATGAAGGCTCTATGACACAACAGACTTCATTCCATCCTCTGCTGAAGCTCCTCTCTGGTTTGTGATCACCCATGTTGCATTGTTTTGTGACTAACTGTACACCCACTTTCTTTTCAGAATGTTCACCTACATGTGCCAGGAACATAGTATGCACTTTATAAATGTTTCTCAAATGGATACACAAAACATTGCATTAGTTCATAAGTTAAGTTCAAATTCTGTCTCTGATGCATACTCTGGCACTGGGGACAAGCTCTATGAATTCCAGTAAAAACTTTGTGGGAAAATTAGGAGAAATATATAAGAACCTGAGCAGATGTACTAATGGCAGTCTCTTTTCTAAGAGGGAGGCAGTTTAGCATTGTATTTCAGAGTATAAGCCTGTCACCACCTAACAACGGAGTGATGCTGGACAAGTTGCCTTTCCTCTTTATAAGGGAAAGTAGGCTTGTCATGAGGACAGTTAGTCTCTCAGAATCAGTACTCATAAAATCTTAGCAATTTTACTTATTTAATATAATTTTATTCCCTAAACTCTGTCCATCAAATGCAGGGTGCAATCATTGAGGGCTTCCCATGTTCATAGTACAGCTTGAGGTATACCTTTGTTATATAAAGGTAGTATTATGTTTTATCACTGGGTTGCTAGTTGGAAATCTTTCTATATTTTGGAATTAAACTTATGTGTATATTCAACTAGTTACATGGATTAGAACTAAATCCCCCTCACCCTCTCAATAAGATTTATCATGCTGTTTTTTTTGTTTTTGTTTTTTTTAATTTTTTTTCAACGTTTATTTATTTTTGGGACAGAGAGAGACAGAGCATGAACGGGGGAGGGGCAGAGAGAGAGGGAGACACAGAATCAGAAACAGGCTCCAGGCTCTGAGCCATCAGCCCAGAGCCCGACGCGGGGCTCGAACTCACGGACCGCGAGATCGTGACCTGGCTGAAGTCGGACGCTTAACCGACTGCGCCACCCAGGCGCCCTGTATCATGCTGTTTTTTAAAGAGCTTATATGATGTACAGGATATGATTTGAGAAAGTTTAAGTGCAAATTTAGGCTAAAGAGTTAGACATTAAAGGCAAAGAACAGTGGTTAACTAAAAATACCTTTGAGAATTAAATTGAATATTTACTAGATGGATGTTCCAGATTTAGCAAAATTAAAATTTAAAACTGTGCCTATAACAAATCTATGACAGAGAATAGACAGGCTTAAACAGAAAACAGAAGGGTGGAGTAAAGGTGAAGCATGGCAGAGGCACTCAATTTATATCCCAATTATGTATGTTCCATTCTAGGAGATCTTAGAGCAAATAACTTTGATCCTCTGTGACTTTTGTTTATTACTGAATTAACAAGAAGCTACTGATGTGGTCTGTAACTATTATATGATTTCACTTGCAAAAATATTTCTATGCTATAAAAAAGCATGGTGCTCTTTTACTCAAGAGAACTAACTCCAATACATAATCTTAAATTTTCTTTGCCCTCTATCCCCAAGAAGGAATTCTCCCCCTAAGTAGAATAATAAACATGAGTGTTGGTTTATTCAGATACCTAAGTCAAAAAGAACAATATTTTGTAATTATGTGATAAAAATGATTTAGAAGCAATTTCAAAAGAGATCAGAGTATGAAATAAGAGAATGAAAAGTTCCAATGATTTATCTGCCTACAGGAGATATAGGTGAAAATATTTTTTATGTTCAGTTCTCTCTCATGCAAAGGGAAAAATTAGTTCTTGAGGACAATGGGATGAAATTTTAACAGATAGAGGACAATACTTGGAGCACAAGTGTGGAACAGGACCATTCCTGAGATGATCCTCCCTGGAAGTCAGTCACAGGGGACAATATGGAAATCAGCAGGGAGGCAGGACTCCTTCACAGCTCAGGCATCAATCTCCTTGTCCTCTTTCCTAACCTGCACAAATTTCCAGTGAGTGAAATCAAGGCCCTGACCGTGTCTTATTTGGAAAGTGGGTCAAGTCATACCTGACACACTTACTTAAGATTGTAGGATAAGATAAGATTGCAGAAGATAAGTAATCCTTGGAAAAGTATAAAACATTAATGAACTGTATATGTGAGGATTTATTTAGGTGGTCAGATTGTAGCAGCGATGATAACAAAGCTAATGATAGTGTTTACACAGCAGTGAACAGGCAGATGTACAATGAAACATTCACTGTTCAATCAACCGGATGAAGGAACTGCATAATGCCAAACAGCTGGGTATTTGGAAACATCCAGACATTTGATAGGACAGTTTCTCATTTTTTAAAAATGGATTTCTCTTCAGAGCCTGAACATATTCCATACAAGGAAACTAGTTTGTCTCAACACCTTCTTTCCCTTTCTTCCCCCTTTTTTAAACCGTAATGGGATTACCTTGTTCTTTATCTGAAATATCTATATTGAAGGAACTATTTACTGCTTAAAAAAAACCAAAGACACTTCAAAGAGTCACGATTTGTAATTCTTCAGAATACTTAGTAAAATCACATGTCATAGGTTCTTGGCACAATTATTAAAGGTGTTTCAAAATGGTCTAATGATGAAATAGACATTCAGCTTCAAAGACACTGTTAGAAGGACAATTCATTTGGCTATGTAGGTTTGTTAAAAAACAAACAAACAAACAAACAAACAAACAAACAAACAAACAAACACCAAACAGATTAACTATGAGTTTTGTCACCTCAACTCAAATATAAGTTTTGTATTTTCATGGAGGAATAATATTGATCATTATCATTTTTAATCAACCCTCTGCCCCCTATATACCCACAGAATTGACTTTATTGCAACTATGCTCCATACTTGTCTATGGATTGAATGGTGAACTGAATCTCTTTTTAAAATGTATTAGAAGGAAGCATGTGCTGGAACATCTACCATCTGTAGAAAAAATAAAAAATAAAAAAGAACCATTTTAATTTCAGAGCATGTGGTTACTGGAACTGGAGGTCCTTAATTGCATCTTTAGAAAAGGCAAGGGCATCTCTATTTATTAGGCATTTAAATTCAATGCACTGCAATGTCTCTTCTCTTTGCACTTGCCTCAGTAATTGGGTGTTGACTCTGTGCCTTCAGGCTAATTCAATGCTTATGTGGTTAAGATATAGACTGGCTGCTCCTGTGTGAATACTTTCTGGCTTTAGCCCATTACCCATCCTTTTCCTAGATTTCAATAATAAATAGAGTCCTTCATTCACTGAAAGAATGTCCTTGGACTTGTTTATGCTCCATGATGCTCCTACACTGCACTGTTTCCTTGGCCTTCGACTTTGCAGCTTGCAGTTGTCCAGCAGCCTGATTTTCCTTTACAGGAAGCTATGTGTGGTAGTTTTGTAGAGCAGAGATCCCTTTCTACCTAATGCTAGTCTCTACACATGCCCTTGCAACTGTACATACTTATCTAAAAACATTACTTTAACAAGATACTTCCTGTTCAGAAAGAATCTGTGGGTCTTATTTTGATGGAACATCATAATATAAATCTTCTGCTTGGTTCTCAATGATTTCTGTAAATAAAATTTGGCATCCAGCACCTCTTTATGTTTGAAAGTACTGTCACAGGCTTCAATCCAATATAGGGACTTCTTACTTTCTTCGGAATATATCAGAAATGTATATGTATATGTGTATATATATACATATATATGTACATATATATACATATATATATATAACATTTTCATGAAAATATTTGTGTCATTTTTTTCTATTAGTTTATTTTAAATTGAGGTATAGTACATAAAAGTGAGGTGTATTGGTTTCAACCGTATAATTCAATGCATTTTGATAAATGCTTACACCTATATAATTCACCCTGCTATCACGATACCAAACATTTATACCCCCTCCAAAAGCTCATTTATTCCCCTCCCAGTATGTTCGCCAATCACTGCTCAACATTCTATCACCATAAATTAGCTTTGCCTGTTTTAAGCTTCATACAAATGGGTTATTAGAGAATGTACCCTTTTGTGTTCAGCTTGCTTTCACTCAGCATATTTTTCCATGGCGCTTCATTTATCAACAGGCTATTTTTATTGCTCAGTATTATTCCCTTGTATGAATATGCTACAATTTATTTATCTATCCCCCTATTGATTTCAGTTTGGGCCATTATAAATAAAGCTGCTGTGAATATCCATCAGCAAATGTTTGTACAAACATACATTTTCAAATCTTGTAGGTGAATACATGAGAATGGAATTGCTGGATCATACGGCAGGTGTAACTTCTTAAGAAACAGCAAACTCTTTACCAATGTGGTTTTGCCACTGACAGAATACCAACTTTACCACTGGTAGTGTGCCAATTTCTCCATATCTTCACTAATTTAGGTTTGTGCTGCTTTGTACTTTTGGCTATTCTGATGGATGTGTAATGGTAACTCATTGTGATTTTAATTTACATTTTCCAGATAACTAATAATATTGAACACACTCATATGCACTTAATGACATTCATATTTTCCTCCTTTCCTTTCATATGGGTAAAGTGTTCCCTTTTTTATTCCTTAGAATGTTATATGCTAAAGGAATTTTTGATGCCCTTTATCAGACTGAGGTATTTCCCTGGTTTGTAAGGATTTGCCTCGTGAATGTGTGTTGAGTTTTGTCAATTGCGTTTTCTAGATCTGTTGAGAAACTAGTATAATTTTTCCTTTTTTTTATTAATGCAATGAATTACATTAATTTATTTTTCAATTAATAAATTGAAATAAATCTTGCTGAATAAACCTTGTATTTCTGGGGTACACAACACTGGTCATAAAATATTCTTTTTATATATCACTGAATTTAATTTGCTAATGCTGTTTTGAGGATTTTTATGTCAATATTCATGACACATATTGGTTTGTAATATTCTTTTGTTGCAGTATCTTTGCCAGGTTTTGGTATCAGAGTTATAATCACCTCATAAAATGAGTCGGGGAGGGCTTTCTCCTCCTGTATTTTCTGAAAGAGTTTGTTAAAGACTTTTATTACTTCTTTCATAAATGTTTGATAGAATTTGCTACTCTTGTGTCTGTCACCTGACATTCTTCCTGGCTTTCTACCAGTCTATCTTTATTTTGTAATGACCACTATTCTACCTCTCCTGGTTGTCCTATGGTTTCCATCCACCTCAAAAGTGTTTTCTTCTATTAAACTTTCCCTACTGTTATGAGCTGAGAACAATCTTTCATATCTAAACTTTCATATCCCTTTATCTCATTGATTTGGTGCTTATCCTTTTTTGCCTTTGCATTTCAATGATTAACCTTCATGCTTTATATTCCCTACAAGAGATTAAACTTCTTGAATGTATCTTAAAATTGTTTTGAATCAGAGCACACAATACAAAATTTTGTATCTAGTTAGTAATTCATTTTTTATTTCGTTAAAACTAATGGAAGGTGGTCTTTTGCTTCTAACCAATTTAAAGTATTGCAATAGGAATAGTGTTTACCTTATCACCTGAAACAAGTGCACTTCCTCTACCCTAAGGGCAAAATATATGAAACAATAACTTTTAGGACACTGCACATCAGTGATGAAGGGCAGGGATCCCTGTGAACTGGAAAATAAAATGATAGTTCCAGCTGACTGCCCTAAAGAGTTTCTAAGCCACAGCTCTAAAAGGTGGAACTGAAGCCAAGGCTGTGAATCTCTTACTTGAGAAGACAGATCTGAGAGAGTCCAGGGAGACAGAGGTGGCTGATGCTCATAGCACACCAGAGAAAAGAGAAATTCAGAGGGAGAGAATTCTGGAGGTCTGTAGAGGATTCTCCTCACCTATTCAGCGGACAGCTGCCTAGTGAATTGCGTGAGGAAACTAACCAAGACCAGGGAGGTAAGAGTGGCTGGTGTTGACACAGGTAGAAGAATAATATTTGTTTCTGTAAGTCATCCTGGAAACCTTCATGCTTCACAGGGCATTGGGTAGAAAACCCAGAAGGGTGTTGCTTCAGTAGTGGGAAATAATTAGCCCAAGACTAAATGCTGCTCTGGTCTCACCTAACAAATTATTGTTCAATTATACTATAGTAAAGCTATTAAAAAAAAAAAACTAATAGGAGGAAGGATTTTTTTTCTTTTGTTTTGCTATCATTCAGTTGAAAATATTGTGGAAAATTTTCTCTGTAATGTTATTTTTGACCTAGTGATATTTAGGAGTGTTTTGGGGGTTTTTCCCAATGTTTTTTTTCAGGTATCCCTTTCTTACTAATTTAATATTTAATTCTATTTTGTCAGAACTATTCTGTATATATTAATTCTTTGGATTTTATGAAAATGATCCTATTATCTGAACTAAGGTATAATTCTGTCACTGTTTGTCATGTCAGGATTCTAAACTCTATGCTGTCTCCTACTTTTTAAGTCCTCACCAGAAGGCTACCCTACCCAGAATCAGCTTTTAGTCCTAGTTGAGTTCTGAAATCAATTTTCAAATTGAGTTATTCTTTCCCTTTAGCTATGCCTGGCTAAGTGTGGAATGACACAAGTACTTTTTATGTCTCAGCCTTCACTCCATAGAGCAACAAACAATAGACATTAAAATGGAACATTAGGGAGTTTACTTAGCTTCTGTGTGATTGGAATGACATAGGATGTCCAAGTTGAATTCAAGACCATGCACAGTTCCTCTATTACTTCAAATACATCAAATAAGTGAATTCCTTTGTGGAAACTTCAGCTATTAGAGGAAAATCATGTCACTGTATATCTCTTCTCTTCTTCCTTTCCTTCTCCATAGTTTTTCATGATGTATTTTATTATGCAAATTTTTATGTGCCAGGCCACAGAATAAACAATGGTTAGCAAAATCTTTGTTAAGATGAGTAAAAAAAGGTATGCCATTAATAATAACTGTTTTTGTTTTCATTAAATTCTGTTAAGTTCATTTAGTTCGTAAGCAACTATTGGAGACAAAAAGACAGTATGTTTCTATTTCCACATATACATATCTTTACATATTTAAGAAGTTCCCCTATACTTCTTCCCATACTTAATTTTTCAATAATTAACAATGTCAGAAAGAACCTGCTTCCTGACAGAACACAGATCTTCAAATAATTGAAAATGCACTTACCTTTTCTTACAAATGAATGGCCCAAGCTCCATCTGTTATTTCTTCTAGGAATTAGAATTAACTTCAATCCTATCTTTACAGCTAGAAAAGTTTGCACTAAGTTATAGTTAATCACAATCATCATGCCATGGGAAGATGGTCGGAAAAAATAAATTATACCCACATACATATATATTAGATAAATTATTAGCTAGGTTTATCTGCATATCAAGATACATCTATATCTATATCTGTCTATATCATTTATATATTATATATATTATACTGTATATATCTAAAGCTCTTTCCACATATATAGATGGAGATATATGTCTATAGATACATATCTAGATGGATAGTTGGATAGATAGCTGATAGATAGATAGATAGATAGATAGATAAAAGAGAGCAAGAAAGAAAACAAGTAGGTTCTAGAGTTCTCATTTCTGCAGCTGGCCACAAAGCTGGGTTGGTATATTTAACATTTTCTCCACTGCTCATTCAACATTCCTCTTGTCCTCAACCAAGACCTAGTTTTTGGGAGTCTTTTACTAGTGGGGCAATCCATATCACAAATTCTGAAGATTCACAATGTGATTAAGATCATAATATACTTTATATTTTAACCTGAGAAACTTTTGACTATGAGAGTGATATTAGTAATTATGTTAGTAATAAGATGTATAAATGAAGACAGTCTCAGGCAAACCAGGACATTTGGCTGCCCTATGTATATGTGAGTTTCTTTTTTTTTAAAGGTGTCAGAAATATTTTTTATTTATTTAATTTTTTAATATAAAACTTATTGTCAAATTGGTTTCCATACAACACCCAGTGTATATGTGAGTTTTTATATTGCTTCACAACACAGCAGTAGGAGGAGGAACTTCAGAATATGCCATGTGTTCCATAAACGCTTCTTATCTCCCTTATATACTAGTATATCAATTTCTACATTAGAGTCAAGATTAAGTACCTGATATGTCAACTATAATTCAACAATAAAACATTAAAAAAAGAGTAAGTATCCTAACAGACATAGGGGGAAGGGAAGAATTGCCCCTTCTATGTCTGATGGCTCACTACAATCATGAGGAGCCAAAAATGCTATGTGGCAATTCAAATCTACAATTAAAATGAAGTATTGTATCACCTTCTAAAGAAAGATTCCTTCTTGGGTATGAAGACTACTACACCTGAAGTTTCTAAAGTCAAATTATTAGTAAGCAAGCATCCTCTGAATGGTTCATTATATGTTGTACTGAAAAGCACATATCACATTTCCATCATATGTTTCTCAGTCACTCTACTTTGATTATGGGAAAAAAGCATTTTATGTCAGTAAACATCTCTTAATTGGCTTTATAACTAATTTCTCAAAAAGGCAGACCATATATATCAGTCCAACTTTTTCTTAGTGATGGTAAAGCCAGTGAATTGCTTCAGAATAGGCTCATTATTAGGCTTTTTTTTTTCTTTTTTGCTGCAAAATAAATTTCTTGAATTAGAAGCAATGTAGTCTAGGATATTACAGTGGTGAATAAGACATTCAGATAGAATGATAGTATTGCTGGTAGATGCGTGTTAGGAAGTCAGTGCAAATCCATATGCTATGTAAGTGCAGCCCAAATGAGAACAAATCATTTCCCAATCCATAATGGATGGTTTCCAATGTAACTGTTCTTGCAGCAGATGACTAGCTAGTCTTCTTGGATATACTGATAGATTGGGCATTCAGTAGTAGTATCCAGATTGGCCTTGTTGGGATCATCCATATTTTTTAACCCATGAATTATTTTATTTTCACTTTGATCTCTTTTTCAGGAGCCAAATGAACCAGCACAGGGGTGGCTGAGTGTGAAACAGTATGATAAAAAGATAGAAAGATGGATGGATGAATAGATAGATAGATAGATAGATAGATGATCCCCATTTCCTGAAACAAGCCTCCTAAAACACTTGTAAATAGCGATGCTAGGAGAACTTTGTTGGTAACATTTAGTCTTTGACCAGTTCCCAGCACAGAGCTCCTAAAACTCTTATAATTTCCTAAGCGATTAGAGCACTAGGAGTATCTTTTGTTCTAATATTTTGTCTTTGACCCTAGTTCCTGAAACAGAGATCCTAAATCTCTTGGAATTGCCTGGATATCCTTTGTTCTAATGAGATGACCCTGAGTGAGTTTCTGGATGGCTTCTGGATATAGGCTTGTCATCAGAAAGATCAAGCCATGATCAAGTTTGGAATTTTCAGCCCTATCATCCATTCTCCAGAGAGGAGAGAGGGGCTGGAAGTGGAATTAATAATTGATCATGCCACCTGAGAAAGTTTCCATAAAAATCCCAAAATTGCAAGTTGGTGAAAACATTCATATACTGGGAGAATGATGTACTCTAATTCCACAGGGAAAGAGGCTCCTGTACTTCCAGATCTGGCCGTACATATTTCTTCATCTGGTTATTAATGTTATCATATCCTTTATCATATGATAAACTGGCAAATAGAAGTAAGTGTTTTCCTGAGTTCTGTGAGCTGTTCTAGCAAATAATTGAGTCCAAAAGGGAGGTCATGGGAACCTCCAATTTGTAGCCAATTTGTAGACAGAAACTGTGGGTAACCCAGGGGCTTACTACTTGCAATTGGCTTCTAAGGTGTGGGGCAGTCTCATGGGACAAATTCCTTAATCTGTGGGGTTTGCACTAACTCCTTTTATGTTGGAATTAAACTGAATTATAGGACACCCAGCTGAGGTCACAGAGAATTTCTTGATGTGGAGCAGGAAATATTCCACACATCTTGTGTCAGAAGTATTGTGAGTGTGGTAGTAATGTGAGAAACCAGTGAACATTTCATAAAAATACATCATTTATGTTGTCATATAATGGGTTTATTATTGTTACTCTCAATAAATTATTTAATAAGTATTTTAACTTTTCCTCAATTTTAGTTTCTAACATAGCAAGTATCAAAACATACAATCCATAGACACATAGATTAGTAGAACAGACTAGAATAGTAGAACAGAATAGAAAACTCAGAAATGAGCCCACAAATATATGGTCAATAAATCTTTGACAAAGCAGGAAATAATATCCAATCAGAAAAAGACAGTCTCTTCAACAAATGGTGTTGGGAAAACCGGACAGTAACATGCAAAAGAATGAAATTGGACCACTTTCTAACACCATACATAAAAATAAATTCAAAATAGATTAAAGACCTACATGTGAGACCTGAAACCATATAAATCCTAGAGGATAACATAGCCAGTAACTTCTTTGACATTGTCTGTATAGCAACTTCTTTCTAGATATGTCTCCTGAGGCAAGAGAAACAAAAGCAAAAATAAACTATTGGGATTACATCAAAATAAAAAGCTTCTGCACAGTGAGGGAAATAACAAAACTAAAAGGCAACCCATGGGTGTCCAATAATGTCTGGGGGATCCTGGCAAGTAGCATGATGAAAAAGAAGTGGGAGAATCTGGGCATTGCTGTAGAGATGGAGGAGATGGAGGAGAAGGTGTCACAGTGTAGTAGACACCTGGAGGCTGTAAACTCTAGGCTCTGAGGCAGAGATAAGCCCAAACGGCCAAGAAGTCTCTAGAGAAGGAGAAAAACAGCCTGATGAACAAAGCCTCCAACTATAAGAAGAAACTAAAGTTGCTTCAGCAGGAGAACTGGTAGAACATGTTGCTCTTTGGCCATCTTCATCCTCCTGACCCTCATCTGTACCTATTAGGCAATGTGAACCTGAGATTTCTCCATAGTCAGCACAGGGTTCCCCTTGGCTCCCTGGTCACAATGAAACAAGTCCTTTAAACTTCAAGACAACAAAGGTACAGAAGCATTTCTCTTCAATGGAAACACTGGAGTAGGGCTTCCTATTGGCCCAGCCCCTCTTGCCCCCTGGTCTTGCTGTGGGGCTTGGGTCTCCAGAAGGACTTTGTACTGGTTCCTCTCTCAGTCCAAAGGAAAAGTAATAAACAACAGTCATGCTCGGGGCATCTGGGTGGCTCAGTTGGTTAAGCATCCTACTCTTGATTTCTGCTCAGGTCATGATCTCATGGTTCATGGGTTCAAGCCCCATGTCGGGCTCTGCACTGATAACACAGAACCTGCTTGGGATTCTCTCTCTCCCTTTTTCTCGGCCCCTCCCTCACTCATGCTCTATCTCTCTCTCTCTCTCTCAAAATAAATAATTAAGCATTAAGAACAGCCAGGTTGCTTCTGTCTGCAAAACTTAAAAAAGTAAAATAAAATAAATAAAAAGCAGCCTATGAAATGGGAGAGAATATATTTGCAAATGATATATCTGATAAAGGGTTAGTATCCAAAATATATAAAGAACTTACACAACTCAACACCCCAAAAAACAAATAATCCAATTTAAAAATGGGCAGAAGACATGAATAGACATTTTTCCAGAGAAGACCTACAGACGGCCAACAGGCACATGAAAAGATGCTCAACATCACTGATCATCAAGGAAATGCATATGAAAATTACAATGAGATTATCACCTCAAACCTCTCACGATAGCTAAAATCAACACCATATATATATGTATATATATATGCAAATGTATATTACATATATATGATGGAATATTAGTCAGTCATAAAAGAGAATTAAACTTTGCCATTTGCAATGAAATGAATGGAGCTAGAAAGTATGCTAAGCGAATTAAGTCAGAGAAAGACAAATGCCATATGATTTCACTCATATGTGGAATTTAAGAAACAAAGCAAATGAGCAAAAGGAAAAAAGAGAGAGAGGAAAACCAAGAAACTAACTCTTAACTGTAGAGAACAAACTGATGGTTAGCAGAAGGGAGGTGAGTCAGGGATAGGTTAGATAGGTGATGGGGATTAAGGAGTCATTTGTTGTGATGAGCAACAGGTGTTGTATGGAAGTGTTGAATCACTATATTGTACACATAAAGCTCATACTGTATTTAAGCTAACTGGAATTTAAATAAAAACTTTTAAAAAGATACAGTTCACATAAACAAAAACTTTTTGGTATTTTCAATAAATGTTAAGACCATAAAGGGTTCTTGAGACCAAAAAGTTCGAGAACAACTTCTTTAAAGAATAGCCGTTATCTGCTGAGGGAAACAGAGGTTTGTTATTAACCTCTAGGAGAGTACACTATGATACTCTTAACAGAGCTTTTCAGAGCCTGCTGACAACATTATAATCTGCCGTGACACTTTAAGAGCCAAATGGCAGATTTGCTTGAACATCATTTGGGACCAGGTGAAAAGCCTTATTTTTCCCTGGATCTTAGTCAAAATTGCCAGTTTGGGGACTTCTTAATAAATCACTAGAAACAAAACAATCAGATATATCATATATGGCCTCCAAAATCCTAAGATCTCAACCAAAAAAAAAATTGAAACTTTCTTAGTAGTTGTCATTACATGATGTTACAATTTTTCTTTCTTTTAAAGGAAATATCCTGACAAGCCACAGATGAATAATTTCTAAATGTTTCACGAAGTGACAGACCCCTGAATTTTTATGGGGCTTATCTTCTGACCCCTGGATGTAACAAATGCAAGTTACCAAGACAGGAAATTTCTTAATTTCCACATTCTGCTTACCAGGTCCCATGGATGACAAAATCAATGGAGTAGACCAACGTGTCATGTGCGATATGAGAATATAAAATTTCTTGCCGACTAATTACAGTTTATATAATCTTGATATAACAGAACAAAGGTATACCACTGCCCAAGTCAGGTAAAATCTAAACTATGCACATTTGTATACTGTAAAATGTACTCAAATTATTAATAAGTACATATCAGATGTCACTGACTGTGCTGGTTTGTTCTATTGAGGAGAATACATGTAGTTCAACTGCAACTGATGTCACCAACTCATTAACTTTATGGTAATTGTTCTCATTCATCAAGATCCATCTATTTTCTGCACAGTCCACATTGGTAATTTAAACAGAGATATGATATGGATAACCACTCCATATCTTTTAAATTATTGATTATGGCACCAATCTCCAAGAAGCTCCCATGAACGTACTATTCTATTTGTGTTTGTTTTATTATTTTTCATAAGAATAGAGAGCTTCTTCTTCTTCTTTTTTTAATTTGGCTTTTTCCAGAGCTCCAATCTAATGGGTCGTAGAATCAGTATAGGGATTCTGTCACTTGTTGAGTACATCTAGTCTAACTATATACTTAAGGACTGGGGAACAGCCATGTGGTAATTTTGCTTTGAATAAACCTTAGCCCAAACTCCATTTACCTCCTAAATCGCATAAATTGTCACTCTGACCAGTAGGCTACTAGGGCTTTCTGAGTCCCTAAAGATTAACAGTAATGCAGATTCAGGACCCAATTGTTCCAAAAATGTCTGGGTATTTTCCTTCTCCAGTCCACAGCCACCCTTTTGTACATATAACAAGTGTCATGTAAATACCAATTACTTTGGAGAGGACCACAGAGGAAAATTTAAGCACATACTTGGGAAATTATTGCAAAGGTCTTTCTTAAGCTTCTCCAAACCACCCCCCTCTTTCTTTTCCCAAGAGAAACTGTTCTTTACTGTTTAAGATATAGATATTGCTGGAGTAGAATTGGCTGAGGAGCTATGATCCAAATCAGATTAAGCAGGATTTTATTTCTAGGGGCCTCGTGATCCCAATGAGACATCATCAAAGATATCTATGTATGAAAATATTCTGATTGCCACCTCTACTCTTCTCTGACAACTACGTACCACTGCCTTCTACCTCCCAGGAGTTCCATCATCTGCCCTACAACCAGTAGTCCTATCACAATGCTAGCATCTTTTACTTGCATCTATAGTCTGCAGAGAATAAGTACAATATTTTTCAAGAATCATAGAACTCTTAGCAGTTCACCTCTCATGACTCTGTGAAGAGAATTCCTATAAATGCTCTCAAAGGTTGGAATGAATGAGCTGGAAAGGTTGAGGTGAATGAGCTGGAAACATGCAATAAATCTACCCTTGGTCCCTTTGATTGAAAGAATAATAATGATAAAAGAATAACTTCCTGCTTACAGGACCTCTCTGTATTGGCCTTTTCTTTTTAAAGATCAAACTACTCATGATGCTTGATTGACCTGTCTATCCACTCAAATGATGAACTGAAGAATTAAGCAACTATCAAAATATATATTGGTTTATTTTTTTAACGTTTATTTATTATTGAGAAACAGAGACAGAGCATGAACATGGGAGGGGCGGAGACAGGGGAGACACAGAATCTGAAACAGGCTCCAGGCTCCGAGCTGTCAGCACAGAGACTGATGTGGGGCTCGAACTCATAAACCACAAGATCATGCGTGACCTGAGGCGAAGTCAGACGCCCAACCAACTGAGCCACTCAGGTGCCCCACAATCAAAATATATTTAAGCATACTCCTGATATTGGTCAAATGGTGGCTGATTAAAAAAAATAAATGCATGGGGTGCCTGGGTGGCTCAGCTGGTTAAGTGTCCGACTTCAGCTCTGGTCATGATCTCATGGTTCGTGGGTTGGAGCCCCACATAGGGCTCTGTGCTGACAGCTCAGAGCCTGGAGCCTGCTTCAGATTCTGTCTCTCTCTTTCTCTTTCTCTCTCTCTCTCTCTCTCTCTGCCCCTCCCCAACTCGTGTTCTGTCTTTCTCTGAAATAAACATTAAAAAATAAAAAATAAATGCACGTCTTCTCAATCTAGACCACTTTTTAAAATAAACTCTAATTTTTAGAGAAGTTTCAGGTTCACAGTAAAACTGAAAATAAGGGTCAGAAATAGCTCATGATCCCCTTGTCTCTACCGACGCACAGTCTCCCCCATGACCAACATCCTGGACCAGAGTGATACATTTGTTCAATTGATAAACCTCCATACTGTCACATCATGATTACTCAAAGTTGATAGTTTATTGGGTTGTACATTCTGTGGATTTGGACAAAAGTATAATGTTATGTATCTACTGTTACAATATCATACAGAGTAGTTTCACTGTCCTAAAATGTCTTTGTGCTCTATTTATCTATTACCTCCACCAAACACTCCCTATTTCCTGGCAACTGCTGATCTTTTGGCTGTCTCCATCATTTTGCTTTTTCTAGAATGTCATATAGTTGGAATAATACAGGGTGCAGCATTTTCAGACTGGCTTCTTTCACTTAGTAATAAGCATCTAAGCTTCTTCAATGTCTTTTTTGATAACTCATGTTTTTTTAGTACTGAATGATATCCCATTGTCTGAATACACACAACTTATTCATCCATTCACCTACTGAATTTGGGACAATTATAAATAAAGCTACTCTTAAAATCTGTGTGTTTGGCATGCCTGGGTGTCTCAGTCAGCTGAGCATCTGACTCTTGATTTTGGCTTAGGTCAGATCCTAGGGTCATAAAATCAAGCCCCATGTCAGATTCCACACTGAGCATGAAGCCTGCTTGAGATTCTCTCTTTTTCTCCCTCTGCCCCTCTACCCCTCTACCCCCTTATATGCTATCTCTAAAATAATAATAATAATAATAATAATAATAATAAAACAAAAATCTGTGTGTTTATAGATGTGTGCTATAAACATAGATGTGATTTTTGTGTAAACATAATTTTCAACTCCTTTGTGTAAATACCAAGGAGCACAATCACTGGATCATATGGGAAGGTGTATGTTTAGTTTTGTAAGAAACAAACTGTCTTCCAAATTTGCTGTACCAATTTGCATTCCCACTAGCAACGGATGACTGTTTCTATTGCTCAGCAACCTTACCAGCCTTTGGTGTTGTCAGTCTTTTGGATTTTGGCCATTCTAATAGGTACGTAGTGGTATCTCATTGTTTTTTAATTTGTATTTTTCTGATGACTTATTATGTGGAGCATCCTTTCATATGCTTATTTTCCATCTGTATCTCTAAGGTGAGATGTCTGTTAAAGTCTTTGGCCCATTTTTTAAATAAGGTTGTCTGTTTTCTCATTGCTGAGTTTGGTATCCAAAGACTACTTTGGATGTTTGTTATCCAAATATACAAAAGATGCCCAATAAAGGCACTCTTTATCAGATATATATTTTGTAAATATTTTCTCCTAGTCTGTGGCTTGTCTTTTTACTTTCTTGCCAGTGTCTCACAGAGCAGAAATTTTTAATTTTAATTAAGTCCAGCATACCATTTCTTTTTGATATAGATTGTGACCTCGGTGTTGTAAGCCAGGCCATTTTTACTGAAATATTCAGATAATTAAGCAAATGAAGGGTTTAGAGCATAATTTATCTAAATTATCATTGCCATAGTCATATACTATATGTCAATGATCTTACTGTTTCTATAATTCAGCAAGGCCAATATTAGTATTAAATTCTAAGTTCTTTGATCATTCATATAAGTAATGAAATGTCATTGTTAAGAGTACATCATAAATTAAAAATATAGGCTAAATATATGTCTTCAGAATATTCAAGTGAGAAAACATAAGTATATTTCACTGTTTTCTCTCAGCTTCAATTTCACTTCAGGGAACCTCTTTGCAAATCCTTTTAAAGTGGTGAGTTAAAGGAAGGAAGAGAGCTTGTAAGGAGCCTAAATTTGGCTAAATTTAGATATGTAAATGAATCTGCAGGGCTTGCTTATACTCCATAGGCAGTCTGTGCAATTTTTCTTTTTCCTTCCTTCTTACTCCACCCCCAATTAAAAGAGTGTTTCAGTTATGGGGTCAAATTCCCTGTGTTGACCTAGCTTTTTGGCTGCTTTGTGAGGGTAGAAGTCTGTACACCACAGAGAGGTGGCATTTAGTTCTCTTATAGTTAAGAAGTGAATGGCACTAGTGAATGAAGATGGGCATTTCTATTCTCCTGAGGAGATAATATGGATTGAGTTAAGAAGAATTTTCTTAGTATCCCCTAGAAATGGATTCACCATTTCTGCTAAAATGGCATGCAGTCCTGGGATGATGCCAAAAAAAAAATTACAATTTTGAGTCATATTGGAAATTGGAGAAACACACAGACCTGATGAGGGAGCATGAGGCAGGCTGATGGGCAAAGTATAAGCTAGCATGCCCCCTCCCACGCCAGTGGGATCTGTGTGATATTCTTTGGATACTCCAACTACCCAAGAACAAAGGAAGGGAGTTTAAATGCTTGCCATGATAATGTGGAAAACTAAGACAAATGAAAAATTAAATTCCCTTACTGCCTACAGCCCATTAACAAGTTCTTGAAACCAGCAGAGTGACCTCCGTCTAGAAGCTCAGCTACCTCAATGATGACACTTTGCTAGGGGCAAAAGAGAACCTTAGCTTAACATTATCCCAACCTCTAGGATCCTGTAAGTCAACTTCCTTTATCTCAACTGCCCCAAGATACATGCTGGCAATCATATTCCAAGCTTATGGCCCCTCGATATACATCTGAAGGGTCTCATGACTGAAGTTTTATTAAATGGTAATAAATGGCATTTCCCTAGCAATAGCTAGCCCTTCGAGGTCCTGGAAACCTTGCTTCTAAAATTCCTTGGAGACTTACTTTTACCCCTCCCAATCTGAGGGTATATAATGAATTACATGTCACTACCCCAGTGCAGCTCTTCCTGCCCTTGGGTCCTGTCCCCATACTTTAATGAAATCACCTTTTTGCACCAAAGACATCTTCAAGAATTCTTTCTTAGCCATCGGCTCTGGACCCCATGAGCCCCCCATCACCCCAAAACTTTACCAGACCTACTCATGAAGAGAGGCCCTTGAAACAAATTGGTGCCATTTGTAATGAGATAAAAGGTCTGTCAGCCACCCGGAGTAAACTTTGCCATGTTGTCATGTGTTATTTTAGAATCAAAGACTATTGGATAGGGGCGCCTGGGTGGCTCAGTCGGTTAAGCGTCCGACTTCAGCTCAGGTCACAGTCTCACAGTCTGTGAGTTCGAGCCCCGCGTCGGGCTCTGGGCTGATGGCCCAGAGCCTGGGGCCTGCTTCTGATTCTGTGTCTCCCTCTCTCTCTGCTCCTCCCCCGTTCATGCTCTGTCTCTCTCTGTCTCAAAAATAAATAAACGTTAAAAAAAAATTAAAAAAAAAAGACTATTGGATATAAAAATATAAACAAGTTATTGTTTTTAGCTTTATTTCAAATTGTCAGGTGCTTAAATAACAGAGGTATTTTGTTTTGTTTTGTGTGTTGCAGGTTAACAGAGAACCAGCCAAATTACTTAAGTAATGGATATTTGATTGCCAGAATAAATATCAAAAGATTTAGAAATATAATCAGGAAACTGCCAGCAACCCAAGTAGCTATACAGGTTGTCTACTAATTCCGTCTCTTCTTCATTGTGTGTCTGATTTTTTTCTGAGTTGAAATCACTTCTCTCTTCTAATAGCTATCTCTGCTAACTCACTGTTTTCAGCCCATCATAGCTTTGACTTTCAAAGGGTTCTAAGCTTGCCATACTTCCAACTCCAGTTCTGTGCACTGATTTGTTGCCTTTCTAACCCAAACCAAGTGGTTTCTTCACTTTCACATTCCTGAGAGAGAAAATGTGAGGACCAGATAACTTTGAAGGTCAGTACACCCTAATTTTATATAATTGATTTGCCCCCGTTTTCTAGTACACCAAGTTTTGTGTTTATTTTAGTGCACTAATTCGAGGCTGTAATTATCTTGTTGTTAAGAAGCTTTTAAACTTCTCAGTTCACACACACACACACACACACACACACACACAAAATGTGACTTACATTGTTGTTTCTGTTAGAAGCCTAATTGACCTGGAGGTACTCTCCCCCATTCCTCATATTTATCTTCTTTGGCTACAGGGAAGTATTTGGATCTCTCCTCATCTCACTTGTGGTTGGAGAACTTGGAGATAGTTTCAGGCCAATTGACTGGACAACAAACCACCTCAATACTCAATGACTTACAGTGAAGAGCATTTACTTCTGGTATATGTGTGGGGTCAACTGAGGTTCAATGAGTTCAGATGAGGCTGGATTTAGCTTCAGACCACTTAGAAGCTCCATGCATTTATCCAAGGAATTTTCATTCTCATAGCAAATGACAGCAGTGTAAGAGGACATGTTCAACCAGAAGTTACATTTTCAAGCAACTGTTCAGGTTGTGGTTGCTAACATCACACTGGAAAAAGCAATTTTTATAGCCCAATTCCAAATTTAATATACTCCAATGTCCATGAGCTCAGGGGAGGCATGCAGATATAAAACAGTGCTATAGGAGAGAAAGGAACTGGGCAATAATCCAATCTAAAATAAAAGCCTCACAGTCACCCCTAGTTGACTGTTCCTCACTGTGCATAGTTTCTGAAAGATCTGCTACTTCTCAGAATTACCTCAAGAAAGAGGGCTTTGGGTCTCTATTATCTTCACTCTCCCTGCTACTCTATTGTTTCCTCTAAACTTCACTGTCCCCGCTACTCTATTGCTTCCTCTAGGAGTTGTGAGGGGTTGGGAGGGAGACAGTCGGGCCCGTTCCACTTTCTCCATTCCTCTCACCTACAATTGTCTCTTTTCTAGCAAGGTAGGTAGGCATGGTATGTATTTATATTCTTGTCCTCCTGAGGAAGCTGTTTTTTTGGTTTTATTTTTTATCATTTTTAAAAAATAGTTTTCTAAAATGAACATGTTATTTTTACATTAAGCTAAAGGAAGAAAACCCACTTGATTGTACATTTAAAAAATGCTTGCTGTATGATATCTGAGTCACTATGGCCATATCATGAACAGAAGGTGGAGGGAGCCATTTATTTTATAAATAAATCCATGAAAGTGTGATGTAATGCATTTAGGAAATCCCACAGTCTAATGTCACCTGAAAGATGACAGGGAACTGCTGAAGTTCCCTCACAGCCCCGTGACCACCTCCAATTCCAGACAAGCTTCTCTGTGCTTCTGCCCTGTACACAAAGGGCTCACCTCATTATCCAGGCAATTGAACCAGATACCAACAAAATACAAGTGGGGAAATCATATATGCTCTAATTCTTCTTTTTTAAAGAACAATTTTTTTTCAAATTTTGGTGTTTCCAAAATATGTAATCCTCCCACTAATGATGCCTTATAAAACATCAGTATACATTGCTGAGAAAAGATATGGTATATGCCCTGATGCCTCAAAAATGAATGTGAATTACTCCACTGTCCCTCATAGAAGGAGGACTCATTTTGGACTTATTTCTAATAGTGAAAATAAAGGCTTTAGCTCTCTTAAAAAGAATTGTAGTCAGTATTTATCCCCTGAAAGAGGTGTTTTGTTAAATCCTCAGTCATCCTAGTGCTTTAGAAATTTCTCCCTTAGGGAACCTCTCAATCTTTGTATGTATCAGACTGACTCTGTTACTATAATTAGTCAAAGGAAACTAAGGTAAATGCTTTAAAACTAAGGAACCTATAAAATAATGTAAGTAGCAGATCATTGGCCATCAATGTTTTAGCAGTTGAATGTATACTTTTGGCAACTAGCAATCATAGATCCGCTTTATGTTTCTCTCTTATACCCACTTCTCTAAATGGTTGTAGCCAGATGACACTGAAGCAATGGTGCCCAAATGATAAAAACAAGAAGATATCCCAACTGTCAAATTTCTAATCATAGACATCTCACACATGAAAACAAATTTCCTTGTTTAGCAGCTTCATCAACTTAGTATTTTATGGTAAAATAGTGCATAGATAGATACCTCAGTTATGTAGTTGAATAAGAATATTGAAATACAGAATAAGTACGAATTGAAAGCCAATCATTAGAAATATATATAAGGTCACATCTTATACAGCAAGAATACTAACAACACTCATAAGACCCTTGTCCTGAGATTATGTTAAGTGAGCTTGGGAGACAATTCTATAAGTTTTGAGTTTTCTTTCACCTTTCAGGAGAGAGTAGTAAGTGGCTACACACCTACTAGGAAAAAAACACAAACACATACACATATCTGTGTATACAAACACATATTGATATAAGATTATATCCACATAAGCAGTCTAATGCATAAACCAGAAGTTGCCAGTTGTTTTAACTCCACCATTTGCCTGGAAAAAGGACTGAATGGGCTGTTTTTTATATCGTCATAAATATTGCAGTTTTGTTCTTTTAGTTTCAAAATAGGAAGGAGGCTTTGATCAAAACTATGGGAAATGTCTTTCCTATTTGCTACACAGCATTTTCAGATTTCTCTGGAAATATTTAAAGAAATAAATATGCAATGAAATAAACAAGCAAGCAAATAAATCTTACACTCTACACTAAATTTAACACTTTTTAACACTTTTAAAACCAAGAAAATGTTTTCACACATCACAAATTTCATCAGCAAACCAGCAAACTCCATGAGGGAAGGGACTTAGATGGTCAGTTGTTTGGTTAGTTTGTTTTATTGCTGTATCCCAAGTGTCTTGATCATTTTTTAGCATATGGTTCAACACTCAGTAAATATTTGGTGAGGGAATGAATCCCTCACAAATGAATTCTTCATGATATTTTTCCACAAAATTTATGTTCAAGAAAACTCTATATTGTTGGAGGCCACTGCATCACTTTTCTCCACTGGAAAAAACATACTTCCCAAACCAGAGCACAGAAAGAACTGCATGTCACTGAATCAGAACCATGTTTTGACAACTCCGGCAAAGCAATTGGCCAGTTTGGGGCCGTATTATGCAGATTAGAAGGATATTTAACACTTTTAAAACTAAGAAAAAAGTTTTCATACATCACAAATTTCATCAGCAAATAAGAGGAGATTAGAAGGATATTTTCAATCAAGATCCTCTCTCTGATTATGGGAAGAAAACTGTTCCTGTGAAGAGTTAAAAATTTAGAGGAAGTAGAGACATAGGTAAAGAAGTTAAAATATGAAAACCTTTAGCTAAAGAACAGTAAGTATCAGGATTATAGCGTAGAGATTGTGAGAAAAGTAACAAAAAAAGAGAAAATAAGAATATGGGAAACCATCATGATAAGAGCAAGGGGAAGACTCATATCACTGTCACAGGTTGCCAGGATGATTGGTTCTCAAAAGAAGTTGAGGAACTAAACCTTTGAAGCACAGCTCTACAAAATGTGTTGATTCTAGCACTTAGGGCAGTACCTGCCATGCAGGAAAAACTCAATATTGTTGAATGGTGATATGATGAATTCCTTTATTCTCAATTCATTCTGCTTTCAGAAATATTAAGAAAAAATTAATTATGATTATGGCATCCCAATTATTATGAAAAATAAAATAGTAGTACCTCATGAGGGCATGGACTTAATCTGTTGTGTGCCTGTTGTATCCTCATTGTTGTCAATAGTGTCTGGTTCATATGCAATGCAGAGTGAATATTTGTTAATAATTGTAATAATGATAATAATAATAATTGTAAATTGGTAATAACAAAGGTCATAAGGTTACATATCCTGGAATCAGCCTACATTGTTATGACATAATGCCCCCTACTCTCATACCTGAAATAGTTCCCTCAGTACTTCACAATTTGCTAGAGTATAGAAATACTTCCTTCAGATTAAACACTGTCCTTTCTCTGTAAATTTTATTATTTATTTATTTATTTATGTTTATTTTTGAGAGAGAGAGAGAGACTGAGTGTGAGCAGTGGGAGGGGCAGTGAGAGACACAGAATCTGAAGCAGGCTCAGAGCCAAATGCAGGACTCAAACCTTTTGAATGGTGACATCATGACCTGGGTGGAAGTTGGACGCTTAACTGACTGAGCCACCTAGGTACCCCTCTGTAAATCTTATTCAAAATGAAAATATCCATTTAAAAAATAGCAGAATAATTCCCTCTCACCTTAATGCTAATCTGTGCAATGAAATTCTCATTTTCTCTTAGGTCATAGAGCTCCCAGGTGAGTTCCTAATGTTTCTCCTTGGGCCAATGTCTCCTAATTCCTTGTGTCAACCAGGAAAATTATAGAAAAAGGGATTTTTATTTTTCCATGAATCACATTTGAAAAATGGCATTGAATATTCCATGCCAGCGGTCGTGCCTCATTAGGATAGGATAAGAAGACAGCTGTTTCAAGGAAGCTGCAAAAAGCAATTAAGTGAGAGTAGGAGAAAAAAAATTCTTTTTAATCTTTAACTTTGGAGTATTCAGTGTTCTAATATGCTAAGTAGTCTTGTCAACTAATCAACTTTAAAAATCCCACTAGCATGGCCACTTAAAAGAACTTTTCATTAAACTCTGTTCCAAGAAATTCTAGGGCATCACTTCGCATCTGTCTTCTTTCTCCCATCACATCTGCCTTCTCTCTGAGATCAGAGTAGCCTGTTCCTGGTAATCTTCCATCTTAAATCTTGAAATTGACCAAGCAATTTAACAAACTCTTTTCTTATCACCTGAGATTGGTGAAACCTGTTTCTGGGTTTAATGAGTTCCCCTATCCCGAGTATTTCTCCAAGGTCTGTCTGAAGACTAGATCTGGTGCACCTGTCTAGCACAAGATTCAGGTCCCTATCTATGGCATTTGTGTTAAAGATGATACACACATTTTGAAAGCATGAGCAAAATAATGCAAGAAAAATTGTGAAATTGGCCGAATATGTCCTTATTATCATCCTAGTGTCTCTTTAATCACCTTTTCCGTGCTTTTTAGAGCCTTTCCCTAACCTCTGCATGTTCACAGAAGGCTAAGCATCAGTGATGAACTTTATTAACAGTCTTCTTTTTGGTAAAATAATTTTGGTCATCCCATCACAGTAATGTCTCTTAAACCTCTAGGGCTACTAATCCAGGACTATGGACCATTCACTGCTAAAACTAGGAAAGTCCAGGGCAAATGAGTATTGTTGGTCACCTTAATCTCTGGAGAAACTATTTGCCTAAAATACTGTTCTGCAATACTCTTATTTACTGCTATGCCCTCTCCCCTTCTAGCCACACATGCTTCACCTAGATGATTCTTATTAACCCTCTAGCCCTCATCTTAGTCCTCAGTTACTCTAGGAAAACTTCCTGGACTTCCCTGAGACTGACATATACCTATTCTATAAGCCTGCGTTATTACCCTGTTTGGAACTCCTTTGGTAATACTTAACATATTATCTTAATTTGCACCCCTCAGTTTCTTGTGGCCAAGCAATTTATCATGTTTACTACTGTAACCACATACTTATTATATTTTTGAGAGATGACAGAAAGGTCTAATAAATATTTGTTATAAAGAAAAATATGCTTTCAAACAATATAGGCAAGAATGGGCTAATGTCACAGTAGTCTAACAGGGAAGTGAACTTGAGGAAAAATGGTGAACATTATGTCACTGAAAATGTTGAAGCATCTATCAGGGGGTTTTGTATGTGGTTCATACTTTAGTTAAGTTTTCAAAGTAATTGAACTCCGAGGCCCCTTCACACTGATGTCATCTAAATTTTAGATGAAACTCCTCAATCTACAGTATCAGAGTTATCTGAATCCCCACACTCTGATTCCATAGGTATGGAGTCAGGCCAGCTAATTTCTGTATTTCATAAGCTTCCCTAGAGATTCTGATGTACAGCTAGTTTTTCACAGTGGCTAGAACAATTTACATTTTCACCAACAGTATACAAGTGTTCCCTTTTCCTCCACATCCTCACCAACAGAGGAGCTACATGCCATAGAGATATTAAAAACAAAAGGCATATAGTAGTCCTTGTTCAATAGCTACTCACAGTCCAGGGAAATGGATCTGGGAACTTCACAAGATAGAATACATTTAAGTTCTGGTTTGCCTGGGTCTGACTAAAACCAGGCCTGCTCCAATGCAAAACCTTTCAATTCTAGTTTATTATTCAGATTTATAGATCTGAAGCAGTGGTTTTCAACTTTGAATGTACATTGAAATCTCCTGGGGAACTTTAAAAATATATGGGTGCTTGGCTCTTTTCCAAGTGATCCTGACGTAATTGGTCTGGGGATGGCCTTTCCAGTTGAAGTTGATTCTAAGGTTCAGTTCAGGATGTGAATGACTATAGAGGAAGTAAGGGCTAAGCTGAGATCTGAAATGGAAGCAGGAGTTGCCCAGGGGAAGAGCATGTGTGTATGTGTGTGTCAGGAGAAGTATGGTTAGGTAGTATGGTAATGAGCAAGAGAAATCTAGACAAAGTTGTTCACCTGGGAAAAGTTCGAATAAGCTTTTGTAATGGGCAAATGCCTATGTCTGAAGTTAGCTGGATATAATGTATATAAAAATATTTTGTAAAAAATAAGGCATGGCTTAACAAAATAAACTATAGTTAGTTTAATTTAACTGAATTTTAGATCCTTAATGGTATTATTTTTAACCTGAAGAAATTAAAACTACTAAATATATTTAAGAGATTGGCTCTTCACATATAGGTCATCCTTTATGGTAGTCTCTGGTGATTTCATCTTATTTTACTTTAGTCTGGGAAACAGGTCTACCCCCAGACCCCAATTACCTTGAATCCCATTTGGCTGTGGAAAACTTTCTCAAATGTGTGGTTCTATGTTCTTGCCTCATTAATTCCTATCTAGTTAATATCACTGAATCTTCCTTGAATAAATGAGTAACTTTGTGATCCCTCAGGGACATCAATTAAGTGTGTAAGAAATTCAGTTAGTATGTCCCAACCTCAGGTCATAGCCAGGAAGTGGTTTTTTGAGAAAAATTGCCAACATCAGCTCATTTTACTGTAATCAGCTTCTTTCTCCTCAAAGAAAAATTCTCGGGGTGCGGTATTTGAGCACTTGACTGAATTCAGTTGTATTCCAGTTCCTTGCACCTAGTAAGTGAGGGTAAATTGCAAAGCACTTCTTGAGCAACTCTGTATTGAATGACCTGTCTCATAGGTTCCATAGTGAGATGTTAAAAACATCTCTGCCAGGATCCCCTGTGCCTGATGAATAAACCCCAAGCATCAGTACAGATGTTTATGCCATGGAATGGTCTGCTCTGCATGGTCATGTGTCTTTCACATTAAGGAGGGTGTGGCAACCTTAAACGGAAGCAGGCTAGCAATCATGTGGGTTCCAGACCTAGCTTAACCCACTGACACTTGGGTTCCAGACCTAGCTTAACCCACTGTCTAGCGTTGTATCAAACTATTTGGACATATCACAGACTTTCTCCTCAGCTTTCAACTAGGGAATACATATCTCCATGATCTAATTTTTAAAACTGAGTTAAATAAGATTCTCAAAAATAACAAGTCTTCTAGTAACAAAGGGAGGCTGGAAAATGTTAAAATCATTAAAAGTTCCTTCTGACTTCCAAGTGCTTAAAACATCTCCCTTCCTTTGTGGGCCATGATGGCAGGGAACTTAAGTCCTAACCCCTGAACTTATATGATTTACTTTCCTGTTCTTTGAGAGTTGACCTTTTCTGGAGTTTCCAGAGCGCTCTCCATCAGGTTCTTCCAAGCCTCTGATTGTTACCCAGTGTAGTAAGCAGCCTTTAAATGGCCCCATGGACCCTTGCCCCTGTTTTTGTTTTTTGGTTTGTTTGTTTGTTTGTTTTTGGTCCTCTGTAACCTTCTTCCCTTGAGTGTAGGCTGGACCTAATGAATAACAAACTGACTACATAAGAAGCAATGGATATCAATTTGAAGATTAAGTTACAAACAGACTGACTTCTCTGAGCCACCACTCTTGGAGAAGCAAGCTTCCATGTTGTGTGTAGGCAGGAACTTATGTCTATTGAGGCTTATCCACAGTTAGCCAAATGAGCTTGGACGAAGATGTTCTGAGGCCTGCCACCGTCCAAGTGACAGAGCTTGGAGGCATATCCTTTCCAGTCCAGCCTTGAGATAAGAGTAGTCCTGGCCATTACCTTGACTACAGCCTGTGAAAGATCCTGAGTCAGAGGCTTGCAGTTATATTTTGCTTGGATTCTTGACCCACAGAAATTGTAAGATAATAAATGCCTGTGGATCTAAGTCATAACATTTTGAGGTAAAGTGTTATACTGCAATAGATAATTAAAATACTCAGTTTCCCCAGTTCTAGTGAGACACCAACACTGGCCCTTCTTCTTATAGCACTGATAAGCACCATGTAGAAGCTGGACTTCAAGACCTTTTCATTCTGCCTCTTAGCCCAACCAAGCCCATGCTCAGCCCCATGTACCCATCGTCCTAAATCTGAGTTCCAGTGTGCCTCAGCACTAGTTATCTATAACAACTCCTATAAATGACTCCCTTGATTCTCCTAAGATGTTTTGAGACAAATATTATCATATCCATTTTATAGACAATGCTATTGTTGCCCAGAAAATTTGCACAAGTAGGATTTTTGACTCCAGGTTCAACAATATTATACTGAAGCTACCTCTTTTATTTCCTTAAATATCATAGAGAAGCTATTACAAATTACTAAACAAAAAATGATTTGAAAAATATCAGACCATCTGTACTAAGTGCCGAGTAAATACACTTATTTTTAATTGTAATGAAGTATCACACTACTATAAACTATAAATCCATTAATACACACATATGTATATATGCATATGTATGTGATTTTTTTTCCTGTTTGAATCTCATGGAAATTCACATGGTTAACTTTCAATTAAAATCTTCTCTGTTTCTTGAGACTCATACATACTCCTTATGTGTACATTTGGATAATTAAATTTGACTCTATATATGTGATCATGTATAATGTATTTTACCTCTGAATTTTATTGCTGAAGTTGTTATTGATTTTTATTTTTATTTTATTTTAGTGAAGATTAAACAAGAAGGGAGTATCAATGTCATAACAAACCTGATTCATAATGAATTCTTTCTCCCTACTGCTTGTGTTAAGGGACAGGGGAAAGAGAGATTTTTAGCATAAACCATCCCAGATCTTTAAATTTGTATGTAAAACTGGCACCAGTTCATCACTGCTTTTGCTGTGAAAAAAAAATCAAAGTCGTCCACGAGGATTCCCCCCCCCTTTTCTTTAATAATGGATACTTTCAGAGACCTCCTAAGGTCCCATTCCCCCTGTCATGTTTAAAGGGTTTATTGTTTCCAGAAAAGCTTTTGCTGCTCCCTCTGGAGACTGAGCTGATCCAAGGTAATATTAATTCTGTGCCTCTCTCTTGTCGGAACTCAACTTCAAATGGAATATATGAGATGAAAGCTGAAAGAGAGGTTATGTGGGCTGTCATCCGCCATTGTGTCTGAGGCATCAACTGTGCTCAGAACAAATTAGGTGTCAGTCTGGTAAATCACAGTCAGGAAGGCAAATCAGTTTATAGAAGACTTATTTGGTCTCCTGGAAGGCTCCACCATTGAGAAAACAGTTAATCTTTCTTTTCTTTTCTTTTTGGTACTTTAAAAAAAATCTGAGATTTAGCTGGTCATTTTTATTGTCTCCTCAAACCCCTCTCCACTCACTTCTTGTTTCCCCTACAGAGATGAAGAGCTATTGCTCTAAATGACTAGACTAGTAGCATTTACAGGACTATTCACAGGGAATGTTTCATTATTTCAGTTAATTTCCTAAATGACGGAAGACCTCAGAAAAAGAGGGGGAGGGCTGAATCTGAGCAAGAGGAAGATGTGACTTAGCTGCTGCCCTTCTGTGTGGAATGTTTGCAGATCAAGGAGAAGCAGAGGAGGGAGAAGCAGACAAATCTCAGTCTCATGGGATTTGTTTCAGTTTTATCAAATCCTTCTTGATCCTATTAGCCTCTCATTAAGAAGTTTGGAGGGCAGAAGAAAAGGAATTGCTTTTTACCTTGGAATGTAGAATTCTGAATCTGTCATACCTTTAACCTGAGGAAAAAAGAGAGACAAGAAAGAAGAAAAAATTGTATTTGTCATATCAGGCTACTCAATCATTTTGCTTTAATCACTGAAATTTATAAAGAAATAGGGCACCACCAAAAAAAAATCCCTAGACAAGGAGTCACAAGTGTTCTAGTTTTGACTCAGCCAGTAATTTAAAGACCTTGAGATAATTACTTTAATATGCTAGCTCACCCTCTTCTCATTTACAAATGGTGATTATTATTTCTACCCTTGCTTTTGCTAACATTGTTATTGTGTGGATCAGTAGAGAGGAAATCATAATGAAATATAACAGGAACAATCAAAACTGATATTATTACAAAGGCCCCACCAGTTGGTCACATCTGTGTCACTACTCTTCACATGCAGAGAGGTGTTCTCAAAGTTCATCCACTGCAATTTGAATTGACACTTTGCCTGTATTTGCCTCCACACCAGCTCTCTCTAACGTACTTTGGGAGTATGTGACTTGCTTCTTGAGGTATGATCAGAGAGTCCACCATTTAAACTTTAAATTATTCCCTGGGGTTTTGCCTAACTACAGTTCTGCAGAGGAAAAAGTATTGGGTACTGATAATTGCTACTTATTTCCTCATTTGGTTCAGTACTCTTATCTGAGGTTTTGTACCCTTTCCTACTAACCCATTTGCTTGATTCAACATCAATCCTTCTACCTGCTTGTTCCACACTTACCTGTCTGTCTCTTTCTTTTGCCAAACATCTTTATTCCTGACTCTCTTTCTGGCTCTAGAATATAAATTTAATCACAAGCCATATGTTCTACATAGCTTTTCTTTTTTTCTGTCCCATTTGTATTGAGAATGTAGCAACTCAGATGTAACATCAAGTTTTCTTAACAGTCATATTGCTTGTTCCCATTAGCTTAGATTCTGATTTCCTCTCTTGTTTCCCTTGAGTTACTGCAACATCTTAATAGAGACTTACTCATCCATTTGGCCTGTGGGCATGTGGAAAAGTGCACCATGTCCTCTTCTTTAAAGCCTGGGTGGAAGCTGCAGCATCATACCAAGGAGAACTGTACACAAAGCTTCTAGGTGGTTACTAACAGCTAACAGGGATAACTTGAGAAATGGGAGCCAAGGTGATAACCTAGAATACTTGAGACACGTTCTCTTCCAAAACTTCTACAAAGAGATGATCGGAGGCTCGGTGGTTGGGATTGACATTTGCGATATATTCAAATTTTCCTTTCACCCTCTACTTTTCCTCACCTGTCATCTTCTTCTCCTCAAACTGCAAAGGTATCCTCCTGTTGGTCTTCTCTTCACTTTGAAATGGTTCTAAAGATGAGTTACACTCCAATCTCTAGTTCACAATCTCTCACCCACTGTTCTGGGATTTTGCTTTTTCCTATCTCTCTCATGAAATGGCTCTTCTATTTGTACTGTTAATACTCTAATTACCACACCTATCAACTTTCTCTCTTTCTCACACTTCTGGAATTCCTTGTGATATTTACAATGTTAGGTACACACTCTGTGAAACATCCTCCTGTCCCCATTTTCATGTCCTGCACATGCCTGTTTCTCCCTGATTCTTGACCACTCGTTTCCTACCACACCCATCACTTCCCTCCTCTGTCTATCCTTAGAACTTCCCAACTCTTTCCAAGCTACACAAATTTTAAGCTCTTGGCCCTGTATTTTTGTCATTAAGTTTTCAGCCCTTCTCCTTCTCACATCCTGCCCTATATTTCCAGCAACTGCTTAGGTATTCCATATCCAGGCCAGATGAGTGTATCTGATGCAATGCACACAAAACTTAACTTTATCAAATCACATTTTTCTCCTGTATTTTTAGTCCTATTTTTCACTCAATAACTCCAACTAGAGTTCTTATAGTTATTTGCAACTCAAGCTTTCCTAATCCTACCTTTCGTGTAGAAATAGGCATTTCACTCTTCTGTCATCTGCAGCCTCACTGCCATGTTTTGTTTTGTTTTTTCCTCACTGCCATCTTTAATTAAGGTCTTTGCCATTTCTCAGTCAGATGTCCAAACATTCCCTACTAGTTTATTTTACCTCTTCCTTATTTTACCCCCTCACCCAATACATGCCCCACCATATGTTCTTGCCACAACTTTCAGAATATGCCATGCTTTTGTCTGCTTCTTTTTTCTCATATAGATTCTCCTCTGCTAAAAATGCTCTTTTTCTCCATGTCAAATGCCTCCCTTGTGAAGTCTTTGAGTTTTGGAGAGTTATCCCCTCCTGAGTTATCCCCTCCCCTTCCAATTTGCTTCAAATGAATTTGCCATCCACTATTTACTACTTGTTGCTATCTGTATTTTTTTAAATTTTTATTTAATTTATTTTTTTTTAATTTACATCCAAGTTAGTTAGCATATAGTGCAACAATGATTTCAGGAGTAGAGTCCTTAATGCCCCTTACTCATTTAGCCCATCCCCCCTCCCACACCCCTCCAATAACCCTCTGCTTGTTCTCCATATTTAAGAGTGCTATCTGTATTTTGATGCTGGCACCAGGTTTAAACTGAAGTCAAACCAATCTTTTGTTTTGCCTCAGGGCTGCTAATAATCCATGAGTTTTTCTGATGGGAGAAACTGTGATTCCCCCTTTCTTTCTTTTTTTTTTTTAACTCAAACACTGACCTTTTGCCATCTTAGTATAAAGGGGGTTTATTTGTTTCAAATTGTGTAGTTGTAATTCAAGCCTATTTGAAAAGTAATCATTGTGACCATTAAAATCGAGAGAAAGGCAAACCTGGATAAGCCAGTGGAGCTACATGAGGCCCCATGGGGTAGGCTGGAGCCACCTGGATTTATTTATATCTATTAAAAAATCCTCTTGTATTATGAGAGCTGGCTTTTAGGAGATCAAAGGAATCAGTGTGGAAATGTTTTTCTGACTGTGTAGCACACAAACATCATTTAAATGTCACCTCAACATGTGCATATAACCAAAGCCCATCAGACCATCAGGGAGCAATGGAAGCTGGCACTATGCCTGCATTGTTAGCCTTGCTCTGTATTGATGGAAATAACAGGCAAAACAGAGACAAACAGTAAAGAAGGAGGTAGAATGTGTTGTGGCATGGGGACACAGTGCCTGTAACAGGATGCGCAAATTTCCAGTTTTGTCTTGAAAAAGCAAATCAGTCTAAGAATGGCTCTGTAATTTCCATGGCTGGAGGTGATTTGTCAAAAAGCTCCTGCCCTAGTATCATTGGAGATGGAGCCCTGTAGCTGCACAAGGTCTTTGCATTGAGATTAATCCTCCATGTTTGGAATGCAGAAGCAGCAAAATAGGCAACTGGCCTGGCTAAGCAGGTTCAATGTAAGAGATCAAAGAGCAAATGATCAGCAAACAATGTTTGTGGTCATTCTCTTCCCAGGATGCTGTTTCTTTCAGGATATTATGAGTATACTTCCTGGAATGATTTTCACAACATTCATTTATTAAATATATTTTGCTATTAGAAGAACTTTTATATTCATTCATTCATTTGTAACTCACATCTCTCCTGTAACATCATAAAGCATTAGAGATGGAAAATTCCTTAGAGATCATTTCTCCAACACCAGCATTTACTAAGACCAAAAGAGATCTCAATTTGTTTAAAATCCTGTAAGTAGCTAGTATTACTGGATCTTATGCCACTACTGGCTACTCTAGTAGCTTTTTCCATAAGCCAAAAAAGCCATTCAGGAAGAGTGTTTTCATCAGACTCTTTGCAGGGTATAAAAGGAGACTATAGTTTCTACAGTCCAGGAACAGGGCTGTGTAGAATACTTTCAGCATCTAGTCTGGAGTGGCAGGTGAGTGAATACTGCAAAGTGAGATACTCTTCAAACAAATATTTGCCAATTACATAATTTTTATTTTTAGTATTAAATAGTGGGGCTAATATTCTAGCCTGCTTTTTTTGTTTTCTGTCTGTGCTTTATTTTGGAAGAAATAATCATGTACAGAAATATGAAAGTATGGGAGAGGCATGCTCCTAATATTGAGGTTTAATCTCTCCATTGGGTATTACTGAGGTAACTGCCCACACAGGCAGGGTGCACTCCTCTTAGGTTATTCTCCCTGAGGTGGTGAGTTGATTATTAGTCCTAACTATTGATAGGTCAGATCACAATGATATTCCTTGACAAGTCCTCAAACTTACTACACAATACTTTAAAGGATGAAACACTTGGATTTCTGATCTGGGTAGTGAGAATTGATGATTCACTGCCGTAGCAGATCTCTTTCTCTAAAATTCTTTCATCTAAATAGTTTCCCAAATCCAGCAGAAAATTTTATTGGGTACACAGAAGGTACCCAACCATTCTCACTGAACACAACTTTCTTTTTTAAAGTGGTTTTATTTCCTATTCATCTGAATTTTACCTATTGTTTCAGATCCACATCAATGTAACATCTCTTATAGGAGGCATTTATTGAATATAAAACAATGGATTATCTGGATTTCTATAGCACCAAAGAGTTCTAACTACAAACCTAGCATTTAAGAATACACTGTGTTTTTTCTCTTTTTTCTTTTCTAATTATATCATGGGATTTATTTAGAATCTCACAAGAATTCTGGGAAATTCAAACTTTTTACCTTTAAAATATTCTATTAGAAGTTTCAATTGTCCAGGAATAGCTTTGTGACCTGTCCTTCAAGGAAGTTAGAGTAATCAACCAGCTACCTCTAGGAAAATGGCCCTTCGGTGTGCCCACCTGGGGAGTTACCTCAGCATAGAATAATTGGAGACCCTCTGCATGTTCTCTCTCTGATGTTAGGTCTTGCAGTGCTCTCCATGCAGAAATGGACCCAGAGTAAAAGTGGTCTATAAGCATTTGTTGATTGATCTTACTTTCTCAACTCCCAACATCAACATGAAAGATTCTGATAACTCCATTCGATAATTCTGTTATTGCCCATGACATATATTATTAGGAGTCAATCAATTACAGTTCTTTCCAAATTCTGCCATGTTGTAGTTATATGAAATTGAACAAAACCATCTCACTCTAAGAACATGTTGATCTTTAGTGTAGAAATAATAACTTGTTCCCATCTCCAAAAGCTCTAGTGAGGAAAAGTCTTAAGTGAAATGGCCATAACATTCCTAAGCTTTATACAAATGACAAATACTATTGTTATAACATTATCATTAGTTCTTAGTGCTTATTACTATAATTTTTGAGTCTTTCTTTAGCTTAATACTTTATGATATTCTATTTCATTTTTCTATCATTTGTGCTTTTATATCTCATTTCGGTTTTATGCATGTTAAGTGCATATATATATATATATACACATCTTTATCATATATAAATAAAATATTATCCTAAATAGGTCAGAAATCAGAAAATATTGCTATTTTCCTGGATTTGAATCTATCATCAGACTCTGTATTGACAACAGAGATACTGGTTTCAGTATATGAAAATGGAATTATAGCGTAAGTCTTTCAAAATTTCAGTTGAATTTTATATAATGGGAGAAAAAGATGATTAAACTATATATCCATGGGAGATAACATTATATGAAAAAAAAGCAAAAGCTTGTTATGTGTTTGTGGGACTCCATCTGCAACCACTGCCACCCCGTAAAGAGGTCAGAAGATGTGATTATGGAAGGGGCAGCCTTGCCATCACTATTTAATCATGCACACAGTACTCCTCACAGTAATCAGGAGTGACAGGCGGAGGGCAGCTCTCTGCGTGGGGCTCAGATAGGCAGCCCTCATCTATTGGCTTCCCAGTACTCAGTCCTTCTTTCCTCCCCTCCAAAGGGTCCCAGGCTGAACTGGCTATACGGGCTCTCAGGTTGCCAGGCCTAGCTGACCGGCAGATGACTGAAGTCTTCATGCATCTTGGTGACCAGGGATGCCTCACCTACCCTCCTTGTCCACCTCAGCCCCAGCTGCCAGCTCAGAGAGCCGGAGGAGCATAATTGCATTGGCATTGCTCCAGCACCCTAAGGGCTCATTGCCTGCTACCCTCTCTCACCTGCTGTACCAGGCAAACAGAAAGGTTAATGGTTAACGATGTCAAGCTTGATTGCTCTGCTAAAGCATAAGTGTGAGGGATGCATACATTTCAATCCAGAAATCAGTATCTCATATATGAGAGATAAAGTAACACAGCTGGCATGGAAGGAGGCAGCATGATAGTGTACTTCTGGGCTGGAAAACCAGACATGAAGTTCATGTTTCAGCTTTAAAACTAGTTCACAGTGTGGTGCTGTGAAAATCATGCAACCTTTTTTATTTAACCTTAGCCCTTTCCTTTGTTGAAGATGACACTTAGTGATAAATAATTGCTAATTTCTCTATGATATCAAAAGAATCCTTTAAAGTTTGAAAACAGAATTTTTGCATAGAAGCCTCTCTTCTTTTCTGCTATTCTATGAAAGGTTGTAATGTGAAATAATATAAAATGGTTCTAATATGGTCATTTACATGGAAATTATCTTAAATAGTCCATTCCATTAAAAAATATTCAAGTATTTTCATGTAAAAAAAACCAAGAAATATTCAGCACCTGCTATGTGTTTACCATTTTCTGTGTTTCTGTCCTCATTAAGGTTAAAAAGATTAATATATAGGAAATAATTTAAAGGTAATAAAAAATGATGTATCATTAAACTATGTGGCAGCCACGAAAATTCATTCTCTTCCCCTCACTGACTTCCAACTCTAAGGAGTATAGCTGATCAAGAGCCTCACTCTGGAGTCTATGTCTGTATTTGCTAAAAGACCACACTTCAGCAGGGCTACACTAAGGCCTGACCTGTTTCTGGGAAACTTAGGGCTCCCCTAATGTCTATGCCACACGTCCTGTGGTTGACACAGCAGTCTAGGATCCTTCCACCCCATATTTACTCCCTCTGAACTTCACTTGGGATCTGATTTGTATCATAGTTTTATAGTCCTCAGAGCCTTTCTTGGCTCCCTCCCATTTTCTCTCACGCAAGCATCCCTAATAAAATTCTTGCACAATAAATCTTGTCTTGACATTTGCTTCTTGGATTACTCTAACTAACATAGGCTAAAAATTGTGTAAGCTCTGTAGATATAAATAAATGTACAAATAAAGCATAAAGTAAAAACTGAGAATGGTAAAGATTACCGCGAGGCTCAGTGACCAGCTCTGCCAATGATATGCAATCTAGGCTAATAATTTATCCTCTGTCTCAGTTTTTGTCTACTGTAAAATGGGGACAATAGTGTTACTTATATCTAGGGCTTTGAGGAGTACAAAATAAATTAAATTGTGTAAAGCCTTGAGAAGAATGCCTATTATATTCTAAATCGTATGTAATGGTTAGCTACTACAGATGAAATAGAAGGCCAAAGAGCTAAAACAAACAAGAAACAACTTTGTTTAAAATCACAGAGCTAAGTGGAAGTATGAAGGTAAATTCTTGGGTTTCCTATTAGATGCTCAATATGTTGGTTTGTTTTATTTGTTTTTTGTTTGTTTGTTTTAGCTTGTTTATTGTATATGTTGTTCTTGTCATGTGTACTCAATAATATTAAGAATTTCAAGAATATTGGGGTGCCTGGGTAGCTCAGTTGGTTACGTATCCAACTTTTGATTTTGGCTTAGGTCATGATCTCATGGTCCTGAGATGAAGCCCTGCATCCAGCTCCACGCTGGGCATGGAGTCTGCTTAAGATTCTTTCTCTCCCTCTTCATCTGCCCCTTCCCCCTCTTGTGCACACACACACACACACACACACACACACACATACACACACACATGTTCTCTCTCTCTCAAAATAAACAAAAAAGAATTTTACAAAATATTAATGGCAAAGTTGAGATTGACATGTCATTTCATGATGAAGCTTGATAGTTGATAATTAAATATTAGAATACGTATCTTTTTCACTTATCAATTTTGGTAAGGTAGATGTGCTATGGACAGAATTAACATGTGATTAGTATATAGGTGCTAAAATTATAACTAGAAATTTTCCATATGTGCAATTAAAATCATTTTGGTTCTTATTTCTGGAGGCCTCAACACCTTTCATAGGACCTCCTTCATCTTCCTGTCTAGACCAAGAAGAATACAAATGTAAATCTCTCCCTCTTCTTCAGTTGGCCCAGTTGTTCATTTTGCTCTGAACTTTTCACCCAGTTCCCCAGTGCCTTGATTGAGGTCCTGTATTTAATTTCTTCAGAAAGTGTCTTTGAGAATGAATTCTAGGTAACTGAGAACCTATTGGAAATCTAAAGAAATCAAGTTCCTTATGCTGACTTTAGTTTTAACTGGTAGCCTCACTGCCTAGAAAGTAGATTTCTCACCTCTGAACACAAGCTTTTCACAACTTGATCATCTGCTTTTCCTACCAAACTAGGCATAGATGCCTGAACTTCTACCAATTGTCTGATTCGTGCAACTTTTATTACTTACACACTTCTCTTTGGATATCTGGAGGACGTTTTCTTCTTTACTGAATTTAACTTTTTAGAATTCTCACCTGATTGGGATTTTTATTTGAATTATTCTACCTGAAGATCTAATTCTTATATCACCAGCCTGTAAACTATCTAACACATACCAGCTTTGATGTCTCATAGACTGCAGATCTATGTAGACTCTCTTGTTATAATCTTTTCCTAGGTTATATATTTTAGCACAATTTTCAATTCATTTACTGCACTTTACTTAAAAAGTTGTAGTGAAGATATATTTAAAAGACTTAGCAGAAGTATGAGGCACATAATAGGAATTTAAGGAAGCTAATTTTATCATTTATTGCACATTTATTAACTAACAGTTAACATTTTAAAAATAGCTAATGCTTTGCCTAAGTTTAAATGTTCACCTACATGTGTCATCTAAACATGCTAAAATAAGTATAGAAAATTAAGATAAGATGTTAATTTTGCCTCCCAGGAACTGATAAAGTGATGCTAATGCCTTGGTTCTTGCTTTCCTCAGGGTGACTTTGTTATCTGATGCCAAATCTTTGTCACTTCATACATTAATTTATATATGATACATTTACTGAGGTCCTTCTACTGGCTAAATACTATGGTAGGTATTGGAATACAATATTATATGAAAATGCCTTGAAAAAAAAAAGGAAAGCTGGAGACATCACAGTTCTGGAATTCAAGTTATATTAAAAAGCTGTAGTGGTCAAAACAGTATGATACTGGCACAAAAACAGACACATAGATCAATAGAATAGGGTAGAGAAACCAAAAATGAATCCACAACTATATGGTCAATTAATCTTTGAGAAAGTAGGAAAGAAAATTCAATGGGGAAAAGACAGTTTCTTTGACAAATGGTGTTGGGAAAACTAGACAGCAACATGCAAAAGAATGAAACTGGACCATTTTCTTATACCAAACACAAAAATAAATTCAAAATAGATTGAAAACTTAAATGTTGAGAGCTGAAACCATAAAAGTTCCTGAATAGAGTACAGGTAGTAACTACTTTGACATCAGCTATAGTAACTTCTTTCTATATATGTCTCCCAAGGCAAGGGAAACAAAATCAAAAGTAAACTATTGGAACTATTAAAAAAAAGCCTCTGCAAAGTGAAGGAAACAAAACTAAACTAAACAAAACTAAAAGGCAGCCTACAGAATGGGAGAAGATATTTGCAAATGATGTATCTGATAAAGGGTTAGTATCCAAAATATTTAAAGAACTTATACAATTCAACCCCCCCAAATAATCCAGTTAAAAGATGGGCAGAAGACATGAATAAACATTTTTCCAAAGTAGATATCTAGATGGCAAACAGACACATGAAGTGATGCTCAACATCACTGATCATCAGGGAAAAACAAAAGAAAACTGCAATCAGATATCATCTCACACCTGCCAGAATGGCTAAAATCAACAACACAAGAAACAGCAGGTGTTGTCGAAGCTGTGGAGAAAGGGGAACCCTCTTGCACTGTTGGTGGGAATGCAAACTGGTGTAGTCACTCTGGAAAACAGTATGGAGGTTCCTCAAAAGTTAAAAATAACAACTACCCTATGAACTAGCAATTGCACTACCAGGTATTTACCCCAAAATACAAAAAAATACTAATTCAAAGGGATGCATGCACCCCAATGTTTATAGCAACATTATAGCCAAATTATGTAAACAGTCCAAGTGTCCAATGACTGAGGAATGCATAAAAAGAGGTGGCATATATACACAATGGAATATTACTTAACCATAAGAAAGACTGAAGTCTTGCCATTTCCAAAGACATGAATGGAGCTGGAGAGTATTACACTCAGCAAAATAAATCAGTGAGAGAAAGACAAATACCATATGATTTCACTCATATGTAGAATTTAACAAACCAAACAAATGAACAAAAGAGAAAAAAAGAGAGAGGCAAACCGAGAAACAGGCTCTTTTTTAAAAAATTTTTAATGTTTATTTATTTTTGAGAGAGACAGACAGAGCATGAGCCGGGGGAGGGGCAGAAAGAAGGGAAGACACAGAATCTGAAGCAGGCTCTAGACTCTGAGCTGTCAGCACAAAGCCCAATGGGGGGGCCTGAACTCACGAACTGCAAGATCATGACCTAAGCCGAAGTCAAATGCTTAACCGACTGAGCCACCCAGGCGCCCTCAAGAAATAGACTCTTAACTACAGGGAAGAAACTGATGGTTACCAGTGGGGAGGTGGTGGGAAAATGGGTGAAATAGGTGATGGGGATTAGGAAGTACACTTGTGATGAGCACTCAGTGTTGTATGGAAGTGTTGAATCACAATACTGTACACCTGAAACAAATATTGCACTGTATGTTAACTAACTGAAATTTAAATAAAAACTTTAAAAAAGAAATAACTAAAAATATTATATGAAAATGATAATCAAGATGGATAGTATTTAGAGTTATCTCCATGAGTCAGGCTGTGAATTATATGAATTATTTAATTTAATACGCACAGCACACTTATGAAGCAAGTTCCGACCTATATTGGCATTCCAAGTTGACAAATGAGGTACCTGAGCAAACACTGTGTTAAATAATAAATCTGAGGATGTAAAATAAGTGTTAGGGATGTACTTCAAATTCAAGAATATCTACATTAAAGACCAACATTCTTCAGACAGACATCATCCTTGTCCTTGAAAGTGTAATGGGTGTTTCACAACCCTTGGTTGAGGAACAGGGGAAACTAGGAAGATTTGTACAATTCACTGAGGTGTTATAGGGTACTGAAGAATAGTAGATTGGTCAGAATTTGATGAGGGGTCAAGTACCTTTCATTGTAGTCCTCACTTCCTTCATGAAGATTTCCCTATGGCAATAAATGATGAACATCTCAATTTTTGTAGTATCTTAATACTTAGGAAGTATATTTTTATATTGCGCACTAACTTTTAAAGTTATATTTTATTATTCCATTTAAATTTCAGTTCTTTGGGGGCTCAGAACTATTCTGAGTTCTCTGTGTAGATCTCTATCCAGGAAATTTTCCCAGAAAATATATTAAAATAATAGTTCAATTCAATTACATATTCATCATGAGTGATTTACTGGGCACCTACTGATTCTCCTCCTATAGACAAAACATGTGTATAAGATACTGTTCTTGTCACCATACAGCTCTAGTTTCTCTTAGGGAGAGAACATTTACCCATTTAGCTGCAGGAAACCTTGCCACTTTCTGTATTTCCAACCTTTGTAGCTTTCCATCCACATTCAAACTTAACATGAAAGTTCAAGTGCCAAAAAATGAAGGTGGTGGGAGTCTTTCCAGTAATCAGCATGTGATTGGAATTAAATGCCTTTCAGAGATCCCTGTTTAAAATCTGTTTTATTCATTCAGCAGCAGCAATTTCTTTAACAGCTACAGTTATAATTGAGAGGTTTGGGGCAGAGAGAATTGATTTCGATAAATGCTTTATTCTTTTACCAGTAATTCTCTTAAGTGGACTTCAGTGAATTACCTTTGTTATGCAGCTATTACCAAGGATAACCTCAAAATAACTGGGGCATCAGCCAAGGAATGTCTTAACTACAGTAAGGGGATGTAGCCCTCCTGAGAGAAGTAGATTTTTACCCCAGTGTCGGGGATAATAATCACAACACAGCATTTGCCTTTCTGCAAAACTGGGCATTTGAGTCTGAGACTACATAAATTAAAGCTCTTAACAGAAACTGTGGGAATTTTTCTTAGAAAATTTGTGAGCGGTAACTGGTTTTGCTCTTTTTGTCCACTGTAGTGGCAATTAGTACCATATGGCCTATTCTGTTACAACCTGTACAGAGCTGTATATTCTACCAACCTTCTTTCTACCAAAAATGTTTTGTCTAGATATCAAAGAAGGTTCCTTGCCAAAGATGATGTTGCTGGATCTTCCAAAATAAAGAAGAATCAACCACTTAAGAGCAAAAAGGGAAAGAAGCCATCAGTCAAATGAAAGCTAAGGATATTATAACTTATGAAGTGTTTGACTAATAGACAATAGAGCCTGAAGACAGAATATATATAAATCATTTTGAAATGAGAAATTTATAGAGGAGAAAAAATCATAAATTATTGAGGACATGAACATATGTTTAAACGTATCAGTAAAAAACAAACAAAAAACAAATAAAAACAAAGAAAAAAGTAAAACAACAACAAGAAAACATTTCCAAGATTAGATATAACAACACCAGTTACATTGCAAAACGTTGGTAAGTAAGTAGGGATATAACAAAGCTCATAAACTTCTGATAATAGAAAATAGTTGTTGCTATCTGGAGAAAAATACAGTGGATGTTATTAATTTAAATACACATAAACCAATGTCCTCCTTTTGCTATGAACTATAAATTATTATTAGATGAATGCTCATAGCAAGAACTAGAAATGAAAATCAACGAATAACTGTTTGAAAGTATGAAAAAGAAACAAAATAATCCAAAACTCGGGAGCTAAGATTCTGAAGAGCAAACATTCAAAGATGAATTTAACATTTTGCACATAACTTCCTTTGAGCAATTTGTTGACTCTTCAGTTGCACATAGGTATGGTTACATCCAAAAAAAAAAAAAAAAGCAATTTCTAAGGGACTAAAGTCTATATAGACTTTTTTTTTAGTTTAAAGTCATGAATAAATAGAAGCCATCCTTCTTAAAAACCCACATTTTAGTTGTAACCATGGAAGAAATATTAATTGGTGTTAATCACAGATGAAATAGCAGTATACCATACATTTTCTATCTCACATATATTATTTCTGGACATAAGATAATGATATTTGGGCCCTCTGTACTTTTTCACTTATATTGTACAGTATAAAAACAAATTTTACCAGCCACACTAGGAAAATAAGATGATCAAAATTCAAGCGAAAAAAAATAGTCAATAAATTTAGGCCAATGGAAGATGAAGATATTAGTGTTCAGACATGAACTTTAAAATAAACATGATGTTATCTGTATTTAAAAATAGATTTCATAAAATATTAAATTTTATCAGAAAACTGGTATCTATAAACGATCAAATGAAAATACAGTAATTTAAAACATCAATAATTTCCATTAATAATTCAATACATGAGCTTAACAGTACAATGTGTAGTGCAGAAAATAAAACATCCCAAAATAAGACATGTAAGTACAAAATACCAGTACTTTTTGAAGCAAAAATAACCAGAAAAAGTGTATTATAAAAAGTAATTACAAACAAATGGATAAAAACATATAGAGCATCATAGAAATGTCAAAATGTAAGTAATTTAAATGCAAGAAACAGAAGAGATATTTGAGACAGATGAAATATCTGAAGGTACACTTGCCAAGAATTTCCCACTACTAGTGAAAAACATAAAGCCAAAGAATGAAGAATCTATATAGTCACCAAGTAGTGAGTTGGAAGAATGATACACCTATGCACATTAGAGTAAATTTCTGGAAACTTAAAGATAAATTAAAAAGTTTAAGAAATCAGCCAGATAAAATAAATATTTATCTTGAAAGCATAACAAGACAGCTGATACTTTAATAGAAACACTTGAATCCAGAAAACACTGGAATGCCAGTTTTAAAACATAGAAAGAAAATAACCAAGTCAGAATACAATGCCTAGTAAGAATAAGTTTCAAAAATGAAATTAAAATGCAAATCATTGGGAAAAATAATTGCTGAGAACAGATCTACACAAAAATAAAAACCTTGTCTAAGGAATTTCTTTTTTTTTTTTTTTAATTTTTTTTTTCAACATTTATTTATTTTTTGGGACAGAGAGAGACAGAGCATGAATGCGGGAGGGGCAGAGAGAGAGGGAGACACAGAATCGGAAACAGGCTCCAGGCTCTGAGCCATCAGCCCAGAGCCTGACGCGGGGCTCGAACTCACAGACCGCGAGATCGTGACCTGGCTGAAGTCGGACGCTTAACCGACTGCGCCACCCAGGCGCCCCTAAGGAATTTCTTTACATGGATGAAACAAGATTCCTGAGGGAAGTAAAGCAATATAGAAAGAAATGAAAAACAAGTAAAAGTAATTTGTGGGTAATTATAAATAAATATTTACCATTTAACAATAATAATGACATTTTCTGAGATTTGAAATGCAAACTTGAAATTTGTTGAATTTACAGAGCTAATAACAATAGAAAAATGCAGAGATAAATGGACCTAAAGGTCTATATGGTGAGCTATTACTTAGGATGTGGTAAATCTCTAATAAGTCAATGATGTGTGTTCCTGTCTCCAGGGTAACCACTAAGAGAAAAAGAAAGTGGCATAATGTTTAAGTTATAATTTAACAGGGGTATCAGGCAATGGATAGGATGAAATATTAAGGCAACATAAGAAAAAGGAACAAAATAAATTAGGCATATGGAAACAAATATTGATATAATGACTATAATTCAGATATATTCATAATTACACTTAATGTACAAATATATGACAAACATTGCAAACAGGCTATAAAAATAAATCCACTACATATGGCTTACAATTCTAAACTATGAGGAAAAAGACATTTGAAAATAAAAGAATGACAGAAGTAATGCAAACATAAAGCTAAGGAAAGCTAATAATATTATCAATAAATCCTAATATCTATAAAAATAGACCTTAGGAATACCAAGATAAATAAGTACATATAATAAAATTGAGTCAATTAGAAAGTCAGCAATTATCATTATATTGTATTTTACTTATAAAATATGAGCAAAACAAATGCAAACATGTAAGCTAGAAATGCAAAGCAATTCACCACATTAATATAAAACATAAAAAAGATGTTTGTATAAATAGATAAAAAGTATAAAAATTAACACATATAATTATATAGAAAACTAGAAAGAAGGAATTTTTTCTTAATCTGAAAAAAGAATACCAAGAAAATGTCTAGAACAGGGGTTTCTGCATGGCTCAGTGGGTCAAGCGTTGACTTCAGCTCAGGTCATGATCTCATGGTTCATGGGTTCAAGCCTCGCATTAGGCTCTGTGCTAACAGCTCCGAGCCTGGAGCCTACTTCAGATTCTGTCTCCCTCTCTCTCTGACCTTCTCCCACTTGCACTCTCTCTCTCTCTCAAAAATAAATTTAAAAAAAAATTAAGAAAAGAAAAAAATTATATAGAACAAACATTAAATCCAATGGTGAAGTACTGAAAGGCTTTACTCTGTGAATGGCAATAAACAAAGATACCCAGTATCACCACTTTCATTCAACCTACTGTGGGTCATTGCTAGTGCTATAAGCAAGAATATGAAACCAGATGCATAAGAAGTGGAAAGGAAGAAAAAAAAAACTTGTTGTTTTACCCACCAAACAAGAGAGTTTGCAGAAAATCTTTTAAAACTTTAAGAATTAACACATGCATTTAACAAGATTAATTTATAAAAGACAATATACAAAACCAATGTAGTATTATATACCAACAAATCAGATAGGAAAAAATTAAAGAGATGTTACAATTTAGAGTAATAAAATAATCAAGTACCTATTAAACAACTTAAGGGAAAATATGCAAAAGCTCTACACTAAAAACTATAATATAAAATTAAGAAAGTTGTAACAACACCTAAACACTTGGAGAAACACTAGTTTCATGGATTGGAAGACTAAATATAAAGGTATCAATTCACTGTAATTAAAAATATAAATACAATGGAATCTCAATTATATCCCAAAGATTTTCCTTTGGTGAAATTGGCAAACTGATTCTAAAATGCATAAGGAATTACAAGGGCTCTACATGCATGACATGTATATCCAAGGGCTTACACCTAGATTATATACAGAACTCTTACATCTCAATAATAATTTTTAAAAGTGAAAACTAATGGAAAAAGAGGCAAAACGATTAAACAGACAATTCACAAAAAAGAAAATTCAAATGTGGAAAGGTGTTCTACAACACTAGTCATTAGAAAAATGCATATTAAAACGTAATGGTGGGGGCGCCTGGGTGGCGCAGTCGGTTAAGCGTCCGACTTCAGCCAGGTCACGATCTCGTGGTCCGTGAGTTCGAGCCCCGCGTCAGGCTCTGGGCTGATGGCTCAGAGCCTGGAGCCTGTTTCCGATTCTGTGTCTCCCTCTCTCTCTGCCCCTCCCCTGTTCATGCTCTGTCTCTCTCTGTCCCAAAAATAAATAAACGTTGAAAAAAAAATTAAAAAAAAAAAACAAATGTAATGGTGTACTTTGGCTATTGTTGATAATGATGCTGTAAACATCAGGGAGTATGTACCACCTTTGAATCTGTATGTTTGAATCCTTTGGGTAAATAAATACCTAGTAGTGCAATTGCTGGATCATAGGGTAGTTCTATTTTTAATTGCCAAACTATGGGGACAGCCCAAACGTCCATCAACTGATGAATGGATAAAGAAGAATAAGGAAGTTTGCTGTGTACACACACACACACACACACACACACACACACACACACACAATGCAATATTACTCAGCCATCAAAAGGAATGAAATCTTGCCATTTGCAACATGATTGGAGCTAGAGTATATTATGCTAAGCTACATAAATCAGTCTGAGAAAGACAAATACCATATGACTTCACTCATATGGGGAATTTAAGAAACAAAAAAAGATGAATATATGGGAGGGAGAAAAGAGAGAGAGGAAAAAAAAATCATGAGACTTTTAACTATAGAGAACAAACTGAGAGTTGATGGAAGGAAGTGGGTGGGGATGGGCTAGATGAGTAATGGGTATTAAGGAGGGGAGGGCACATGTTATGTTGAGCACTGGATGTTGTAGGTAAGTGGTGAATCACTGAATTCTACTCCTGAAACTAATATTGCACTCTATGTTAACTAACCATAATTTAAATAAAAATTTGAAAAGAAAATAAAAAAAGAGAAATGATACAATACAAATGAAAACAAACAAAAATACCAGAAAAAAGAATAACTAAAAGTGAGACAAAAAGAGACAAAATAATGACAGTAATAATAACATGATTCAAAGTATTAGGAGGATTTGGAGCAGCTGCAACTCTCAGAACTGTTTATAGGAATGTAAGTGAGGATATTTTAACAACTTTTTCAGTGTCTTCTAAAGGTGAAAACATTCTTACCGTTGACCCAGCAATTCCAGTCCCTCAGAATACGTTAATGTGAGAAACAGAAGACATACAAAAACAATGTTCCTAGGAACATTCTGTGTAACAGAAAACTGAAAAAAGCTTAAATGTTCATCTGCACTAGAATGGATAAAAATGCATTTGTATGTTCATAAAATGTCATAGTGTGCAATTTCAGAGAGTGAACTACTGTTGTATGCAAGAACATGAATGAATCTTCAAGCATAATGTAGAGCCAACAAGTCAACTGCAAATGTTCATATATAAGTCCGTCCATTATGCAAGTTAAATTTAAAAACAAATAAAACAAGTTTATGTCAACTGAGTAGTGATTAACTGTGGTGTGGATAATGACCAGAAGGGGCACAAAGGAAGCCACTGTGTTGATGATGTGCTGTATCTTGATCTGTGTGTAGTCACATGTATGTGTTACTTTATTAGGTACTTCATATATTATGCTTGGATAATAACTATGCTTGAAGGACTCAGGAAGTGTTACAATTTATTTTCCTAAAGAGTACAAGAAATGGTCTTCAAAATGGCCATTCTGAATGTTACTGAAATGCATCCTCTATCACACTGATTGTCTGATAAAACTCCACATTGAAGTCCTCAAGGTGCTTCCAGAAACTCTAAACACCCCATATTGTTTTGCCCTCTAGTATCTGTTTTGTTTTTAAATTTCTGTCTATTACATCTTCCTGACTCCCTGCTACTAAGGCCTTTAAATAATATTTGAGTTATATATCCAACTATATTTGAACCTTATTTTCCTTATTATTCCTCTTCCTTATGATTTCCTGAGATCTGACAATATTACAAAGATTACAAACCAGTAAAGAGAGCTTCCGAAATCTTCCACATGGTACCTCTAAACTCCGCACACAACCTCAGTTTCAACATGTGATTAACTGCATTCACCTGCAACTACAGTGTAAAGAGCTAAGAAGCCTTCTTGGCACAGAGCTTATTTTATGTGTAGGAAGAATAGACAATTATATAATTTCATGAATTCTGAGTATTTCTTGTACTGAAAAAATATTCCTTAATTTTCCCCAAAGTACCTGAGAACAAATCACAAGTAATCCCTTATTTTAATGATTCATTTTGGACATTTATGCCCTTTATTGGAATGCAAATTTCTTAGTGAGTTTGTCTGTGTATGTGATTTGGATGGATGGGGACATGTTAAGTGGAAGGTGAAATAGGTCAAGGAATGCAAGCGTTTGAATCAGTGCTTTTCAAACTCTGTGGTACATAATGGTCACCTGGGAAAATGCTATAGTACAGGTTTTGGAACCCCATATTCACAATATCTGATTCAGTAGGCCCAAGGGTAGGGTAGACCAGAAATAGGCAAGTTTAACAAGCACCTCAGGTTTTCTGTTACAGACAGACAATTGAGGAGTATATTTCAATAGTTGCTCTGTGAGCCTTTATCATCAAGCCTTAACAAATATTAATTTTAAAAGATGCTGAAAGCAAGCCACTGGTACAGACAGGATGGAGTGGCATAATAAGAAGAGGGTCACAGGGAGAATGGAAATGGGTGGATCCTTTGGCCAAAGATAAATGCACCTACTTCACAGGAGCTAAGCCAGTATCTGAAGCATCATACAACTTTGTCTAGATACTGTGCACTAAAACAGCTACAAGTTTTCCTTACTTATATGTAAAAAAGAAAAAAGAAAAAAGAACCATCATTCTTAACATCAAAGATTTAATTTAATACAAACTCAACCAAGAACAGGAAGCATAAAAAGAAGATAGTGAAATGATTCTTTTCTTTTTCTCAATAATATCTTTACTAGGTTTTAAGTTATTTTTATGATAAATAGAAATTTGTTTATGAAGGTAAATGAGGGTTCTTTTCTACTTCCTCCTTGAGGAGTCAAATAATAAGATCATACATAAAGAACAGACAGAAGGTCTTGACAAGTTTTGCCTTTTGTCTTTTCATAAAATAATGTGAGAACCCAACATTTTTATTCATTGATCTAGTTGTGAGACATATAGTCTCCTTATCTGGAAACATTGATAGGTCCTTTCTTCTTTTTCTACAAAAATTTCTTTCAAAAGCTCAAGTTAAATATATCTCTTAAAGTCCAACAGAACAACTAAAAATCAAATAAGTTTTGGAAGAAAACTTACAGCATCTGAGTTACATTTGGCATACAGGAGCTTGCTAAATGTTATACATTTTTGCTATATGAACTTGGTTGCCCCATCTGTCCTGTCTGATACATGGCTTCATCTTCTCCATAATGGGGCAATGATGCTGGTACTCAAAGCAGTGTAGACAGGATCCACTGAGATAGTTAATGTACCTCAGAGTTCTTTATAAAGTCAAATGCTCACTACAAATATTTTGTGGTATATGACTAGGGTGCAGTTATATAAAATACAGGAAAAGGGAAAATATTGTGAAGATAGTTTCTGAAAAAAAATAAGAATGGGTTTGAATTCCAAGACAAAGGAATATGAACAAACAGAAGATGAGAGAAAATGTGTTAGCCAAATATATGAATGGAATTAGTGTAAAGAACATTGAGTTGAATACTGGCTTTGTTTTCTAGCTATTGGTGGACTAAATACACCAATCAACTCTCCCATTCAAAACAACCAAAATGCTGATATATGTATTTCTGTTTAAAAGAATTGCCAAAGTAGCCGGAGAGAAAGAAATCTTCAGTGATCAAAGTAAAGTAAAGCTCCAAGCCTGAGAAATAATCACTCTACTGGCTTTACTTGAAGGTTTATGCCAAACCTTAGAGACCTCAAACTTTGCTTTAGTGCCCTCAAAAGGATATATATATGTATATATATATATATATATATATATATATATATATATATATATATATATATGGCATTGAGTATTGCCAGATCAGCACATCCAATAAGAGCCCATACATAAAGCAGAAATCCCTAAGGGCTAAATGAAAAATAAATCTGCTGCAAAAAAATGATAAAGACTAAATTTATTTGTCTCATTATTTATCCTGAGTTGATAGAAAAATAATCTTCTCTGAGAATTTCTAATGACAGGACCGAATGTGTGTAAGTTTAAATCTATAATATTAATTCTTGTGAGGATCTTTAAAACATAAAGAGGAGAGTTTCATTTAGAATGGTTTAAGATAGTGCCCAAGAGAGGACTGACATAAGCAAACAAAAATCCTCTCTTTATTCTCAAGGAAAATGCTACTTTAACCCAGAGCACAAATAATCTCTAAGATTAATTTCCAGAGAAAACACTCACTGTCAAAAATTACAACTGCACAAAGAAAAAAGTCACCATTAATCAACACCATCCAAAAAACAGAATGACACAATACTTTAATATCAAAAACGTTAGTATATAAAGTGCCGACATTGAATATTTGAAACCAAATGAAGTCTTCATCTCATAAAAAGGAAAGGAGGGTATAAAGGAAAAATAAGCATCTCTTAAAAGGAACTAAATATGACTTCTAGAAATGATTAATATAATTGAAATAAAGTCTTATATTTTATTTAGATTAGATACAGTTGGAGAGCGAATAAATGAAGAGGAAGATACTTCTGTATCTTCAGTGTTTACTTTTGTAAACACAGCACAGTGAGGCAAAGAAATGAAGAATGTGATAGACGTGATGGAGGACAATATGGGAAGTTCTAATATATATCAAAGCCAAACTCAAAAAAAAGAAAGAAAGAAAGAAAGAAAGAAAGAAAGAAAGACAACAGGGAACAGGGGAAGATAGTGTTCAAACATTTCTAGCATTCAAAATATGGGCAACATTTGGAAAGACGGTTATTGAATCCAAGTAGCCTAATAAAATCTCAATCATGAAAGCAAAATGAAAATACATAAGGATGCACACGAAAACTATAGTAAGTCGATGGATAGGATGTGAGTGTAAAAGCAGCCAGAAAGAAAAGAGAAAGAATGATTATTCAACCAAATACCAACTTCTCAACATCAGCAATGGAAGACAGGTTGTATAATAATATAAATCAGTGAGGTACCTAAACAAAATTGATGTCAACTTAAAATTCTATAATCAGAAAAACTATCTTTTAAGCAAGAGAATGAAATAAAAAATGTTTTCAGAAAAACACCAACATTCAATAAACCAGATTCTAAAGGATATCCTTTGTGCAGAAGTTAAATGATACCAGAAGTTAGATTTGGAATGCCAGAAGAAATATTCAGCAAATAAATATTGACAAATAGGATTGTTTATAATGATAGCAATTATCCCTAACTTGTAGATTAAGAATAACCTTAAAAAAAACCGCAAACTAGGTTCTCTATCTTCCTCTTTTCTCCCTAGTGCTCTTATGATGCAGTTCATCGGAGTTTACATGACTGGAAGGTTCCCATCTGGCCCATGGTAGCCCACAAAATCAGCAGCACCTAGGGGATTCAACTTGCAGAAAATTTAATTACAAAGCAATTGAGCAAATAAAAAATATATAAAAGTAATGGAACTTAGATAGTTTATTGTCAGAGAAGAAAGTTATGAATACGGAAAGGAGTAAGCTAAACTTAACTTCCTGCAATTAGAGTTACTGGCATAAACTTTATGATATTTTATATTTTTATTTTTTAAATATATATATTTTTACTTTTTGTTTTTATTTGAGAGAGAGTGTGTGAGTCAGGGAGAAGGGCAGAGGCAGAGAGAGAATCTTAAGCAGGCTCCACTCCCAGCATGAGCCTGATGCAGAGCTTGATCCCACAAACCAGGGACCATGACCTGAGCTGATACCAAGTGTCAGACACTCAACCCACTGAGCCACCTTGGCACCCCTATAATATTTTAATATGTATAGATATGTATACAGATGCAGTATATGTGTGTATATGTGTCCATATGCAGATGTATTTCTTAACTTTGTCCACTACAACAAATCTAAAAGCATTAGTACCTCAAGAGAAATTAGCACAGTTGACATCCATATCCTGGTTTTCAAATACAATTTTCTGCTATAGGATATCAGCAGAGTTTGGAGAAATAATTGATTCCAAGGCTGGACTGGGGAAAAGTATAAGATGAGTCCTGGAACAGCTTACTGTGCCTTTAAGTAAGAAAGTACTCAAGGAATAAACTAGATGGAAAGGACTCCCACTGTTCAAACACATGACAATTTGACCTTCAAAATAAATAATGATAGCCATCGATTATACCTAATTAAATAAAAGAGAAATCCTGAGTCCACATTCATATATAAGTGACAGAACACATAAATAAATGACATAGAAAAGGCTTCATCTTACAGAAATGACAGCAAAAAATAAACATTTATTAATAATAAATATAAAATACTTATTAAGTTTACAGTGGAGAAGACTGGCAGACACTATTTTAACCAAGTTTCAAAATTTAGCATCTCCCGCAACAGGAAGGATTGATATCAGGCACCTATTGATAGGATGCACTGCAGTGTTCCTGTCATAGATGCATAACTTGCCATAGTTGCACAACCTTAGGGAAAATTCAGACCCAAATTGAGAGGTATTTGACAAGGTAGCTAGCCTGTTCTTTTTTAGAAAATGTCCAAGTCATGAAGATTAAAAAAAAAGACAAAGGAATTGCTCTATATTGAAGGGATTGGAGAGACAAGATTACTAAATGGAGAAAGCAATCCAGAATTAAATACTAGACCTGTCAAGTGATACTGGGAAAATTTCTTAATGATGTGGATTACATGGCATTATAGTATTAATTTCAACTTTAGGGTTTTGATGATTGCACTCTATGTGGGAGAGTGTCTTCATTTTTAGTAAGTGCACAGAAAATTTCTATAGGCATTATATCTACAATTTACAAAAGGTTCAGAATAGGAGAATGATTCGCTAAATAGGTAGGTTAAAATGCTGGTAATTTTGATATGGGAGTTCTTGGAACTACTCATGGAAAACTTCCGTAAGATTAAAAACATTTCAAATAAAAAAGCTTAAAACTGTGAGAATAAAAAAAAAAAACAACTAGATATCAGTAGTTCATAAGAGAGGAAGTGGAGTCATCAGGGTTAAGGCCTTTAAAGGACCTTGTAGTGTTTGGGAGGCAGGTCAATAGTGATTAAGTTTAGAGTTCCAAAGTTTGAAATGGAAATATATTAGCACAGCCACTTGGGAAAAAGTAACAACTTCCAAAACAATAAAAAGGGAAAAATGAATTGAGAAAAAAGTCATCCAGGAAGAATTTAATATTGGCCTTCAAAGGATGGAGATCATTCTAAGATAGGGTAAGTAAAAATAATGTCTTCTGTTTTGAGCAACTCTTAAGACTAGATATCTAGATATTATGAAAAAAAAAAAACTTTTTCCTACTTAGTTGCCAAGAAAATTGTGATAATGTTCTATATATTATATATCCATATAAATATATGGATAAATGAATTAATTTAAAGTTGTAGCCAAACTTCAGGAAGGCAGGTAAAATCCCTAGGAATCAAATTTGCAGAAGATATTAGAGAACTAAACACAAACACAAAAAAAGTAGAAAAAAGTTAACTTACATAATAGCTGAAATCAATCAAATTAAAAACACATTTACAATTATGTTTACTTCTTAATAGTACCAGATGCCATTAAGACTAAATAAAACAAACAAACCATATACTGGGAGAATATCATACAAAGGATTTTTATCCATAATATATTAAAACTTATGATCAAGTAACCAATGGATTAAGTTCTTTTCTTTTTTTTTTTTTTTTCAACGTTTATTTATTTTTGGGACAGAGAGAGACAGAGCATGAACGGGGGAGGGGCAGAGAGAGAGGGAGACATAGAATCGGAAACAGGCTCCAGGCTCTGAGCCATCAGCCCAGAGCCTGATGCGGGGCTCGAACTCATGGACCGCGAGATCGTGACCTGGCTGAAGTCGGACGCTTAACCGACTGCGCCACCCAGGCGCCCCGTGGATTAAGTTATTTTCTGAAAAAATAATCAATTTAATATTCTTCTGGAAAGAATGATCAATTAAAAACAGAAGGCATATTACCACTGTACCTGAAGAAAATGACATATAGAGAAACATACGACAGATTGTAAAAAGGTATCCACTGAATTTATTTCCAGTACATTTTAAAATTCAGAAACAGATAATTCCTGCAAAAATACAATTTATATAGCCTGCACAGATGACTTCCTAGAGAATTCTACCAATTATTTTAGAAGGAAGTAATGCCAATTATGCAGTCTTTCAGAGATTAGAAAATGATGAAATACATTCCAATTTGTTTGATTAGGCCACAATAAACTTAATTCCAAAATCTGACAATGTCATTATAAGAAATGAATATAAAAAGCCACTCATAGTTATACCTAAAATATAACCTGCATGCCAAATCCATAGATATATAAAAAAATATAATAAGACATGATGAGTTGTTTCATTCAAGCAATACAGAGTTTATTTCGAATTCAATAACTAAGCAAGTAAAGACCTCTGCTTCTAAGTAGGATCTAGTAGATCATGGCAGGCAACATTTCTGTTCCCCACTATACAAAGACAGACAAATTACAAAAGTATAAGAGTGTGGCAGGAAAAAAGGACAAGATGAATTAACATTCCAGAGAAGGAAAAACAATCCAGAAGTTTGTCCATGACTAAAGGCCTTCCCGGCCCCCCCATCTTTGTTCAGAAAAATACCTATTCTGGGCATGACCTTTGGATCAGGACTTGGTCCAGGTGGAGGATGATTGCTACTTGAGGAAATTAGCAAAGTGAGGGAGAGAGATTGTGAAGGATCAGAGTGACAAAACTGAAGACTTGTGAGTCCTCAAATAAAAAGCCAATTTCTCAAAAACAAAACAAGCAAACAAAAGTATTAATAAATTGTGCTCGGCAGTAGTCAAAAGAACATTAATGTGAGATGGATTAGAGCAAAAAACATTACTGGCAAACAAAACATAACAAAATAAAAGACACAACACAGAATTTATAAGACTGTTTAAGCAAGTGTTTCTTAAATTGGACAAAAAAATGCATTAACCATAGGAAACAACATTGATAAATTAACCTTGAATAAAATTAAAAATCTGTGTTCATTAAATGATATCATTATGACTATAAAAAGCAAATAATAGACTGCAATAAGATATCCAAGGATTTATATCCAGAATAAATTTAAAACTTTTCTACAGGCCAATAAAAAGACAACCCAATTAAAAAAAATAGACAAAATTTATAGACACTAAAGAAACAGAAAACTAAAATGACTAATAAGCATTTGAAGATACTCCACATCATTAGTTATCATGAGATAAGACAACACATGTATTAGAATGACTAAATTTTTTTAAGATTAAAAATACCAAGTGTTGGGGAGGATGTAAATAACTGGAATTTCTGGTGGGAATGTAAATTGGGACACCTTTAGAAAACTGGCAGTATCTACGAAAGCCAAACATATCTTATGAACTAGAAAATCCACTTTTCACTAAATACCCCAGAGAAATGAGGACATATGCCCATTAAAGTAATATATAAAAATGATCAGAGAAACCTTACACATACCAGTCTAAAATTAGAAAAAAAATCATTATCAAGAAGATAGAGAAGTTAATACCTATTCATATAACATAATATGTTATATAACATACTTTACATTTTATTATGTAATATGTATATTAGGCTGATAAAATGAAAAAAGTGTATGTATCATGATTTCATTGACATGAACTTTAAGAATAAGCAATCTAAGATATGGTGAACAAAGTCAAAATAATGGTTGCTCTGGGATTATATAATAGGAAGGGAAATTAGGGTTTGTGGTCCTGAGGGAACTGGATGGGAAGAATCATAAGTGTTAAAGCTCATTAGGGTCCTAAGAATATTAAATGAGAAAAAAAAAAGGATCTGGAGTTCTGGACATGTTCTACATCTTGATCAATTTTGTGATTTAGAAAATGTATATATGTATAAAACTTTATTGAGGTATATCCTTAAGATTAGTGTAGTTTATGGGATGCACATATATATGTATCATAAATATCACACATATCTATCTGTCTATATATACATCAATTTTTAAAACTCAGTTAAAAAACTAATCTAAAATATCTCAAAGGAAGAGTGAAATCTGTAGTTTTACAGGGGTTTGAATGAAAATATAATCCAGGTAGAGATGTACTGAAATAAAAACATGCAAGAGATAAAGTGATAGAGGGAGATATAAATTGAAACTGAGGATTCACAGTCACATTTCACCTGAAAATATAAACTGACTCTAGGCCCTTCTAGAGGCTGAAGATACCAGTAGATTTTTTTTTACAAGTAGAAATTTTGATATGTAAGATTTAAGCAAGGCTGACAGGAAAAACTGGAATGTCAAAAACACATACAAAAAAATTGTCAATCTCAAAATTTTTGCCAAACTTTCAATTGTTTATATCAAGAGACTAAACATTACTAAAAGAAAACTTTATAGAATTTAATCTCTCATATTTTTTCAATACTGAGGAAGAAAAGATCTGCCAGATATTCAAGTGAAAGTTCTTGAGAATAATTCAGTAAGAACAGAGACAAATCAGAGACAGATTAAAGTTCAATAAAACTGCAATCTGTCCTTGAGAAACTTAGATTCTGATGGATTTAGGTGATAAGTGTTCTAGTTTCATGCTGAATAGATGAAAGGATGAACTCTCACTGATGGATGATACCATCATCTGTACATTATATATATACATACATATATATGATATTCTATCATATATATATGATATTCAGAATATAATGAAAAATCAGACATATAAAAACCAAGTGATCAATAATCAAGAAGAAAAACATATAATTAATACCGACCTACAGATAACAGATAATCCAGATATAGGGGTTAGCATTAAAGGACTCTTAAAATCACTATGATTAACTTTTTAATATGTAGAGGATAAAATGGGAAGAACAGGTGAAAACATGGAAGATATCAACAGCAAATAGACATCTATTTGAATAAATTAAATGGATACTATAGGGATAAACATAATCCATCTGAAATGAAGAATCTGGTAGACATATTTACAAATATTGGAATACAAAATTAGATAAATAGAAAATTATAAAGTGAATCATAGAGGTAAAAAAGACAAAGAAATGAAGTGTATAACACAGAAATTGGGAACTACTGTAGAATGCACTTAAAAGTTCTAACATGAGAATTGGCTTCTCAGAAGGAAAGGAGAAAAAGAATACACAGAAGAATATTTGAAAAGATACTGGCCAAAATTGTTTTCAACAATGATTAAAAATGCCAACCCATGGATTTAAGAATGTCGATGAAAACCAAGCAGTATAGTTAGTAAGAAAAACCACCCAAGTCGATCTTAAAGAGCTGAAAACAAAGAAAATATTTTAAAAGTACCCAGAGGGAAGTAATAATTACCATACAAAAAGCAGCAATAACACGGATAACCAACTTTTTAAGAGACAAAAGGGGAAAAAAAGAACAAAAAGAAATAAAGAAAGAAAAATGGGAGAAAGAAGAATGATAAAACTTTAAAGGCTTGAATAAAAAAAAAAAAAAAAAAATGTCTAGCCTAGATTTCTATGCCCAGTAAAAATATCCTGCAGAATCAAAGGTGAAATAAAGACATGTTGACACAAACACTAAGGGCATTTTTCATCAGAAGGCCATCACTTAAGAAAAAGAGACACAAAAGAACTTCTTCAGCCAGAAAGGAAGGCAATGTCAGACAAAAACATGTAAATTTAGGAAAGAATAAGAGAAAGGTTAATAATATCTGAAAATAAAAATATCAAATCAATAATAAAAATACAAACAATATAATTTAAAAATAGGCAAATTACTTGAATAGTATTTCTCCAAATAAGATATGCAAATGGCCACAAGCACATGGAAGGATGCTCAAATCAGTGCCATTAGGGAAATGCAAATCAAAACTACAATGAGGATTCATTCCACACTCTCGTAAGTGGCTATAATTTTAAAAATGGAAAATAAGTAGCAAAGATATGCAGAAATTGAAAACTTTGTACATTGCTGGTGGGATTGTAAAATATTTAAGCCACTATGGAAAAAATTTGGCAGACCCTCAAAAATTTAAAGATAGAATTACCATATGACTCAGCAATTCCACTTCTAGGTATATCCCAAAAGAACAGAAAAAGATATTCAAACAAATGTATTACAAACATGTTCATAGCAGCACTATCCATAAAAGCCAAAAGGTAGAAACAACCTTCATGTCCATCAACAGATGAATAGATACATATATACATTAATGGTATATCCATTACAATAGAATATTATTCAGCCATAAAAATAAATAAAATACTAATACATGATAAAATGTGGATGAACCTTCAAAATATTATGTTAAGTGGAAGCATTTGGACACAAAAACACAAATATTGCATGTTTCAATTTATGTAAGATATTCAGAATATTAAATCCATAGAGGCAGAATACCTACTACTAGTGTTTGCCAGGGAAAGGAGAAGGGTGAGAGATGAAGAAACTGTTCAATGGGTACAGGGCTTCTTTTGGACTAATGAAAATATATGGTAACTAGAAAGAGGTGGTGATTGCCCAACATTATGAATACACTAAATGTCACAACTGTTTACCTTAAAATTGCTATTTTATGTTATGTGACTTTCACCTCAATAAAAACTATTTAACAAAATAACATTAAACTATAAACTATAATTTGTTGGGGGTGTTAAAATGCAAACTAATATAGAGCATTATGTATTATACAAACTAGTGCATGGTGCACAAAATACAAATTAATGAATGCCTAAGATGCATGGCAACAGTAACAAGATTGGAGGAGGAAAAATAAAGAAAAAATTTCTAAACGTCTAGCAGCATCAGGAGAGCGGTAAAAATAACAATTTTTAATTGATGGAAATGAATCAAAGATTTATCTCTAGGATAACTACTAGAAAATAGTAAAAAATGTATAACTGAAAGATCAACAGAAGAAAAAGGAGATTAAAATTTGATTAAATGGTAAAAAGACAAGAGAGGAGGATATAAGTAGTAAATAAAACAAGTTGTGTCAAATAGAAAAAAAATAGATGGCAGGTAAATTCAATTATATCTCTAGTTACATTAGATGTAAATAAATATTCTTAATAAAAGAGTGAGACAGTCTGTGAGTTTGAGTCCCACACTGGATAAGAACGAGCCTATTTTCGGGTGAGCCCCATTTCTCTCTCTCCGCCTTTGCTTACTTGTGCCCTCTTTCTCTCAGTAATGATAATGATAATAAAAATAATAATAATAAAATAATTAATGATAATAATAAATAAAAGAGTGCGATTGTCATATTGGACTTTAAAAAAGAAAAAAATCGACAGTTGAGAAAAACAGTCCTCCATGGCCCCAACCCTCTTATCTTTGCTGCAAAGCCAAATCATTCTCTCATCCTGAGTCCTTTTAACATTACTACCATGCAACTGGTTACCTCTTGGGGAAGTGAGACTTGTTTGCTGTTTGCTACAAAAAATGCTGAGCACCTGACCCTGGTTTTCTTGGCTACAGCCCAACCCAGAGTGTATAGGAATCATCTGGGCTGGCCACCTCACATACTGGGGCTCGTCTGGATGAAACACGTGCTACATGCAGAATCTCCTGATGTTGGTTCTGTTTGTGAGTGGTAAACTGCCTTTCTCCAAACCACTGAGTCTCATGATTTCTTTTAGCATCTCTGGAATTGTGGCAGCCACTGCTTATTATTTAACTGTTTAGTTATTTCCTTTGGTTTCTTATTATTTCTCATATCTTTTGGGAGGTTGAAAATCTCCCTTTACCTTAGTCAATGTAATTCATTATATTAACCCAGTAAAGGAGAAAAATCATAGAGTTGCTCAATTGATGAGAAAAAGCAATTTGATAAAATTTAACCTTTATTTATAAACATTTAGTAAGCCATGAGAAGAGGAGACCTTTTTTAATTTCATAATGGGTATATACAGAAAACTATAGCAGATACTTTATAGTGAAATACTGAAATATTTTCCTATAAGTCTAGGAAGGAGATAAAGATGCCCACTATTACTCTTTCTTTAAACATTGACCTATAAAATCTAGGCCCTATAATAAAGGAATAAAAATACAGAAATGGGGGCACCTGTGTGACTCAATCGGCCAAGCGTCCGACTTCGGCTCAGGTCATGATCTCAGGGTTCCATGAGTTTGAGCCCTGCATTGGGGTCTGTGTTGACAGCTCAGAGCCTGGAGCCTGCTTTGGATTCTGTGTCTTTCCGCCGGCTTCTCTCTCTCTCTCTGCCCCTCCCCTGCTCATGTTCTGTCTCTCTCTGTCTCTCAAAAATAAATAAAAACATTAAAAAAATAAAAAAATAAAAATGCAGAAATGATGAATTCGAAAATAAAAATCATAGTATTATCATATTTTTTCTAACAAAATCCAAAGGAATCTCTTTATTTATTAGAAATAATATGTTTATTGATGCTGCTGACTATTAAAGTTAACATATAAGAATTAATTTTATTTCTTTATACTAGTTACACACACTTAATGAAATTAAGCTAAAGATGCCAGCTTAAATAGAAGCAAATATATCAAATATCTAGGAATCAAACTAATGAATTATGGATAAGACATCTACACAGAACACTATAATGTATCTTTAGAAAAATTGAAAGAGACTTAAGTGGATAATATCATCTACACATGAATTGAAATACGCAAATTCATTTATAGATTCAATCCCAAGTAAATCCCAAATAAAATCAAAACTTTTTAAAAATTAACAAATTATATGTAAAATTTTGTGAAAAGGAAAAGGAAAAAGAAGTGCTCTATCTTGAAGATAAACAAAATGGGAGGAAACAATGATTTATTATAGTGATAATAGGATTTACTATCCAGCTGATTTGAAACAGGTTGATATTGGTATAAAAATGGGCAATTATGCCTCTGAATGGAATAGAGTCCAAGAATAGAACAACATATATATGGAAACTGAATTGAAGATGAAATTTATTGCTGAGCAATGAGTTAATGCTTGTCTTTTAAAATAAACATTACTTGCTCAGGTGGAGGGTGATCATATATTTTATTATCCAAATTAGGGCAATTTTCAGTGAAAGAATACTATTTGATAATTCCACCAGAGCCACAGGAAGCTAGGACAATGAGATATATGAGTTAAAAACAAACACACGATTCCCTTTCTCATACAATTAGTAAAAAGCCAGCTTAAGAATATTAAAAATTAATACATGATAGGCAAGGGGTGCCTGAGTGGCTCAGTCGGTTAAGTGTCTGACATTAAGGCTCAGGTCATGATCTCAGGGATCCATGAGTTTGAGCCTTGCGTTGGGCTCTGTGCTGACAGCTCAGAGCCTGGAGCCTGCTTCAGTTTCTGTGTCTCCTTCTCTCTCTGTCCTTCTGCTGCTCTCACTCTGTCTCTCTCTCAAAAATAAACATTTAAAAATACATGATAGGCAAAACATTAGATTTCCTAGAACATAATTTCTTTACTACTTTGTAGCATGGGATGTTTCTTAACCAAGACAAAGGAAACAATGCCAGTATCAAGAATCAGCAAATTTGACTACAGTAAAATCAAGAATTTTTCTCACCAAAAGGTGCCATTAAGAGAGTACAAAGCAAAATATGAAAAAGAATGTATTTGGAACACCTAGTGCAGGCAAAGTGCTTATATTTGGGATATATAAAATATCTATACAAGTCAGGAAGAAAAATGACACCCAAAGAGCAATGCAGGCAAGACAATAAACAGGGACTTTACAAAAGAGGATATCCAAATGTCCGGTTAACCTATGAAATAGACTCAACTTTATTAAGAATCAGAGAAATTCAGTTAAAACCACAATGAGATGTCACTACATATTCTTTAGAATGGCAAAGTTAAAAAGGGTCACATAATCCATTGTATCTGTGGATGTGGAACAACGGGAAAAGTCTGATTGATGTAAATTACAGGCATGTAAATTGTTACAACCCCTTTGGAAAGGTGTTTGACATTATTTGTTAGAGTTGAGAACATGTCCAACTCTTTATGAGGGTAAATGGTTTTCTTCTTAATAGGTTCCTAGTGTCCTGACATACCAGGTTTGCCAGACATAACATGATAGCCCTAAATTCCTCTTTAGGCTCAGTGTAGGACTCCTGCTAGTTACAAGATTGATTTTGATATACAGACAGAAAATTGAAGATAATATTCTAGCACAAAAGAACAATTATGCACAAGGGTGTAGAGTTAGAAATTAAACATATTTTGCTGTGGACAATGAGGATCATCTAACCACAATGGAACCTTTATTTAGGAACAAAAACAAATTGATAAAAATATGATACAATATAGTAGTCCAGATTTTCTCCTAAATTTCTATGTGAACTTAAATATTTGAGTTCTTGCCATTAGGACAAATTTTCCACAACTATAAAAGAAATTCTTTAGACTATTTTTTTCCCTAGCTGTAGCATGCTCCAGTAGCTTATGAAACCTAATATTCTGATAACGATGAATACTTTCCAGATGGGCAAATGGCCAAACATTATTTTTCTCTCTCTCCATCATAAGTACCTTCTTGACTAGAGGAGGTAATGGTATCCCGGCAACAGATAAGCAATGCTCCATTTATTGCCAAAGATTATATTTTAATGAACTTTGGAAAAAGGAAGTCAAGTTGACTATAAGGTTCTTTGATTAATTTGATGAAAATCTATAAACATCTGACCTAGCTCATTAACACCTTAATGAAGACAGAAGAATCTCTTATGCTCAATTTCCAGAGAACAAGTGTTGTGTGTGGCATTTTGATTTTTCCAGCCAAAGAAAAATGAGGTCCATGAAGTAAAATTTGCATATCTATAGGTCAATGTGAATGTAGCAATCATCAAACAACTGGGATACTAAGGACCTCATGGATGACCTTATCATCCTCTTTTCTATTTCCCTTCCCTCCTTCCCTGTTTTATCACTGACGTGAAGTTACACAGTATAAGTCTACAACTACCTGAAAGACAGGTTCCCCATGGAGGTGGTTGAGAATGCCAAATATTTATTGAGTAATTACTCTTATTTTGAGAACACTGGAGTTGAGAGAGACACCGAGAAAAAAACAAAAACAAAAACAAACATAGATGATCTTTGGCCCTGGGAAGCTAGCAGATTTGGTTGATTACAATGACAAAGAGTTTGTTAGAAGTATTTTTAGACAGTTGATGGAATTTGGAAGAACACTGTAGAACCAGTATAGAACCAGGCTCAGTTATAACAGGCAGGACCACAACCAGATGCTGAAGTGAATTCCCCTGTTTAACGGACTAGGAATTCCACTTTGAAGTCTCTGATTCTGTTACTTCCTGATGTTAAAAAGAGAACTCCTTTCAGGTCGCTCCTGACTCCTAGGTCAGTCTTGAGCTCCTGAGTCAAAATCTTGCCTGCGTATCTGATGGGTGGGATCTAGTGCACTTGTCCAGGCCACAAAGGCAAGGGAATTGGGAAAGCAGATGATCCAGTATTTTTATCTTCTATAGGGGGGCATATTTTCCCTCACTAAGCCTCATAAGGTAGGGGATTCCCCAAATAGAGAAGGCTGTTAGATGCCTCAAAGGGAAAATGTTCACAGCATATTTACAGCTTACACTCTGCTAAGCAGCAAAGACAAATGCCCAGGCAATGTTGCAACTGTATAGAAACTGCTATTAGAAGAAAAATAGAAGGACTTACTCAGACCGAGGTAGTAAAAGAATAACACCTGTGGTAGGGAACAGGTAAAGCGGACAAGGAAGAAGAAGAGTATTTGCTAGATAAAAAACAAGAAAGAACATGAACAACAAGTGAAGAAGTCCCCAAATTTGCATCATTCTCTGAACATGTTACATCTATTAAAGAAGAAGCAGTTGGATATTAAGATGCACCCTAAAGGACAATTGGTATTGCAATAAAAATGGAAATGGGCTGGAAATTCACATGTGGTAAGACCTACCAAGAGCTACAGCAAACTGAAACTGATCAAAAGAACAGATTTTGCCTTCAAGAAGTTTATTTCACCAACACAAGACAGCAGGGACCCTACCTAATTTTACATGAGAATTCTGTTTCTTGAATTTCATATCTATTATCTCATCCTTATCTTCTTGCTATAATAAATTATTAGATCTTGTCTTTTTAAATGTTTACTTTGAGAGAGAGAGAGAACATGAATGACTAAAGGAGGGGAAAAGAGAGAGGCAGGGAGAGAGAGGGAGAGAGAGAGAATCCCAAAGGTTCCACACTGTCAGTGCAGAGCCCAATGTGGGGCTTTATCCCATGGCCATGAAATCATGACCTGAGCTGAAATCAAGATTTGGACACTTAACCAACTGAATCACCTAGGCACCCCTCAGATCTTGTTTTTACATATGTTTCTATTTCTAAAACATTCCCTGACTCTGAATGTCAAATCAATTCTCACTCAGTATTTTGGATATTTCTTCAATTAGGAGACTTTTGTGGATTCTTCTATGGGGTCCTGACTGGGAGAGTTACTGCTTTTTTATTATGTGACCAAGAATGTTCCTGAATTTCAGTTCTGTTAGAATTTTATCAAGTGGGGCATGAGAGATGCTAATGTGTAAACTGATGATCTGATTTTTGCAAATTTATGTGATAAATATCTGTGGTATAGCCCTTTCCAGTGGAGACTCTTAAAAACTGTACACTTTGAAGTCAATATAGTTTTAGGGACCCAACACCGATACTGAAATTTTTTGGCAATGGTGCTTGCCTGGTGACTAATTTTCTAGGCAAAATACTTCCTTCATCATTTTAGGAACATATAGTCACAAATGAGTTTGGCTGTTTTATTTTCTCCCCGTTGTTAACCTAGCAAAAAGAAGAGTGTTTATAAATTGTCTATCATTTTTCTCCTGATAAAATGGACGAATCTAGGAAATTTGTATCAAGAAGGCTAAAGCAAGTATATAAAACACCATATTAATAGGATGTAAATTACCTATCTATCAAGTTATTAGGTTAAATGACACCTGGGATAGTAACACTGACATAGAATTGATTAGCCTGATATAGACTGTTTAAGAAAATTACATGCCTGAAGAAGATTATGTAACATGAAACAATCTTTTAACAGAAGGAGTCAAACTTTTATCATATGAACCTAAAATTATCTGCAAAATACTAGAGTAAAGCCTAGAAGAAAATTAATGAAATTATGTATCAACCAGTCTAATTCTTAAGTTGACTTGATTAGACATGGACCAGAGATAAATAGTATTTAATTCAATATTAATAGAATAAAAGAAAAATAATAAAATGAATAAATAGATTCACTCAACAAATATTTACTGCCTAATGTGGCTGCATATACCACAAAATTTTAAATGTGATGAGGTAACAGGATAAATATATGCATTGATGCTCTAAAATAATTTAAGTAGAAACACACTTAAAATGCTGTTCTATTGCCACAGTAATGGTATGCCAGAATTTAGTCCTTAGTACTCTTATCCATTTACATACACTTACTTGGTGAGCTCATCTCTTCAAATTTAAATACCATCTGGAAGTTTACTGTTCCCACATACATGGCTACAGAACAGACCTTTCTCCCAAATGAGATTTAAAAATCCAAATACCCACTCAACATCTCTTCTCAGTTGTCTAACAGACACTTAAAAACTTAACTGGTCTCACAATTATTCCTGCCAAGTTTGTATACCTGCATTAAAGGATAATTTTCAAAATAAAAGTGAAAGCATGACTTTAGTAGGGATATAAAATAACCATGTGTTAAAGACTGTATTTAGCTCATTATTAATCAGGTAATCAATAGGATGTTACAAGCAATTCCTAGGATAATACTAACAGCAGACACATTAATAGATCAGGAATGTTGAAAAGAATGTGCAAATGGAGGCTTAACTGTTTTCTACCTGTGTGGAAAGGAAGTCAACTGAATTTCTACTGGATAGAGTTTGGGTGTCTACAGATAAGAGTGATTTTATATTGCTATCAGTCATATACAATTTGCAAAGTTCTAAACTCGCTTAAAACCATTAAAGGGCTCAAATCCATCCACAGAATCAGAATCCGATGACCTGGAGGGATGTTTTCTACACAGTGCATAGTTAAGAATGAGGGGGGAATAATGACCAGATATATTGGAAAAACAGAACTTAGCCTTCTCCTGTTTTCAGCAAAATTACTGAAACATTCACTTCAACAAGGAAAAAAGAAAAGATTAACTTTGGAATGTTATGGGGCACAAGAAAACAAAAGCAAAGAATTAGTAAATCAATTATGTAGACCTACTCAACTATGAGTGTAAAAAAGTTAATTAGTTATGTATTAGAAATTTAAAACTAAAACTATAGATGGCAGTAAAAAGATAGACAGGTTTTCAAAGGGTAGGTGAAACATGCTTAGGCTTCTGGTCCTATTCAAGTGAAGGAATTTAAATTTTTAGAAGTATGTAACTAAAAATGCAGTTGATCCCTGAACAATAGGGGGCTTTGGGGTGCTGACCCCTACATAGCTGAAAATCTACATATACCTTTTGATTTCCCAGAACTTAACTACTGATAGCCTATTGTTGACCAAAGTCTTATTGATAACATAAATGACTAACCCATATTTTGTATACGTATTATATACTGTTTTCATTCAAAAGAAAATGTTATTAAGAAAATCATTAGGAAGAGAAAATGCCCTGACAGTACTGTACTGTATTTATTTATATAAAAAAAAAGAAACCCGGGCTGCGTGGGTGGTTCAGTTGGTTAAGCTGAGCTCCAACTTCAGCTCCGGTCATGATCCTGCGGTTCACGAGTTCAAGTCCCATGTTGGGCTCTGTGCTGACAGCTCGGAGCTTGGAGCCTGCTTCGGATTCTGTGTCTCCCTCTGTCTCTGCCCCTCCTTAACCTGCACTGTGTGTCTCTCTCTTTCAAAAATAAATAAACATTAACAAACCTTTTTTTAAATAAAATAAAAATTTAAAAAATCCACAAGTAAGTTGACCCACACAGTTCAAACACTTGTTGTTTAAGGGTCCACTGTATATATTAAAAATTTTAGTGCTAAATAATTAAGGTAATTTGACTAACTAAAAATCTATTGTTACTAAATCAAAACAGAATTAAATACAGTACACAGAGTAAAATACAGGAAAAAAAAATTCATCTGAACATAGGAAGGTAGAAAAAAAAAGAAGTTAAAGCAAAGGAAAACAATTCAAAATAGAAAACACACCAAACAATAGTAGAAATAAATTAAAATATATTAATAATAACAATGGACATATAGAGATTAATTTGTCCCTCCCAAATGATTTAAAATTTCTGCCATATACTGCATAATGTCACATCTGAAATAAAACCACACAAAAATGTTTAAAATCAAGGCATAGAGAGAACTAATCTATGAAACACTGACCTAAAAATGTTGATGCAAAAATTTTAATAACATGCAAATGAGAACTTAAAGCAGAATTCCTTAAAATGAATGAATCATATTACATAATAATGAAAGAAAAAATGTACAAAGAAAATATCATAATGTAAACTGACAAAATAACATACAAATGCATAAGGCAAAACTGTCAGGATTATTTTACAATTAATTTAGTAAATCCATTTTCAAATTCAGAGACTTTTTAAATTCATTTTTATTGTAAACTGAGAGTTCTTGCTTATAAACAATTCAGCAAGTAAATAGAAGACTTGATTACCACAGTTAACAACCTTAATCAATATATGTGTACATATGGCTAATTTACATAAATAGATTACATAATAGATTTCAAAAGAAATCTCAAGCTATTTCAAATAATTGATAGCACATATACCACACTGTCTGTAAATCAATTAAATTTGAAATTAACAATTACGTTTTTTCCCCCAAACACAAATGTTTGCAAACTTATAAAAACATTACTAACTAACTTATGGGTTAAAAAGAATATCAAAATGGAAATTACCAAATATTTAGAAATGAATGAAAATGAAAGTACTAAATAAGAATACTTGGATGCAGCTAAAGTCATTTAAAGGTAAAAGCACAGCTTTAAAAGGTGTATGCATTGACTTCAAGAAGCTGGGAAAATAACAGGATAGTTAAACTGGGTAAGAAAATATAATACAAAGGATAGGTGTGGATTAATGAAATTTAAAGCATAGAAACAATGGAAAGGAGAAAACTACAACCAGCTTCTCTGTAAATGTAAATAAAAATATGTATCCTTCTACCCACAAAATTCATGGTAAAAGGTACAAAAAGACAACATTAAGAATGAACAAATAAACATAAACAAAAAGAATGGAGTATTTTTAAAATACAAGAGATATAATAAATCTTTATGTGAATTTGAAAGTTTACATTAAATAATTTATTGTCTAACAAAGTAATAATTATCAAAATTAGTTTGAGTAGGGATAGAAACTCTTAATAAAGTATAAATATTTATGAAATTAGACCAGTAATAAAAGACACTTACTTAAAAAAAAAAAAGAAAAAGACAACAGAAGTAGATGGTGTGACTAATGAGTTTGAACACAACTTCAAAGCAGAGACAATGACTTTCTTATTGAAACTCTCTCAGAGTTAAAAATAGACGGACATATATCCAAATCATTTATCAGGAGTGTATATTTTGATTGTAAAATTTAAAAAAAGGACTATGCAATAAAATAAAACTATAGGCAAATATTACTTACTAACATAGATGCAAAATTCCTAAATAAAATTCTAAGAAATACTTTAGTATAATGAGAAATGCATCATGATTGAGTAGTATATCTTAGGAATCCAAGGGTGATTCATCACCATAAAATGTATTTACATTACTTGCCATAGATAAAAACAGAAAAGAAACATGGTCTTTTAAAGAGATAGTCAAAGCATTTGAAAAATTCAACACTCATTTATAATTAAAAATGTATTTTTCTCAACTACCAGGGAACAGAAGGAAAAGGTTACAATGTGAATAAAAAAAAATCTCTACCAATAGCATGCATTATAGACTCAATGGTGACACTCTTTAAATATTCCCATTAAATTGAGGATAATAAAGAAAAGCCTTTTTTCCCTATCTCTAAGTAACACTGTATTGGCTGCTGTAGTCAATTCAATAAGAAATATGAAATGAATTCATTTTCAATATTCATAATCCAAGAGAACTAAGAACTATTAAAACCAGTAAAAGAAAATAGCATGTTTGAGAGAAAGCCAACACAGACATTCTTAGAGTGTACAAATAACCAATTTTTTAAAAAGTTAAAAACAAAAACTCCTTAAGTAGAAATATAGGGATAAGGTAACTAAGTATAAATTAAAAGATGTGTATGTTTGTAAAAATAAAAAAAACATCACAGAGTATAGTGGACATAACAGATGACTTATAACATAGAGAAATCCCTTATGGATAGAAAGTCTAATACATTCTTCCCTGAAATAAACTATAAGCTACTGTGACGCATCCTCTTGAAGCCCTCCCGAGATCAGAATTTTTGTCTTAACTATCCTCTTACTCAGAGTGGGGTTCTCAAGAGATGCTTTTGTACTAAGTGACTGTGTTCACATCATTTGTTGTTCTAAGGTCTAACCTAGTGCTGTGGTTACAGTTGAGTTATAATAATAAATATAAGCTTTTGGGGCGCCTGGGTGGCACAGTCGGTAAAGCGTCCGACTTCAGCCAGGTCACGATCTCGCGGTCTGTGAGTTCGAGCCCCGCGTCAGGCTCTGGGCTGATGGCTCAGAGCCTGGAGCCTGTTTCCGATTCTGTGTCTCCCTCTCTCTCTGCCTCTCCCCTGTTCATGCTCTGTCTCTCTCTGTCCCAAAAATAAATAAACGTTGAAAAAAATAAAAAAAAAATAAATATAAGCTTTTGATTTAGCACATTGCTACTTCTTATCTTTAATTAACATTGTACTTTAAGTGGAATTTATTTTTTTTTTAAATTCTCCCTTAAGCAGCAGTGCTCAAAACAAGTGGATTCGGCTACATGCAATTGTTTCTAAATAAGAGTTGAAAATTGTTCAAAATCACTGCACTTAGAATCCATGACTATGACCCTGAACACCATATATTCCTATATTTCAATATAGATTAAAATTAAACAATGATATTACCGTGTACAGTGATTGTAAAACCTAGAAAATATAGAACTTGAGTGACTTCAATTTTAGCTAAGTAACCACAAGATGTTATTTGTTTCAACTGTTTGGTTCCAGAGACATCTAAAAGCTACTCAGATCAATCTTAAAGACTGATTCAATAGACTTGCAATTTCAGGAATTTAGTGTGAAATGGAATTTTTGTGAAGCTCTGCCTAGCTTTTGTACACACTTCAGAATTGTCTCAGCTACTTGTGTTATCCATTGTTTCACACAAATTTTAGAAATTAAAATTAATAAAAATGTTTTTATGGACTTTAAACAAAGGTAGATTAACAAATCTGGCTATGTTGTCTATTGAACACAATTAGGGGAAAGGTAAATTTCTATAATGTCATAGAAATTTGTATAAGACTCAAAGACAGAAATTGTAATGTTCTTATTGTTTACCAAGACATAGGAATATGTGGGTATAAATGTTTTATCTCTTTTTCAAACTATAATGTAGTTAAAATTACTGATTCATTATTTTTTTTCCTTTGTGGACTGTGATATTTGTTTCATTATATATATATATATATTTTTTTGCTTAATATTAATTTCACTGACATGATTATATACCCAAAGAACAGTCATTTTTTCCCACTGGCTGCAAATTTTTCTGGCCATTATTAGTATTTGTTTCATTTCTTGATTACTACTAAAAATAGTTTGGTATATAAGAGAAGCAAGATCTTAAAAATTATTCTCTGTATAAGTCAACTACATCTTTTGTGTTGCTGTTAGAAACCAGAATAAAGATGAAAGATGTTCCATTGTAATTCCTCTCCCTGAAATTGTTGTATTTGGACTTCAAATTCCAGTTCTCACACCTTTCAAATGAGTACATGTACACTCATGACAGATTAGGGAGGAGGCATCCTTTTCTCTAGTGTACAGTTAATAAAAACCGGTATTCAGGCAGCAGATGAGCTGAGAGAAGAGGCTTCAGTTCCTGGTGCTTTTTCAGTTTTTGAATCCAAGTCCTGTCTGAGACTCTTTTCATGAGAAGAATTTTTTAAAGTAATAAATTTCCTCATTTCTTCCTAAAGAGCTGGAGGTGACTTCTATTTCATGGAACCAAATGACAACAAAGGTACTTGAACTCCAAAGCCTAGAGAATCAGAGAATGGGGAATATATCTTAGAAATTCAGGGGAGGAAGCTACTACAAGAGTGGGTTTGTCCATGGGGGCTGGGGAGAGAGGAGACTGGGATGGGGAACCTGCACTGTGTCTGTCCCCTCGCCCGGATTCCTGTGAGACCATGTCTATCCCCATAAAGAGAAAAGTTAGTTTTTACAAAGAAATCTGTATGACAAGGAGCCCTTTGCAGTAACAATTTGAAGCCAGATGACAAAGTGAGATTTGGTCTGGCCACATTGTAGCCTACTTGGAGAGACACAACTGAATATTTGGCATCGTACTTTCACCTTCAGGCATTACTTCCCATTTTTTATTGGTTAATATTTGCCTTTACATCTAGCTGTCTATACATTTATTCACTGGCAAAAACAAGTATGTTGAGTTGCAGCTATATGTAGTAAAATCTAAATCTAGGGTAACACATTGCTCTTTTCTCCCATGGTTTATGCTTGTTCCAAAGATCTTATACTCTTTCCTAGTAATAATGCTTTAAGGTGTGATTAGTAAACAACTAAGTTGACTTTCTTCTAAAGCACAGCACACAAATTTGAAGGCATAATTTTTTTTTTCCCCCAGAACTTACAAAATGTACTTTATCCCTTACTGACAAGGGAACAAAGGATTTCTATTTCTGGGCCTTTAGCTATCCTGTCAGAGAAGAAAATGCATTCACTGTACTGGGGTGCTGTCTGTTCTTTGGAAATAATAAAATTAAAAAACCTAATAATTGACTAAAGTTATTTATTGAAATATATGCCTGAATACACAAGGACCAAATTCCAAGCATGTTGGACTTTTTCTATATTATTGTTTTTCTCAAGAATAATATAAATTTTTAAATAAATCAGCCATTTTTCTTATTTCACTTAACAATAGAAAAAATGTATATATCACTTGATCAGTCATGTCAGTAAAGATGTGAATGAAGCCAGCTAGTGTTAGATGCATATAGGAGTATAAAACCAATATTGGCTACAAGTTTTCCTCTTGAAAATGTAGGATTTTGATGAAGGTGAAATTTGATAGCTTTAGTTGCTCACTTAAATCTGCTGTGTTTCACTGCTCCTCTACCTTTAGACCCAAAGTCATTTGGTCAGTGTTTAATCATTGTCAAGTTAGGGTGGTATGTTACTACCTCATGTAAGTTCCATGTTTTTAAGTATTTTGCATCTAATCCCTGATTGCAGAATTAAATTCTTTCTTTTTCTTTCTTTCTTTCTTTCTTCCTTTCTTTCCTTCTCCTTCCTTCTTTCCTTCCTTTTCCTTCTTTCCTTCCTTCCTTCCTTCCTTCCTTCCTTCCTTCCTTCCTTCCTTCCTTTCTTCCTTTCTTTCTTTCGATAGGATTGAAGGAGAGTAGAAGGGAGTTTTGGGGGAGCGGCAATTTTCTTGATGCCCTTAACTATTATCTATTCTATTCATGCATGAGGTTGAATTTCAGTGAGATGCTCAGTGATGCTGGGGGTAAAGAACAAGCAGGTGGTTTTTGCTTTCCGTGGAAACACACTCAAAGCATAGAAAGGAACAGAGAAATGACATGGTGAAGGTGATCTAAAAAGCAGTGGTCTGAGGCGCCTGGGTGGCTCAGTCAAACGTCTGACTCTTGGTTTTGGCTCAGGTCATGAGCTCACGGTTCATGGGATTGAGCCCCATATTGGGCTCTGTGCTGACAGGGGGGAGCCTGCTTGGGATTCTCTCTTTCCTCTCTCTCTGCCCCTCTCCCTGCTCGTGTTCTCTCTCTCTCTGTCACAAAATAAGTAAGTAAATATGAAAAATCAGCAGTCAAACAATAAGAGCACTCAGAAAAGGAAACTATTAATATTTTGGCTTCTTCTAGTGAAAATGTAATCTCTTCTCCAAGCCCCATTGCCTGCATTGAGCCTGATGCATAGGAAGCTGCTCACATTAGATTTTAAGGACATGGTCTCTGCAACTGCAAACCTTTCTTTCTGCTTTGGCTTCTGAAAATTATACCATCTCACTCTTCAAATTATAAATCTTCATGGTTAATTATAAAAAGTAAACATTAATCTCCATTTAACTACTATTACTCATCATTCCTTTAAGTGACAGTAAAAGACTATGAAGCTAAAAGTTTAAGCTGAAAAAAATCCACATCTTTGGTCCCTGGTAGGATTGGAACAAATGAGCATGTTTTGAGGGAGTGACAGAAATGGGTCAGAGGTAATATCCTAGTTTTCTGGGGTGTATGGAGCCATAGAAAGGAGAAGACTACTGAAATATATGTAGAGGTTTTTGAATAATTTTACAACTTCACAGTTCTACCAAGAGATGACCTTGTGTAGTCTGACCTTGTATGATCTGTATTTCTTTTGAACTAAAGACATACTTAGAAAGCAGAGTCATCTAGTTAATTTGCTTCCTATAATGAATGAATGAATGAATGAATGAATGGTTATTTAAAGATACCAGAAAACCCCTTTAATTCATTCACTCACACACTTTTCAAAGTATTAGCTGAATATGTTTGGCAGTATTAGTCAGTTGATTTTGAGCTGAACATACTGGGGCACCAGGATACCCACATGTAAGGACCTTGAAAGAGAAATTCATGCTAAAAGGATTTTATTTGTAAATCAGTTAAAGCTTGTAAATTTTATTTCAGAGTAAAAACTTATTTTTCAGATAAGAAAATAAAATACACAGCTGGAAATGTAACTATATTACTTGTTTGGGAAAACTTCGTATCTTCATAGAAATTTAGACATTTCTTCTTTCAACATTAAGGGTATTTCCCAAACCTAAAATTCTATACTTTCACCAGATGATATTTTATTTTGCTTCTCTTGGAAAGAACATATCTATCCCACTAGGCTGATAATGGCACAAAATGACATAATTTGTTGAAGAGTGAGAAAATGGCTCAAAACCATTGCCTCAAATTCCATCATTAGAGTTATTTGTTTAAAGGCATTGTATTTAATATAAATGGCAATACAATAATGATGTACATGGTAGTGGTAAACTATCAAGCCATTGCTTATCCCCTGAATCTTGCTGGAAAATATCAAATCCTCTCCAAAATGACTCCAGGCTAAAGCAGTTTTGAACAGGGAATAGGGTCAGTTTTGGTGTCGAGAAGTGCATGAATTGAGAGGGTTTCAGTTCCCACATAATCTTCACTGACTCAGTACTATACCCCTGAAAAATCTTTTTTTTTTTTTGTTTCCAAACAGGAGTAGTTTGCTTTTACTTTTAATTTTTTTAAATGTTTATTTATTTTTGATAGAAAGAGAGAAATGGCGCATGTGTATGCACACAATTGCGCGTGGGAGTGGGAGGAAAGGCAGAGAGAGAAGGAGAGAGAATCCCAAGCAGGTTCTGCACTGTCAGCATGGAGCCTGATGCGGGGCTCATCCCAGGAACCACAAGATCATGACCTGAGCCAAGATCAAGAGCCCGAGTGCTCAACAGACTGAGCCACCCAGGCACACCAGTAATTTGCTTTTAAATAAATCTCTGAGTTAAGTCCCAGCTTCCCTTTCCAGATTTCTGCCCCAGCACGGCTGCAGCAGCCCCTAAAGTGGAAGGTCACAGATGAGCTGTCTCACTGAATAGATATAGACAAACTTCCTCTGCCAGCAGGCCTTGCACAGCCAGGTTTCCTATGAGATGACCAAATGGTTGACTGGGTGCAAGTGAGTCGGAGCAGAAAAGCATTCTAAAATGTAACCCAGATAAGCCTAGCGAAACGTCATTTTGACTATGGCTGCTCATGAAATGAGTTCTGGTTTCTTTTTTTTTTAATTTTAATTTTATTTTTTTAATTTGCATCCAAATTAGTTAGCTTATAGAGAAACAATGATTTCAGAAGTACATTCCTTAGTGCCCCTTACCCATTTAGCCCATCCCCCTCCCACAACCCCTCCAGCAACCCTCTGTGTGTTCTCCATATTTAAGAGTCTCTTATGTTTTGTCCCCCTCCCTGTTTTTATATTATTTTTGCTTCCCTTCCCTTATGTTCATCTCGAGTTCTGGTTTCTTGATGTTTATGCTGCATGCCACTTTGATGCTCACTCTGAAAGCATCTCAACTGAGGAGTCAAATCATTCTGAGAAATCATCCCATTTTATCTCTTTTTAAAATAACAGCTTTTTGTCATCTCATCTTTTAATTTGATTTATATCCCACCTCTATAGAAGTTTTTGTATTTTGGGAGGTCAGCAACAGCTCTCTATAGCATATTCTTTTTTCAGTCCATATTCTCTTCCCAGAGGTTGACAAAGTTAGAAACTCTTTCTTTCTGGATATTTCTCTTCTCTCTTTGTTAAAAGAAGTATTTGACAGAATCTTCTAAAACTCATTTAGGTTCTGTTCTTGAATTTAAGTACAAAGTCAACCTCTCACTCTGTGATTGCAGTTCTATACTGTGCTGCCTTGTTTCTTACCACCGAAGTTTCTCCATTGTCTGTTTTCACACATTTCTTTAAACATTTTAAAACTGCTGTCATATCTCCCCTGGACTCTCATCTTCTTAAGGATGCCCTAATTCCTTTCATTGTTTCTCACATGGCATGTTTTTCAATGTTTCTAACATCTTGGTCATTCTTCATGATCTTTGTGTCTATTACAGAGCAGCTTCATGTAAGGGTTAAATTATAGTGTAGGGCTAACGCTTAGCTTGAAAGATAACAACTTTGTTCTGACTGAAGGTCAAAAGATAACAGTCTTGCTTTTACTCTTGTAAATCATACTTCATACTCTTGTGAATCAGGCTTTACCAATGAAGGAAACAAAAGCTCAAAAAAAGAGCATCAGAGACAAGGTCAAGGAGATCCACTGGTTGCAATTTAGCAGCAGAAAGTCTAAAATAATCACCTCATTCGATAACTGTTTCTGACTCATCTGGCAACTGTTTCTAACTCATCTGGGAACCGTTTCTCTGTTCTGTTCCCAGATAATGATAAAACGATGTGATCGGCTTTAAAAATTCTGTACCCTGGCTGTTCGGGGCCACACTCTTATCAAGAGTGTTGGTCCCGATCGGTCGGCCTTGCCTCTCATTGTAATAAACTTTGTTGCGACTGTCACTGGTGCCCGTAGCATTATGTTTCAGGAGTCGTGTGGATGCAACACTCCAGTAACTGCATGTAACTCTCCTATGCAGAGAAGAGCAATACTTCCACACCCCTCCTATTCTAGTTTTTTACACACATACTCTTATGTAAACTAAATTTCTATTAACATTTTTTTTGTAGTCACAGTGCAAGGTAGATTAAAATTGAGGCTGCTGCTTCTTAACATGATGATGTTTTTACCTATCTCAGTCTTACTTTAACTTGAACAGCGGATCTTTTAAACTCATTTGCTATCCCCACATTTATCCCTGTTAAAGTTCATGCCATCAGATTCAGCTCATTGCTCAGGTTTGCCATGATCTTTTGAGATTTTTATTTTGTCATCTAACATAGTCATCCTCCTTTTCAAAATCAGGACACTGACTGGTTTTCTGAGCATATTTTTTCTTTATTGTCATACAGATTATGATAAAAATGTTTGTGTCACAGTGTCAAGAACTATCCTTAAGGTTGACAGCAATCTAGTAATAAATACTTTTTAAGCTTGGTTTATTCAGTTATTAATATCCAAGTGTAAAGAGGATCCATAACCTGTTCTTTTAAACAAAAGCTGTTAAATTGCTCAGTCAAAAAATAAATATGGGACTTTTCATGATACATATATGCCTAATAACCTGGTCAAAGTAGAAAATTAAGTGACTGATAAGATGTGCTTTCAGTAAATTTATGCTGGCTCCCAACAATCACTGCTTCTTTTCTTAAATGCTTTTGAAGAATCCCTTTGAGCTCATAAATCTATAATTCATGGAATTTCAAGCAATTGCCATTCTCCAGATTTCTAGAATCTCTCACATTCTCCATACTTTCATGGAGAGCGCTTGTGTTGGTTTGGCAGACTAATTTTTCAGTTCTCTCAGTAATTAGAAAATGTACAAAATAAAAACAAATAATACGGTGATGTCATGATCAAAGTGGGTTGGGCATTTCAGTTCCAAGTCAGAGGTGGATGCAAGTGTTTAGGAACCCTAATTAGAGACTACTGGAACCAAGTGTCCAGCCATCTGCTTTTGGATATCCTTCTATCTTTTGTCCACTCTGCAAAGAAAGTAAGTTAACCTGATTTTAAGGATCCCTGGGAAAATGTATTGCTAGGAGTTGGAGAAAACTCAGGTGATGTAAGAACTACAGGATTGGAGTTGACACGTTCATGACTTCGATTTTCATTAGCTCCAGTCCATTAAACAAGCATTTGCCAATGTAATACTGTATGCATAAAACAACTGAAATATTCATTAAATGGAAAAATGACTGAAGATGCAGGCCAACCGTTTCTCCCAGAAAGTTTTGCTGCAGGAATACAGCTCACCAGGGTCTACTGCTTTGCCATTCAGTTTAATTTTTTGAATTTAAGGTTTTTAAATATCTGTGCCCCATCAGGCAAATATATTTAAATGAATGTTTATGATGGAAACTATTTTTCCTTGGAGCAAACAGTTGAAATATTAGGTTTTCAAATATTTTTCATAGGAGGTTGTAACCTATACAATTCAAGTACACAACCTATACAATCACACAGGGTTAGGCCTCTTATACTTTAAGTAGAGATACTTCCTCTGATAAATCAGTTTGATTCAGTGTCCCACAACATCCTTTCACAAAAGAAAAACTGGTTATTCAATGAATGAAATCTATCTACCAGCATTGTACTAGACATTCTGAAGGGAAAAGCAAGATATTTCACTGCCTTCAGACTTACAATGTAATGGAGACATTAGATAGAAACAGATATTAGTATCAAACTAGGTAAAATAATTCAGTGGGAAGAGAATGGTCTGAGTAAAATTAGGGATCAATTTAAAATTAGAGGAATCATACTGTATTCATTTCCTTTTTTTAAATTTTATTTAAATCCAAGTTAGTTAACATATAGTATATAATGGTTTCAGGAGTAGAATTTAGCAATTCATCAGTTACATATAACACCAGTGTTCATCCCAACAAGGGCCCTCCTTAATGCCCATCACCCATTTAGCCCATCCCCCTACCCAATACCCCTCCAGCAACCCTCAGTTTGTCCTCTGTATTTAAGAGTCTCTTATGGTTTGTCTCCCTCTCTGTTTTTATCTTATTTTTCCTTCCCTTCCATTATGTTATCAGTTTTATTTCTCTAATTCTTGGTTTCAGCTCAGGTCATGATCTCTTGGTTCGTGAGATCAAGCTCCATGTCCAACTCTGTGCTGGAGTGCAGAGCCGCCTTGGGATTCTCTCTCCGTCTCCCTCCGTCTCTGCTCCTCCCCCACTAGCACAAACTCTCTCTCTCAAAATTAATGTTTATTCATTAAATAATTAAAAAATTGTCTATTTTAAAGATACAATATAATTAACTTTGAAATTTTTTCCCATAAATCTCCAAGGTTCTCTTCTACCCCTTGGTAATTTAATTCCAAACCTTTGGTCTTCTTTATATGACTATCATCTTGCCTTTTCCAGAATGAAATATGTGGACTTTTGTGAGTGACTTCTTTCTCTTAGCACAATACATTTTCGATTTCTCCATAGTGTTATATGCATCAGTAGTTCATTCCTTTTTATTGCTGAGTAATAATAGCTGTATGGCAATCTTACAGTTTGTTTCCATTCATCAGCTGCTAAATATTTGGGCTGTTTACATTTGGGAACTACTATAAATAAAACTGCGTGGAAATTCAAAGACAAGTCTTTGTGGGGATGTATGTTTTCATTTCTTTTGGGAAAAAAACCTAGGAATGAGATGGCTAGGTCTCATGGAAAGTGAATGTTTAAATTTTGAAGAAGCTGCCAAAATTTTGTCTAAAGTGAATGTTCTATTTTCCACTTCCAAAAGTGATATGTAAGAGCTCTAGCTTCTTTTGTTCCTTGCCAATATCCCACATTGTCAAAATCTTCAATAGGTATGTAATAGTATCTCAATGTGATTTGAATTTGCATTACTCTAATGATTTATAATTTTGCCATTGTTTTTATGTTTATTTGCCAAACCTCTCCTTGAATGAAGTGGGTTTTTTTTTAAGGTTTGCTATTTTTTAAAATTTTTATTTGATTAAATTTGGGTTCTTAAAGTTTTAGATATTTTTATAAACTCTAGATAAAAGTCTTTTTTTCAAATACGTGTTTGTCAAATATTTACTCTAGTACTTTTCACTACAGCTTGCTTCTTAGATAATTTATCCATGCTTTCAATATTCTTTCGATACTTAAAAACAAATTGACCATTATGTTCTGCCAGATTCTATTCAGCATAGGCAGAATCAAGTTTCTAGTCTAAACACCCAATTTATCCAGTCACCATGTAACCTGAATAGATCTCACCCTGACCTTGATCTCTAATCTTTAGGGTCTTTCTGTGATGTCCATGTGTTGGCCATTTGCTATAGCTTTAAAACTTGTTGTTTTATATATATATATTGTTGTTTTATATATATATATATTGTTATTATATATATATTGTTGTTTTATATATATATAAATATTTTATATATATATATATATATATATATATATATATATATATCCTGAAAAGGATATATATTGGAAAGGAGACGATAGTTTAAGCCTTGATCTCTAATCTTTAGAGTCTTTCTGTGATGTCCATGTGTTGGCCATTTGCTATAGCTTTAAAACTTGTTGTTTTATATATATATATATATATATATATATATATATATATATATAGTTGTTTTATATATATATATTGTTATATATTGTTATTATATATATATATTGTTGTTTTATATATATATAAATATTATATATATATATATATATATATATATATATATATATATATCCTGAAAAGGATATATATTGGAAAGGAGACGATAGTTTAAGCCAATGGGATGTCCAATCATTCATTCTATGAAAAAATGGGAAAATATGAAAGAAGTTAAGGAAAACTGAATTTTCCTCTTCATCTTGAAGATTACATATATATTTTTAATTGAGTAATTTTGAATGTTTCTGGGCTATAAAAGGAGAATAAAGCCCAGTAAATTATCATCAATATAACTATTTTGTTTTTCTACAAAGGAGGTTAAGGATAAACTGAGAACGTATGAAAGTTTTCATTAAAAAAAAAAAGATTGCAATTCCAGATAGCGTGAATGATAAAGTATCATTTGTTAGTTTCAGAGATGGAAAAATGAGAATACCTTAGAATGCTGTTTAGAACCTTGTTCCTATGGGCAGTGTCAATTGTGTTCCTCCAAAAAGATAGAGGGATTGATGTGATGATGTCATCAAATTCTAGGATTTTGAATTGTTTCAATGCCAGGAAAGAAGTTTGGCAGTTCCAAATTACTAACTTACTTATTTATTTATTTATTTACTTATTTATTCATTTACTTACTTACTTACTTAAGATGTTTCTTACAAAAGCTGGGTAAGAATAAGGAACAACAGGCCAAAATCATTTTTAGTGACATTTATCTTTAAATACTCATTGAATTAGAATCATGAGTTATGAAGGCAGTGGTGTGAAAGAAAATGCCTATATCAGAAAGTAACATTTTATAAAATGTTTAAACTACTTAGTCAACTTGACTCACTTTCTTATACTTTTTAATGCAGTAAAATCTCTTAATTGTTGCTATTTCTCCATATGCAAATATCCTAGTTATTCACTAAATAATTTACTAATATTAATTGATTGTAAAATGGGAATTGACTTCCTTCTCCACCACTTCCTTCATCTTCTCCCTCTATTCAGTCTTTCTAATGCCTTTCGCAGGATTTTTGCTGATGCTATTCCCTAATCAATAATGTTCTCACCTATTCCTAAGGATATACTAACCACTTTCTATACTTTATTCCAATCCTCACCATTCCTTAAAATCTTCCTTGTCTATCATAAGCTAAGTCACAACAAATTCATGCTGCTTTCCTAATTGTCAATTCTAAAGACATTTTCATTCCTCACCATCCTTACATTATCAATAGCATTTTAAGGTGTTACCACCTCAACTTTGAAATCATCTTCCATAATGACGTCTGTTGTAGGCATGTCATACAGTTTCTGTTTGTTATTATAACTAAAAGTCCATTTTAAGTGCCAACTTCACTGCTTATACTCCTACTTTAAGAGGCCTTATTAGCATCTGTATTTTATACTCCTTGATATTGACACTCTTGGTATCATTTTAGGACCTAAGATGTGTATCTTCCAAACAGCAGCCAATAGCAGGAGTGGTTGTATGGAGGGATACCCTGTATAGAATGTGGGAGCAAAAGTCTTGAATCAATATAAAGTATGATTTATGTAAGATCATCTCCTCTGCATACATTATCACACAATCTGTACTGGGTGAGATAAGTAGCAAAGGATTCATGTATCCTAGATTCTGCTAAATATCACTTAATTAGAAGTAAATTCACTTAAGCAGCTCTGTTACTACCCATGACTTCAAGCTGCTTAGTTTTTTAATGCTGGGCTTAAAACAGCTGAACACAAACCTAGGGGAAGAGGAGTACACGTTAAGTTTTCTGGCCTATAGCATCAACTCTAGTATAGGTGACATCAGCAAGAACAGAGAACCTGATCTTCTATAACCCAACAGAACCTGTTTCACTCCCATTCACTTCTTCAGTGTATGTCAGAGCAATGTATTACAAATCTCCAGCTCATGACAAGATTATTTCTACTTTTACAACATTTACTTTTTATTCCTCTCATGAGGAAAACCCTCAATTTCTCTCTTCTCTAAAAAATTTCTACTTATTCCTCAAGTTCTACCCGGAGTGTCATCTGTTTACTTAAGCATTTTCTGTCCCTTTGTTTGACTGTTTATGATCTCCCTTCCTGTGGGTGAAATCCTGTTGTGAAATCCATTGTATCTTCCTTTTAGCTGGGTATAATTAATGCTTTGTGAGGTGTTTTAAATTTTCAAATGGTGGTGTATTATCTCAATTAAATTTCAGTGTACTGAGAACCATGAACATATTTGATCTTTTCTTGTATGTACCAGAGCACAGAGAAAGAATACCAGTGAATTGATTGAAATGAATTGAAATCAATGATATAAGATCAACATGCCCAACAGTGACTATGTACAGAACACTTTCGTCTGCTGATTGGATTGTTCTTCAATACACCAGCCCTAATATAACCTTAAATCAACAAATATTCTCTGTTTGCTACTGGTATAAATATTTGATATAAGTTATTCTCCTCTCCCCATCTCTGCCCATTGGTAGTACACTCCCACACTGAGTCTGGACTGCATTTGCTTCAGCCAACTTGTTTTGGCCAGGAAGATTTGTAAAGTACCTGCACATCAGTCCTTTATCTGCTTTATGGAACCTGGAGACTGCCACGTGCAGAAGCACAGGCAAGCTTCTTGAAGGATGAGAGGTCATGTGGAGCAGAGTCAAGCCAACCCAGTTGAGATTCTGTAGCCCAACCAGCCTACCAACTGACATGGGAGGGAGGCAGTCCTAGACCATTAATTCCAACCAAGCTAACTCAGTCCTGGAGTCACTTAGTCCACCTTCAGTATCATGAAAAATAATAAATGCTTGTGTTGAGCCAATAAGTTTTGAGACCATTTTTAAGTAAAACCTGATTTCTGAAATCACAGCATGCAGAGGGAATTGGTTTTAAATTGGATTTATGGCTACCTAGTAGTTTTAGGACAACAATGACAAAATATTACATATTAGTCTAATGTTGAAGAGTTAGCTGTGTGCCCAGGATTTGAGGAGCATATGGAAGGATCCTTCTTTTCTGAAATGCATGTTCTAGTCTAGAACTGCTCCACTACAGACTACCTGAGGGAAGTGTAATATTACAAATTTAGTTCCACAGGTTGTACGGGTGAGTTTATTTAGTCAAGTATCTAATTCTTGAGAGAATGGGATATGGAGCAACCTCCCTTTCTATTTTTTGTAAAAGTTCACATAATATTGGGATTATCTATTCATTATGAGTTAGAACTATCTCTAAATTACTCTGAGCCTTTTATATATTATGCCAATAGATAAAATTTTCACAAATCATTCAAATCTTAAATTGCTTTAAGATTGACTTATTTAAAATTTCTACTTATACAGTATTTGGTAGGTTATATTCGGTAGGAATCTTCTACTTCATTTATGCTTCCAAATTCATAATATTTTCTCTATACTTTAAAATATATAAAATATTATATATGTGTGTGTGTGTGTACACACACACACACACACACACACATATATATATATATATATATATATATATATATATATATATATATAATTTATTTCTGCATTTTTGTTCCTTGGTCACTTTTGCTATAAATTTGTGTGTTTTAATAGATTTTTCAAAGAACACTTGCTTTTAGCTTTGTTGATTCCTTTCTTTCCTTTTAATTTAAATTTCATTAGCATTTATTTTACTTACTACTTTCGTTTTAATTCCTTTTATTTACAGTTTTTCTTCTAAATATCTTGTATATTTAGCTTAATTAATTTTTTCAGATATAATCCTTTTGGTGTAAAACTTACTTCATTTTGTTTTTAATTTTTTTTAATGTTCATTTATTTTTGAGAGAGAGAGAGACAGAGCGCAAGCAGGGGAGGGGCAGACAGAGAGAGACAGAATCGGAAGCAGGCTCCAGGATCTGAGCTGTCAGCACAGAACCTGACGTGGGGCTCGAACCCATGAACCACGAGATCATGACTTGAGCTGAAGTCGGACACTGAACTGACTGAGCCACCCAGGCACTCCTGTAAAACTTATTTCTAAATAATGCTTCATCTTCACTCCACAAGTTTTGATGTGGTATGATTACACCATACTGATTTTCAAATGTTTTCTAGTTTCTATCATGATGTAGTAATCTTTTTTGTTTTTCCTTAAGCTTTTAAGTCTGTAAGATGTAAGCATCAGTTTATAATCAGTGACTTTTCTATCAAAAAATATTTGTTTTTGTATCTTATCCTGATGTTGCTCACAATATGGAGCTTATTTGGTTTTTATTTAGAATGAAATGGAGTTACACATGAAGAATGGAATCTGAAAACTGTCTTTTTCAGTGTATCAAAAAAAGTTTTTGCTGTTTTTTTTTGTGTGTATTTATTTTTGAGAGAGAGAGAGAGAGAGAGAGAGAGAGAACACAAGCAGAGTGAGGGGCAGAGAGAGAGAGAGAGGGAGACATAGAATCTAAAGCAGACTCCAGGCTCTGAGCTGTCAGTGCAGCACCCTAAGCAGGGCTTGAACCCACAAACTCTGAGATCATGACCTGAGTGGAAGTTGGACACATAACTGACTGAGCCACCCAGGCACCCCTGTTATTTGTTTTTTAATATTTAAGGAGTGCATACTGTATGTCAAAGATTACAAGAAGTGTTTCATTTAAAAAATCTCATTACTTTTTTTTTTTTTTCATGTTTACCAGTTCATTAAAGGATATGAAAAACGAAACAAATCAATAGGTCCTGAACAAAGGAGTTTCTGTTTTTTTTAGAGCTTGGAGCCCAGCTTGGTGGCAAGTGGAAATGTTCTGTTTCCCCAAGTATGGAAGCTCTCAGAAAAAGCTACACAATCTCATTTCATCCTGTTTTGTTTGTTTGTTTGTTTGTTTTTAACATACATTAAACTGAGGCGTGGAAATGTTCAGAACCACTACATAAGCAGTAAGGTTGCACCTGGGGTTGAAATTCAAAGGAAATTACTCCAAAGACTTTGCTCTTAACCAAGATGTTACTTTATTCCTTCTCATAAACTCACTATGTATAAATATGTTACTGTTCATATACAGTTATCTAACTTTCTAGTTTTTGAAATAAATTGAACAATAAAATAAATTTTATCCCAGGAAGTAATAATGCAAGTATTCATGTGCTGTTGATATTTTTTTAAAGAAGTCTTCTTCTTTCTTTTAATGTTCATTTAATTTTGAGAGAGAGAAAGAGTGTGACTGGGGGATGGGCAGAGAGAATCCCAAGCAGGTTCTGCACTGTGTGTGCAGAGTCCAAAGCAAGGCTTGATGTGGGGCTCGAACTCACAAACCCCAAGATCATGGCCTGAGCTGAAATCAAGAGTCGGACACTTAACTGACTGAGCCACCCAGGAGCTCCAATTGTCCATATTTAAGAAGAAGATGTGTGTGTGTGTGTGTGTGTGTGTGTGTGTGTGTGTGTGATAAAGAGGTAAAGAAAAATAATTTTTCAAAAATTGAAACAGAATAGTAAAAAAAACTGGAAAGAAATCAAAAAGTAGTTGTATAACTTTGCCGTCAATATTATGAATGATTAGTGGACGTGGATAACTTGTTTGAGCTCATTATTCCTTCTTTTCACAATAAGAGGTGGTGATTAAATAATCTCTTAGGTTCCTTACAGTTTTGATAATCCTTGAGAAGCTCAGAGCGTTGCATCATCCTAGGCAAGATGACGGTGATATTCTGGGGAAGACACATCCTTCCAAAGACATTTCAAACTACACATACATATTAGCCTTTTCAAAAAATGCAGATATAGAGTTAGCTGTAAAAGGTAGTCATGAAAATGTATAATTTGAAGTCACAAGATTATAGGTTTTCAAAATGGAAGAGTTTTCATCCACAGGACCAAGCATAGCAACTGGCCCCTTACAAGGATTCAATAAATATTTTCTGAATTAAATTAAATGTTATTGGTTTCCATCAATGTCCATCAATTAATAGTCATGTATTATACTTTAGGTGTGGGATCACTGCCCAACAGCCAAAGTGCCAACCCTTCAAGGCAGGAGTTGTTCCCTACAGTCCTTTTCTTAACAACTAACAAGAGGGTGAGGAAAGCATTCTCATGGTTTAATTTGATCTAATGGGGAAAATGCATTTCCTTTTTAGATTTGTTGAAAGCAACTCTATTTGAGTAAAATGACACCTGTCAAGTTCCTTGATGGTTTCAGTTTTTCTGAAAAAATTACAGGCATAGAAAAGCACACCAGGCTGGTCCTAAGCACTTCAGTGTCATGAATAGTATAGCTATAATTAGTGACTTTTGCCTGGTGTTAACAAATGCCAGAGGGTATCTCAATCTCTGCAGATGAGTTCTCCAGGATTTAATTAGCTCTATCCTTCTATTCTTTGTAGAACTATAGTGTTCCTAATATACCTGGTGCTTGCTTCAGGCATGGGTCAAAGTATGCAGCTGTCAATTATTTAATATTCATGACATTTTTTAACAAATGAAGTGTGCATGAAGCCTGTAGTATTGGAAGATATAGAAGCCGTGCATTTGTGGAACAGATAGCCTACTTCATTGAATAATAATTTGAAAAACTCAAGACATAGGAAATTTTTTTCTTAAATCTCAAGATCTGTCTTTTCTCTTTGCTTGTAATCATCAGGAGAGAAAGAATGAAGTAAGTATTTTGGGTTTTACTTCTTATTCTCTGTTATCTCAGTATATCAATTTTGCACATTATTATAGGTTTCAATTTTTCATGTTTAAAATGGAGAATTGAACTAGCTGATTTCTAAGCCTCCTCAGGTTTAAAAGTCTAGGCTTTGAGGATGCTTATGGAAATTTTTATCGAATTCAGACTCATTCCTCCTTAAAATAGATTACTGGGAGGAAATTAAATTTTTGTTTATTATGATATACATATGCATGGAGAGAATGAAATTGTACAACTTTTTAAACTGTATAATTTTGGTTCCTTGAAAAGTTTGAAAACAAGTTTTATTATTATTTTTTAGCTATGCCAGTGACATGGGATACATAAAATCATTTTGGAATGAATCCCTGGAAGTAAGTTATATAGCTCTGAAAGTTATAGTAGTTTTTCCGGTCTTCAGGTTACATTTTGATGTCCTAAAGAAGGAATTTATTGGATATCCTAATTATTATAGGTCCCTAAGTACCAAAGTAAGTACCTCTTCTGTGCTTGTGGTGAATCTGGCTTCTTACACACTTGTTACAGTTCATTTTTAAGCTAATTCTGAATATTAGTCAAAAGGTTTGGCTAATTGTCATTGCTCATTTAAGCTAAAGTTAACATTTATTTTTTTTTTTTACAAAATGAACCCTTGATTTTACTTTCAGTTATCTGAGCAATTACACTGTTGGCATCAGAATGGAAAATTAATTTACATGGTATAAGTGTATGTGGGTACAACAGTGAACTTTCTTTACAGTGAACTTTTCTTTACAGTGTATGCATTGCAATAAGGCAATTTTTAATTTTTTTAACATTTACTAATTTTTGAAAGACAGAGAGAGAGTGTGTGTGTGTGAATGGGGAAGGGGCAGAGAGAAGGAGACACAGAATTCGAAGCAGGCTCCAGGCTCCAAGCTGTCAGCACAGACCCCAATGCAGGGCTCGAACTCACAGACTGCAAGATCATGACCTGAGCCAAAGTCGGCCGCCCAACCGACTGAGCCACCCAGGCGCCCCTACAATAAGGCAATTTTTAAAGTAATGATAATGACTCCAACATATGTAAATAGTCTATAGAGCTAGACATTGCATAGTGTATGGCAAATCACAAGCTTTTATAAATAATGTTTGTTTAATTTCAATTGCTACTGATAATAAAAATAGATATAGACATATATTGAAGCAGCATTATGGACATAGACATATAATTAACTCTATACATTTAAAGTGTAAAATTCAAAAAGTTTTGGCATATGCATACATCAGTGAAAGCATCACCACAGTTAAGATAATAAACGTATCATCACTTCCCAAAGTTTCCTTATGCCTTTTTGTAATTGCTCTGTCTTGCCCGTCCCAAACCTCTTCTCCAAACAACCTCTAAGATGCTGTCTGCCACTATAGCTTTGTCAGTATTTTCTAGACTCCTATATAAATGAAATCATATAGTACATACTTTTATTTGGTTTGGCTTCTTTTTTTCACTCAGCATTATTAATTGAAATTTACACATGTTGTGTGTAGCAATAACTTATTCTTATTCATCGCTGAGTAATATTCTACTATATGAAAATAGAGCAATTTGTTCATCCATTCCTTTGCTGATGAGTATTTGGGTCATTTCCAGTTTTGGGCATTCACAAATAGAGCTTCTCTGAATATTTGTATACCAGACTTTTAAAGATATGTATTTCCTTTTCTCTTGAATAATAACTATGAATGGTAAAGTCAGTTATTAGTTCCAGGGTTTTTTTTTTTTTAGTTCCAGATTTTATATATAGATTATATCATACTGAAATAAAGACAATTTTACTTCTTCCTTTAAAATTTGGAAGTATGTATTTATTTTCATTGCCTGATTACACTGGCTAGAGCCTCCAGTTCAATGTTGAATATAATTGGTGAGAGCAGACATTCCCATCTTGTTTCCAGTCTTGAGGTAAAATGTTCAGAATTTCACCATTAGGTATGATACTAGCTGTAGGTGTTCATAGATGTCCTTTATCAGATTAAGGAAGTTCCCTGGAATTACTACTTTGCTTAAAATTTTTATTAGGATTGGATAACAAACTTCTGTTAAATGCTTTTTTTGCATCAATCGAGATGATTATGTGTTTTCTTTTTCAGTTTGCTAGTACTGTGAACTATCTTGTTGATTTTCAAATAGTAAGCCAACTCTTCATTTCTGGAATAAACCCTACTTGATCATGATATATCATCTTTTAAATATTTTTTTGCTTCAATCTAGCAAAATATATTTACTTCTTAAAAGTACTGAATAACTAGGGGTGTGTGGGTGGCTCAGTTGGTTGAGCATCCGACTTCAGCTCACGGTTCGTGAGTTCAAGCCCTGCATTGGGCTCTGTGCTGAGAGCTCAGAGCCTGGAGCCTGCTTCAAGTTCTGTGTCTCCCTCTCTCTGCCCCTCCCTGCTCATGCTATGTCTGTCTCTCTCTCAAAAATAAACATTTAAAAAAAATTTCTTAAAAAGTACTGAATAACTACGTACCTTGGATATCACCATGAACATTTATTAAGTGCATGGACTACTTAGCTGGATTACCTGGATTAAAAATCCAGTCTTAGTTAAGTTACTTAATCTTTCTGTGCCTCAGTTTATTCACCTATAAAATATCAATAACAGTAATAACTTAGCTATATCATAGGCTTTTAATAGGATGAAATAAGATAATGGAATTGGGAGAGTAATTCAATGCCTAATGTAACAATTCAATGAAACATGTGCTAGACATGCTCAGATAGTATTAATATATTTTGAGTGGTTGTGATAAATCCAGACCAGTAATGTGTGGCATGTAGTCAGTGGTGGGAGAAAATGAGGAGAGACAGTTTGGGAATAATTATGAAAAGGAGTTACTGAGCCAGATGGAGGCATTGCTAAGAGCCAATGACGAAAGGTAAGAGGTGGAGTTGGGGAGGGGAATGGTTTGGAGTTGGCAAAGGAGAAAGATTCTGGGCTAATTCTGGAAGTGAAGAGCTGGGTGTCCCTAGAGTATATCTGTTTAGAAGATAAAGGGATTTTTATGCAGGAGATACCAATGGTCAACCAGGTAATAAGAAGCAGTTAATAATATCAAGGTCCAAATTCAATTCCATCCTTCCATCTACTCTCTTGGTACTTGACCTATAATGATCTTCATGGAGTTTCATTCCAAGGATCCCTTCACCAGTTTGGTGAAGCTATAGAATCCTTCTTCGCATAATATTTATAAATGCATAAATAAAATAAATAGTCTTAAAAATAATAATTAAAAAATTGTGAAATACTCTTCTATACACAGGCTTCCTTGGAGGGTTAAGGGTTGTATCTGTGGATCCCAGGTGAAGAAACGGGATAATAGGTGAGATGGAGACTGAAATGGATAGAAAATTTAAAGAACTATTATATTTCTTAAATTTCTTATTGTCAAGTGAAATTTACGTCTCTTCTTTCAGTTACTTATTTTAAGGTTTATATATTTATTTTGAGAGACAGTGCACAAGCAGGCAGAGAGAGATGGAATCCTGACACAAGGCTCTATCTCACTAACCATGACATCATGACCTGAGCCAAAATCAAGAGTTGGATGCTTAACTAACTGAGCCACCCAGGTGCTCCAATTTTTAAATGTTTTTAAAAAATCAAAAGAAATATGTTTCATAATATGGGGAAATTTTATCAGATTCAAATTTCAGTGTTCATAGGTTTTATTGGAACAGCACCACATTCATTTTTGTTTATATATTGTTTCAGCTGTTTCCATACCACAAGGACAAAATTAAATAGTTGTATCATCTGGCCTTTTACAGAAAAAGGCTGCTGACCTCTCACATTATGACCTCATATTATGTCTTATATGACCTCATATTATGTCTTAGGGGCAACTGGCTGGCTCAGTTGATAGAGTATGCAACTCTTGATCTCAGGATTGTGACTTCGAGCCCCACACTGGGGGAAGAGAGTAGTTAAAAAAAATACTATGTTTTAGTTTTATTTTCATACATTCTATTTTATCTATTATATTTTTTAAATTTTTTAATGTTTTTAAAATTTTTCTTTGAGAGAGAGAGAGACACAGAGCGCAAGCAGGGGAGGGGCAGAGAGAGAGAGGGAGACACAGAATCTGAAACAGGTTCCAGGCTCCAAGATGTCAGCATAGAGTCTAACTCGGTGCTCCAACCCACAAACTGCAAGATCATGACTCGAGCTTAAGTCCAATGCTTAACCGACTGAGCCACTCAGGTGCCCTTCTATTATATTTTTATTGTTCATTTCCCCCTCCCAGAATATAAATCCTTCAAGAGTAGGAATTCATCTGTTTTGTTCCCTAGTCTATTCCTGATGCCTAGAAACTGTGTGGCACGTAATAAGTACTTACTAAACATCCGCTGATTGAATATCTGTCACATCAATAACATGATATATGGAGCAGCTGAGATAAAGCAAGTACTATCAGACAGGGAAGAGATGTATCAATGTATGGATTTTTGAGAATGCCTCAGTAAAAGATCTTGATGGATGAGTATGCCTCTGCTAGGCAGAGAGGAGAGGGGATGCCAAAAACACCAGGAAATGAGAAGGAGCTTAGTTTGCCAAGGTAGAATTTGCATGGCTTATTCAGGAAGTAATTAGAAAGAAACTTAGAGAATACAGTTAAAGGTTTACTTGAGAAAGAAAGAGAAATACTGTTGGAAAGTGTAAAAGTGAGTTGAGATTATGTACAGCCTAAAATGTCAGGATGAGACATTTGTTTGAGGCCAACTTTTCAATGTCCTGACTCAGATCTGTTTATTTACACACCCTGGAAAGAAATGGGGGAGGAAAAGGTTACAACTCAACTGAGAAGATGTCAATTTGCCCTGTAGTTACTTGTGATTTGGAGCAATTCCAAACAAAAGCAGCAAATCGAAAGATCCCATCCCCTTTATTTTCTTCCCTTCACTTTAAGAATGCCAATTACAAGTGATTGAAAGAAAACATTTTCTTGGTATTTCCCCAGACCTGATTGTGTTACAAGTCTGGAGACAATCTCCAGGGCTCCAGCCGGGACACATTTACAGGATATTGAGTTTGAATTTTATGCCTTGTTTTTGCCATTATGTGGAGGTTACTTTGATGTTTATTATACTGCTGGATTGATACAAATTATAGTCAGATAAACGCAATCAACATTTTTTTACTAGTTGTTCAAATTGTGACTTGCCCTCAGTAGGAGACAATGGTAATTTCTGGTATTTTAGAAATTTGATGCAACTACCTGGCTTGACTCCCAAGACATTGAAGGGAATTTTTTATACCTTTAACCTACTTGAACTTTCAGTATTCGATTTAATATGCACTTGCTGATATCAATTGTTACCAGGTATAAGAATTTTAATAAAGGACATGAAGTGTATAAATTAATAGACTCAATCAAATTCACATAAAAAAATTAAAAACATGAAACATATCTAGTTGGCGATAAAATAGGACTACGTGATTATAAAATGGAGCTTGAGAATACAGCATTAAATTCCAACATACATATTTTATAATGCTAAAGCAAGCATGCATTTTCAACAGGGGCATATCACCTTCCAAGGGGGTGAAATTTATTCTTGGGGAGTGAAAAAAACCTTAGCTACTGCAGTGGGTTGTGGCCTCCTTATTGCCCAAAATATAAAAACAGATATACTGCATATCTCTGGTATTAAAATTTTATGGTTGGAGAAAAGAAGAAAAAATATTGTATAACGACTTCTTAGGAAGGGGGAATAAAAACAACAACAACAACAATAATAATAATAAAAGAGGTTCAAAAATACTAAAATAAAAAGATGGATGCTTATCGTCTTTTTGCCAGTCACCTTGACCTGCTGACAACTATATTTATAAACTGTGTTGTATGTATCTTCAAAGTATCTGAGTGTGTGTATGTGAGTGCTTATATGCTTACATGTTCTACCCAGGTGAGGTACATACTACTCAAGAGTAGAGGCTGAGCCTGCTATATTTTATGACCTTGTAAAAATTTATAGTTTATATGTATCTTAGAACAGCTAGATAGGGGGCAAGCCTGGGTGGCTCAGTCGGTTAGGTGATCGACTCTTGATTTCAATTCAGCTCATGATCTCAGGATCCTGACATTGAGCTCCATGACAGGCATGGAGTCTGCTTCATATTATCTCTCACCCTCTATGTCTACCCCTCCCCCACTGACTTGTCTATCTCTCTATCTCTCTCAAAAAAAAAAAAAAAAAAGCAAGCAAGCAAGCAAGTCTTATTGGTTAAAAATGATCATAAAGTTTAAGGTTTTATTTAATCCTATATTCTTCTTTTTTAATTTTTTTAATGTTTATTTATTTTTGAGAGAGAGAGAGAGACAGAGCATGGGCGGGGTAGGGGCAGAGAGAGAGAGGGAAGCACAGAATCCAAAGAAGACTCCAGACTCTGAGCTATCAGCACAGAGCCTGACACAGGCTATGGGATCATGGCCTGAGTAAGCCCAAGACAGATGCTTAACCGATCGAGCCACCCAGGCTCCCCTTTAATCCTATATTCTTATTTGACTTTTTTATCAATAACTTGTTTATAGATTTTCTAATAATCTGTAAAACAAAAGAAATACTAATTAAAATTCATCCCATCACACACTCTAATCTCGAGTAAAGAATCTCTTTGAAATATGAATAAAAGGTACACTATGTAATTTTTTACATACTGGCTTATAAACAAAAGAAATTTATTTCTTGGAGTGCCTGGGTGGCTCAGTCAATTGAGCATCTGACTTCAGCTCAGGTCATGGTCTCATGGTTTTTGAGTTCCAGCCCCGCAGCGCCTGGAACCTGCTTCAGATTCTGTGTCTCCCTCTCTCTTCCCCTCCCCTGCTTGTGCGCTCTCTCTCTCTCTCTCTCAAAAATAAACATTAAAAAAATTTAAAAAAAGAAATGAATTTCTTACATTCTGGAGAATGGAAGTCCAAGATGCCAGCATAGTCTGGTTCTGGTGAGGTCCCTCTTGTGGGTTACAGAATCCTGACTTCTCATTGTATCCCAACAAGAAAGAGGCATATTTGTTATTTGAATATTCTAAACCTCCATTTTTTCATCTGTAAAATGGATATTATTATATTATCAAATTTACAGGGTTGTTGTGAGAATTAAATGAGATAAGAGAATCAAAACTGTTAGTATAGAGGGTAACACGTAATAAAAGCAAAGTGAATAGTAATGGTGAGGGCGACGGTAGGGTAGAAAAAGTAGTATAGTTGTTATGATAGTGATAGTAGTGTATTAGATCAATGACCATGCTATGTACATGTTCAAATTTCTGTGTAAAGTTATTATTTTAGAAACCCAACCCAGTGACAACAAAGATGATGAAATTCTAGGTATTTTCAGCCTGAGATGTGATCAGTGGCTCTTAGAAAGTTGGTAGTCCTGGGGAGCAAATGAAGCCAGAAGGAGGCAGCTCAACTAAGATAAAAGGGGAAAAAATTAGCAGAAAGAGGTCATGATTGGATAAATTATAAGCACGATGCACGAGACAGAAAAAGAGAAGAGGTGAATTTGAGAAGGCTGTCACTTTAAGGGAATATTCAAAATTCCGAAGGAGAAATGTTTCCAGTTGAAGTAAGATCCAATTATGGCTATACTCATGGATAGAGCTGAAGACCATCTTATGTGAAGGAGCTGAAAAATGGTTTTATCAGTTTATCAGATGGATCATCAACGTGTGTACTGAAATTAAAGAGAAATGTGGCAGTAGATGAGGTGAGAAAGAAAACAACTTGGCTAGTTCTTGAAATCCTCAAGGAAAATATGAGTATCTCAGGAGGACCAAGATATTTTGGTGACAAGACATTCAAGAGTATGTAACAAACAGGGGCGCCTGGGTGGCGCAGTCGGTTAAGCGTCCGACTTCAGCCAGGTCACTATCTCGCGGTCCGTGAGTTCGAGCCCCGCGTCAGGCTCTGGGCTGATGGCTCAGAGCCTTGAGCCTGTTTCCGATTCTGTGTCTCCCTCTCTCTCTGCCCCTCCCCCGTTCATGCTCTGTCTCTCTCTGTCCTCAAAATAAATAAACGTTGAAAAAAAATTATAAAAAAAAGAGTATGTAACAAACAAATTTTACTGAGTTAATATTTGTGAATAATTTACAATAGTGCATGGCACATTTTGAATGCTAAGTAAGAGATATTTACATACGTATAATGAACTTCTAATGGTGCAGGGATCCAATGCACATTCTTTGAAAGAATGATCATGGTAGTTACGGTGGAAATAAAACACCAATGGTTGTTCATCACATGTTCATGGCAGGATTATACAGGGGTTACTTCCCCTGAAAGAGACTAGCCAATCTAAAAGAAGTTGACAACTCAGACCTCTTCTATTCAGTTGGACTGGGCAGTTAATGTGTTGTGTGACCTCTGGCTTAACTGTTAATGCTTATAATAAAAAAAAATTATAGTCAAACTGTTACATGTGCTCAGAAAATAGAAAATTAATTATGAACACCCCATTGAATGCAGGGAGGGTTGGATGTCCACAGTTTTTCTGTTAAAGCATCATTGAAGTAATTCCCCTACCACCGATTGAACATTTCTATAGAACTCATCTAAATGTGCTCAGTCAATGAATCCCCAGAGAGTTTCTGCTTCATTAACTGTTTACATGGTGACCTCAATAGAAAGGTTTCAGCCTGATGAGATGTCTCTCTTTCAGGCTGCCTTAGGCAACAACTGTAGTAGGGCTGTATAACTCTTCATGATATACTGAGAAATGAAAAATATTGCATTAACAATCTTAATCTTGCCACATTAAGTACTGAAACACCCCTTGTTGTGTTAACCTCTAAACAGTCCCCATAACGATACATCATAAGCTCTATCCCTGAAATCCTCTCTATTTATTTGGAGTGAAAGATATATTTGTGGTGATTCCTGCTCATATTTCAGGGCTCTAAAATCCTATATTTGAAAGTGGGTACTCCACATGTTCCATTCACTTTTTAATAGCACTGTTATTTGTCATTAGATATATTATAATATATATCATATATTACAAAGTCAAGGAAATCCATGCATTCAAATTTCACTGGGCATCTTCTGAGAAAGAATGACTTCTCAGTAAGCAAAATGTTAAAAAAAAGAAAAGGAAAGGAAAGAAAAATATATTTACTACATATTACTTGTCTGGTAACAAAATTTCTATTATAATAAAGATTGGATACATTGAATCATCCAGTGGGTTGATGAGAGAAAGGCATAAAAATGCTATTTGACTTTTGCAAAATACAATGACTTTCAAATGTATATTTTGTAATAAAGCACTGACGTACGCAGATCAACATACATTTTAAAAGGGGATTAAACAGAAGAAGAGTCACTGTACCTGGGTTCTGGTCCCCAAATGGTTGGTAAACTGCTAAATTGTGTAAAATAACTTTAGAGTTTAAGGCCTCAGTTTCTACATTTCTAACGAGGGAAATGAGTAACATACTAATAACTCAACTCTAAATTCTGTCATATTACCTGATATTGGGTACTATTTCTATCTGTAAAATTATTGAGCTTTAATATCATGAGCTCTGAAGCCTAACTTGAGGGGTACCTGGGTGGTTCAGTCCGTTGAGTGTCTGACTTCAGCTCAGGTCATGATCTTGCAGTTCATGAGTTTGAGCCCCACATCAGGCTCGCTGCTGTCCGTCCAGAGCCTACTTTGGATCCTCTGTCCCCCTCTCTGCCTGCCCCTCTCCCACGTATGCTCTCTCTCTCTCTCTCTAAAAAATAAACATTTAAAATATAAAATTAAAAAAAATTAAATCTAACTTGAAAGTTCTATGATTTTAGTGCTTTTCCCTCTTTATTTATTCTATTTACTTCCATTCTTTTCCAACACAGATTTAAATTGTTTGCTTCAGGGGCACCTGGGTGGCTCAGTCGGTTAAGCGTCCGACTTCAGCTCAGGTCATGATCTCACACTCCGTGAGTTTGAGCCCCGCATTGGGCTCTGTGCTGACAGCTCAGAGCCTGGAGCCTGTTTCAGATTCTGTGTTTCCCTCTCTCTCTGCCCCTTCCCTGCTCATGCTCTGTCTCTCTCTGTCTCAAAGATAAACATTTAAAACATTAAAAAAAATTTTGTTTTAAAATAAATTGTTTGCTTCAATTATTCTTGATAATTATTCTCTGTTCTTGTTTTTGCTAATCTTTCTTTCCAGCCATATTATACTCAATAATTGGATTCATATTTCTAAAATAATATTCTTCAACATCAATAAAAATTTCTGGTATTTACAGTAAAATTATTTCCATGCATGCCCTATGATGTATTTCATGTTGTATATCACCCTGTGTCTTTGTTAATACTCTTTGCTGGCTTTTGGAGCCCATATAACTTTCTCTTTTATCCATAGTTCTGCAAATCCATACAGATCACATTTGGTTTTCACTTGTTGCTCTCCCATAGAAAATCCCTTGAAAGCTGGTTTATCTTTCCTTTTATTACCTTAGCACAGTGATGAGCATATGGCTGGTATACAGTATACGATCACTGCTGAAATAGATAATAGGCACATGGTTTGTTATATCTAACCATTCTTTCCCACAGCACTAGGGTCTGCGTTTTGAGACTTCTAGGAATGAATAGATTTTGCTGATTCCAACGATTTCCTTTTCTCCAAACCTCTTTGAACTAAAGACAGTGTGTTTTCAGGATGTTAATTTCAACCGAAAAGTGATATGCAACTATTTCTGTAATGTAACTGTAAGGGTAGAATTAATCTGGAGTCAGAATGTTTGACATTGTGAGGCTCAGTCTCTTGGACAGTATAAAGGGATAAAAATGTCTTCTATACTGGCATCACTGGCTTTCCAAGGGAATCACATGAGGAGCTGGATGAGACATCACTCAAACATTGCAGAGTGCTGTGAGATAAAAGAGATTCATTTTATTACAGCAGTAGTATGGGTAGTAGTAACAGTAGTAATAATGGTAGTAGGAATTGTAATACCATTAATTAAGGATCTGTTTGGCTTACAGAGGGGTGAAAGGCATTCTCAGGACTACTTCATATGACCTAAAATTCCAGAATTAAGCATAGTTGTGTGTGTGTGTGTAGATGTGTGTGTGTGTGTGTGTGTGTATGCAGATACATATATATTTGTATATAGTTTTGTATTTTGTATTAAGGGTGCCTTTCTGTCCTCTTTTTCTAGCTATTGCTCCAGTTCTTCATGACTCTGACTTCTCAGGCTTTTATTATTTTTTTAATGTTTATTTATTTTTGAGAGAGAGAGACAGAGTGCGAGCAAGGGAGGGGCAGAGACAGAGGGAGAAACAGAATCCAAAGTAGTCTCTAGGCTCTGAGCTGTCAGCACAGAGCCCAAAGCAAGATCGAACCCACAAACCATGAGATCATGACCTGAACTGAAGTCGGACACTTAACTGATTGAGCCACCCAGGCGCCCCTGTGATTTTTTTTATTACATAGAAATTTAGTACTCAAGGCCAGGAGAGCATGAAGAGTCCTGATGTTTTCAATTGCAAGGAACTTAATACATGCAAGAAGACTCAAGTAGAAAGCTGCTTATTTAAAGACTACAGCAGATAATCCTGTGGATAATCAAGTGTCACAAGGCATCTAGATATGGTAAACGGTAACAAAAACCATTGCTTCTATCTCTTATTTAGTTGCATTTGCACTTCTGCTTATTTTTCAAATATTTTCTCATAGTCTCTCTGTTTCCCAAGAGTTGTTTATGGACTTAGTTTACTAGTCCTGATGCCTAACCTCACACCAACCTGACTTTTCATTTCAAGAGCCCATAATTATGATGGATTGATTATTATTATGGTTTCTGTACTCCAATTCTTTGGAAAGGGAACATAATAGACCCTTTGCAGGATCCACTTAAGCTGTCATCAAATATAACCCATCACAAGTAGTACTCAGTTGGGAGATGGAGGCAAAAATGTATTGCCCAGAAAGCTATCCCCTCAAGGAGATGTAGAGTCTTCCAAGAGAGATTGTTGGTAATGACTCAAGGATAGAATACCTTCACCATAATAAAAAAAAAATTGTTTTTGATATCATTCAAATGAAACCAACAATGTTGTGTTTTAGTTAAAAGTGACTCCATGTTCAGTTATACATTTAATGAAAAGTATCTAAAATAAATTTACAGAAATTCTCTCCATTCTTTGGAATATCATCAGAAAATGCATCTTTTACTCTGTATATGTCCAGATACTCTCCTATCTGCTCTAGTGATAAAGCGAGTCCTTGGCTCTGACCTCTATTGATACTATTTAACCACTTAAGTCTTGTCTATCTCTTGAAGATACACAAGGTATCACAAAGATATACAAGATCTCTTAATTTACATAAGTATAGACTATATGCTCATGTCCTTTAGGTTATAGAACAAAATCCTTCTTTAGGTGAGCTAAAACTGGATACTATTAGATAAAAGAAGTTATAAATGTTGGGGGCAATTAATTTGTATTCACATGTTTTATTTGGGTAATATTATCTTGCCTTTTATTATATTGAATTTATATTTTTAAAAAGAAACATATTTCATCTTACAATTATATTTGTCTTAATTGTCTTTATAAAGGAGAAATACTTAAACATTTTGTCATCTTGGATTTTCTGAGACTACAATAAACTTATAAACCCTCTTCCTACAGAAATGGATAAAATTTTTTTCCATACCATTTCTAGTGTTTCACTGAATCTCTAAAGCTCATCTATGGGTTCCTTAGGGGTTCAGAGTTCATTCTCAAAATGTGCCACTGTAATGAGAATGATAACAGAAATATTTTCCAATAAATGCTTAGAAAACATACTTAAATAGGACATTATGTTACTGAGAGATTCTTTGCTCTGTTTCCCAAGTTCACCAATACACGAATTTAAAAATTTTCAAAACCATTTAGATGTCCTCCTTTTTATATTCTGGAAGTAGGCCAACCAAGATAATCTGCAATCTAAATCTAACAGGGGTCAGGGAAACTCAGTGGCATTGCTTTGTTTTTAGAGTAAAAAATTCTTTATTTAAACACAATCCTACAATGGAACCCCAATATGAAAATGGATAACAGTTTAACTGACTGGTTGAAGTATAATTTAATAGGGTCATATATGAGTCCTACCTGTGTATCTTTTTTCTCACTTGTTCATTCGAGCTCCTATTAGAGCTCTTTAGAATCCCCAGAAATCTGAAACACATTAATGAGTCAGTGGATCAGATGAAGAAAGTGTAAGAGTATTTTAAGTAGAAGCGACAGTACTCACAGAGGTATCAAGAAGAGTAACAGAAGTTAAAAATTGCCTTAAAGAATTGTAATGTAGGTGGGCAAAGAACAGGTGATTTTTACAACAGCAGCCTCTTCCTCCAGGGCCTTATATTCTACATGAAATTATTTTAATACTATTCTGAAAGTATGAGGATTCACTGTGTATTTTAAGTATAGTAGTAATTTAATAAGATTCAAATTTCATAAAGACCACTCTGGTAACTATATATAAGATAAATTAGAGGAAGAAATTAACTAGGGACAAAAGGAGATAATTTAAGCAATTCAGGAGAAAAGTTATGTGAGCCAGAATTAAGAAAATAACATCATAAGTGGAGAAAAGTTTCCCAAAATGTCGTGTAGGTAGAAGACTTGACAAAACTTGGACCACTGGATACGGGTGGTAGGTGAAAAGAGTTAGTCAGTATTACCACTATCTTGTTCATGTAGGGTATAGGCAGTAAGGGGAGAGTTGCAGGATGGGGGGGTAGATAATTTCAAATTCATCCTGTTCAGACCTTTCAATCTTTTATGTGCATAAAATGTCATTTTCTGGCTATATGATGATTTCCCCAGTTACAGTGTATGTTTTATGAAGAACTCTTTAATATCAGGGTGAAAATAGGTTAATTGAAAGTAGATTAATCAGCGGGAACATCTAGGTTGAGAAGGATGGTTATACCATGACTCAGCTGCAAGCAGAAGTTTACTGTGAGTGTTTGACAATGTCTGCCATGTCTGTGGAAGAGAGAAATACTTTGTGCGTTAGATACACAATTTTTTTATAATTTTATTAATAAATTTATTTTATTCATCCATAGTTACTGAATAACAATATATATGTATTTCTTTTATCATGGAAGATAGACAGATAAAGGAAAAGACACAGTCCTTGTCTTTAAAAAGCATATGGCTGAAATGTTGAAACTAATGTGCAGGAAATTATTACAGCATATTGTGTGGATGTAAACACTGGGATGCTAAGGATTAGCATCTTGGTTATTCATCTGTGTCTCTCTATCTCCTGCACCAATGTCCCTTATTCTCTGTCAGTGTGGTTCTATCTACCTGCAGGACACAGGGTTCATGTATTGCTTCTGATGATCTAACGAATATTCTCCCTGCTTTGGGTAGTTCTCTTAGCTCTCTTTCCCTTACTTCTTCTTATCAGGTATCTTTTATTGACAGGTGCATATATGATTTCCTGAAATATTTAGTGAAGCAATTGTCCTTCTCCATCAAAGGGTCTAGAATCCTCAATAGGAAGCTAAAGCTATGGTAGTGAAAATGAAATGCCTCCTGCTCCACCAGAAATCCTAGCTAGATTTGGAGAAGACCACTTGAAAAATCTTCGGGGAATGCAGAAATGATAAATAGTTTGGTCTAAATCTCAAAACCCTATTGATATATACCTATATAGATATACATATATAGGTTGTATATATACATGTGTATATAGATAGATAGATAGATATAGATGATATAGATATACATATAGATATATAGGTATATGTATATGTATATCTATATATACATGTATATATATTGTTATATATATATAAAATATATTTATATATTTTAAAATCCTAGTTAAAAATGCCTAGAAGAAAGTGTAACGCTTTTCAGAAAACATAAATGCTGCAACAGAGCTTTGGAAAACTTTAACTTTCAGAAAGATATCTAGGCGCAAGCTCTCTTAGGGTCTGTGGACCATACCACATAGACAGTGACCTGAGGCCACATGTGCATGAAAATGAATTACCATGAGGAAACAATGGGGGTTTGCCCAGTAGCTTATGTGAAGCCAATATCTTTGGAGAACAGACTGTTATAAATCCTCTAGAATTTATTTTGACACTGATCATTTTTGGATTTGCCTGGCTTGCTCTTTAGATATCTCTACTCTAGGAAATAATTTGGGCAAGTCTTAGCTGGGAAAGAAGCAAAAAGAAACATGGATAAACACAATTTACTTCTATCTCTCCACTGGCTGACCAAATAGGCACAAAATAAATATTTTTTGGGCCCAGTAGTAAACAACTATATAAGATATTTAATCTATAAGGGTTTCAGTTTTATTACTGTTGTTGCTGTTTTTTCTTCTTTTTTTAATAGAAGACAGGTTACTTTCAAGTTTTCTCTTTCTGTTTCTCTATTTATCATGTCCCTCCCCTAATAGACATATAGCCTTCCACAAAATATATGTGTCTGCTGCTTTTCCTCCAATGCTATATCAAAGGTATATATTTTAGAATGCTCTGTCCTTTTAATGCACTGCTTCATAGTAGATAGTAATACAGCATTGTTGGCATCATCATCATCATCATCATCAAGAATTTTAGGATGCCCTTTGAAGCCAATATTAGTTTGAATGTCATTAGCTGCCAACATTCTGTTAGTCTCTTAATTGGGAATCACTTAATTAAACTAACAAGGTCAATGGCAATTCCTTTTTCTTAAGCTCCAGAGCACACTCACTGCCATGGAAATTTTTCCTCCTTCAGATTAAATTACTTCACTTTTAAATAGTCATTAACTGCTGCCCTAACACTCCTTTTCCACGAGGTATACATAGGAGCGCAAAGGCATACTCACTGAGAAAGCTGGTTGGGGAAGGGCTCCTCCTCTCTGACTTTTGATGTACTGCTACACTCGAGCAGGCTTGATGATAAATCGCACAGTTTTGGTTTATTCTTCAGTGCAATTTCCCCAAAACATTTTTGACAACCATTTAATTTGAGTGGGATATTTATGTACTAACCCACACTTCAAGCAATTTATTCTTGAAAATGAAGTAGGAACAATAGACACAATAGTATGATTTCAGTAAATAACAAAAATTTACAGCAATTGTCGCCATATTAGGATATAGCTTTCCTGTCTTCAGAAACAGATAGGATTTTAAGAGAAAAATGCCTTTCAAAATGACAAGCAAGATGTAAAATTGAGATAAACAGCTCAGGAGAGTGAGTACCCAATTGTATGTGGTCTTATTGGTGAGTTTGTTACATTGCTTTTCTAAAGGATTATATACCTTCCTTACTCTGGACTAAAGTATGCTTTAAAAGGCTGATATACAAGCAATAGGGTAGATTCTTCCCAATAATTTTGCCTGCTTCTCTCATTCATGAAACACTGGAATTAGATTTAGTTTAGCTATGGAAATTGGGAGAGAATAAAAGTTTGCCTTTATGACTCAACGGTAAAACTTCCCACTTCATATTCCAGGACACTCAGAGCATGCCTACTCACTTATCCTTTAGAAATGCTCTAATGGGGCGCCTGGGTGGCGCAGTCGGTTAAGCGTCCGACTTCAGCCAGGTCACGATCTCGCGGTCCGTGAGTTCGAGCCCCGCGTCGGGCTCTGGGCTGATGGCTCAGAGCCTGGAGCCTGTTTCCGATTCTGTGTCTCCCTCTCTCTCTGCCCCTCCCCCGTTCATGCTCTGTCTCTCTCTGTCTCAAAAATAAATAAACGTTGAAAAAAAAAAAAAAGAAATGCTCTAATGGAATTGAGGAAAAACTGGATAATTATTTTTCAGAGACAGGTTTGTTGGCAGAGACTGTAACTTCTGATTAGTCTGACTATTCCACCAATTTACTTATCCTATTGATTTTAAATGCTCTTTTAAACCAGACCACTGCATTATTTTAACAACCATGAGAAAAAAACCTACCAACAGGTATTTTCTGAGCATGTCATAAATAAGACACCATGTTAGGCATTGAAGAGGGTTTCACACAACTGTACAATACTGAGATTTCAAAAGAGAACTAAGATGAGAGATTAATAATAGTGCTTTAAATATATGAACAAAACATCATAAATCCAGAAAAAGACAGTGCTACAAGAAATATCTCAGGTGAATAAAGTGAGATTATCAAAGAGTAATTTATCTAGTTGGTATAGGAGAGTTAATCTTAGAAAAGAAGGAAATTGTACTGTACTTTCAAGGAGGCAGGATTTGGAATAGAGAAGAGGAGGAAGAGTGGACTTTCAAACGTGAAAATGATGGTATGGATGTAAAAAATGTGAAGATTCTTCTAACCGGTACCAAAGAGAGAATATTGTAGAGAGAAATGTTTGCACTGATACTGACTGACAGAAATTAAGTTGGCTAAGTATAAAAAGCCAGTTTGAAGGAATTCAATGTCAGAGAATTCTTTAAACTCTATATTATATAGTTTGAAAGTAATTTCGTATTATTTCTCTAGTGGGGAATTCACACAATTTTAAATTTAATTTTAAAGGAACAAGAATTCATTCACATATTAGTTTGTTTGTATTTTATATATTATTTTATTGCCTCATTAAATGTAGGTAATGTTCTGGTATTTGAAGATCTAGCATTGAACAAAACAAAACAAAACAAAACAGCCTGCTCTCATGGAATTTATATTCTCGTAGGAGGAAAAAAACAATAAATAAAACAAATAAGTGAAATATATCACATTATATATGGTTAAGAACAAAGGAAAAAACTTAAGTCAGGGAGAGAAAATATGAATTGTCTGGTTCACTGAAATGTTTGTTTGAGGGCCCACTGGAACTTTCATTGAGAAGGTGACTTCTGAGTAAAGACCTACAGGAAGTGAGGGAGTCATCCATGTGGATATCTGGGGTCAGGAAGAGAATGATAGGCAGGGAAAGAACAAGTACAAGGCACCTCAGTAGCAATAATCAAGGGAACTAGAATCATTAGAACACCATGAACAAGAGAGACCAGAGACTATGAATCAGCTCATGGACCGGATTATAGCCCTTCTAAGGACATTGATTTTTACCTAAGAAGCCACGGAAGGGCCTTTGAGAAGCTTGATGTGTTCTGACTCATAATGGGTTATGCAGTGGGTATTATTATGGCCATTAGATACATTTATAGGCAAAGAAGTTTTTAAAATTGAAACCAATAGATTAGAAAAGCGCATGAGTCCAAAGAAGTATTCAAGTATATCTGTACCTCTAAAAGACTAGCATAGATATATATTAATGTCTCTTTTATATTTAGTGGAAACTGATAATTTTTTAAATTTCTATATAATGACAATTTTAATCTAACTTGCACAATTTGCTAAAAGAGTCTAGGATCATCAGATCTATGGGAATCATGTTAGTAAATGAACATATCTTTATGAAAGTACTTCTAGCATAAGTGACTTTGTCTGATTAAGCATTTCTCATGTGATCTGGTGGAACAAGTTCAGAATTATGAGTGAGCATCAATGGATTTTAAAACCAGATTAGCAACTAACAAGCTCTGTGTCTTAGATAAATGGATGTATACAGACCTCAGCTGACAATCCATACTCTGCCCATCGCATGTTATTCCTACTGTGGCCCTTGTAAAAGGCAAGCAGGGAACCCTTTCAAGTGGAGTTCTCTAGAACTGAGCCAGATCACTACTCACTCATCTTCTGTTTCTCACTCTAACCTGCTGTGATTTACTCACCACCAGGGTTCCGTAGTCATTGTCATGCCCATACCTTAGATAGCTTGCTGTGAACAGTGTTATTTTAGCTGCCTGCCCCACCCCCATCTTCCTCCTTGGACATTATCTGGTATTCTTTCTTCTATAATTCAGGACCTCTTCCTTGGCATATTCCCCACTTGGCCTGCCTATCAGGAAAGGGATGGATCTATATAATTTTATATATGGCCAACATTCACAAATCCACACCTATGGTGAGTTTTCCAAATACATCGTATTAATTACGGATTCTTTGATTCCTCTACTAGTAATGCTGCTCTTGGCATGTGTGTTCATAGCATGCTGTGTTCATAGTTAATGATCTTATATGGTCACTGGAAATCTACCTGAGTTCCCTGACATAGGACACTTAAATATGTGCTATGGATACTATTCTGAGTAATTTGTTGTTGCCTTGGACATTTGTAATCTGAGAAATTAAATCATAATCCTCACCATCGTCATGCATAATGTTATCATTATCATGATTATAGTTAATGTATACTGAATGCTTGCTGTGTACCAGGAGTGGAGCCAAGAAGTGTTTATAGGTTATCTCATTTAATCTTTGCAAACTATCCTAAGAAGTAATATTATTAGCTCCATTTTTGTCAAATGATGAAACTGAGGTACAGAAAGTCTGTTACATGTCCAAAGTCAAATAATATAAGTGATTAAGCTGAAATTTGAATACATAACATCTGACTTTGAAGGTCTTATTTAAGAAAGTCTCTAGCTATTCATTTTGGCCTCTACAGTGAAATTGGGGTTGAGACTTTTCTACAGTGACAAAAATATAAATATTTTCCTTAACTAGTGTAATAAAAATGAATAAGAATGGTAATATTTCTGAAATGTTTATTACTGGCCATAAGAATATGAAAAGGGAGAATGACAACATGTATGTAAATAAATACACAATACACATATACCAAATTATGACTATAATAAAGCAAATTTGCTCAAACTCTTCAGTACCTTTCAAATCCTGCATTAAAAATGGTAGGCAGTGTTATTGATTTGTGCCCTTGTAGATTTTGAAACAAACTGTGCTGTATAACACAGACCACATAGTATTTACAGATGAGTGAAGACATCGACCAACTGTCCAAATAGGCAGAGAACAGAGGAAATGATGTGAGTTTATTTGGAGATGCTTATCATCAAGCTCACATTTCAGGCTATTGCAAAGCTGTGGAATATATTACAAACAGATTCGTTATAATTTAATAGCGTTTTTTCCCTCCTGGAACAAGAGAACATAAATGTGAGCAATAACATTTTAGGATATGTAACAGTTCAGTATGGGCTTTCTTTGGCATTTTGATGAATAAAAGAAAAAATGAGGACAAAATTTGTCATCCAGGCAAACGGATCTGGATTATTAGAATATAAAAGTTGATTACACAACCCCATTAAACACAGTAAGGCAGAATATAATAGTAGGAATACTAATGCTAGGAAAAAGTTTTCATAGGGTACTGGGAAGAAGGCTGAACTGCAATTAGGAAGCTCACTGCCTCTTTTTCTCATGGGCTGTAATCCTTATAATTTTCTAGGTTTCTGTTCCTCATCTGTAAAATGAGTAATTTAGGGTGAATTAATCTCTAAGAGCTTTTCTAGTACTAGAATTCTGCCCTTTGGATTTGGATTAAAGTAGAGAATTCCTTTAAGACCAAAATGTATCTATTATTAGAATAAATTCCAGTAATATCTAATATATAGCTTAGTGTGAGCTGTAAGATTATTTTCATTTTAAAAAGAGTTTGTTGCAGTATAGTGAATGGAATGTTGGCTCTGGAGTCTGAGACTCAGGTTTTTAATCCCAACACTTCTGTATATTAGCTATGGATATGCTTCTCAGATCTGTTACATATAAGGCTCAACATACTATTTTAGATGTTTGAAATAACAAGACCTACTTCACACATATGAGATAAGCATAAAAGAGGACTTTATAACCCGCAAATTGACATAAATATAAAAGGACATACAGGCCTTTACAGAATCTCAGATCTTTACTACAAAAATTTCATAAGGATAGGGATAATGTTTGTCTTAGTTTGGGCTACTATAACAAGACGCCATGGGTTGTGGGGGGTGGTTAGACTACAGAAATTTATTTCTCATAGTCCTGCAGTCTGGAATGTCTGAGATCAGGGTACTGGCATATTTGGTTTCTAGTGAAAGTGCTACTCCTGCATTGTAGACAACCATCTTCTTGCTTTGTTCTCACGCTGTAAAGAGATCTAGCCCAGCTTGTCATCCCTTTATAAAGACACTAGTCCCATCACGGAGGCTCCACCTACATGGTCTAATTCAATTTCTAATTCTAACTACCTTCCAAAGGCCCTAACTACAGATTGGGGATTAGGGCATCAACATGAATTTGGGAGTGGACACAAATATTCATTCCATAACAATGGCAAGTTCAAAACTGAATTCTGAACATTTAGAACTGGCTTGGCTCAGACTAAGAGCTCTCTAAATATTTTTATGATTGAATAAACAACAAATGAATACTTGACTTACTTTTGATCATGGGGCCTTCTGATGATGTCTCAAATTGCTATTAGGGTTGGTTTTTGTTTTGTTTTATTTTGTTTTAATGTTGATTTATTTATTTTGAGACAGAGAGAGCATGCACAAGTAGGGGAGGGGCAGAGAGAGAGGAAGAGAGAGAATCTCAAGCAGGATCAGTGCTGACAGTGGCTCCCCCTGCAGTGGCTCAATTCCACAAACCGCAAGATCATGATTTTGGCTGAAATCGAACCCTTAAATGACTGAGTCACCCAGGCACCCCACTATTATTATCATGTATTAGGTATGATCATGTATTATAGATTACTCTTAACTTTTGAGATTGTGAAAAACAAAAATAAGAATCTTCAGTTTTCTTCCCATAGCAGATATTCTTTTAACTCAAGGTTAGTACAAAGTATGTTAATATACACCATGAAGAAAACATGGGCTTTGTGTCTCATGGATCTGGTTTACTTAGATCTTAACCTGTCTTAAAGCCTCAAGAAATTGATACTGAAAAAGAGAGAAAGAAATGGCCTCATAGCTCTTCCCCTGCTCCCTCTCTCTCTCAAAATAAATAAATAAACATTAAGAAAGTTGGGCGCCTAGGGTGGCTCAGTTGGTCAAGCATCTGACTCTTGATTTTGGCTTAGGTCATGATCTCATGGTTCATGGGATTGAGACCCATGTCAGGCTCTTCACTGAAAGCACAGAGCCTGCTTGGGATTCTCTATCTCCCTCTTTCTCTGACCCTCCCTTGCTCTCCGTCTCTCTCTCTCTCTCTTTCTCTCTTTCTCAAAATAAGTAAACATCAAAAAAAAAAAAAAAAAAAAAAAAAAAAAAAAGAAATGGCCTCATAAGATTATTCAGTGAATCAAGTTACATAGTGTTTATAAATTACCTAATTCAGTATCTGGCCCGCAATAGGAAGCCAATAAAGATTTACTCCTTTTTCATCCATGCTATAATATCCCATCATCAATAAGTAGGAAATTGGGATGTATACATGGAAAATTAAAAGTGTTACTGCCACATCTAAAGATAACAATGAGATTATCACTGTTTATATCCAACTTCTCAAGAGAGAAAGATATGAGAGAGAGAAAATATCCCTATTTTATTGCTGGATTTGTGAGAAATTATAATATGCTACCTAAAATAAAAACTTGTTGTACAGAGTGGTGGGAAAGTAACATACACATACCGTCTAGGATACATACCCTAAGAGGCTGCATTAATTTGATTATGAGATGAAATAGTATGAAAAGGTACATCAGATGCCCTTATATTGCATTTTCTTGGCTTTATTGGCTCTTGGATTGATTTAAATATTAGATTAAAAATGATTAGTTTCTGGGGCGCCTGGGTGGCGCAGTCGGTTAAGCGTCCGACTTCAGCCAGGTCACGATCTCACGGTCCGTGAGTTCAAGCCCCGCGTCAGGCTCTGGGCTGATGGCTCAGAGCCTGGAGCCTGTTTCCGATTCTGTGTCTCCCTCTCTCTCTGCCCCTCCCCCGTTCATGCTCTGTCTCTCTCTGTCCCAAAAATAAATAAACGTTGAAAAAAAAAATTTAAAAAAAAAAATGATTAGTTTCTGACATGCAAAGAACACAGGAATCCAAAACACCTGGCTCATGCTGTCCATAATCTTGTCCAGAGGCAGCAAACTTTTTCTGTAAAGTGTCAGTAAATATTTTAGGCTTTGTGGGACATACTAACTCAAGGATTCAATTTTGCTACTGTAGCAGGAAGGTAGCCATAATAAAAAGGGGAATTAATGGGTATGGCTGGGTTCAAATGAAACTTTATAATAGTAGTGGCCAGATTTGGCTCAGGGGCCATAGTTTACTACCCATTTATTACTCCACTGGAGAGACAGCAGTCTCATAATTATGGAAGTCCTATTTTGTGTCTAGCTCCATATTGCACACCCTGCTTGACTGAACTGAATAGATGCAGACCTAGATGATAGATCATGTAGCTCCAGCAATAAAATTATGAGCAAGTGCCTGAAGATCCCCAGTTTGTACCATTGCCCATTCCTAAAAATGTAATTCCCATTCCTACTCATGTCCCTTCTTTAGCTGCTTAGGTCACTGTGCACTCTTTTATTTTCTGGTGATTAACTTAGTTGAATACTTAGCAAGTATTTTTTTTCAGACTCCCAATTGGAAATAAGGTGCCAGTGACTGACAAAAACTTCCAGATATATATGTTAAGAGAAATTTAAAAAATCAAGTAAATAAATTAATCCATATAGTAGGAAAACAGATACCAATTAACAGCTAAAATAGATTTTTATCATCAAAGGAAATTTTTCTTAAAATTATTTGCACAGACAGATGACTTCATGATCTATAGTTGAGTACCAGGCTTGACAATTAATTTTTTAATGGTACCTAAAACTCAACTTAAATTCCATTGTCTTTTTTATTACAGAATTATGACAACAAGAATCCTTGGTGCAATATATAATACACACACAAACATGTGTATATTTATTATTTGAAAACCAATACTTTCAGTTGTTTTCAACTACTCACATTCCAATATGAGTTAATTTTTCTCCTGCTTTCTCAAGTGGCAGTAAAGTGGAATGTTGAGCTATGATAGGTATAGAACAGTGGTTCCCAAACTGTGATGTCTGGACCAGCACCCATTAAGCTTCACTTAAGAATTCGCTAGACTTATTGAATCAGAAACTCTGGGATGGAGGTCTAGAAATCTGAGCTTTATCAACTCGTACAAGTAATTCTAATGCTAAAGCTTGAAGACCTATGACCAACAGACTAAACAGTCAGGCTTTTCTGCTGTCCCCTGCTGTCTTTCAACTTATTCTCTTTAGTGAGCCCAATTCTAACAATTCTTTACCAGGCTATTTCTGCCTTCCATTGCTTCTTATACTAAGTGAAAGTTAACATACACGAGGCACATAGAATCCCTGTATTATGTGTATTTGTTAACATATTATGATTTTCAATATATGTCACTTTTCTCATGTCCTTCCTTACTTCCTTATCCAGCTTACCCTCTACAGTCAATCCTTATGAATCTTCTTTTGCTATTCTCTCAAGTATTGTTCATGTTTTTATTTCATTGTATCACTCCGGCAACACTATAACCACGGTTAAATTCATTGTATAAGCAGGTAGCTCCATAGCTAAATGGGTGTGGAGAAAGATGGACAACCATGTGGCTGTTCTCATTTAATGTTCATAATCACTAAACTTAGGAATATTAATGTTGCCCAGCAATCAGACCATAATTCCCTGGCCTTTTTTTTCTCCACTCCTTGAGCCAGATACTTCATACTAACACATCTCTCAAACCTACGAGAGTTCTTCTGCTATTGTCAATAAAAATTGATAACTATATTTCACTGAATGATAAAATATCCACTCATCTAGCTAAGACCAACTTTTGATTTGTGCATTAGTGTTCACCATTTCTGACCTACTAGAAGAGACTGCTTCCATACCCTCTCCACATCTTTCAAATAGTAACATTTTTTCTTTCTCTAATGAATCATTACCATCACAAAATAGTCATGCTGTTATTTTTCCCATCTTAAAAAAAAAACAAAACTCTTTTGACCCTACCTCCCTTGCTGGCTACTTTTCCTTGTCTTACCTTTTCTTTACATCAAAACCTCCTGAAAGAGTTCTGTATACTGGTTCTCTCTCATTTATCTCTTGGGATTGCTCCAACCAAATTTCTTCCACTTCATACCCTACAGAAACCGTCTCCATGTTGTTCAGTCCATAGTAACTTATTTGGTTTACGTCATACTTGTACTTTCTGGATCATTTGATATTGCTCTCCTCCTTAAAGTATTTTCTTGTCTTGACTCAAAAGACCTGATATGTGCCTATTTTTCTATTACTTTATAGCTCCTACTTTTCTTTCTCTTATAAGCTGCTCTTTAGCACCCTGCCTGTAAGTTCTATAGTGACCCAGTACCCAGTTCTTGTATCTCTTTCCCCTATTCATACTCATTCTTGATATGATCTCATCAATAACCACCCTGAACTCCAGATTCAAATATCTCCATGGTTATCTTTGCTTGGATGTCTAATAGGCATCTTAATATGAATATACTCAGGAGCTTCTACTTTGTCATATGGAGCAATAGGGAACAGATATATCCTCTTAAATGATGAAACTAACAAGCAAGAAAAAAATCTATGAAACAATTTTGTTTTAGATATTAGATATCTTGTAGCAACTGACAGAGATTTCTGAGAAAAGATAAATAAAGATTATTTGCCCTATCCTACAGTCTATTGAGAGTTTTCTGGCTGCAGCACATAGAGAGGGTACCCAGGTGGAGCATAACAATTGCCCTGTACCGAGGTGACAGATGGAAAAATTAAGATAGGGTAAGGTAGCCTAGGTTTAGAGGGAAGTGTCAGACAGAAAAAAAGCTGCAGAGAGAGAATTTTGGATATCTACAGAGGTTTCCCTTTAGTTTTCAACTGAGTACTGATTAGTGTATTTGCATATGAAAACTACTTCACACCCAGGAAGGGAGGGGCACTCAAAAGGAACAGAAAAGATCTCTTGAGTTTCCATAAAATCAGTAATTGTGGGGTGCTAGGTGGCTCAGTCAATTAAGTATCTTACTCTTGATTTTGGCTCAGGTCATGATCTCACAGTTGCTGAGATCAAGCCCTGTGACGGGCTCTGTCCTGAGCATGGAACCTGCTTGAGATTCTCTCTCTCTCCTTCTCTTTCTCTGCTCCTCCCCCAGCTCATTCTCTCTCTCTCTCTCAAAATAAATACATGAATATTTTAAAAAAAAACAGTAATTTTGTTCCCACAAGCCAGAGTAGAAAAACTTCATAATTCATGGAATATTACTCAATTCATGTACAGTACTCAAAAAAGTATTGGTTGCTGGGAAAAAAAAATATTAGCCCTAGATGAAACACTGTTCTGGATCAGCCTCACAAAGCACAAAACAAGCCATAAATGATCAAACCATTTCTAAGTAACATAATTACATCCAAAAACAAAGCTCAGGAATATTTATAGGAACACAAAAATATCCAGAGCCCAACGAGATAAAATCATAATGTCTGGCATCTTGTCAGAAATCACCAGATATGCAAGAAGTAGGAAAATATGACACATAATGAGGTAAAATATCAGTCACTAGAAATAAGTCCAGAAATATCATAGATAGTAAGGTCAATAGACAAGGGTATTAAAAATTATCATAACTATACTCCACATACTCAAGAAAGAAAAGATTGAGCATATTAAGTAGAGTCAGAGAAGAGTGCAGATCCAAATTAACCTCTAGAGAGCAAAAACTACATGTCTAAGTTTATAAAAATACACTGAATTTCATTAATAAAATATTACAGTTTGCAAAAGAAAACAATATTGACCTTGAAGACATGGAAGTAAAAACTATGCAAAACCACCACCACCACCACCAACAGTAAAACCCCCAATGTGTCAATAAATAATGGAACAGCATCAGGTGGCCTGTATATGTGTATGTGGAGTTTCCAAAGGAGAATGGTAAAGAACAACAATAACAAAAATTTGGGATAAAGAGGTAATTTTTTTTCCAAATTTGATGAAAACTATAAATTTATAGATTCAAGAAATTCAGTGATCCCCAAGCAGAAGGAAATGGAAGACAATCACAGCAAGACACATAATAATCAAATTGCTTAGAAGAAGGGATAAAGAAAAAGAAAGAAAAAAAAGGTACCTCAAAAACACCCAGAGAGAAAAATACAACTATGCAGAAAGGCACAAAGTTAGGAATTATAGCAGATTTCCCATTAGAAATAATATATACAAAAAGAAAGGAGAGTAGTATCAATAAAGTACTAGGGGAAAAAGTCTCTATTTCCAGTGAAAGCCAAAGTTACTTATAAAAGCCCTGTTTAATCCATCCTCTTTCCCAGACAGAATTTGAGACTTCACATTCACTTGCTTTTCATCACTGCATATTCTTGTCTCCATGGCAGCATATAAATTTTCAATAATTTTTATTTCATAGATACTTCTCCAAGGTCTGCGTTATGTCTTACAGGTAAAATTGAGGTACAAATCATCTTGAACAGTTCTTGGCATAAAGTAGGATTATTAGATTAAAAGGAAGAACAGAGGAAAAGATAGTTTCAAATTGTAATTATAAATCCTATTTAAGTATTAAAATATTAAGTATATAAAATAATTTGTGCATTTGAACATAGCATCTAATCATCTCACCAATACTGTGATGTAAGTTCTCTTATTACCTACTATTAGTATGCCTTTATTATTAACTAGGAAACAAGGCACTGAGAGAGCACAGAGTAAATATTAACCCCACTTTGAGGACAAAGCCTTGGTTCTGACTTTGAGTCATAAGACCTGAGTTCAAGGCTACTGTCTTTCCCTTCATAATTCTGTGTAGCTTTGCAACTTTTAGCAAGTGATTTATATTGCTTAACTTTAGTTTTTTCACTTAAGAAAGGGATAAGGTATACAAAGTTCATTTTAATGATTAAATAAGTTTATATTTCAGAATGCCTGTTGTATGATAAATAACCAACCCATACTTATCATTTCTTTGATAATAGCTACAGAAAACACTACCATGGGAGGGACTTCAGCATGCAGCCTAAAAAAGGGGCCTTACAGTGCAGCAGGAGGGTAATAAGTCCTGTCAGCACCAGGACTTACCTACTACATTTTCAATCATCCCATGTTTTTTTGATGACATTGTGTACTTTAAAAAATGGGGAAATAAATTCCCTTTCTTAATATGTATCAAGAAAGACAGTATCCATTGAGCTTCCTGCTTTGCTATAATGAGGGGTTCATGAGCCATAGGAAGTCCATTGGGTGACTATAGCTAGTGGAGACACAGTACGGGACAAGGACATTACTATTGTTACTACTACTACTACTATTTGTACTGAATTCTCAAGAACAGGAGAGTGTACCTGTTGGGGCTGGGTGATGGGAGGTTCTGAGAAGACAGGAATTTAGTTGAGCCTTAAGTATTTTTATGGGCCACCATTTTGGAATGAGTGTTCATTTTTGCTGACTTATTTAGTGTATATTCTTGTCCTAACTTTAAATAAAAGCAGCTGCTTAGAGAAAACCCACCTCAAACACAAATCTGTGGTGCAGTAACTTTTGAATAAAAATTGAATAAAAACCAAATAGGAGTTTTGTTTTCACCTATGCAAATAACACCCCAATTAGTTGTATTTATGGCATACATTTCTTTGGGTAATTATTCTTATGGACTTTTGCCAGAAGGCATATTTCCTCTTTCCCAGCACTTTCTAGCAAGAGCTAAAATACTAGAAAGGCACTCTTATAAGAAATTGTATTGAGAAGTTTAATTAGTAGTAAATAAAATATTATACTGATATTAATCATTAAGTGGTTAGACTGCATATAGACACTGACGATTACTTGGTCTATGTAACTCTTTTATCTAACCAGCAATTGTAGCCCCTTCATTCTGCTCCTGTTTGTTGAAAGGATCTCTGTAGACTGGCTTTGCTTCTGTGTTGTCTCACTAAGTTTCTAGAGATTATTGTGCATTTGTTGGCTTCTGTTTTGTAACAGACACATGTGTCTTGATATTCCTTGAGATGCAAAGCTGATTTCTTCTTGAATGCTATCATTAGTATCTGGTGGACATCAATATTTTATAGCTATGAGGAAATCTTTTTGGATCAGCTGCAGCTAAGCACTGTATTTCCTCTTCACCATAAGTGGCTCAGATCTTGGTTCCTCCAATTCACACATGATACAGAGCTCTTTCTTTCTAGATTATACTTAAACTGAAGTATACAATGCTGAAAGACTTTCTGACATCACCTATAGAAGGAGTCCTCCCCCCCCCCCCACACACACACAGAGGTTGATACAAACTTCTCTTTGCATATCCCCAGGACTCTCATAGTCTTCTGTTTTGCTTTATATCACTAATTTGTGTTCTTTCAGCTTCCCATCAAGTTCTCTCTTTTTTTTCTTGGACCACAAATTCCTTATTTATATAACGCAAATATTTTTGGATTTTTAATTTCTATTTTATATATGTTATGTGCTATCCTCTCTTTCACACAAATATGGAAAAAAATCTAGAAGTTGGTATTATGTTGGCGAGAAACATATTTTGTTGGTTCAAATTTAAGTGTATATATACTTTGTGTCACTGCAAAACAACTATTGTATTTTTTCCTTTGGATGATAATTTTTTGGTAAACAGTAATTTTCACAGTAATTATCTCATCAAATGACAAGCAATCCATTTTAACTCATATCAAATTCTTGCTATTATATCACAACTAAACAGATTTGTCAATACATCTATCAATAAAACAGTATTGATCTATCAATAAAACAGTAATTGTTAGGGTAGAGTGAAACATGATTTTTAGACTAATTTTTAAAACTATTATACTAATAGTTTTAAGACTTTTAAAACTGTTCCATATATGTACTACAATTTTAAAATACATATGTAAAATAAAGAAATCAAGAGCTGATGGAATATTGAGTTGTTCACTCAATTATATTGAAAATAGACACAAAGTTTAGTTGACTATATAAAGGTTGAATTTTGAAAATGAGTTTATGAAACAAAATTATAGAAAGGAAACAGGAGAGGGAGGGAGTCTAATACTGGTTTTTATTATTTCTCTACACTCATCATAAATTTGATTTTGGCTACTTTATGTTCTTCAGCCTATCTTCCCAACTATCCATTTGGAAAGATAAATTTGGAAATATCTCTGGGTTTTTTTGGCTATTCTAATGAAGGAAATTAAAGAGTGTGTTAAATGTATTAATATATGTGGAAAATTCCTGAACAAAAAAAGATTGTCCCACACAAAATGCAAATAGCTCCCTAATGAGTAAATTGAGCTAACAATATCTAAGACTAACTCCAACTTCAAGATTCTGTAGTTGTTGTTATTAAATTATATTGAATCCTAATATAGTTCTAGCACTAAATGTAGTGCAATGGGTATTAGAGAACTGCAAGATTATCTTCTCAATGAAAAGACTGTACACAAGTTAAAAAAAATGAGTCACACACAAAAACAGAAAATCCATTAAGACAGCATTTCATTATAATGTAAGTTAGAATTCTAAAACTATCAGTATTTTAAGTAATAGAAAGTTTTTGTATTTTGAGACAATCACATATACAGTTATAAGATGCTGACATATTGATATGATGTACCTATCCCTAACCCCCCTCCTGGTTGGACCTCAGATGAGATGAAACCTACAGTAACATAAGCTGAATCACAGAGGCATATCAGGAAGACACAAGCTAGAAAATGCAAGAAAACAGATTATACTCTATAGCTTCCAGAAAGGAACACAGCCCTGCTGACAGCCTGATTTTGGCCCAGTGGGACTTGTGTCAGACTTCTTCTGACTACCAGAACTAGAAGATAAGAATTTGTGTTGTGTTAAGCCATTGAGGTTTTGGTAATTTATTATGGAAGCAATAGAAAACTAATATTGAGAGGCAAAAAATAATACAAATTATTCCCCTACTAGAGAAGGTAAACATCTTTGTTTAAACACAATTGGCTATATATTTCCTTATGTAAGTTTCTTGTTTGTAACTTTCTTTTTTGCTCAATTGATTTTGAGACCTCTATATATTCTAGATATTAATTTGATTATTATATACTCTGCCATTTTTTCTCACAGTATGTTTTTATTTTTGGTATGTTTCACTATGCTGATTTTTTATAATTAAATAATTATATATAACTATAACAATGTATTTAAATATAAGTATAAAAATTATATAAATATAATATATAATAATTAAATATACTGGCCTTTAGATTTATGAATTCTGGATTTCATGTCTTATATAGGAAAATCTTCTCACCACACATTTACTAAAACAATCTTCCATATTTTCTCATTTGCTTATGTTTATTATTTTTAGTTATGTGGTCCATTTATAATTTATTTGTGTAAAGTATACGAAAGAGTGTAAATGTTTACCTTCACATATAAAGACTTAATTATGCCAATGCCATTCAATATATTTTTCCTTTGATATACAATCACATTTTTACCACAACTATATCACATATATAATTGTTTTTAATTTTTCATTGTTTCATTGATCCATTTGTTTATTCCGATATCCATTATATATTGTTTCTACAGACTTAATTAATACAGCTTATTTGTACAGTTTTATTAGCTGGAATGGCATGTGTTTTTTCTATCTCAAAATTTTCTAGGATATAACTGCATATTTTTTAATGATCATACTTTTCTCTTGTTAGACTTATTATTGAGTTTTTAATAATTTCTCTTGCTGCAACATTATTATAATTGCATAATCTATTTGGTTGTCTCCAGTGCATTGAAAAATGCAGCATGGTGTTTAAGTATATAGACTCGGTGGCCAGCCTGCCTGAATTCATCTCGTTCCTCAGCCACTTACAATTTGTGTTATGTAGCCAGTATGCACCAAAGTTTCTTCATCTGTAAAATGGGACAACAATAGAAACTATCTCATTAATTTGTTATAAAGAATATGTGTTTTAATATGTCTAGAGACTTACAATATACCCTGTACATGTTATTACTGTACAAACTTCTGCTAGTATTGCTTTTTTTATTATGTTGATCACTTATCCTCATATTTTTTATTGATATACAATTGTAGAGTCCATTAATAAAGTTATTTTTGTTTCTTTCCAGTTGGTATGTTGCTTATTATTTCTATTCGTCTGTCTTGACTATGGTTTCCTCTTAAGAATGAATCTTAGCAGTGACATTTTTACTCTCCTCATTTTAATGCTTAAGTTTTTACCAATAATAATGATTTTTTTTGTAGAATACTAGTAGATGTACTTTAAGAGATTTTGAGAATTTCTTCTAATCTTATTTTTCCAAGTTTTTATCATGAATGGGAATCAGATTTCATGAAGTGTTTTTGTATTGCCTTATTGAAATAATTATTCTGATTTTGTAGTAAAATTAATATATTCCTTAAAACATTGATAAATCTCAACACATAATTTTGATGAGTATGTGGATAAAATAGGGATAAAACTTTTTTTCTAAATCTGTAAAGGGCTATTCTCTTCTGATTCTTACTATGATCAAATAAGTTTGTATGATTTCTGCTCTTCAGTATTTCTTGAGTTTTATTTGGATGCATACATCAATAAAATTCTGATTGATTCACATGAAGATAACAAGTATATGGAATGAGTAACTCTTAGCTAAGCAGAATTCACTACATGTTTCTCTCAGGAATGTCTGAAGCCTGGTAATGCCCATTGGCCAAAGCTACAGAATGTACTAACTAGAGATAAATGGTGTTTGGCAACCATGGTTTTTTGGAGGTAGTATTGTTGATGGATTCATGATTTACACCTGCTTTCAGTAAAGCATGAGGTTAAACATAACTAACATGTATAACATGGTACTGAAGACAAAGAGGATACATAATGTGATAACTATTTGTTAATTAAGTATTTAATTAAGTATTTAATTGCTAAAAGGACTCACAGGACTCAAATACTGGAATACTCTCGAAATCTCAAGAGCAGGCAACTGTATTCTCTCATCACTGGGTCATTCAGGATATGATCTGTCTCGAGGTCTTGAACTACAACACACACACACACACACACATACACACACACACACACATACACACACACACACACACACACACATATATATATACACACACATACACACATATATGTGTATATATATACACACATAAAATAATATATATATGATTTTCATTATGCCTCATACTTACTTCTAAACATAAGATTTATAGCTTGATTTATCCACGTATATTTTTCTTTAATATTTTATTCCTCCTTAGATTCAGTTTTTCATCTTACAGAGTGTATATTGAAATAACTCTTTCAGAGCTGTATTTATTTTGCCATGGCATTAAGTACAAACCTCTTAATTCTTCAGAATGCCTCTCTTGTCTTTTATCTGTTGCCTCTGTATTCATGATTTGCCCTACACCACTTTCCTTCCCATTAGTCTTCTGCATGGTGTTGGCGAAGTGATATTCTTTAGTCTTATTTCTTTGTGGAACTATCATATTCTACTCTTGATTTCAGCTCAGGTCATGCTCTTACAGTCATGGGATAGAGCCCCATGTCTGGCTCCATGCTGGGCATGGAGCCTGCTTAAGATTCTCCTACTCTCTCTCTCACATGCTCTCTCTCTCTCAAAAAAATTAAAAAAGGTTGTTTGTTGGAACTTTTAATAGGACTTTAAATGGGAGATGAAATAGAAATATCAGTTTGGCTGGCCTCCTTAATTCAATTATCCTCACTTAATTTTCACAACAAGTTTGTGATAAGGCTTTTAGAATTCCTATTGTACAGATGAGAAAAATGAGATTCAGAGAATTTAAATAATTTGTGCACAAATAATTACACATAATTATTAGACACATCTAGTCAATATGGTACTGGGGTATGTAATGATCTGTGTTCTCTCAAAGTTGGCTCCTCTTTTGCTCCAATGCCATGTCTATGAGACTGATACATAATCTAGGTGCTGTTGCTCCTAAATGTACTAGAGGTATTTATACTTGGAAAATATGGGAGTTTTTGAAATCTATTTCTCAGCTCTTTCTAGTGATTTCTAAATGAACAACAGTGATGTTTATCGGAAGTTCTGTATAAGGAACCATTAATTAGTGGAAAGAATATGCATTTTAGGTTATTTATAGCAGATTTAAATCTTGGTTTTCAGTTCCAATAACTAACTGTGTGACTATATGCATGTAATAATTATTTTTCAACTTCCTCATGTTTTACTCTCTTCTTTTAAAAAAGTACATATAGTAATATATTTCAAGGACTTATGTGAAAATTTATTGGGATACATATTTAAGAGTCTAGAAGGTGAGGCGTGTGTTGGACACTGACCAAAGGGTAGCTTCCTTCTCATTATACATATCATATTTCATTTTGAGAACAGCCCAAGAGTTGGATATTATCATTATTACCAGTGAGGACTTTTGGGCTCAGAGAGGTGAAACATGACTTGCACTAAGCCATGTAGTTAGTAAGTGGTGCAGTCAAATTTAGCATGGAAGGCTGCAGGACACTACACTTTTTGTTTTCTCCAGGGATTTTTCTAATTCCCATTCTGAACTTGGTACCACATGAACACTTCCTTTGATCTAAGCAGTCCTTCCTGTTGGAATCCCCTGAGTTTACTTCTCTCTGGTGTTTCAGGCCACTGGATTTAATTAAAGAGAACTGAGTTTCTCTTTGTTGGAAAACCTTCAGGAAAAGGACCTCTTTTTAATGATTTGGAAAATGGAGAATTAAACAAATCTGAGCCTGTAACTGAAATCATTAGCAAAGAGTTTTGGTGGTAGTTAGGATTATGGATAGAGAGAAATAAATCTCACACAGTAGATAAAATCATTGCAAAGAGGGAAAAAACCTCTTACTCCATTTATGTAAATAAAAATGCCTGGATTTAATAGAAAGTTGTCAAGATGGCTATATTTATCTTAACAGTGTAGAAAGCAGCCTGGATTCAGCTCTATAATTAACAATTGTCAAAACGTTTTGGTACACAGGATTGTGTGTGTGTGTGCATGTGAGAGAGAGAATTATTACTGATACATTCTAAGATACACCAACAGATCTCTTTGCCACTTTTGTTGTAGTAATACAGGGGACCCTAGTTTGTACTTTTTCTATTCACTTTTCACCCTGAAGTGTAAAAGAAGTTGTTGGAGGAGGGAATGCTTTAATTTTCTAAATGAAAGAAGGAAGTTTCACAAGTTGGCTATTGAGGATATTAACATGTCATCATGTATCACTTTAAACTTTCCCTGAGCATATTGATGATGTAGTTTAATGCTCACCAAAAGCTTTTAGGTAAGTATGTCAAATGTCACCTGTCCATTTAATAGATGAGATCTCCAAGGCACAAAGACATTGAATGCCTTACCAGTGCTTTAATTCCTACCTACTGTCAGGGTTTGTGTTATAACACAAATGTTAAGATTTCTAGTCTAACTCTCATTTGAATATACGTGAATTGGTTTGACAAAGATTTTCTTTTTCACTGTGGCATCCTATCAAAAGACAGAATCTTGCTACTAAAAAGAACCCCCTTAGAAGGTGATGCATCCTATCCCCTGAGTTTGTGTGATAATCCATCCAAGTACCTTCCATAAAGAGTGTATGCCTTTTTATACCCTTTAAGTTAAACATCTGTAAAAAAAAAAAAACAACAACAACAAAAAAAAAAAACAAAACTCACTAAGCTTCCATGAATAAATGTTTAGTTAAATTCGAATAGTATATCATGGGCATAGTGCACTTTATGGACATATTGTCTTCACCCTGTAAATCTAGGGCTTTGAATTTCTTCATAAGTGACTGCAAATTCCCAGTTGATTTAAGGCTGGTCAGTTAGTGAATTTGAGAGCGTTTTGGTCATGGAGCTTAGGAGAATTACAGATGCAACATTACTTATATGTGTAAGGGGACATATTCAACTGTAGATAACATTAGGCTTTGGCAGATACTTGTTTCACAAGAACCGATTCATTTTTTTTTTTTAATTTTTTTTTCAACGTTTATTTATTTTTGGGACAGAGAGAGACAGAGCATGAACGGGGGAGGGGCAGAGAGAGAGGGAGACACAGAATCGGAAACAGGCTCCAGGCTCTGAGCCATCAGCCCAGAGCCCGACGCGGGGCTCGAACTCACGGACCGCGAGATCGTGACCTGGCTGAAGTCAGACGCTTAACCGACTGCGCCACCCAGGCGCCCCAAGAACCGATTCATTTTGACAGAAGATCCCAGAAGACACAATTCTATCAAATACATACTTGGAACATATATCACAAATTGTTAAGTTCTGAAGAGAAAACTGGAGATTATCTCTTGCAAATACTTCATCTTACAGATGAGGAAACTGAGGCATTGTAACCTAGTAGTTAATGGATAGATTTTGAAGTTCAAATTCAAGTTCCCCCATGTCAACTACCTTGACAGACTTAACAACCCTTTTTTATTATTATTTTATGTATGGAAGCTGACATGCATAAGTCTCAAAGGATCTCCAATTCAACCATTAGAGATGCTTTCTTCCACGTATCTATTAACATCTCAAAGACCTTATGTTTCTTCCATATATCTACCAGCATCACAAGTACCCTGCTGGTCAAATGAACAAATAAATAAAAACATACATACAAAATAAACAACTTAGCTTGTAACCCCCTTCACGACTTTGCATAGACAAATACTGAAAACTTTAAGCCTTATTTTCAACTATGAAATAATGGAGTTACCTCTTTAAGATCTATGAACATAAATACCAGATGCAGCATTATAGTGATTAAGTATACTGAAGACACTACAGAGTGAAGCAATGTCCCCTCTGAAAATCAAAAGCAGAAAATGTTTTATTTTGGTTTCTCTTCCCTGGAGGAAATTTTTTTTTCTTCCCTGTGTTAACTGTAGTTGATTTTCCTTCACAAATTTTCCTTGATTTTCCTTCAAGTATTAGTCTTTTTATTAATATAGTTATATATGGTATGAAAAGTCCAAATCTTCTTTTGTGTATTTCAGCTTATATGTTTTTTTTAATTGAACTAACCAAGATGAATATGACATATACCAAAAAAACTGAGCCCCACATTTGGACTTTCTGGCTGACATGTGTGTATGACATGCATATACATGTCACCTACATGGGACCTATAACAGATGAGCCACCAATTCTAACAGCATCATCCTCCATCTAGTTAGAACAGAATTCTGCTAAAACAAAGTCACAAAAGATTAGCTAACATACACACAAAGCAAGACTTATTGAAATCCCACCTACATTGTGCTATGATTTAACCAATTAGCATGGTTAAATAATAATTACTCTAGAAAAGCAGTACCAACTTGAAGAAAAAAAATAGCAATGATTTGGTACTAAATAATTTTGTACAAATCAGTGTTTATTAAAAAAAATTAACTGAAACGTTCTTTCAGATGTTGTTTGTGATAGCTTTTTATAATTTATTTATTTATTTTTTTTACATCTATTAAGCTTGTTCCTGGAGGCTCTGGTTAACAGCACTGGGGCAGAGTTTGAAGCTAACAGCCTGGACTATAGAACATTAGTCACCCAATAAAACCTTAATATAATTTCTTTCTGAAGAGAACCACTTCTTCATTTACTTTTGAAATAAACAACACATTAAAAGATTACTCATTCTTTTGTTAACTTCAGCCCAGTGTTCTTACATGTTCACACTGAAAAGTTCCATGAAGTTTATTTCAAGCAACAGGGGGCTGAGAAAGCTGATTTCACTTATAGTTTGAGGTTTCTTCCCCCTCGTTAAATATTTATACTGCCAATAAACAAACACAGATGTTTAAAAGGAAGGAAAAAAGCTAACTAAAAACCTTGCCCTGTGAAAACAGGCATATGTTAATGGTTTTCAGTATGGTTTGATTTGGAATATACTAGAAATGATGCAATTACCTAATGGTTTGCATAACAAATGCAGAAATTCTTTGGCCTATGTAAACAATGAAGTTTTTATAAGTCCTTTAACCTATGTTACACATAGATCAGTCATTACGTTTAGATAGATGTGGCAGAGCTGTCTAAAAGCTAAAAATATCTAGTATGATCAAATAGCCAAGTGCATTAATCAAATACTGGCAACTGGATAAAAATCATAAATAGATGGTCTGCTAAATCATCAGTTAATATATCAACAGGGAAGAACAATTAGAAAAGTCATCAGTGACATTTTATGAGTTATTATTGAAAGATAATTGTTTCTGTAATCAATAAGGAACCTTTAGCCCTAGAGTTGAACCATAAAAAAAAAAAAAAAAAAAAAAAAAAAAGCAAGCAGATGAGTCTGTATGTTATTTTTTTCTCCTGTAGGTGTTAGCCCAGATTTGGTCTTGACTAGTATTGGGAATATTGTGACATAAATAAAGGTGTTCTTACTAACTTTTATAAGGTAAGTATCTTTAGCAATAAACTGGAATACAAAATACATTCCATTAAGTAGGTGCTACACAAAATGGAGAATCTGTCTTTATATCTCTCTGTGGGGCATTCCAGTGTTGTGATTGCTGTAGTGGGGTAGAAGGAGCAAGCTCTTCTTTAACTTTGAAAGAATGTTCACAGTTAATGCTTCACAGGGACCCAAGGAGTGGAGGTGGGAACAGATTGCTCTATCTTTCAAAATGACTTTTTGTCTGCTTTTGCTTTTCTTTTATGTCCTGTTGAAAAGCCTGTGATTTGAGAGAAAACAGAAAATGATGGCTGAAATCAGAGACAGAGTTGAAAAAAAAAAAAAGGGAGAGAAATAAGCTGATGAAATCAGAGTGGATTAAAATAATTCTTATTAAAATACCACATTCAGTGGCTGGGAATTTTTGTGGCACCCATGATATATGATGGGAAATGCCTGCAAGATGAATGTGAATATTCTGGACTTCATTCTGGTATTTATAAAAAATGTATTTCCAATAGGCTGACTGATTTCAATGCCAAAAATAGTAAAATAGAAGAAAAAATTATGTTTAAATGAGCAACTTCAAATAAAAACCTTAATTGTACATGGGTTAGACAGACATGAATAGTATTTATTTCAATCATTCATCCATTCACTTAGTCAAAGTATATTTGCTGTGTATTCCATGCCAGGTGCTCTTCAGGCAAGCATAAAGTAAATACAAAAATAAATGAAGCATACCTAGGACTGCTGTAATATGAAAAAGATAAACAATCATAAGTGTTGGCAAAGATGTAGAAATTAAAACCTTCATTCATTACTGATAGGGATGTAAAATGATGCAGTCACTTTAGAAAACAGTTTGTCAGTTTCTGAAAAGTTCAATAGAGTTACCAAGTAATCTAGGAATTCCACTCCTGGTATGAATACAGGGGAATATAAAACATATGCCCATGCAACAGTGGATACATAAATATTCACAGCAACATTATTCATAATAGCCCCAAACTGGAAACGACCCAAATGGTGATTAACTGATGAACAGATGGTCAAAAAGTGGTATATCCATACAAAGGAATATTATTCAACCATATAAAGAAATAAAGTATGAATTCATTCCAATGTGAACCTTGAAAACATTATGCTAAGTGAAAGAAGCCAGACACAAAAGGCCACCTACTGTATGATTCCATTTATATGAAATGTCCAAAACAGGGAAAATGACAGAGACAGAAAGTAGAGTAGTGGTTGCCAAGAGCTAACAGGTGGAGGCAGATGGGAGAATGACTGTTCCATGTATGATTTCCAAGTTTTATAGCTACATTCAGTGGAATAAATGGGGTAAACTATGATTACTCCATCTTAATTGAAACTGTAAACATATTCTCTTTTAAATTCAATAAAGTTTTTGCTTCCCACACTCAATTGAAACTGTTCCTGTTGAAGTCATCAATATTCATTATGGTGCTAAATCCAATGTTTAATCTCTGTCTTCATAGTTGTTGACATTAAGACTTTGATCAAAGCTCACCTTCTCAAGGAGATCAATTCTAACAATTTAATGCCACAAACTTCCCCCACAAACCTCAACTTTTCTTTGCTCTACTCTACACTTCTTATAGTACTATTACCTTATCAATTTTAGACAATTACTAAATTATTTTACTCATTTTTATTTCATCACTCTAGAATTTACAGTCAGTTATCATTGTTTTATTCACTTTCTTAAAGTTTATTTACTTATTTTGAGAGAGGCAGAGACAGCACAAGTGGGGAAGGGGCAGAGAGAGAGAAAGAGAGAGAGAGAGAGAGAGAGAGAGAGAGAGAGAGAGAGAGAGAATCCCAAGCAGGCTTCACATTGTCAGCGCAGAGCCTGACACAGGGCTTGAACTCACAGAACTATGAGAACAAGACCTGAGCCAAAACTAAGAGTCAGATGCTTAACCAACTGAGCCACCCAGGCACCCCTGTTTTATTCACTTTTGTATTCTAAGTGCCTAACATAGTGTTGAGCTTAAAAAGCCCGGGTAATTTGTTTAATAAATTAATGCTCTGTAGGAAATTTCTCTCAATTATTTATTGGAAAATTTCTTCTCTCCCTTTTATAAATATCTATGTCTTTCAAAAGAGAGTTAACACAGCAGGATGCTATCTTTAGAGTGTCCTGTTTACAAGATAAGTTGTTAGCTGGCATCTGGGAGCTTGGATTTCAGGAGGGCTCCCACTATTCCCAGAAATTATACGAGTGGGGTTTCCCACATGCTGTTACAACTCATTGGTGGGGGAATTAAGTACATCCTGCATGATTCCAATGGGAAAATACTCTTTGAAGCTTGTGCCTAGCTTCCTCTGCTCTTCACCCCACGAACTTTACCCCTTTGCTGATTTTGTTCAGTATCTTTTAGCTGTAATAAATCACAGCCACAAATGCAACTATATGCTGAGTTCTGTGAGCTATCCGAGTGAATCACTGAAAATGAACTGTAAAACACACACATATGTACACACACCTATCTATGTATCTATCTATCTATCTATCTATCTATCTATCATCTATCTATCTAGATATATATGTGAATATATACATGTATATATTCAATTTTGGCATATATATATATATATATATATATATATATACACACACACACACACACACACACACACACACACATATGGCATAAATATGACATCACTGATTAGAGCTTTCTTGTATTATTTCCATTATTTCCATGTTTTCTGTTTATTGTATCCTCTATTACTCGTACTGGAAAATCTCCTCAAGTGGCCAGAGAGAGCTAGTTTTCAATTGATATTTAAAGGTGATGCATATAAATTGATAGTTCTGTATATACAGTAGGGGTCATTGCTTAAGAGTTATCACCAGATAAACTGACATTTATATTGGAGATATCTGAATATCAAAATTCAGATTAAATTTTTTTCTGACAGTGTTCCATTTCCACTGAGAAAAATCCTCAGGTATCTTTCCCAGACAATAGAAGTTTTCTTATTGTTATTTTCCATGTTTGTAGTGGTTATATATAGAGTTGTGATGGGAGTATTCTATATACACACCCATCCACCTGATACTTTAATTCTTACTCCAGACTTCTACTTTGGCATTAAGACTTCAGCCTCCTCCAGTGGTTTACAGGGAACATTGGCTGCCTGACCATCTATATCCTGCTCTGCCAGAACACAAGGCCTACAGGTCCTTCAGCCCTATTCCATCACTTATCACCCTCTATCTGCTTTTCCAAAATACTGTTGAAATATTTTGTCAGCTTGGCCCTTCTTGTGTTTTACTATTGTGGATTTATACATTTTTAATATTTTATTACCATTTTAATAGGATCCTGAGATGGAGAGAAGATAGAAACCCATGTTAAAGCCCAGTTATAAACATTTTTATTAACTTCTTTATAAAATGGTCTCTAGAAATAATCCCTGAGCAGATTGTTAGGCTGCCCATAAGGTGTGATCTGAGCAATCATGACAAGATCCCCTTTTCTCCCAATGTTCTTTTCACTTGCTTGTTCACACATGAAATCCTTGTGGCATCAAACAAATACTTTAACTCCACAGAGACAAAATTGAAAAAAGACATTTCAATATCTGTAAAATGTTGGCATAATTCAAACTCATAAGTGAAATATAGATTTCAAATCTTACTGAGAGTAAATTTTGAGTAGGAAAAGATAAAGCATAGTGTCAGGACTCTAGACCTAAAAGGCAGGAATTTGAACACCAAAATAGATATAAAATACACAGTACAGGGTTTAGGTATAAAAACCAATTCACCTCTGATAAGGCTATATAGAACACAATGTGAGCCAAACTGGGAAACAGGCTTATAAATATAATCTTAACATTACCACACAGGATTCAGTGGCTTTTGCTATGCTAGAGGGGATTACACTAATGATACTTAATTCCTCATCAGCTCTAAAACCCTATAATACGTTAGAAATATTTGAACTGGAATAACCATTATGCTTGCTGACCTATACTTAGCATTACTATTGATGTTTAAGTATTAGTATTTTCACTACACGTGAACCTAGATCATTCTTTCAGATTTTATTTTTGTTCCACAGTTAATGTTTCTTTAGTTTAAGGGATTCATATAAGAGGACTGAGCCTATCTCTCCAAGGGTTTTTGAAATATTTACCCTAATCAGAACAGTTCCTTCTGATTCTTATCCTTTCTTGCCTCTACTGAATGTTGTGTTGATGTACTCTTCCAGGTACCATAAGTGGAATAGACATTCCTTGCATGCATGAGACTGGATTAATTTTGATCATAGGCTTCTCATCTCTGCTTTCCATTGGTGACAAGTGTGGAGAGCAGAGGTGCATAGTTTATAATTCCTGCATGATCTGTAAGACTTGCAGTTGAGGGCATAATCAACAAAGAAAGTAACGACCTTGGAAAGAGTCATTAGAAGCCAGTGTTCATGGTGGCTCAATGAACGATACAGCATAATGAGTAATAGTGCAACCAGCATTAAATGAATGATAAAAGGGAAATGCAGAGGCAAAAAGTCATCCAAACAGGTGGCATTGTGACAACAGTGTTGCTCTTTATTGCAGTGAAAGATATAAAATTAGCTAACAACAGTTCATTTGACAATTAAAAACTCAAAAAGATAATTCTTGAATATGAACAGAAAAAGATGGCTCCTGGAAACTATGAAGAATCTTCACTTACTAAACAATAAATAAACGTGTCTTCTTTTTCCATTTTTCTAAATTTTCATCAATAATTCACTGTACCTCTAATGGGCCCACGAATTTTATAATTCCCTTTAAACCAGATCGTTTATATACACAAGAGATTCACACAAAAAAGTATTTGCTGAGGACCCCACACAACTATGAGTAGCTCAGGCTGTGAGAACTAGGTCATATATTTTATCAGATGGCTTGTATGAAAGAAGCCATTGAACAATGAAGTGAGGTTTCCGATGTTTATCATATTTGACAAGTCCATTTCTAGATGAAGGGTTAGACAGGTCAATTAAAAGATAGACAGATAAACAAATATATTGACATGTATTTAAATATTCTTTTTTTTCTAAATTATATTAATTATAATTTACTTTACAAATATTTGCTAATATGAAATTAATATAGCTTCTGAAGTTTCCGAAATTCAGTTCAAGAAAATTTGGGTTAGTTTCTTGTCTTTATAATGCTATAGAACCAGTTTGAATAATGATTTGTTTAATTTTTGCTCCCAAAATCTACAGGATAAAATGTAGTTTAGTATAGACCATGAAATAACTTACATAAAGTTTAAAACTACAGAAAGCAAGAGAATATTTTGTGTAGGGCTATAAACCTACATGATGAATGAAAGCAAATGCATGATAATGATAAATGCCATATTAAGGATAGAAGCTCTGATGGAAAGAGAGAAAGGCATGAGATTGAGAATTACTCGACAGGAGGCTTCAATTATATTTTAGTGTGTTATTGATAAGTATGTAGATGTTTGTTTTCTTATTCAAACATTTTCTCTAATCTATTTTGCAATAACTTTAAAAAATCCTCTTATTATAATTAGAACTATTATTCTACATTAGTTATATTATTCTACATTTTCTCTTAAGAATTATGAGTTTTATCTTCATATTTTTTTGTCTGTAATGCACCCAAGAATTCATGGTGTTAATTAGAGAATCAATTTTATTGTTTTCCATATGTGCAACCATTACCTCCAACACTGTTTATTGAAGAGTCCATTCTATTTTCAATAATTTTTAAGGTCACTTTTGTCATTTATCAGGTTTTTATATTTGGATGCTTCAGCCTGGAATCCCTATTCTATTCCATTGCTGCATTTGCATATTGTTCCATATTGTTGTGAGTTGTGTGTTCTATAGCTCATGCCTCTCCTCCTCTCATCACTTATATCCCTACCCTCCTGTTTAACTTTCTCATTTCTGGATCCTATGTTTCTCTTGGATTTTAAATGCTTTCTTCCTCTGTGCTTTACCTGGATACCTCATATCATTCTCTAAGATTCAACTGAAGCATCTGTTCCTCAGGGTAGCCTTTGCCCAACACTTACTGTGGTTAGACCCTTCTATTAGATATACATCTATAGTGTAGAGTACCTGTGCATTTTCCTGTGACTCTTACAGTAATTATTAGTATATTTGTGCCATTAATAATTTTGTTTAACCCATTGGACTACATGTTTTTAATAGTAGGGGTTGTATCTGTCTTCTTTTGCTTCGTTTCTCCAGTAACTTACACAGTGCCTGAGGCCTAATAATCACTCAATATTTATTGAGTGGATGTGTTAATCTTGTCTCTCTGATTTGACTGTCATCCTCATCATTCTAATCTTTGTGGAAAGTATACTAAAAGGAGTCAGAGAGAGAGAGAGAGAGAGAGAGAGAGAGAGAGAGAGATTAAAACTTGTTTGTGTTATGGAGAGAACACTGGACCAGAAACCACACGTTCTAGGAGCTCTTACATCTGCAGTGGGTTCTGCAGTTGACAAGCCTGTTGTCAGCGTCTAGGGCAAGTGTGAATTCTGGTCCCTAAGTGGTTGGGACTGCCTCCAAGACCTTGGTCAGTAGGGCCAGCACTAGTTTAAGGGTCTACTTTGAGGTTTATAGCAACCTGTTACCAAGTGTACAGATGGCTGTGACTTCCTCTTGGTTCCTAGGCAGGCAAGATTTGCCTTGGACCAGAGCTGAGGGGCTGGAAAGGTCACAGGCCTGCTTCAAGATTAGTAGACTTGATTCTGGTGGCACAGCTGGACTGAAACATCTCTCCCTAGGTCCCTGGGTAAATAGGACTATTCCTGGCCTGTGGCAAAAAGAAACTGGAGATGAGCTATAGGACTGTTTCAGGATTAGCATTTGGATCTAGGTCAGAGGGCCTGTCTCAGGGCATGGACAGATGTGTATCCTAGTGAGTCCCTTGGTGGGCAGCAGTATTCTGTCCCATGGCCAGGAAGGTCTTGGGGTTGAGATACAGGCCATTTCAGGGTCTACAGCCAGACTAAGGTCATAGGATCTGTGCGAGGGACAGTTGGGCATGTCTCCTGACAGGTTACCGAATGGACATGACTGATGGTTAAGAGGCGCTGGAATCACATATGGTCCATAGCCAGGTCTGATGTCCTTAGGTCTGTTCCCTGAGGCATGGGTGGGTGTGACTTCTGCCAGATCCCGGATAAATGATACTAGCAGCAGGACCAAGGACACATGAGGCTATAGCTGACTCCATAGGGAGATGGGGCTGTTTTCAAGTTTGTGAGCCAGGGTTGGGGTTTTGCCACCTAGGCACGGGCCTGCCTTTTCAAAATGGCCCCCCCTCCCAGGTCTTGGGCTTCTCCAGGGTTCCAAAATCTCCTGCCTGGATACCAGATTCCCACAAAGGCACTTTCTTCCATGGATGGCTACCAAATAATTGTTGCTGAAGGAGGGATGTGAACAGTGGATCTCCTATTCTACCATCTTGCTAATCTATTTAAATGTCTAATGTCTCTCAGCAATGTATTATAGTTAAGAGTGTATAGGTCTTGTACATCTTTCTTTTATTTCCTACATTTCTTTTATTTTTTGCTATTTTACAGAATTTTTTTTCAAAATTTCCATTTGCAATTGTTTGTTGCTAGTATATAGTATTATAATTTTTTTAAGTTTATTTATTTTGAAAGACAGAGAGTACTGAGAACACACAAAGGAGGAGCAAAGAGACAGAATCCCAAGCAGGCTCCACATAGCCAATCCAGAGCTTGATGTGTTGCTCAAAAACACTAACCAAATTGGTGAGATCGTGACCGAGCTGAAATCAAGAGTGAGTTGCTCAAACGACTGAGCCACCCAGGCACCCCTATGGTAGTATAATTTTTTTATATCTATCTAGTACTCTACAATCTTTCTAAAAACACATTATTTCTAGTAGCTTCCTTACAGATTTCGTCAGTTTCTCTACATAAGCAATCAAGTCTTCTATCAACAGAGACAGTTTTACTTGGTTTTTATTTCTTTATTTTGGCTTATTGCCTACCTAGAACCTTCAGTACATCTTCCAGAATCCTGAATTTTAGGGGAAAGGCATTTGGTTTCTAACTATTAAATATCATATTGGATATAGGTTTTCATACATCAAGTAAAGAAGCTCCTTTTTATTCCTAATTTGCTGAGAGTTTTTATAATAATGTTACCCTCTGGAATATAGGACAGTCATACTTACCACCTATTTTAAGAAATTATGGTTCCCTAAAGTCAGTGCTCATTTTGGTAGGACCCACTGTGCATGCAAGGTATCATTTAGCCTTCTTTGTGTGATCCTATGAGAATCAGGCCTTGGCAAATTGACTAAAAAATGCAGTGATTTTAACTCAATTATTGTTATGAGTAATAAATAAATTGTCCTTCCCTCTGGTCCAAATGTCTTTTCTACAAACACTCATGATACTATGGCAGACTAATTTGCTGGCTTTCAAGCTAGGTAAAATCTAAGACTCTTCATGCTTCTTGATAGTATCAAGCTCTATCTTCCTTGGGTTTAGGAGAGAGGTCTCAGAAAAAGAAACAGTTCTGTGATCAGCATTACCAAAGGGAACACATGGTTCATTATGAACATAACGTCTAAAGCTTCTATGAATGCAAAAATTTTCTTTCAAGTGTGCTAGCCAAGCCCATAGCCCAATTTCAAGGCAGGTCTGAGAGTATCAAAGGTATATTTTTTTAATGTTATAGTTAAATATAATAAATATGAATGGCTTTATTTATTTATTTTTATCAAATACTAGGTGCTAAATTCTTTGCAAGTGTTTACTAATTTGATTCTCATGATAACCCTTTGAGTGTTATCTGTTAGCATTTTCATAGAATTTCACTTAAATTATCCTGCAACCTTTTCCTGGAATTTTAAGGTCTTCCTGAAAATGATGCAGTGGGAAGAAATAGATATCTGTTTTTGCTTGCTTGTTTGCTTTTTTTGTTTTTTAAATCTGGCACTCTTAAACTTCAATATGGCTTCCAGAAAATGGTAATCATGTTTTATCAATAATTACTATTCTAAAGAAAGGTACTCAACCTCTTCTGTACACATGCCACATGCCAAGTGGTATGCTACACAAACATCACAGCTACATAGGCATATGCAGATGATATACACAAAGTCAAATCACTCACATGCCCACACACACAAACACATGCACCCAGATTTCTTGGCAGTTTCTCTGGATTGTATTTCTACATAACAGGTCTCTGGTTTCCAAGAGGGAGGAGACAAGAAAATTATGCTGAACAGGATATATTTTCCATTCATTACACTACAAAGATATAGGCACAAACTATTAGAAATGTATGAATGTACCTGCTCAAACACAAATCACTGATAACACTGATAACACTCTAATTACCATAATATCTATGAGTATCAATGGCAGAACCACCACAGATTCCAATGTTTTGAACTATTGAGATAGCTAAGGTTATGTGGACAGCTGAAGTCCATAAACTGTCACTGATAAGTACTTTGGTGAATTACACCTAACTTGGCACTTCTGTTCTCCATATTTTGTACAACTGTCCTCACTGAACATCTTAACAAATCAAGTTAAGTGAATCAGCATAAGTTTCATCTATTTTTTATGAGTTCAATGGACATGATATTTGATGTGAGGATGGTGTGAAGACCACAGTCACGAAGTCAAACAGACTTTGAATAATATCATCTCCTGAGTGCCATGTTGCACCCTCTTCCTTATCTCATAAGTTTGTTGAACAGACACAATACAGTATTTACAATGCTACAGCATTCCTGAATTATAATAAATATTTCTTATACTCATCTTTTTTCTTACTCCCATCACTTAAATTTGACAACAAACACAATAAACAAAACACTTGATTAAGGAAAAAAAAAAGATAATCACAATCTACCAATTTTTTGATCAATGAATGACAGTCTCTAAATCTTCCCCAGAAATTTTTTCATACTATTGTCTTTTATATTTAAAGATAATGCTCCTTAATCTTAATTTTGGTTTATGTAGCTGTAGGACATAACACTGTCCTCAGTAAATTACATAATGTTTATATTCCATTATTTTTTGCTTTTTTTAAAAACTCATTTGTTTGGGGCAGGAAATGGGGTCCATCTAAGGAGCACACATTTCCTTGCAGCAATGAATAAGTGATAAGAGCAATGACTATAAAGATGAGAATGAAAGTGGGCTGGGGACTTCTCTTTACAAGTTATTCCCTTCTCGATTCAGGCAACTTTTTTCTTCCTTCCCTCTTTCTCCCTTCTCTTAAGAATAAACACATGGTATTTTTCTTACCATGTATATCATGTATAATAATGATATTGTGATGTTAAGGGATGTAGTTACATCCTAAGCATGGGCATATGGTAAAGCAGAATGATAGAAAAAGACTGAATCCTTTGAAATCATAGAGATGCACCATGGTGAATACTCTACACATTAACCTCTTGTGTGAGACAAACTCCTTTTGTTGATTAGTCGGATTTTCCATTATTTTCAACCAAAAATATCCTGAAGTGATAAATCTCCATACTCTGCATATAGCAACATGTCCTTTGCCCAAGAAACAAATTTAAAATGTCAACTGGATTTGTATGCATTTTCTAAAATCAGACTATTAGTGACACTAAGCACCATAACAACAACAAAATCCTTAAAAATTGGCCCAAAATATCCTATTTTTGCATAGACTTACACTTGAGATAAAGAAAATGAAAACAGTGAAAGATTCCAAGTACAGATTCTCTGTAGTGTCCTTTCCATAAAAGGTTTGGAAGAATTCCATTCTGCTGGATTTCTGAGGTGTTTAGAGAACTTTAGATCTGACACAAAATGTTTAGCATCAACCAAAAGTGATAAAATGGAACCAAAGTGGCTTTGCCTTCCTGGCCAACTTCTCCAGAGATGTATTCATATGAACCTGACCTTGTGACCCCTTTATTTCTTAAATGGGTCTGTTTGCAATGCATACATCTTTATTCCTTAATTCAATAAATATTTCCTTATTGGCATAGCTTATTTGCTTCACTCTTATGGTTTCACTTGATGGTTTTCATAAAGGCATATTCAAAATGTGTATTGTTCTATCTCTACATCCCTATATTACCTTCATGTATGGATGTCATATCCCAGTGCTATCTTACTAGATCAACTCTTATCCTTACTTCACTAATTTCAGGGACATACAAATTGACAATCAGCCTAATTTTTCCATCTTTAATAATCTCTAAGTCATGTTTTATTGGGTTAATAGGTTATTTATGGTTTTATTGAAAATGTATTTAATATTTTATATTTAAGATTTCTGGCATATTTTATATTTTCAGCTCTAAACTTCCATCATGTCATATCTTATCCTTTTATATTTAAGATTTCTGGCATATTTTATATTTTCAGCTCTGAACTTCCATTATGTCGTATCTTATCCTTTTCAAAGATCATATAGCGTGTTACAGTTTTAAGAAAACTTAGTGATCATGGGTTGCAATTTTCTCATTTAGAACTAATAATAATTTTTTTTAAATGTTGAAAGAATAAAATAGAGTCAACTCTTTAAGGATAGAAGTTAAGCTATAGATAATTGATAGACAAATAATTCTTGTCCTCAATTAGGTAAATTAATTTTGTTCAGTAGAGATAAAACTGCATTGTATCCTAAAGAAAAGATTATTCCAGACATTATATTTTATTGCAATATGGGATATTAATTAGTTAATTTCTATTATTAAATTCATGTAATCATTACTGATTGTATTTATATGTGTCTATTCTTCAAATTCACCTTAAACATTTACTGATTTCCTCATTAAATTGAGTTAAATAAAGTTATTAACATTTTTAACTTATTGAAAAATTATACTTTAGTGGCACTATTACCAATTCCATTTTGTAAGTGATGCACTGTGATTCTGAATGTTAAAATAGTTGTCCAATTTGATTACTTGACTACTAGCAAATCACAGACTAAAGTCTAGTGCTTCTTCTCCACTAATGCATAATTAGTGATATATCCTAAAATTTCAGCTTATATTCCAGACTTTTCTCTCCTCACAATTCTGTTTTGTATCTAATTACCTACATATCCATTTGTCTAACACACATTAATACACACACACACACACACACACACACACACACATACACACAATGAACAAGAAAAAAGTAATATGAAGTTCATGGAACATGGCGAAAATATTCTATTTCATTACATTTCTTTATTATTTTTATTTTCACCAATAATAAAACGAGAAACTACTAAACAAACATGGAAGGCACATGTTGATTTTGTTTTGCTTCTAGTTATTTAATTGGTATAACCTAGTGTAAACAATGGCCATTTAAGTTTAGTGAAAGGATGCTTTTTATTTATTTTTTATTTTGTTTTATTGTGATACCTATGTGTACATGGTTACCATATTTGTAACCTGCTGACCGTTTGTTTTTCTTGCAACTGTTTATATATTATGTTTCCCTTCTGAAGAAGAAGATGTTTCCATTTAAAACAATGGTGGTGGTGTCAAAGAAACAGGAATTTGTTTTTAAAATACCATGTTTTCTATTTTAAAAAAGAAGGGAAAATTAAGGGAGAAGGGGATTTTTGTTTAAGAATAGCACATGGACAGAAGATGTGTCTAATTAGATCTACTGTTTCTTTGTCAAAGACTGCGAACTCTGCAGAAAAATAAACAATGCATTTTACTCCCTGGGCAGAAATAGTCCATCGAGTTTATTTTCCTCTTAGAATAGCATAGTGAGTAGGGGAGAAAGAGAGAGAAAACCATAGTTTTAAAAGGATTTCAGAATTATTCTTTGCAACTTTTTTGAAAGAACATATGCATTAAATAATCCATCAGCTCTTGCACAGCAGTGCTCCAAACCAGACTGATATCTTGTGATATTCCTTTTGTCAACCATCCTCAGCTAATGAGGACCTTAGTTCAAACAAGTGTCTCCCAAACTGTACCATGGGAAACCTTCTCCACCAGGTGTTAGCACTTACTAGGTTGGAAGGGAGAGGCAAGTAGGTGGGTTGTTTACAATTAAATATGCTTGTGAAACCTGTACTAATTAAAGTTATTTTCTTGTTTTTCTCTCTTTTTTTTTTAATTTTTTTTTTCAACGTTTATTTATTTTTGGGACAGAGAGAGACAGAGCATGAACGGGGGAGGGGCAGAGAGAGAGGGAGACACAGAATCGGAAACAGGCTCCAGGCTCTGAGCCATCAGCCCAGAGCCTGATGCGGGGCTCGAACTCACGGACCGCGAGATCGTGACCTGGCTGAAGTCGGACGCTTAACCGACTGCGCCACCCAGGCGCCCCTCTTGTTTTTCTCTTTTTTTGCAGAACATTTAAGAGACTTTGTTATCCCAATGTAACTATTTATTTTTTTATATTAATTTAGCTTATTGAGATTGTGTTTGATGGAGCATTGGTAGGCACCTCTTAGCCTTCTGTAGTCAGGAAAGGGTGGATCTGGAACAAAGATCATCCTTGACACAAAACTGGAAGCTCTGTGATGGAAACACCATGCCTCTTTTGTTCTTTGCCTATCCCCATTGGCAAGGACAGCAGACATTCAATAAGTATTCTGTGAACACAATGCCATCTTGTTTTTAACCAACCCTATTAATCATGAGGCTTCTACCTTAAACAAGTCATTTAATATCCTTTCTGTCTAGTAAACAGTTGTTTTGAGGATCAAATTGTATCATGGAAATGAAACATCTTTAAGAACTGTAAACACTATTCAAATATAGAATAATGGATGCTGCAACTGGTCACTGAGGATTATCTGCATCAAGTAACTTCAATTTTCTTGACTGGTACCTGAAGTTACTTGAACAAGGTCACACAGCTCATTGTTGTCAAACTACTACTAGAACCCAGGTCTCATAATTTCTGTCTCAATGCACTTGACATCATGATTATTATTCCTATTTGGTGTGAGTTTTAGCACATTTATTAGGTAATAAATTTAGGGGGAGGAGTAAATCACATTTACTAGCAGGGCATTTGAGACCAAATGGGAGAAAATAACTTAATAATTGTCAGATACAATTGTGTGTCTATATTAAAGCTGTGCCTGGTAATAAAAACTAACAGACAGATAAAAATACAAAAGACAGATAACCCTTAAAAGGGTCCCTGAGCACTGATATTTTTATAGTTTTGAACTCACAGTCCTATGTCCTGAGCCCAGAACATTTATGAAGAATTATGTAAAAGAGTAGATTAACTTGGCTTAAATGCCAAAGAGATGAAGATTTGGACTGACAGTGTTTATGATGTCCATAGCTTTCTCTCTTGCTCTCTTTCCTTTAACATAATTGACTTTGACTGGGCAAATCATGTTGTTTTCATTGTAATGTCATTGCAATTTATGATTCCATAAGGCACATGAATAGATTTTTTATTTCATTTGCTTTGCATTTCATTTTAATGCCACCAAAGAAAATTACCTACACAACTATGCATGCTACCTTTTATTAGCTTCACTGTGTTTCCATTTTCATATTTTTGATCACCATCAAATTTTGTTTTAGCGGTATTATAAAATTAACTCTGCTTTCACAATTAGATCATTTGCCTTTAGACCCTTTTCATGTGAATTCTTTATCTGTAGCATGATATTAAATGCAAACATATACCCAATAAAACAAAACAGTAACAATCATCTATCTGCTTAATATTATATAACATTTATGAGACCATTTTATTTTATTTCCAAACAAGAATTTTGCTTTAGACTTGATCTTAGTCATTATTTTAATAATCTTTAAGAAGCAGGCAAAGATATAAAACCCTAACATAAAGATTTTTTTTCTTTTTGGTTGACAAATTAGTTGTATCAACCTCTTATTATATGTAAATGCACAGTTTCTATTCATAAGACTAAGCACAAACACAATCAGATTATGCTGTTTTCATACACTTTACGGCAAATGAAGATTCAGTGATGGGATTGGCAAGTATTGGAAAATTAATGTGGCCCTGTGAATTATGTTCCATAAAGATAAACAATTTCCTTTGTGCATTTTTCTCAGAATAGGAAGTAAATTATTTTCCCTCTACATTCTGTTACATAGTTCCAAGCTTACATTTGTCCATTTGTGTTTGGCAGTAGCTTACATTTGAAATTAGATTTTTTTGCCTTTTAGTTTTAGCTACAAATTGATGTATTTCACAAGATCCTTAGGGTTCAAGTTTCTCTTTTACATGCAGTGGAAGATTCTGAAGGCAACAGAAACCACCAAGACAACGAAACTACCAAGAAGAATTAAATATAATGAAAACTGGACATACTCTTACAAATGCCACACCAGACATTTCAACCAAACTTAAATCTTAACGGAGTAAAGAGAATAGTAAACAGTGATAAAAAAAAAAAAAAGATAGTGTATTCTAAATCATCATGTCTGTCATTCTTTTAGAAACCAACTCCCATTTGCTATAACCTATGGGTCTCTTTCAATGAATTTTATTCCTTAAATTATCACAGATTTCATAAAGCAGACTGTTGAGACAGTCAGGCGATAGGGCTTATTAAGGATTGGTGGAAAATATTATGCATTTTAATATTAACCAAATCTTCTATTAAACACCACATAATGAATGAGAATCTACCATAACTACAGCATTCTATTAGCACTAAGCAAACAGAAGAAGAGCTCCTTCTACTAATGGTCCCACAGACTGAGAAAATAAAATGAGATAATATTAACCTGCATAAAATGACTTGAAATGAACAATATGAAGTAGATGGTGTTTCTGACTAAAAGGATTCATTAGATGATGTATGTGCCTCACTCACCTGGCCTGCTATATTAAACATTATCAGCTCAGTTTAGACAATATCAACTTTCTTTTAATATAGATCCACGAGTCTTTCCTTTGAAGATCTCCTTTCCGAATAATTTTTGAAGATTTAACTGTTTTTATTCAACAAATATTTAGTGCTTACTAAGTACTAGGAACTCTCCTAAGGCAATGGATACGGAAGTAAACAGAACTATGAAACAGAACAAGACAAAAATATGCCAACAAATAATGGCACCCATTTTCACAGATATCAAACTCTAGTAGGAGGAAAGAGAGAGAAAATTTAGGTTTTATATTATACACACACACACATATGTGTATATATAAATGTATATGTGTGTGTGTGTGTGTGTGTGTGTGTATACACACACATACACAGCATGTCAAATGGTTATGCTGATAATAACAGGTGCAACTGAGAAAAACCAAGTCCGTATGACAAGTTTGAGAGTTTGCAATTTTAGTTGGGGGGTTTCCGACAGATGACACTGAAAACGTGTTCTTGGCACAAAGGACTTACAGAGTGAGGGAGAGAGCCAGGAAACATGTGAGAGAAAACAAGTACCAAAACACTAGAGGGATGTGTCTGAAATATTCAAATAAGAGCAGATAGAGTGTGATGAGGTTTGGTGAACAAGATGGAAAGAAGCAGAAGATGAAACAATAGCAGGGTCATCGGATTAAGCAGAGCCTTTTTGGCTACTATAATATATTTGGTATGTGTTACCCATAGAAAACATTACTTCAGAACATTACTATGATTTGACTTGAGTTCTGAAATGATCACGTTTGTTACTTTGTTGGTTATAGGTCATAAAGAAGCGGGAGATCTGGTGGGAGACTATTCCAATAATTGAATGAAATCTGATTTGAGCTTGATAGAATAGCTGATTTTAAGGTGATTAGGGGTGAAATAAGTGATAAGTAGCAGGATTTTTATACATCTTTAAGACAAGGCTAACAATTTGCTGACAGATTAGACACAGGATGTGAAAAAGAGAGGACTCAAGACAAATCCTGGAGCAGTAGCTGGAGGAACTCCAAGGGCAAGAGACCATTTTTAAAAAATGGAATATATCCAGAAGGAACAATGATAGTGAAGAAAAGAGACTAGAGATTTGGAGCAATGGACAAACTAGAAGAAAAGATGGGATCTCCTGGGCAAGTCAAGGGATAAGCCTCAGGAGCAGGAGAGGCTTACAGGTAGCAGTAGGTAGGAAGGCAGAACCAGTGGGTGCAGATGTGGGCAGCAGGGAAGCTACAGTGATGGCAGCCAATCCCATACATTCACACTGTTGGCTACTCATCTCTTTCTGCCATTATCCATATCTGTAACTCCAGTCACATTCCTTTAGTCTGCCACTTAATCTTAAAAAAAATATTTTATTAGGGAAAAGGAGAGAGGTAAAGAGGAAAGAAAGAGAATATGGGTAAAAGAACATAGGGAGAATAAAAAGAAGAGGGGAAGAAGAAAGCAAGAGTGAAACACACACACACGAGAGAGAGAGAGAGAGAGAGAGAGAAAAGAAGAAGAAGAAGAAGAAGAAGAAGAAGAAGAAGAAGAAGAAGAAGAAGAAGAGATTCAATGATTAGAGCTCCATATTTTAGCAACCAAGGTGAGGAGAAACAAAGATTTAATTAGAATTGATAAATTAGAAGCCTGATAGTGACAGGAATTACATTTTTTAAGGCTAACAGTGAGATTTGCACAGCTGTCCCTCAAAAGTATCTGCATAATTAATTAAGTGCTCAAAGTGGCAGAGAGTTTAAAGAGGGAGGATGTTAGTCTGTATTTGTGTATTTAGAACTTAACCTAGAAACAAAGGAACCTGGAGCTGTGTAAAGGTTTAGTTCCAAAAAACAGCCTTATACACATGGAGGGTAAATCTCTTTCTTTCTTTTAATAGGAGCAGATTTTATAACAGAGATGTTAATACTTCTCTGTTATATATTTATTCTTAGATACCCAATTTACCCGCTGAAATGCTACCATCTAAAATTTACAAAACAAATGACTTTAAAATGTATAGGAGAGAATATCAGGTTACAAGACCTTGAATCTTTCATGTGTATACACCGTGATCAAGCAGTTTTAGTTCCATTCAGGGGCAGTAACTGAAGTAAGGGCAATACTCCTCTCTTCAGCATTGAAAATAAATTTGCTCTCAGAAAACTGATGAGATACTATCTATGCACATTATATTTTATTATCTATATCTGAGGGTAAATACAGAGACTATAAATTTGTGACTAAATAGTTTGGGTAAATATGCAACTCTAATTTAGAGAAAGTAGGAGCAAAATGTAATTTATTAAATAGATATCTAGTAACCTAATCTACTACATTATATCCATTATAGAAGAAAATAGGGAACAGAAGTTAAAGCCAAAAGAAACCAACTGGTCAAAGACTATGTAAACATTGCCCAGGAAGAGATGTCTGACCTCCCGAACTTGGGGACTCTTATCCTTGTGGGCAGAGATTAATCCTGGAATATCCAAAATGTTCTGATTCCAGTCCTCCAAACAACCTCCATTATAACAATTTGGCTTGCCCTGTAACATACTTTATATGGAGAGAAGGCAGTGACAGCCCACCTCAGCATTCTGGCTCATATCACAGACATATTCTCATCAGACTTCAGAAAACTCACTTTTATTTATTAAAAAAAAATTTTTTTTAAGAGCACCTGGGTGTCTCAGTTGGTTAAGCATCTGACTTTCGCTCAGGTCCATGATCTCGTGGCTCGTGAGTTCCAGCCCGGTGTCAGGCTCTGAGCTCTGGAGATTGCTTCAGATTCTGTGTCTCCCTCTGTCTCTGCCCCTCCCTGCTCTCATTCTGTCTCTCTGTCCCTCTCTCAAAAATAAATAAACATTTAAAAAATGTATTTTAGAGAGAGAGACAGAGAGCAGAAGAGAGGGGTAGAGGGAGAGAGAGAGAATCTTAAGAGAGAATCTTAAGCAGGCCCGGATGTGGGGCTCCATCCCATGACTCTGGGATCATGACCTGAGCCAAAATTCAGAGTTGGATGGTCAACTGACTAAGCCACCCAGGTGCCCCAGAAAATTCACTTTCTGATTTTTTTTTTTTTATCATGGCCTGTGAGTTTAAATGATGACCAGACACTTTTGAGAGGGGTCTATTTTTGATGCACATTCAAAATCAATAATCTGAGTAGAAACATTAAACAAGTAGTTTGTATTGCCACAGTTTTGATTATGGTGACCTTATTTACAAAAAGTGAGAATCTTTTGGAGATTGCTTTATATTATATATATATTTTTTTTAATATAATTTTATATTATATAATAATATATATTATATATTATATATTATATATTTATATTATATTTATAATTTATATTTATAAATTATATTTATATTATATAATATATAATATATTTATATATTTATATTTTATATTATATATAATTTTATATAATAATATTATATTATATATTATATATAATTATTATATATAATACATATATTATATATTATAATTATATTATATATAACTATAATATATAATATATTTTAATACATTATATATATTTTTTACTTTAAATAACAATAAATAAGTGTAACACAAATTCAGAATGGTTCCTTTTGCTTCCTTCTACATTGAGCAGGATCTAGAAAGACAAGAAATTGTTTAGCTTTATATAAATTAACTGTGTGAGTTTAATTGCAAACCTTGGTTATGGGTCACATGGAAGACATTATTTTTTTAAAAAGATTTAAATTACTCCAAATTCACTTTACTTTAGAGGGAGTGATAGAAGGAATTGAAATAGACTCAAAAGCTAGAATTCAGGGCATCTATACATGAGATTAGTCTCTGTGAGTTGAATTTAACACTCTTAAGATGTACTCCTATAGTCTGTAAACATTTATATTTACATTTCTCCCTGTTTTGTTTTGTTAAAAAACATAGAGGAGAAAATAAAAAATATTTTAATACTCCACAATTCCCACTCCAAGTGGTCAGAAATAAGGAAGAATACAATATTTAGTAAGACTAACCTTATGCTACACAATGTGCCTCATAATTTTATAGATATTATGATACACCTCACAATAGCCCTATGGATTAGCTATTACTATCTCCATTTTGTAGAAGATGTAATAGAGACACAGAAAGGGAGATGTCTTGCTAAATAACTTATAAATGATATAACAGAACAGAAACTAGAACCCCAAAATGATTACCTTCCAAATTTATCACCTCCTGCCTCTCTCTTCTCATAGATATGGTGAGAGTAAAAAACTTCAAATTGCTAAGATTGCAAAGATTTTGAAAATCTTCAAAAATTTTCAAAATTTTTTTCATCACAAACCTATATTTGTACTTTGGTTGCATTTTAGGAAACTTAAAACACTCATAAATGGAGAGAGATGAAAGATGTTAAAGAATATTAATCCAATTCAAAATGCATTTATTGAGCATTAGCTATGTGTAAGGTATCTTCTTAAAATTCCTCTTGGGGGAACAGAAAAAAAATAGGAAAATATTCCATCTACTTCACCCCTAGCCTGCCACAGAGAGCTTTAAGTGTTTAATCTGTTTTCATACAATGCTATTAATCATAACATACTTTTGATAATCCTAATATTATATCAAAGTGAGCAAAGGAGACTGAAAACACTTATCAAATTCCTTCTAATTATCAGCCAGAATCACTGAGACCCCAAATCTTTACATTTTCCCTGCTTGTTTAAACACCAATCAATTTTGTTCTGAGTCTGACTGAATGCCTTAATTCTTTACACAGTTGATGTAGTTTAAGCTCAAGGATGCACCATAATGACAAAATCCATAGAGAGTCAAAGGTCCTTAGGGCTGAAATTCTTATACAAGTTAATTCTTATACATTTAATCAGAGGGAACCTCAATAGAAGAAAGCTAATGTTGACGCTGTTCTCAAACAAATTAAACCTGCAATCCTTCTCTGTAGTTGGCAAAAGCTTCCTTCTCAACCAAGGAATCTTCTGAAACTTCTTGAACATCAAAGAAATCACAGAAAATGTCTTGGTGGACCAAGTACACATAAGTCAGAAACAAGTAGATTCTATTTCCTTGAAGTACAGACTGTTTTCCATGGAAAAGAGAGGATCGCACTCTTCAATTTGAACACTGTCTGTACCTTCTACATGCAAGTGACATTTGGAAAGTTTCAAACAAGCTTAACAAGCTTACAATAGGCTGAAGGGAGAACAGAGTATATATGAAATCTGAAAGAGGACAGTTCACATGGGGCAGCATGTTTAAAATTTCATTTTTTCTCATAGCAGTCTAAGATTCTTAAGTGCAAACTATTGTCCTTTTCTTTTGAGAAGGTGAATAAGCTCATGGATGAATCTTAGCATTATATTCTTCCTCCCTTGACAAATGATAAAATTAATCATTCACATTAATAATGACATGATACCTCAATACTTCTGTGACAAATGACATCATAGGGTTTGTAGGAAAATTAATAAACCAAATAAATATATGTGCAATAATGTTGATAATAGCACTAATCACAACAGCCAAAAGTTGAAACCAATCCAAATTCCCACCAACAGATGAATGCATAAACAAAGTGGGATATATCCACGTAACAGATATGCTCCCATCATAAAAAGAAACTGCTGATACATGCTGAAATGTAGATGAACCTCAAAAACACCATACTAAGTGAAACAAACCAGACACAAAAAATCACATATCGTATGATTTCACTTATATGAAATATCCAGAATAGGTAAATTCATAGAGACAGAAAACAGTTTGGAGGTTTCCAGGGGTTGGGGGAGGGAGGAATGGAGACTGACTGTTTAATGGGTATGGGATTTCCTTTAGGGACAATGAAAATGTTTGCAATAGATAGAGATGATGCTTTCACAACATTGTGAAGGTCCCACAAACCACTGAATTGTATATTTTAAAATGGTTAATTTTATTTTATGTGGATTTTAATTCAATATTTTAAAATGAAGATGCAATTAATAATTACTCTGGAATAGCAGGTTTAAACCAAAACTATTACTGGAAACCCAGGACATATGGTTTCCCTGTTTATAAGGTGGTCATCTCAAACTACAAAATCTGATTCTGTGGGCATGAAGTTTCTTGGTAATTTGTTTTCAAAAACTAAATTTTGTTCATTGTTCTTCTTTCCTGTTTGGAGAAATTCATTTTAGGTCAGTATTAGTGCTTTCTATATTTTTATTCAAATTGGGGAAGTTATATACAACATGTTTAATAATGACTAAAATACTACATGAAATTACCTTTTACTGCATTATATCACAATATATTTGTCTTTATTTTACTTTCCATTTTCAAGGATAATAATGATTTTAAAAAAAGGTCAAGAATAGATATCATCATGATTTATCTTTCCACAAGTTTCTCTCTTGTGATTGTGTATGAGAGGGACAAGTTCTCCATGATTCAAAAGGCAATGCTACTTTGAGGTTCTGCAATTAGTGGAAATGGTATCACCTTGATGTAGCAGATCTCAGAGTGGAATAGAAACCTGGAGCACTATGAAGGCAGTCTTGTGGATGCCAGTGTTCCATATGAATATCCCTATGCCCAAATAGAGCAAGGATAGACATGGTATTAAAGCAGTGAATGCCCAGGCCCTCAAAGTCTCACAAGGACTGAAGTAGGAGTGATGGTCACTGTGACTTGAAAATGAAAATGAGTTGACCCTCCTGAAATCCAAACTATTAGTTTACTCTTTAATAGAAAGGGCCTTTCTCCTGTATCAACCAGCCATTGCATGTGAGCCTCCCCTATGCCTTTGGATAAAGTCACTCTCCTCAACCAAGGGCAGTCATGGAGAGAGACTAAGGTAAGAACTATCAGCTGTCATTGCCTCCAGCATCAGGGAAAAGATTACAGCAGCATGGAGAACTGGGATCTGGGCCATGTGCACGTATCAACAGTATCTGTAGTTATCAAAATGAAAGCCCAATGGCCAGGTATAAATGCTTAACATGCTCTAGTTAAAGGAATCACTCAGTTAATGTTGGTCTTTTGAATAAATGTGGGAACAGGAATTTGAAGGAAGCAAGATTTGAACTTTTAGTGGGAAGAGCATGTAGGATGACTCATTGGTGAAGGGCTGGTAGAGAAGGAACACAGCTAATTATAGGAAAAGAAAGATTTTGAGAAATAGTTGGAGATAAGATAGAACAGTTGGTGCTATACTGTGTTTGCATTTGAGCCAAAGAGAAGTAAAGGCATGGGTGTTAGAAAAGTCATCTTCTCTTTCAAGTGTAAGTACAGAGGAAGGGCAAGAGCATTTAAGGATATTTATTTATAAAAGGAATGGTATGTGGGATGATTATGACCTGAAGGGCTTAAAAAGGCTGCTGGAAGTAATCTCATCACAAGTTGAACAGATGCTAGCAATGGAGACAACAGGGGAGTGCAGAGAAATTGACAGGTTTAAGTCATATGCTGACCAATGAATATCAGAGATAACAGGGAAATGCACAGCAGAGACCACTAGCCTTCATAGCTTGAAGTCTGGAGAATGATATAGTTGATGGCAACTAGAAGCAATAATATTTGGGTTGGAGGAAGATAATAATTTCTATTTTAGATATACTAAGATTGAAGTAACACAGATTCCTCTTATTAGAACCTTAGGTATGTCAGCACAAAGTGAAGAGCCCCAAGGAGTTCGTTCTCATGCTGGGACCTGCCACATCCACTATAAACCTGTATGTCCTCTTCCATACCTAATAAGGTTGCTACATCTAAAGGGAAAATTGTCTCTTTTTTGCTTCCATCCCATCATTTGTACCTGCAACAAACACCAATTATAGTGCCCTTAAGTGGACCAGTTCCAAGTTTTTATTGAGTCAGTCCACATGCCTCACTGATGAAGCTATAGTCCTCACAGACTAGATGGCTGCACTTCACTGAAGGACAAAGTGATTAATGGATGGCCTTTACTTTGCCAAGGTTTGGGAGATCAGACAAGAATAAGAACCATTTATGTATTAAATAAATGATAAAGGCACTATTTTTTGCCAGACATTAAATCCCTAAGTAGAAATGCATTAAGTTTGACTGTGACTTCCAAATAGTTTTCTCCAGGGGTGGGGAGATTCTGGGAAATAGTTATCGTGGTTCAGATATGCTTGGAAATAGACATCCTAGGGGCACATCAGCTGAATGGGCAGAATTTCTGTTATTGGTCAGCCTGAGTGGTCACCATACAATCTTAATGAAGCCAAGGTCAGATGTTGGGTCTCTTTCTGGGTCAGTTAATTCTGCTTCTTCCTTGAAAGTGGACTCATAAGCCAACTATCTCACAAACTGGGAAATCACACAGTGGGAAATATATGGCTGCTTCAGCAAAGCATATCATTGCCAATGAGAAAGCAAGAAAAATGACATCTTATTAATGGTGGTCAGAAGTGCAGCCATGGAGCCTAAGTGTACATGGTATATAAAATACATGGCTTCTCAGAGATTATTCTAGGGCTTCCATTTTGTTTCACCCATTTGACAATCACTAAGCATCATCTGTACATCTGGCCCATAATACACACTCAAGAGATATTTGAATGTATGAATGCATACATTAAGGTATCAATATCTATGTGGTAGATGAGCTACTTAAACATGAGTTAACTTACACACAAAAAGGAGGAGAGTTTTGCCCAAAGTCACAGTGTTGGAGTGTGCCAGAACCAAGATTCAGCCCAGATTTTCTGGATTCAAAGCCAGTATAACACATTGTCTCATTCTCTAGTAGAAGCACAAAATTAATAGTAATAATTAATAATAATATGAATATAATATAATTAAAATTCACTCTAGGGGGATTCAAACTTATAGAAAAGAGATGCCAAGAAGTTTTACCTGCACAAAGACTCAAAAATGAGGAGAGGACTCAGCTGAAGGCATGAAGGGGAACAATAAAGTTTCAGAACAATAAATAATAGAGAAGAACAGAAAATCGTAATTAAAAAAATAAAATATAGAATTTTGCTTGTAATGAAGGCAAATAGATTAAAGTAACAATGAGCTTGCTTTTTTATTCAACCAATATTCATGAAAGCCTACTATGTGCCAACTATAGGAAAAAAAAGACATACACAGATACCCTTAATTTTGATAAGGGTATGGTGTAATGATCAGCTTCATATTCCATTACTAGGGGTATAATATAAAATGTAAATACTTTCAAGGAAGCAATCTGGCAATGTGTTTTAATAGTCATTTAAGATGTTCATACTATTTCACCAAGGAATCCTTCCTTGGCCCATCTTAGGGCTCTATAATTTTTCTTTTTCTTTTTCTTTTTTTGAAATGATGAACAGATACCTAGCTGCCTCTGTTGATGTGGGATTTGTTGTTGTTGACAAAACTGTTGGAAGAGCTGCTTTTAGAGATTATCCTTTGGACTCTATCCTTAACAAAAGAATCAATAACTGGGAAAATATTTATAGACAAGGGCATTTATAGAGACATTTGTTCTGGAAAAACATACATATAATCTGGGGAATAGGGCAGTCAATTAATACCTCACAATATAGCTATATGATTGCATATAATGCAGTTATTAAAATGCTATTTTGATGACACATGTAATTACAAGGTAGAAATGATCATAATATAGTGATAAGTGAAAAACTGGTATATAATGAAGAATATACAGTATGTCTTCAATTTTGAAAATTGCATGCATATAGCAGAGTTAATTTATTCACACTACAGTATGCAAATGAAGGAAGTTTCATTATTTCCCATACTCAATGTAATATCCTTCACCAGGCCCACCACACTAGAAAGAAAATAATTTACTTTAAACTTGACAGATACTAGTATCTCATTTGTCTGTGGAGCATGAATGCTCTTCCACTCACACATGTTCTTGTCCAAGATGGTGCTGGATATATAGAGAAATAGGAGGATAAAGGGCTTCATTTCCTTAAAGAATCTTTTTTTTAATGTTTATTAATTTAGTTTTGAGAGATCAGGGGGGAAGGGGGGGGGAAGAGAATCTCAAGCAGCCTCCTTGCTATCAGTGCAGAGCCCAACATAGGGCTTGATGTTGCAAACCATGAGATCATAACCTGAACCAAATCAAGAGTCAGATGTTTAACCAACTGAGCCACACGGGCGCCTCATCCTTAAAGAATCTTCTGACCTTCAGGGGTCCGTGCTCTGCAATGACTGGTTTCCTAGAAGGGTGCCATATGAGGTATAGTTTGTTCTTTTTTGTTGTTAGGGGCAACCTGCTGGTCATATTGATGTTTACGGTCCCATTCATTGCTTTAGTTATAAGGGCAACAGCATTGCAACCTCTTTGTTCTTATGCTAGGTGGGTGCTCATCTATCCCCTATATTTAAACGTTTTCTATATATCCTCAAAGAGAAAGATTAAATGTATTGATCCCTTAAAACCAGGTAAAGCCAAGGATGATGGAATCTGTTTCAGCCTCAATACCTAAATGCCTCCTACCGCTACCTCATATTCCATGCTATGTTAGATGCAACTCAAAGCCAAAATCCTAGTTTGTGTTTAGCTTTACTGTAGAATCATTGGTAAATATACTACTGTAGTCTTCCTTATACACATGGGATATGTTCCAAGTACTCCCTCCCAGTGGATGCCTGAAACCCTATATATATAATGTTTTTTTTCCTATATATGGATACCTGTAATAAAGTTTAATTAAAAAATTAGGCACAGTAAGAGATTAACAATAATAATAATAAAATAGAACAATTATAATATGCTGTAATAATAATAAAAGTTATATAAATGTGTTCTCTCTCTCTCTGTTCAAATATCTTATTATAGTGTACTCACTCTTCTTCATGTGATGATGAAAATGGTAAGATGTCGACATGGTGAGATGAAGTAAGGGGAACGACACAGGCATTGTGATGTAGCATTAGGCTACTCTTGACCTTTTGACTATAAGTCAGAAGAAGCATCATCTACTTTCAGACTGTGGTTGACCCATGGGTAACTGAAACTATAGTAAGAGAAACCATAAGCGGCGGGGGAGAGCTTCTGTACTTACACCAATACTCTGTGGTTCTTTCATACCTCTTTAGATATGTTATAATTCACCTATCTGAGGTGGGGATGAGAAATGACTAAGAACACTCATTTTTAAACTTCTAGCTCTATCTCCTCCCCACGGCCAGTGGACCCAGGAGGGGGAATATGTCCATGACTGTAATTTATATTGTGAGTTCTGGAATAAATTAGAACTGTGTGATCTAGACCACCAGACCTAGGTCATGAAGCTAATTAGTAGCTGCAGAAATTTGGAAAATCTGTTCCTTTCCTTATGGATTCTTACTTTCTTTCTTTTTTTTTTTTTTTAGATTAAGATTTATTCATTTTGAGAAAGAGAGAGGCAGAGAGGAGAGAGAGAATCCCAACTTCTGATGCAGGGCTCAATCTCATGAACTGTAAGACCATGAGCTGAGCTGAAATCAAGAGTCAGATACTCAAATGATTGAATCAACCAGTCACCCTTGGATTCTTACTTTCTAGAGGCCACGGCAAGTTCAAACCAAAAGCCATGTTTTTATAATGATTGTTTTTTTAATGGACTCCAAAAATCTTACATTGAAAATAGATACACAGTTTCTTGTTTTAGTTTTTTTTTTTTTTTCCATAGCAAAATCCAATCTCACTTTCCCTAGGACAATAAGACTCATGACTCAGCCCAGAGGTAGATGTCTACAAAGAAATACAACTCCCTTGATTTTGATACAAAAAACAAACAAACAAACAAACAAAAAACACAACCAAAAAAAGTATTCTATTTAAGCATACAAACTGAGTAAAAGGAAGTATATAAAAAATTGGCAACAATCATTAATTCTGGCTATTAAAATTAAGAGCAAATTTTATTTTTATCTTTATAGCTTTGCAGTTTTCAAATACAGGCATGCCTCATTTTATTACACTTTGCTTTACTGTACTTCACAGACATTACCTTCTTTACAAATTGAAGTTTTGTGGCAACCCTGCATTGAACAAGTCTGTCAGCACCAGTTTTCCAACAGCATTTGCTCACTTCATGTCTCTGTGTCACATTTTGGTAATACTTGCAATATTTCAAACTTTATCATTAGTATTAGGTTTGTTATGGTGATCTGTGATCAGTGATTATGACTCAGTGAAATCTCAGGTCATGGTTAGCCTCTTTTAGCAATAAAGGATTGCATTTTTATTTATTTATTTTTTAATTTTTTAACATTTATTTTTGAGAGAGACAGAGACAGAGTGTGAGCTGGGGAGGGGTAGAGAGAGAGGGAGACACAGAATCTGAAGCAGGATCCAGGCTCTGGGCTATGAGTACAAGGCCCGACGCGGGACTTGAACTCACAAACAGAGATCGTGACCTGAGCTGAAGTTGGCCACTTAACCACCCAAGCCACCCAGGTGCCCCAAGTATTGTATTTTTAAACATAATGCTATTTTACACTTAATAGACTATAGTATAGTGTAAACATAACTTTTATTTGCATTAGGAAACCTAAAAATTTATTTGACTCACTTTATTGCAATATTCATTTTATTGTGGTGGTCTGGAACCAAATCAGCGATATCTCTGAGGTATGCCTGTAATCTAAAACAAGTATGTATAATTTTATAATGATTAAAAAATGCTAAAATAATCTGTATTGATGTAATCTTTTCTTTAACATTCTTCTCTCTCTGAAAACAAAATAAAACAAAACAACTTATTTTACAATGTTTGGGCTGCTATAGCCTGCATTTTTAAACCACTGGGGGAAAATCCCTCTACTTTTGTGAAATTAAGAATCTTTAAAAATATACTTATTTTTTTGAATTTTTAATTTGATTTTTTTCAAAGTAGAAATTTCTCTAGGAGACAAGACTGACTCAGAGTAGAGTTCTTCATCACTTTATGGCGGGTCTTGCATCACACAACATCTGGTTATACCTCATTTTGCCAGTAACATTTCATCCAAGACATTTTGTTCTCATTAATTATCATACATAAGAGGGGATATTTGTGTTATTTTTATGTTTCCAAGTCTCATATAAGGCAGGCGATGGGGTTTCTGTGGGGTGGGACTAGAGAGAGACATATCCCAATGGAACAGCATGTGAGTAACGAAGATGATGGCTGCATTACTGCAAGCAGATGTTAGGGATACAGCAGAAGTCAAGTTACCAGACAATTGTTTATGATCTACAATGTTTGGTCTGTGGATGTTTTATTAATGGCGACTCTAGCAAATGCAATTTGAACTTGTGTACTTCAAACAATCAATCATTGCCTCATTCAATCATTCCATAAGAATTTATTAAATATGTACAATTAAGTATACCAAACATAATTGAGAATACAATAACAAAAACTGAGAAAAAGATAACAACACAAATGATCCCTGATCTTAACGATTTTATAATACACTGAAGAAGACAAATGTATAAATGGCTAAATATACTAGAGAGCAGAAATAAAAAGAGCCAAAGCTTTATATTGTGTTTAGTTACATGATTAACTCTGTTGAGGAATCTGAAAGACAATTCAGACGTACAGAATTGGAGCTGGCTCTTAAAGAGCAAATCAGCTTTCTATAGGCAGAGAAGTTCAGTAGGTTGTTTTAAGTGGAAGGAATGGATGACACGGGATACCATTATCATTATTTCAGGCTATAGTCACCAGGACCCACCAATTTCACTTCTCAAATTTCTTAATTATATCTGCTCTTCTCTATTCTTATTTCCATTGCCATCATTGTTTGTCAGTTAATCTATTCTAACGTTTTCATAGGAACCTATTCTTAAATATAATATAAATATTTATTGTGTTTCACTCCATGCTAGGCATGTTATTGAGTACCTTTTGTGTGATCTCACCTAATCCTGAGGTACGTTGTTTTTTATAATTAGCTTCATTTTATAAAAGAGGATTTGGAGGCTTGGTGGAAGAATTGGGACTTGAATCCAAGTAGCCCGACTCTTAAAAACGCATTCCCAAGGGCCTAAGCTCCTCAGACTTTCAACCTGCTCTGAAGTAGGGGTCAGTTTACTATGCCTCCTAGCCAAATCCAGCTGCTGCCTGTTTTTGTAAATAAAATGTGTTGCAACACATTTATACCCAGGCATGCACAGACTGTCTATAGGTTCTTGTGAGTTGCAATGGCAGAATTAGTGCAGAGTTAGTGTGACAGAGACCATCTGACCTGCAGAGCCTAAAATATCTACTATCTGGACCTTAAGGAAAAAAAGTTTGCATCCCCTTGAAGCCTCCTGATATTCTGTAATTTTAGAATTCTCTAGTATGTCTTTTTGCTATTGCAAACAATTAATTCACTTAAAAAATATTGTTGGGGCGCCTGGGTGGCGCAGTCGGTTAAGCGTCCGACTTCAGCCAGGTCACGATCTCGCGGTCCGTGAGTTCGAGCCCCGCATCGGGCTCTGGGCTGATGGCTCAGAGCCTGGAGCCTGTTTCCGATTCTGTGTCTCCCTCTCTCTCTGCCCCTCCCCCATTCATGCTCTGTCTCTCTCTGTCCCAAAAATAAATAAACGTTGAAAAAAAAAATCTTAAAAAATATTGTTTAATTATATATCAGCTGCCAGGTACTATTCTAGCTCCTAGGGCAAAATTAGTGAATCAAACAGATACAGTTCCTGCTTTGTAAAGCTTATGACTTAGAATATAGAGGAGAGGGGAGAAGAGACAATGAACAAAATAAGCAAACATATAAGTGTATAAGATATTATTAAAATTAATAAATGCCATGAAGTCAGTACGATCAAATAATGGAGCGAAGTGAGGCTGGTGTGTATGGGTGATCTTTTGTATTGTCATGAATGGTCTTACAGAAGAGGTGCTTCATGAACTGGGAAGCATTAGCCATATACAGATCGAAGTTAGAGTATTCCACACAGAAAAGCAAGTGTCAGACCTTAAGGTAAGAATGAGCTTGGGACATTGAAGGAATTGAAAGAAAATTAGTGAAGTTTACAAGGCAAGCTGTGAGGAGATGGCATGAGCCCCAAACAGACATGCAAGCTGATTCAACATATATGGGAAAGCTGCCCTGGGAAGTCACTTGGACCTGCATCAAACTTTGTGTTGAGGAAGAGAAAGACTTATTTTATTTAACTGATGATAAACTACCAATATATTGGGGGTGTTTGTTCTTGTAGCATATCTTCTCCTGACTATTATGCACACTTATAATCCTTGATTTTACACTACTGGAGTTTCAATACCCAACTCAAATATCACCTGTCATGGAAAAACTGCAATAAGCATTTATTATCTAATAGTAGTGCCAACTACTATGCCAGCTGTTATATGGCTACAGGGGTAAATAGTTCATTTTCTTTTTCCTGCCTTTCAGGAATTCAAATACTACAGAAATAGCATGCATGAGTAAGCATAATGCAATGTTGTGGGTGTTAATATCAGACATATGATCAGTTATATCATGGACCTAAGAAAAATAGTCCAAAAAGAGATGGGAGCATAATGCTTAATCTGGTCCTCCCTATCCACTTTGCATAGTCTCATTTCACTTTCCAAATAATCATACAGTGTAAAAAATGAAAGTGCCATTACCTCCATTTTACAGATGGAAACAATGAAGCTCAGAGGTTATAAAAGCTTATATGTGATGACTTAGAAGCAATTACTGGAATAGGGAACTGAGCCCTGACTTGTGTTTGAAATCAAAATTTAATCTGTACGTTGCTTGACATAACAACAGATAAAGTAACCCCAGGACCCCTCAGTGAATGATAAAAGAAGCTTGGAAAGCACAACTCAGTTTTACACTAAACTTTTCCATTTAATAACCTCTTTGATTCAGATTGAACCACTTTAGAATCTCTGACATTTTAATCAGAAATTCACCTTGGTTACTATTTTTTAAAGAAATAACACAAATTAATTGAGTAAAGAAGCTCACAGGAGCCATGTTTAAAATAATTATGAGAATAATCTGTTTTCAAATTCTATCTAACCTTTCAGTTTCTGGCTCACATGTAAGGATCTTGGAAGTCAACACTCTGTCCTAACAACAAGTTAAAAGATGAATAAACTAAAAAAATCAACAACTTTTCTTGGGTTTATAAGAGAGGTAAAGAAACAATGCTAATTACAGCTACCAAGGAACACAGACAAGGAACACGGGAGTCAGGCTTCCCAGAACAGAGTCTTGCCAGCAGAAGTTGGGGTAGGAAAACCTGAGTTGCTAAGATTCAGTGTGGACAACTGAGTTACAAATTCCAGGGGGACCCAGTCATAAGGGAACCCCGTATTATTAGGAGCTCGACCAGGCTATTCCTTCATACTTTCTGGTAGGGGTAGGAGAAATAAATCATTTTGAAATATGCCAGAGCAGTGTCTTCTTAACAAGGCCTGCTCTCTGGAGAAGCTACAATTGATCCTTGAACAACACATTTTGAACTGCATGGATCCACTTAAACGTGGATTTTTTTTCCCAATAAATACAGAGCACTACTGTGAATATATTGTCTCTTCTTAAAACTTAACATTTTTTCTCTAGCTTACTTTATTGTCAGAATAAAGTATATAATATATGTAACATACAAAATGTGTGTTAATCTACTGTTTGTGTTATTGGTAAGGGTTCCAGTCAATAGTAGGCTATTAGTAGTTAAGTTTGGGGAAGAAAAAGTTATATGCAGATTTTCAACTAGGCGGGAGGTCATCAACCCTAACCTCTAGTTGTTCAGAGCTCAACTATAGCTAACCAGAGCCTAACTGTCCTGAGGGAAGGGAAACACCGAACTTCAGATCAATTTAGTCTTCCTATCCCACCTAAGGGGAGACAGGGAATAAATTGAGAACTTATAAACTTCACAGCTGGGAGGTAAAGGTTCATTAAAAGAGACCTAATTATAGGACTAGAGAATGCTTCTCTGCCCCTATACCTTCTGTGCTCTTGTCACCACATTACTAAATTACCAGCTATTTACACCAGTTCCTTTTGCCCAGTACATCATGACCACTATCAAGAAAAAACTAAAAATACTATCCAATCATGTTAAAGGACCCATTTATATATAAGTGACCAATGATTCCATGAGGATCATAATATTTTGGATGTGGAAAGGATCCTTAGATACTACTTAACTAAAATATCTTTCCTCAAAATAGAAGCAATTGATATGCAGGTTAAGAAAGAAACAACACTGGGGCGCCTGGGTGGCGCAGTCGGTTAAGCGTCCGACTTCAGCCAGGTCACGATCTCGCGGTCCGTGAGTTCGAGCCCCGCGTCGGGCTCTGGGCTGATGGCTCAGAGCCTGGAGCCTGTTTCGGATTCTGTGTCTCCCTCTCTCTCTGCCCCTCCCCCGTTCATGCTCTGTCTCTCTCTGTCCCAAAAATAAATAAATGTTGAAAAAAAAAAAATTAAAAAAAAAAAAAAAAAAAAAAGAAAGAAACAACACTGAACAGTTCATTGCAAGCCTAGCTATGGTTTCTGCAGGAATCTGAGAGCACAAAAGCAGTTGTCTTTGCACCTCACTAATAGTACTAGTGTCTATATGGGTACCATTGGCTTGTCAGTGGGATAAGTCGTACGGGAGATGAACTGGACACTAGATAGAGCAGCAGGGCTGGAATCAGGACATCAAGTTAAGGGAGAATAGTCATCTCCAAGCTAATCTAAAATAAGAAACTGGAGGCCTGTACAAGTGAAGACATAGATGATAAGCTTGCACAGATCCTAAGGAGGCAATCAGCCAAAATTCAGATGAGCAGGCAGCAAGGACAGAAGGAACGAGACTCCCTTTTCTGCTGGTGGTGAGAGTGAAGCAGCTTGCAGAGCCTGACCCTTGTCAGCCTCCACATGGCCCTCTATTTACATAACTTGCCTATGTTCTCCATTCTTAAGCCCTTATGTCACCTCCCTCACATTGGACATTTAGCATATATTTGTTATTTTATTGAATATTTTATGCATATATGAATTCTTGACTCCAAATTAATTGTATATCCTAGGGAAACTATCTTATATTTAGGCCACCCAGCTTCTTCAGTAGTTTATAGTCACTAATACTTGCTTACATTATTATATTCAACTCCTTTATTACTCCTGACCCATTCTCAGGGAGAGGTAAGGGTAGCTCAGGCAATGACTTGGCTGTAGCCATTTTATCCTGTGTTAACCTCTGTATTTGGGACCAACAGATGGGTAATCTGTGATCTTCTCCAGTCCAAGGTGGCTTCTAGGAAGGGCAAGAGGCAAATATTTGTCCCTTCCCCCATCTGGGTTGTACTAATGTGTTACTTTTGACATCTGGAGGCAAAAACAAAATATTTTCTGGGAAGAAACCCAGACTTCATCAGATTCTATTTTCATCCCCAAATCAGCAGTTTCTGTGTTTAATTAAGAAGAAAATAGAGACACTGCACAAAATGAGTTAAGACTGAGCTGACATATCCTAGTATTATATTAAGAAACATTCATGGAACCTTGGTCCAAAATGACAAAACTGCTCCTAGAATGTGAAATGAAACAAGCTGACTAATTCTTCATTTAGAGATATGAATTATTAACTGGTAACACATTAAAGCCAAACCGAATCCAGTTAAATCTCAATATTGTAAGATTTTAACATAGCAGTTCAAATCATAAAGTCCTCTTTACATGTGCTCCACATGCCTTAATATGTACCCCTACAATTGCACTTGCACACTTTTTCATGAATACAAGGATATCTGAAAAACCTTACATTTGGAGTCAGGAGTCCTGGATAATAGTTCAGGCCATTCTACTTAACTAGTGAATGACTCCCTATGTGTCATTTAACTTCTTTCAGCTGTAAAACTTTATTCTAAGGGAAGATGAGTTGGACTGGATGAGTGCTAAAACTCCTCAAGCTGTATTATTCAATGTTATTGATGTCAGAGTAGCATCTTGAAATAGAAATTTCCTCCTCTTCCTTCCCTGAAATAAAAGATTCTCTACAACAAGCATTCTGTTCTGATCTTATTCCCTTGCCTTCCTATCACCCAAGCTCAACCTCTTTCTGAAAAGTTACTGGCTTGATAAATGAAAATAAAAAGCAAAGCCATTTATCCTGAAAATATCCAGCTGGTGTGAGATTTTGGCCTACAGTACATACTAATTAAATAGAGAAACATTTGAGATTAAAAAAAAACTTAATTTACTAATTAAATGACAAGTACTCTTCTCAAATTGTCCCTTTGGCTTACTGTGCATTTCGAGAATTAATTAACAATACAATCAGGCTACAGTTGTGAAATGCCAATATGGATGTGATTTGAAGATGCAGCTTCTGTTTTCCATCATGACATCGAGGGTTGTTGTTGCTGCTTTTAAATGGGAGCTGAACCCTAATGAAGATACTGGGTCTTTCAATTTGTCTGTGTAAAATTAAAACAAGTTTGTGGAGTCTTGCAAGCTCTGCACACAACTCAATGGTACATTTAATGGTGCATTGCCTAGCCCCTGACACAGGCATGTGTCTTGATTAGATTTCTTTAATCGTTTACTAGAAATGAGGAACATAAAGTCAGTTTGGGTTTTGATGATGTCCATATGTTGAACACTTTTGAACTGGGTGATAATAATGCCTCTTGGGTGTGGAACCAGATCAACTGATAGACTGAGTTCAAAGTAGGTTAATACCCTGAAGTAACGAGAGAAAAAACTGAAATGTGCCTTCTTTTTTCTGCCTTGAAATTTAAGGTGGCCAACAGAACAGTGTTAAAAAATATTGTAAATTCTGTGTCATTTGGGTCTCGTAACTTGCTTTTTTCTTCATTCTTTCTTATTCTGCCATGCCCTCAACCCACCACCTCATCCTGTCCTGAAAGCCCAAACACCTGATTTGCATAAGCCATAGCTCTGTCTTGAGTGGTGACTGTAGGACAGTAAAGGGCTGCCAGGTGGACACCATTGACAATAGGGGGGTGGCAGGATTTAGCAGTAAGAAGAGAAAGAGCTGATGGCAAGATCTTCCCATTGGGTATGCTCTCATTCAACAGTGAAGTTCAAGCATCGAAGAGTGAAGCTTTTGATCCTAGGAGAGCACCTGACAAGTGTGCAGGGCTCTCTCCCTTCTTTATCAAAATTTGCTCTGAAAAATGTTTTAAAATAAGCCATTTACTCCTCACTGTGATTTTTAATGTGAGTTATTTCCCCACATATTTGTACTTTTAGCTGAATATCTGACCTACAACAAATGAGTTTTTCCTCTTTGGGAGAGAAATCTGACTTCAGCTCAGTTGGCCCTTTGGAGAAGCAGTAGAAAACATTCTTCCTGGAATCTCATTATCCTTTTGAAATATGTTTTTTTATTCCATCATGGAAGCCAGCCTCTGGCCATCAGGTAACATACATGATCCCTTCTATATATCAGACATCTTGTCCTCATGATGGCTGTAGACATCACTACTTTGACATCAACACCTTGGTTTTCTGGTCATTGTAGGAAAGATAATCAGTAAACATAAATGTCTTTCAAAAAAATGATAGTGATTAAATTTCTATAACTTTATGAATAGGCACAATCTAAATTGTAAGGTACAGGGAATATTGCAAGAAATTATATTCTCTCACTTTCACTTTACTCTCCTGGTTTTTATAATATGCCTTGTTTATCTTATTCACTTTTGGTGGTTTTTCTGAACAATTTCATTTTATCTTGATACTTAGGGGAAAAAAGCCCTATGAGAATGAGGCATGACATGTATTTCAGAGTCTGTCCCTGTTATTATTCCTGCTTCAGATTCTGTCATGTCCTATTTTACATTTGTTTATTCATTCATCCATCTATTCAAAAACATTTACTATAATAATGATAATAACAGTTATAACAGGTACAATTTCTGAGTACCTAAATTGTACCACTGTGTTTGAAATTAAAGACACAAAGATGAATGATTCATAGTTTCTATCCTTATAAAACTTGAGGTATAATGTAGGGGACACCTGCATAGCACTCAAATGTATTTATGAAAGAGAGATAAGTAAGAAATTTAAGAACACTGAACAGAGGTATTTAGCGCAGCCCTAGGATCCAGTAAGTTTTTCTGGAGTGAGTGACACTATTCAGTACTCCCATAGTACCAGATTCAAGGTTTTGATATTTGATACTAACCAGTGATTAAAAAAACAGAACTGATTCTCATGGAACTTGCAGACTATTTGGGGAAAATGATTTGTAAGCAGGCAATTAACCTCAGTTCATAGATGTTCTATGTCTAGCCCATTAGACCATACATCAAGCCCAGGTGTAAAATTGAAGTTCAAAACTGGTTTATCGAAGAAAAGACATCTAAGCTCAGGCCCCAGGAATCAGTAGGATTCTAGGTTGAGTTGGGAGAGAAGAACAGGAAAGATAAAAATTCATTCCAATTCTCAGGAAGCAAATGTCAGGAGAGAACATGGCATTTTCAGGGAACTACAAAGTCACAGAATTCTTCATGGCTGAAATCTGAAACGTATGGCAAATAATGGTCTGCATTGGTAAACTGGAATGAAGGCTGGGCATATTCCAAAATGACTTCTCTATTATTTCATGTTGTTTGGACTGCATTGTGAGGGCAAAGACAAAAACTACAAAAGGTTTTTTAAGCGATGAGTAATACAATCAGTATTTACAAAATTACTTTGCCCTGTTATGGCTATACATGAGCTAGAATTTAGACCCTTGTTGCTCCCCAGTTCATACTTTGGGCTCACTGCCACAGCTTTGCTTTTCAGTTGTGGATTCTTTGTGCCACTTCCACAGAAGGGCTTCTTTGTGGAAAAGATATTATTATGAAGGATATTATTATTATTATTGTTATTAATATTATCTTTGCCCCTCCTCTGCTCATTCATATTCTCTCTCTGTCTCTCTATGTCTCTCTCAAAATAAATAAATAAAACATTTTTTTTTTTTTTACAAAGAATGGGTATTAGATAGATGGAGAAGCCCTATGAAGATATAGGTTAAAGTAACATGATTACCATGTCCCCAAACACACAAACAAGTTGAACAATCTGGGAGATTACTGTAGGAAGGATACAGCAATGATGCTCTATATTAACCATGTTTCTAACTTCTGTAAACTTGATACTGTAACATCTTCCCTGCATGCTTGTACTGGACACAACTTGTTCTATACAACATAATAGTATGTCTGAGTCCACTTTGCTTTGGCCTATTGCTTTCCTCACCATCTCCACTTCTCAGGGGGAGTCCTCTTGAGGTGGACTTTTAAATATAAACCATCCAATATAGAGTCTATACCCCCACCTACTCCTTTACAGGATTCCCATATTTTGGAGTACTATATACTTGTTCTAATTACCCCAAGTCCAAATGGCAAACAACTAGGGAAAGCCCTATGCCCCGGAACCCGCTGAAAGTATTCAAAGTAGCCAATCCAGATTGGCTCTACTTAGCCAGTCCTTCTCATGGAAACCACAATAAAATAGTTTGCCCACAGTTCACCTCTTTCCCTCTGCTTCATGACCAACTCCAGTGACTCCTGTGCCCCCTTCCCCAACACCAACAACAACTTCTAGCGTGACATGTACTCTCTCTTGGGATCTGTGAGTATAATCAACTATTTTTTCAACAGCAGTTGTATCCTGATCTATTGGCCTTACTATACCTAGATGATAATAATAAAAGCAATTAAAACATGCCCTCATGATAAAACTGTTCAATGTGTTTAGGGCTGTTTGTCAAAGTACTGTGGAATCAATCTCCTTTGATCATGTCTCTAATCCTCTAAGTGAAGTGGTTCAGCTGTGACTCCTCCTAATTTTGCAAAGGAAGAAATGCACAAAACCATCAATTTGTCCAGAGTCACGTGGCTATTAGATGGCAGAGCCAGAACTGGAAACCAGATGCCCTGATCTCATACAAGGCTCTGGGTATTGTGCCAGGCCTGGCTGTCTCCTGAGGAGAAGAACAAACAGGAATTTTTGTACTATCAGCCCTTGAAAATGGAAGCAAATTGGAGTGTGGGCCATCTGAAATACTGGCATGTCTAATTAATCAAAATATCATCTATATGTAATAAAACAAATTAATCGGATAACAAATGTTTCCAAGTAAATGTTTTTTTCAAGACTCTATTAGTATTCACGTGAAAATGATTCATGTGTAATTAATATCACAAAAGCATATAAACTTATGATAAAAAAAAATCCTTTAAAATGCTTGTTTTCTGTTCTCTTGTTCTCTTTAATTCTTCCAGTGCAATCGTATTAATTTCATTCATTTCGTGAGTAAAAACCTGCATTGTTATACAACATGAAGGTTTCAAAATCATAGGAATGAATTTGTCACACATTCTAAATTGAGGAAGAATTGTACAGGACTTTAGATTTAAGCAAATATAATTTCCTCTTACTTTTTCATTAAAGGGAAGCCCAACTTTACTGAAATCCCACTGTACAGTTGGTGATATATTTAAATCTATAAGGTGTGGTAGTTTGAATCTTTGTCCATATGTCTTCATGCTCTCCCTTTGTTAGAATTACACGTCTTTGTTCTCTGTCATGAGACTGCATGATGCAACCTACTGGAGCGAACAAAGTGAATTCCCTGCTTCATCCATGTTAAGCTTGACCATGTCAAGCTGAAGCATCAGACTGACTATTCTGGGCCAAAATGTCTGTAGGTATCACATGCTTCTCTTCTCCCTCTTGCACTTCACCATTTTCCAAGAATACCACCAAGAGTAGTCACTGGCCTAAGAAAAATGATGAGAAGATCTGAGAAGAGAGATGAACCCAATCTTTAGCCTGGAGACAAGCCAAGCAGGGCTCCAGGCAACTGCAGACTTGAGAATGAGAAAAAAATATATATTTGCTGCAAGCCACTGAGTTTGGGGGTACTTTCTTCTAAGCCATTATTGTAACATTAGCTGACTTATACACTGGACCCACACTTTTCTGCCTTAAAGTCCAAGGTTATTTTCACTGCACATATGGTCATGTTTGTGAATTTGGCTTAATCATGTAAGTTTTCTAAAAGACATATAAAGTTCCTCAGAAACATGTGATCCTGTTTATTTTACCTCAGGGTTCTTGATATACTATCTAGACAAACAAAACCTTCCAAGTGTAAAGTATACTGAGAATAACCCTGAGTCCTCTGTTGAGCTAAAAATGAATACTTTTGGTATTCATTTAGTCAAGAACAGTCTATTTATGGGCTGAGTAGATCACTTATATAGTTTGAATTACTTGAGATCCAAGTCAGGCACCAACCCCCCTCCCCCCGCCAAATGTTCTTCAAATACCTTTTTTTTTTTTCTATTTTGGTAACCCAATTATAACCCTAACCGTTAGTATACTTGAGGAGTCAGTCCCCTTAGAAGGAGATAGTACTGGGGTGCCTGGGTGTCTCAGTTGGTTGAAAGTCCGACTTCAGCCTAGATCATGATCTCATTTGAGCCCCGCATTGGGCCCTGTATCGGGCTCTGTGCTGACAGCTCAGAGCCTGGAGCCTGTTTCGGATTCTGTGTGTCTCCCTCTCTCTCTGCCCCAACCCATTCATGCTCTGTCTCTCTCTCTCTTAAAAATAAATAAAACATTAAAAAAAATTTAAAAGAGATAGTACTTATAAAAATATCCCTGCTAAATGTACAAAATACTCTAATGTACACATTTTGACAGATTTGTTAAGTACCTTATGTACCTCATTATTAAATAGAGTTATAGATTTCACAAAGTGATTCCACATCTAATATCTCAGTGGAGTTCATCAGGATGGGTAAGGTACCATTTTGAAGGCAGAAAACTGAGTCCTGGAGTAATTTACTCAGGTCATGCAGCTAGGAAATTGCCTGATTCAAAATTCATGTTCTGAAATACTTAATCAAAGTTGAGATATTAAGCAAGGAGGCCATGTGGGATGAATATGGGATGGAACAAGTGGTGACAAATCTAGGCGGTGTTAGGGAGTACTGTGATTATGTAAAGAAGGCAGTCTCAAATTGTCCAGTGCAAGCTGACTCCTTTGCATTCCTGACACTTGGCGTTCTTTTCTCTGTGTCAGTCAGGGTCAAGTAAGAAAAAGAATCTACCCAGGTAGTTAAATATAAGAAATTAATGTGGCAGATTAGCTACAAGGATAATAGCTGCAAGAGTAAGTAGGAGATGACAGACCCAGAGATTAACAAGAGGAAGATACCACTGCTACCAATAGACCTGATGGGGCAATGGAAGGAGGAAACGGGAGCCACCTCCAAGAGGTTGATGCTATAAGGCACTGCCATTAGAGTTAGAGTCACAAAGAAGATACAGCCACTCCCTGAGAGGCCATCAGAAGGCAAAAAGAGAGAAGAAACACCTTTGTTTCCCCCTTTTCCTACTCTACAATCTCCCACTGGTGTTACCTAGGGCCAAAGCAACCTGAAGCAAGTTGGCATGGGTGGTTAGGAAACAGAATTCACAAGCAGGGTCTGTACAGAGTGGGAGAAATTTAGGAATCCGAGATGTGAGAGCATGTCGACAAAGGTAAAGACCCCTTCTAGACTACACACACCTCAGAGAAACAAGTTTTCCTGGTATTTCTTAAGTAATCAATGCCTCATTTTAATGGGAGTCACGTTAGGTGGCCTGACAAAGTGGCAGGAGTGACTGCTGAAGGTGGGCAGTGGAGTGAGAAGACACTGAAACAAAATGTACAGCCTTTTCCAAGACAGACTTTGAGTCCTAGGCATTTGCTGCTGCTATTATTTAATTTGGCAAGTCCTGTACTTACATCGTGTAATTGGTTCAAGAGTGTTTATCTCTTGAAAATTTTAATAACCTCTCTCTCTATCCCACCTGCCCCCCTTACAAAAAGCAGTCAAATAAGGTGTGTGCACGTGTGTGTGTGTCTGTATACACACTCATTAGAATCAGTGGCCCATGCAATCATGGCAGGGGGCTTGGCCCAAGGCCCTCCTCGGCTGTGTCTGATCAATGAAGGAGACATGAGGTCCCTGCACTGATCCTGCGTGTTTGGCAGCTTCTCCCAAGCTGGAATCCAGTGTACAAAGAACATACTAGCCAGGGGCACAGGGATGGAATGGAAAAGAACTCCTGAAAATGTGTCTAATTTCTTTCAGATGTTTCCCATCAACTTGGTTGTTGGCATGCTTTCCTATTTTCCATTTAGTACCTTCTATAGTCACATCTCCAAATATGAGATGACTGAAAATAAAGTTTTTTAAAGTGAATGTCACCCGTCCATATTCATACATATGTACATAGAATACAACTTAAAATTAAATTCATGAAATTCAATAGTATATAAAATACACATATATGCTTTAAAGAAAAAATAATAATTACTTTTTCATAGTCAACTTTGATTTTTCTGTCTCATCTGTTGGTGCCTACAGAAGAAAACAATGATAAATCATTTATAAAAATGGCCTAATCCTTTCTACTGGGAAATACAGCCAGATAGACTTTCTCATAAATTGTTTAGAATAATGTGAATCTCCAGTGATTTTTCTCTGATATGTGTGTTTAGAAGAAGACTATAGCAACCACAAGTTTTGAGAGATTATTTTATTGGGTGGTGGTGGATAGGAATTGCTAGGGGAGAGAGGAAGGGTATGCTGGGGAAATCTGTGCATTTTAACAAACAATGATTTAAGTTACTTCCTCATATCCTTACTAAAGAAAACAGACACTGTCACTTGAAAAAAACAAAAACAAAACCTAGATCAGAGGCTAGAAAACACAAACAGAAATATTGATGGCTGTAAGTAAGTAGGAAAGAAAGCAAATAAATAAATCCTGCTCCCTCTCCCTGGGCTTTCCCTAAGCGTTTCTCTTGTGGGGGACTCAGGTCCTATTAATGCTGGATCTCCAAACCAAATATTCTGAAACACTCCCTTGCTCATCAGCTGAAAAAGAAACAACTTTCCAGCCCTGGCCTGGTGATGAGTCTCCTCTTGGAAAAGATTTACCCAGAATTCATTATTTAAACATGAGTTGTTTTTTCCTTCTAACTAAATCAATCGTTCAAATTAAAAATGCAAGAGCAATGCTTAACTTACCTAACAGAAACAACCATCCTAAAGGATATAAAATATGCTTTAAAAAAATACAGAGGACATGCCAGTTCAGTACCATATGTTTCAATTGGGGGCCTAAGGGTCTTTTTGGTACCTTACTTTTATTATCACACCAGGCCATTTGCAGACATTTTTATCATTACATTAAAGTTGCTCCTTACGCATTTTTGTTGGATAATGAGATTTAACCCATTATATGGTATCATCCACATTTTTAAAAAAATTTCATGAAAAACATTACATGTCATTAATAGACTTCTACAAACTCACACTGTAAACTGAATTATTCTGTTACAGTAATATATCTCATTTGATTTAACCAATAACCTAAGGTTGAACATTTAAATTATTATCACTTTTTCTTCATTAAAAACAATGCTGTGATGATATAAACATCCTAGTAAGAAAAATCTCAAAATATTATTATGATTAGTTTCTTCAGAAATGTTCCTACAAGTACAATTACTGGGTCAAAGTACGCATATAAATTTTTCAATACACATTTACAGCTAACATTTAGAAAAGCTGCATGAATTTTTATTCCTATTAATGGTAAGAAAATGCTCATTTATTTACTGTATCTTTGCCAATGGTGAGCACTGTCACTTATAATCTCAACTGTAGTTTTAACATGCATTTTGATTTCTACTGAAATATAAGTTTTCATTTATTTAATCATCAGCCTTATGTACTGATTGGTGTGTTCTTATCCATGGTCTTCAACAGTAATACCAACATGTATTAATTAATATATGCATCAGACTCTGTGCTAAGCATTTAGGATGTACACATTTACACAATTACAGTGTATTAGAAGATGTGAATGCCTAGAATGCTACACAGAATTTATCTAGGGTGACAGAGAAGGGCCCACTGATGAAGAGTGGTTGATTTACACTTTTATTTCATTGTTACTTTTGATTAAGTACTATTTATCTATTAAGAATATTATTATTTCCCTAGGGACATACATAGAAAGTACTCTTAATTTGCCATTATTTGTATTTTAATTTTGCTTTTAGTTTTTCTCTTGCCAGATTTAGCAATTAATTTATTCACAATTTTGTTGTTGGTCAGACTCAGAAAGATCTTTACAACTAAATAGCAGAAATCCTTACCAACATTTTCTCCAATCATGTTTATGGTTTTCATATTCAAGTCTTCATGTAGATTGCATTTTATATTTTAAGATAATACTATAATACTTTCTAGAAGGGGCTTTTGTTTTAGAATTTATTTTTTTTTTTTATTATTATTTTTTTTTTAATTTTTTTTTTCAACGTTTTTATTTTTTTTTGGGACAGAGAGAGACAGAGCATGAACGGGGGAGGGGCAGAGAGAGAGGGAGACACAGAATCGGAAACAGGCTCCAGGCTCTGAGCCATCAGCCCAGAGCCCGACGCGGGGCTCGAACTCACGGACCGCGAGATCGTGACCTGGCTGAAGTCGGACGCTTAACCGACTGCGCCACCCAGGCGCCCCTAGAATTTATTTTTTAACCACAAATGCTGACAGTTGACCCAGTATTTAATTTTTAATGATCCATTATTTTTCTGAATAAGGGAAATATGCTATACTAAATTATTACTGTGTTTCTGCACTTTTAAAATATTCTTTCTCATTTATATGTGCCAGTGCCCATCAGTTTTAATTATCATAGCTTTGTATTTTCTTATAACACTTCATAAGACAAGATCCTCCTCAATGAATTTATGTTTCACAAACTGGTTTCTTATACTCTTTGTAGGTTATTTTGATTTGAGTTGCTTAAATATGCTATACAACTGGGGAATAACAGACATATTTCCAATATGTTCCACCACAGTTGGACATTCTGGTGTCCAACTCCTTAGCCAGCTCAGGATTATTATATTCCCCTTTTTCTTCCTATCATTCCACTACCAATTCTTGTTCATACTATCTGGGGTTTAAGAGCTAAATTAAAAATATTAAACTATTATATAGCAGGTATTTGAATTCTAGAATAAGTTTTGGTATATTCACTGAATTCAGGGCTACTATTTATGATCAATTCTGCATTTGATAGACAATGATACTCCTTTCATGAGTTCTTTGTTTTTCTTCATTGCACAGAGTGCTAAAGTATACTTTCTCATGACTGTCATGACTCTTTTCATTAGGGAGCATGTATATGACATCTTTTATAATTTTGAATGCTTAAGAACATCTTGTTTTTCTCATACTTGAACAACACTGCTGACTACGGAGTGTTTTGATCATAATCACTTCCTTTCAAAACCTGTGACCATATATTACTTATCTTTTGATAGTCAGTGTACAAGAAAATATCTGAATCCAGCTTTTGTTAATGGTCATTATTAATGATGATGATGATGATGATGATGACGACGACAATGATTATCATTTGCTTTAAGTATTTCACTCCTGGTTTTATATAATTTTCTTTTCATTTTAAAATTTAAAAAATTAAGCTTGCATTCTGGTATTTCTCTCTTATTTAATATTTCTTGGTGCATAGTCATTTGCAGACTCAGACAGGCATTTCTTCCACCTAAAAAGTCTTGCTTGTTCAAGTCTTTCATCATTGCTTCAACTTTGTCTGTTTAAGTGTGCCATTCTGAGGTTCTTCTAAGTTACAGGAGATCCTGCATCTACTCTTCATGTATCTCATTTTCTCTCTAATCATATTCATGGGCTTCTTATGACAGAACTGTAAGTTGTTCTTCATTACCTGCCCTTCATTGATTCTTAATTTGGAAAATAAGATTTTATTTTTTTGCAGTCTTTCATGATTTCAGATTGTCCCCCCTTTATGATTGCTTATTATTTCTTACTTTCTTTACCCTCTTGAATTAATTTTATAAACATATAAAATATTCTATAATTTAATTCTGGTTTCTTTAGAAAATACTTGTCAGAGTGATGATTTTCCAAATCTTTATAGGAGTTTTTCCTTAGATTATATTTTTTCATAGGCATTTTTATTTTTCTGTTTTTCTGGGAGGAGTTATTGTTCCAACAAAGTCCCACCACTACGCCGGCCAACTCTTCGGTGCACCCATATGCTCAATAGAGTGGATTCCTAAGAGACACGCATTCCAGCCCTAGTTTCTTAGCCAATGCAGACATCAGCTCATGGCAGAAGAGGCCTTGCCTTGCTGATCTGGTTTTCTGTCATCCCTTTGATGAGTATTCCCTCCAAAAAAAAGCACTTCCCCAAAGGTAAAACTTTCTGTTCATTGCAAGCATCATTTCAAAGGAAGTCTAATTTCCTAGCTAGTTTTCTGATTGGGATAATCCTCTTGTCTGCTTCCCCAAGCACTTTACTGGCATAATTTCGTTTAACTCCAAATTAGGGGTGTCAGTGAAGTTTGACATACTTTCCCCTAATTACTTCCTAAGTACAATGCTCTCTAACAGAGGAGAAATAGGAGTTTCTTTGGCACTTTATTAGGAAGAAAGTCCTTAACAGTTTTTCCACCTGAATGACATTACCTTCCAGGGCTCATATAGTACCCCATGCCATTTTCCTCATATTTCTGGTTCCTTCCATAAAATTTATAAAAAACAATGATTTAGTTGCCTTTGTTAATGTTACTTAGATATACAGAAGTCTACAATCAATTAAGAGTTAGAAAACTGCATTTCTTAAAAAGGAAACAAACATCAAACTTTTCAATAATTCCAACAGGAAGATGTCCTGGCATATCCTGAATTTATGAGAGTTGACGAAATCCTTTTAATTCATTATTCTTAGCAATGCTAATAAAGAGTAATCGTTGCATAGATGAAAGAATAATATATTAAATCAGCCCATATTTATTAAATAGGTATGATGTACCTTACTCATGGCAAGTTGTTAAGAGGAATCCAAATATATATAATACAAAGTTGTAATCCTTGCCTGAAATTCATTAATTATCTAGCTATAAGAAAGAAATATTTTAATAAAATAATTTATGGATAACATTATATTATCAGATGTTAAAATTATGTAGATTCACAAAATGTGTAAGTTAGAGAATGAATATAAAAAGTAGTGAAATAATTGGGGAAAGTGGGACTAAGCAATATGTTGAAGGACTAGTAAGATGCAGATAGGTTAGAATAGAAGGAAAATCCCACTTGGTGGAAAGTATAATTATAATAATAATTAATGTAACCACAACCACCACAACTTACTATTTCCCAAACACTGTACTGGCCTCATTTCATTTAATCTTCTCAACCTTCCTTCCCGCTAACAGCCCCAATTCACAGTGAAGAAAGTGAGGCTTAGTGAATGATGCAGTCTGGCTTTGTATGCAGACTGGCTAGCTTCCAAAGAGTAAAATTTTAACTACTAAGTCTTACTCCACAGGACAAAAGAGTCATTGTTGAGAGTGACTATAGTATGTGCAGGGAATAGTGATGGATTCAGTATAAAGATGAAAACAGTAAGTACCCATGGGAGGATCTTTCGGAACACTACTGCATCAACAGCATTTGGACTTAAGAAAATCTGAATGTCATTCACATCCATAGGAGGCAGTCTGAGTGGGTAGTTTACCAAGTGGTTTTAATTATTAATAAACCATTTCCCTTTATATCTTACCTCTCAAAAGATTTTCATTGCCTTTCTTGTATGGGGCAAACACAGCAGAGACCTGAAAAACATAAAGAAGCTGCCCTCAATGTTGTTTTCCTCTGTAGTGACATTGTGACAAAAAGGTGTCCTGAGTGACCTTCAGGGTCACAACATCAGCTTAGATTTGGGAAACTGGAAAGAATGAGCTGTGATTGAGAAAATCCTGCATACATTTGAGTTGAACTTTTTTAGCATTTAGTGCCTTTACAGGAGATCAAAGGGAATTGGGAAGGATTTATTTTTATGGCTATTACTCTTAGTGGCTTAGAGTTAGTTTAACATTTTTAATTGAATTTTCGAATGCTACATGAAAGGACTGAGCCATACATCTCTTCTCAAGAAGGCAATGGATTCCACCAATTCTACATAGGTGTGTTGGTATTTCTAAACCATAGTTTTGTTTTTTTTTTTTTTTCAACGTTTATTTATTTTTGGGACAGAGAGAGACAGAGCATGAACGGGGGAGGGGCAGAGAGAGAGGGAGACACAGAATCGGAAACAGGCTCCAGGCTCCGAGCCATCAGCCCAGAGCCCGACGCGGGGCTCGAACTCACGGAACGTGAGATCGTGACCTGGCTGAAGTCGGACGCTTAACCGACTGCACCACCCAGGCGCCCCAGGTGTGTTGGTATTTCATGAGTAATCTCTAATTCCCTTAAGAAATGGCATAAGTTAATACTTTTTTCAAATGGGTCTGATGACTCTTGCATGATCTTTCTGCACCTTCTCTCCTCCACTCTTAGCTTTAATCTAACTGGTTTTAGTGTTTCCCTGAATTATCCCACTATGTGTTTACAGCTTATCAATCCACTACTGCAACCTCAGTGTGTCCATTTGTGTGCTTACCTTGAAGAGGGATAAATCTCCATAATTTTGAAAGAAGTTTTTGTGAGAGATGTTCCTGAAAGCATATATACATGTTTCTTTCATACATAAAGATAGAACATCTGCTGGAAGTTGCTATAAATATTAAATATTCACTAAAACATAGCAGTGCTGTATTTTTCCCTCTAGTCCCCTTCTCTGTTCCCTTTCTTAAATATCCCCATGCAAGTTTCCCAAGTTTAGTGCTTATTCAACTTATCTATATAGAATGCTAGGCTAAGGTACCCAGATGATGATGAAGATACGTTTTACTAGGCATCAATGTAAGACTCGTAAGATTCATTCTCACTTCCTTCCAGTGTCTTTTAAGACTATTTCTGATATTGACATCCCAGATGAATTCCTATGTGCTTTGATTGCTTGGTAATTCTTTTCTATGGTTACCCTAATATTTGTCTTACTTTGATCCTTTAATTTAGGAATTAAAAAGGCACATGTCTTCCTCCCGTTAGCTTCTTACTATGCTGCAATGACCTCTAGTTCTTTCCCATGCTGGATCTCTCTCTCTCTGAGTACTGAAAACTGTCTTCTTTGCTCTTACTCATTTCATTCCACTTGGCTTTCACCTGAAGCACATGTCCTGTTATGAAGGCTGACTGGTGAAAAGTTAGCTTCAAAAATCTTTACTTAGTTTTGTTGAAGGCCATGTGGCTTTCAGAGAAGGTGATATTTTCCTGGCACCTTGCCCATATCCTATCATTCCTCTCTGGTATTCAAGAGTAGATGATGTTCTCTTTCCATTTTCAAAGCTCTGATCCTATAGACTCATTAACACTCAAATGCTTGTTTCCAGTCTTAAAATTGATTTTGGCTTTCAGTTGTCATGGAACAGAGGTAACTACGCTATGACCAATCATTCTTGGGAAGATTCATCATGATGCCTAATAGTCAAGTTCTCTCTAGCAACCCATTGAGTGCCAGATTTTATGATACTGATTTTCCCAAAACCCTAACAATACAGGTAAAGAATAAAAAATATTATAAATTTAAAATAACGAGAAACACTTTCAGCTAATAGGAGAGCATGGCTGTTCTCTTAAGCTTTCCTAAAAGTCTATCAATGTAACTTTCATCAAATAAACTTTTCTACTTACCCTAGTTTATTTCACTTTTTTTTCTAAGTCCTTACAACACTTGTTTTATCACCCTTACGGTACTTTTTATATATTCTTTATATTATATTGCCTTTACTTCTGTCATAGATTTTTTTGTCTAGAGCAAAACCTTCTCCTTGAGGGCACAGGCTATATCTTACACTCTTCCATCCTCTCAAGCTGCTTACATTTCCTTTCCCTAGCCTGAAACTCATATACCTTGATAACACTCAGGGGGTTCCTCAAATCTTTCCTCACTTGGGTCAAGTCAATTGTTATTTTTCTATCTTCATATGAGTGAATTTCCTAGAACTTCCAGAGAAAACCACTTATCCATTCTGATAGACTTGCTTTTTTATTTATATGTTCCAATATCATGTAGTCCTTCATAAGTGCTATGCAAAACACTGGCTCACAACTGAACTCACAACCTTTTCTTTGTAAGTAGTTCCAAGCCTCTCCACTCCCTTCTAGATTCTTCTGTTAATAAATCTCTTTCAGTCACCTGGACTTCAATATCCCAGGAAATAGGAGCTATTAGGAGTAAGTCATTTACATCTCCTCCACTATCTCAAATCCATATTTTAATCAATTTTTCTTGTCTGAATCAAGAAGGTTTCTCTACTATTTTGTTTTTCATAAAGAATATCTCTACTTGTGCCTTTGATCTTATTTTTTAAATTTTCTTTGGGACATTTCCTATCAAATACCTTACCTTACACATTAATTTCTCTTCCTCCATGGATGTCATTTCTTTTGCTTGAGAGTGCATTTAAGACATCTACATTCTTTTTTTTAATGTTAGAAAAAATTTGTCTTTAATATTTATTTATTTGGGTGGGGAGGGAGCAGAGAGAGGGAGACAGAGAATCTGAAGCAGGCTCCAGGCTCTGAGCTGTTGGCCCAGAGCCCAACATGGGGCCTGAACTCAGGAGCCATTAGATCATGACCTGTGCCACAGTCAGACGCTTAACTGACTTGAGCCACCCAGGTGCTCAGAAGACGTTGACATTCTAACAAAACTATCTCCTCCATCCTACTCTCTACTTAACCTACAGTCCATTTACCTTAAATAACAAACTATTATAATTTCACTTCATCTCTTGCTTACCTCCAAGACTATACATTAAACTTCTCTCCTAAGAATGCAGATGGAACTATTCTAGCCAAGGGTCACCAAAGACCAGCTACCTGTCAAATCCTGTGTCTTTCCTTTCAGGGCTCCTCTTTCTGGACTTGTGGGATAGAATGTGATCCTCTTCTCCTTCCACATTTTGGAACTCTTCTTTCCATGAGGCTTTATGAAATTACCCACCCATTGGCTCTTTCTACCTTTTTGAATCCTTCTTCTCTTTTGCTCTTTTATTAATTATTGTATAAGTGTTAATTCTCTCTAGGATTCCACATTTAGCCTTTTTCAATATTAACAATAATAGGAATTTTTTAGTTCTATTCTATACTAGTGCCTGTGCTATGGTTTATGGGTTATCTCACAGGTAGTCAGGATTATTCCATCAGAGAAGTGGATAATTCTCTCATGCTCACTTATGAAAGTGAAGCCTGAAATTTAGAAGGTGTGTAACTTGCCCACACAGCTAATAAGTAGCAGAGGCAGTATTAGTGTCTAAGCATGCTGATTCTACAGGATGGTCAAAAGTTTTTTCAAGAGCATTTTTATCCATACCAATGATTCTAAGTATTGTCTTTATGTTTCTGATTCCAAAATACATTATCTCCAATCCTGACCTGTCTATACCCTCGACAGGTGTTTCTACATGCATTTTAAATCTTGAGTCCCACCCAACTTTATCTTTGGCCACACAGGGCTCTTCCCAAATCATGATGGTAATCTGATGATCATGACTCCATGCCTCGCTTCTGCCTTAATCTCTGCCATACAAAGTCCTAATCTGTATATGTTGCCCACAAGGTACACTCTTAAATGAGTCCTCATTCTTTAAGATCTAACTCAAATATGTTCTCTTATTTCTAGCTTCCCCTGACTTTCACATACAAAATTCATTTCTCCCACATCTGCATGCTATAAAAAATTTACTGAAAATATCCCCATTGTATTACTTAACACTTAGCATTGTAGTTCATTTGATATATATATATATATTTTTCCAAATAAATAGATGGTAAATATATTAATTTATGAATGCCTACTCTGTAGGATAAAAGTCAATACGCCTTGGACATAGAATGGCCTTGGTAATCATTCCTTAAATGTGCAAAATAAATGAATATGTCTCCAAAACTACATTTTAAAAATAACACTTTTAGAATTGACGTGTGATCCTTATTCAGTTCTTGTTGGTATCTATAGCTAGTCAAGTCCTTTAGGATATATTGCTATGATCTCTGAACTCCACCCCACATAATTTCTGCCATGTCAGAAATAATTGATGGAGGTAAGCACAAACATTACCTAATTAACAAGGTAGATATTAAATAAGTGCATGACATAAATTACTGTCAATAAATATTTCTTCTTAAATCACTTCTCTTCTGTTTCTGCATATCCAGCTATAAAAAAATCCAATTCAAAGATCATCCCTTCCATAAATATTTCCAAAAACATGCAGTTACAAGAATCTTTATATTTTTTTCTCTGAACTACTTTAGCTGGATCTGTATCTCTTCCATAATGTATCTCTTTATATCTTGCATCTGATTACTTCTATTTGTCTGTAAGATGCTTGAAGACAGGGTTCCCTTTCTTACCTCTTTGGTATCCCTTGTACCTGGAAGTTTTTCTCACAGTAGGCACACAGTGAGGATAATAATACACATATGGCTAGTAATAAATTCTCCTTAAATAATTAATCTCAAAAAATATAATTGAATAGCTAAGGCTTATTAAGTGAAGCCAATAAGCATCAATTAACTGTTAACACTATCCCCAGCCACATGCACAGGCTTTGTGAGTTTTAAGGAAGAAAAACACTTGATTGCTCCCCTTATAGCTTTTATAAAGTAGTTGGAGAGATAGATTTTTATAAATGAAACTGGAGGACTCTGTAATCAGATGAGTGATTTTTTCCAATTACATCATCACCATTTATATGATGGAATAAGATTCTTTCTTTGCTTCTTAATTGTGTCCAATGACTCTGAACTTTAACAGCTGGAAGTGAACAGATTGACTGACAATAGTCAGTGGAAATTCATGCCTGGGAATGAGTTCAAAGCACTGTGATTACCAAGAGTGGGATTGTCAAAATCAAGTTTAGTCCATGGGGAGAAAGCTCTCATTATGAAGACCATCTAGACAGGAGATGGAGATGAATCAATGCAATTGGAGATTCAAGCTGTGAAACTGGAGGCTATTTGGGTGAGGTTTGATGCTGAGGTCACTACTGCATTTAATGGCTTTGTACTGCGGACAGTAACCACCAGGCAAGAGTTGGGAACAATTTGTCCCACTCTAGGAAGAATGCCAGTCGAAAGTGTGTATGTGTCCAGAATCTATCCTCTGACCTCCTCCCTGATGTTTACACCATTTAGCTCTTGACCCTGGCAATTTTCTTAAGTGAGCTTTGTTTAAACCAAAAATACAGAAAATACTTATTGACCTTTGAGATACTGGTTAGATAATTTATTTATTTAAAAAATAAAATTGTATGAGTATGCAACCATTTATTTTAAATGAAATCTGGTACAGCCCTATATAACTTATTTAAATTATCTAGGAAAATATAGAAAAGTTGAAACTCAAAAATGAGTAAAGGTGCTCCTTAAACACTAAACACAGATATTTTTCAAATCTAGGAAATATTAACTATTATGAACCTGATGGATATGAATTATCAGAAACAAATAATGTTTTTCCCTGTGAAAAGAGTGTCATCCCTTTCAGGAGGAAGAATGCTGTTCTTTGTTTCATATCTGGCTCTCAGATACGGCTTAGAGATATGGTCTGTGCAAACCAGAAAACTGAATAAGCCCCCTTTCTCTACCTTTATAAGTAGAGTGCTGCCTTTTAAACATTACCAGGAACCTCACTTACACCAAATAAAAATATATTCAATGTTTAGTTAACTTAGCACCTCAAGAGTCCAGTTGATTTAAGAAAATATATATATGTTACTACTAGCCTATAGATACATTTGTTCACATTGGAAAAAGGTATTATCCTTTTAAGACATTTTATTTCCATGGTTTGGAAAGCTATTGTAATAACCTAATTTCATTAGGGCAGAGCATTTTACTATCATTTATTATTAAATTTTCTTAATAATAAACAATGTGATGATGTCTATGTTGCATGAATGCTGCCTAGATGTTTGCAAAGCAAAGTCTACATAGCTTTTCTTGACAGAAATGCCTGACATTTCCAACTCAAACCTCTTAAGTATTTTTAACTCATTAAAACATAAAAATAGCCAAGGATGTCTTAATTTGTGAGTTCCTGGCAAGATTATTATATCACTGAAGTTATCTATGATTATCTCCCCCCTCTTCCTTCTTTCTCTGATGTGGGTTGCTATGACATTACTAGTAACATCAAAAATTTTAATGCAATGCAGCAAATAATTTTCCAATGAAAATTACATTTTACAAAACTATTGAATATCAACAATTTCATATGCTTCAATCTAATACAATGCTCATATATTAAAAATATTTTAAATGTTTATTCATTTTTGAAAGGCAGAGACAGAGCACAAGCAACGGTGGGGCAGACAGAGAGGGGGACACCAAGAATCTGAAGCAGGCTCCAGGCTCTGAGCTGTCAGCACAGAGCCTGACTCAGGGCTCATGCTCATGAACTGCAAGATCATGACTTGAGTCGAAGTCAGATGCTTAACCAACTGAGCCACCCAGGTGCCCCCCATGCTCATACATTTTTTAAATAGATGGCCATTTAAAATATTTTTGGAATAATTTTGTTTTGTTTGAATGCTTTCAGATCACTCAATAGATGGTACATTTAAAATTATACATGTGGGTGAACAAGTTTTCAGGGAAGATGGAGTAGATGTGTTTTTCCCATTAAAATGAACATAAGAGGACTCTGAAAGGTAGAAAGAGAAAGACTAGATAGTGACCTTGGGATACAAGGATCAACATGGTGGTGAATTCTCCTGGTTTCTTTTTCCTTCATGCATTCCAGACTTGGAACTGAACCAGGCAACAACCTGGAAAAGGCAAAGTAAGCAGATTAAAACCAACAAGCAAACACTCAAACAAACAAACAACTCTAGTAAATGTCTGCTCACTCTAGGCTAGGGATCAGCAAAGAGGCAGATAAAATATTTAGACAAAAATCACTCTATTCCAGTCAAACACCACAGGAAAAATAAAAAACAAAAAACAAAATCAGTGGTCCCCACCCCTACTCACTCCTACAAAAGACACATGGGGAACCTGGATCTGCACACTCACCAGGCTATAAGGAGTCACTCCAACCTCCACCTTATTGGGTGGTGTCAGAGAAGGCCAATAAAGGGTTAGGGAGGCCAAGGCATTCTTTCCCCATCAGGTGGTTATGACCTCCTTCTTCTGCCCCTGTGGTGCCAAGACCATGGAGAGGAAAGTAACAAAGCACTATGCCTCTTCCAAGCCAGAGAAGAATTTGGAAGAGCTACTGGGTATTCTCACCCCACAGTAACTAGAAGGCTCTCTCTCATCTTACCCTTACCTGGCAATAGTGAAGCAACACTTCCCCACTTCTTTCCCCATTACATAAGTTTCAGAGAAATCTTGCTCAAACAGAAGTTTAAATAGGATCCAGAGTCTCATAACACAGTACTCTCATGTACAGGTTTCCATTGAAAATCACTTGTCATACTGAGGACAAGAAAAATCTCAACATGAATGAAAAAAATCAACAGGCAACAGTGAGATGACACAGATGTTAGAATTATCTGACAAAGACTAAAAAACCCACACACTAAAATTAAAAACATAAAAACATTTAAAAAATAGAAAGTCTCATGAAACAGAAAATATAACATAATAAAAAGTTTAGAATGCAAAAGCACAATAACTGAAATAGAAAACTCATTATATACTTTCAATAATAGAGTGGATGTGACAAAGGAAAGAATGCAGGAACTTGAAGATAAAACAATAAAAATTAACCATTCTGAACAACAAAGAGAAATTAGAGTAAAAGAAAAAAAAATGAACACAGATTGGTAGGCCCTTAATAAAATTCCACTATTCATGTACTCAAGAGTCTCAGAAGAAGAGGGAAGGAGTGTAGGGCTAAAAAATTACTTGAAGAAATAAAAACAGAAAACTTCATAAATTTAGCAAAAACTGTAAACCTACAGGTTCAAGAAGCTGTGATCTCAAACAAGATAAACTCAAAGAAACCCATGTCAAGACACATACATAAGCTTCTGAAAACTAAAGACAAATTTAAAAAGCAGAAAGAGAGACAGAGAGGGAGACAGAGACAGAGAGACACCCAATGAGAGATAGAGAGACAGAGGCAGAGAGAGACAAAAGAGAGAAATAATAACTTCTATATAAAGGAAAAGCAAGTGGAATGATAGAGGGTTTCTCATCAGAAACCAAAGAGGCCAGAAAGAAGTGGCACAACATTTTTCAATGCTAAAATACACCCAGCACCTGCCAACCCTGAATTCCTAATCCAATGAAAACAATCCTTCGATAATAAAGCAGAAATAAAGAAGGAAAAGAGAATTTGTCATAAGCAGACCTATCATAAATAAATGGCTAAAGACAGTTCTTTAACCAGAAAGGAAATGATAAGAGAACAAATCTTAAAATGCCAAGAAGGAAAAATAAAAACAGAAATAAAAATTTAAGTAAATACAAGACATTATCCTTCTTTTCTTTGCTGCTGTCATTGCTACAGGCAGATGGGACCACCTAGCCATACCCTTTGTGGATCAGTGGCGTGGAGGCTCGGAAGGTCTGGTGTTTTGTTGCTACTGCTGCCATTGCCACTGCCACCAGTAGTAGATCAGTTTGCCCAGCAGGCCAGGTGTGGAGCTGGGGCTGCATGGCAGAGTCTCTGCTGCTGCCAATGTGTAAGAATGCCTGCAGAGCCTCATTGGTGAAGCAGGAACCAGGACTCCACTCCAGGTCTCTTTTGGACACTGCCTTTCCCAGTTCTTTGGCTAGAGAGAGCAGGTTTTCCTTGGGCGTGTTTGTTGTTGTTTAAACCTGTTGTCAGTCACTGGGCTGCAGGCTTCATTGGTACTGGGTCAGGGGGTATATAGAAAGTAAAGAGAAAACTCAGGGACTTCATCATGTTGCTTCTCAAGTCTTCTTCTTTCTAGCTTTCCATCCTTTTGTCTATTGATAATTTCTAGGGCATTAGTTATAATTAAAGTGGAACAGCAGAGAAAAGTGAATCTGTACTCTCTTATCCCAGTCACTAATTGTGTTGAATTAATATTTTTTTCCATGTTTTGTCTATAGGTTTCATTTCAGAAACCTCTTATTCAAGGAGACTTCCGGACTCCCCACATTTGATTTGGTTCCCTCCTATGAGTTCCCATTGAATCCTATAGTCCAATAGTAGCCCATCTACTAGAGTGCCAAGAAAAGGAAATATAATATTGTGAGAATGTAGTTCTATGACACAATGGATCGTGTTTGGTTCAGTATGTAAACCCTGGCATGCCTCATAGTGGGGGCTCAAAAAATGTTATTGAGCAAATGAATGAATGTTTGAATGAATCTGTGAATGAATGAATGAAAAATTGTTAAACTGAAGTGTAAGCTCTTTGAGAAATAATTTCTCATTCATCTTTTTTTCATCACAACTACTGGGAAAATTATTTTTATCTGATAGTTTCTTAAATAGAGACTGTTACCAGAGCATGGCTGTACTTTCAAAAAGAGCATAATGTGGGTCACCTGGGTGGCTCAGTCAGTTGAGCCAACTTCGGCTCAGGTCATGATCTCACGGTTCGTGAGTTCAAGCCCCACGGGCTCTGTGCTGACAGCTCAGGTCCTGGAGCCTGCTTCGGATTCTGTGTCTCCTTCTCTCTCTGCTCCTTCCCTACTCACACTCTGTCTCTCTCTCAAAAACAAATAAAGATTAAAAAAAATTGAAAAGAAAAAGAGCATAATCTATCTGGCAATTAATTAACTAGGCTCTTTCCAGCACCAATAGTACATATACGCAAAAAAATAAACAATTGAACAGTTTTAATTTTAAATTTAAGTAATAACTTAATTAATTACATAAAATTAATTTATGCCATATATAGTAATACATATATAATAATTATGTAATACATAATTAATTTAATTAATTGATGCAAAATTAATTTTACGTAATTTTAATTTTATGTAATTAAAATTTTAGTTTTGGGCACCTGTATCATTTGTGATTGAAAATTTATTTCTCAATTCAGATAATTTGTGGTCTTTTGGTCTGCAACCTAAAGTTTCATATTTCCAATACTTCATTACCTAGATGTTTACAGAAAAAAATATATGAAATTTGGGTTGGCCACATACATGGAAAGATAAAAATATATTTTGAGAAATGTTGGGTATTGATGACTTAGGAAATGACTTTCCTATCTATTCCATTTGTTCCTCTTTGCCTTTTTCTTCTCTTTTTCCTTCTCCTCTGCCTCTTCCTATCTCCACCCTCCTGTTTTCTTAATATTTTGCACTGTTCTATTCCAATCTAAATCTTTTGCTTAGAAAATATATTTTAGACACTTAAAATCAACATAGAAAGTTCAGCTTCTGTCATTATCTAGAACTCACTTGATTTTGAACTATATTCCCAATATCTTACTATTAACTATCCCATTGGCTGTACTTATCTGATTTGACCTGACCTTTTAATCAGCCAATTCTTGGTCTCAAGTGTGAACAGCATTACTTAATCTGCTTATTCAGATAAGACATTATCGAAGATGCTGTGTCTTTGTATAAATACAGCTTCTTTGATATGACTTGATATACAGCAGATATTCCAGTCCTAAGGGATGAACCTAAAATATGGAAATATTTTGCTATAAGGTATTGGGCTAGTTTAACCAAAGGGAAAAGTAGAAAGTGGGTACTACAGAAAAACAAAACAAAACAAAACAAAACAAAACAAAACAAACAAAAACATTTAAAGAAGTGGTTCAGAATCTTGATCTGGCTCCTAAATCCTCATTTAGGAGACTTCCTAGATTGCAGAATTTATCTTCTCTCTCCCTCTCTACCTCTTCCCACCTCTCCTGCAGTCAGTTATATTCTCTGTTCTGCTGCTCCATTCAATTAATTCCCCTCACATAAGTAGCAAATTGAAAGATGAAAATCTCTTTTAAGACCAAGTTTTCAAAGTACACTGGTGTAATAATGAATCTCCATGAGTTTTCTGTATGTCATTCTGTTTAATAATAATGTCATTGATTAATATTGCCTACAATAGTAATGATAATTATAACTTATTTTATACTTCAGATAAATATGGTATCATCTCATTATAAGAGCATTGTCATTTCTGCAACAACATTGTTTCACTTTAGCCTACATTACTGATAATAATGATTCTCTGTCAAAAGTCATACCTATTTGTTACATTATATATAGAATAAAGCCTAAGAATTGTTCTATCTTGTCAAAAATAGGACAACTGAGGGGAGCCGGAGGGAAGATGGCGGCGTAGGAGGACGCTGGGCTCACCGCGCGTCCTGCTGATCAATTAGATTCCACCTACACCTGCCTAAATAACCCAGAAAACCGCCAGAGGATTAGCAGAACGGAGTCGCCGGAGCCAAGCGCAGACGAGAGGCCCACGGAAGAGGGTAGGAAGGGCGGCGAGGCGGTGCGCGCTCCACGGACTGGCGGGAGGGAGCCGGGGCGGAGGGGCGGCTCGCCGGCCAAGCAGAGCCCCCGAGTCTGGCGGGCAAAAGCGGAGGGGCCTGACGGACTGTGTTCCAACAGCAAGCGCGACTTAGCGTCTGGGAGGTCATAAGTGAACAGCTCTGCTCGGAAAGCAGGAAGGCTGGAGGACAAAGGAAGGGAGAGCTGCTGAGCCCCCGGACGACAGAGCTCAGTTTGGTGGGGAACAAAGGCGCTCGCCAGCGCCATCTCCCCCGCCCATCCCCCAGCCAAAATCCCAAAGAGAACCAGTTCCTGCCAGGGAACTTCCTCGCTCTGCGCAAACACCCAACTCTGTGCTTCTGCGGAGGAGCCAAACCTCCGGCAGCGGATCTGACTCCCTCCCGCTGCCACAGGGCCCCTCCTGAAGCGGATCACCTAAGGAGAAGCGAGCTAAGCCTGCCCCTCCTGCCCCTGTGCACCTTGCCTACCCACCCCAGCTAATACGCCAGATCCCCAGCATCACAAGTCTGGCAGTGTGCAAGTAGCCCAGACGGGCCACGCCACCCCACAGTGAATCCCGCCCCTAGGAGAGGGGAAGAGAAGGCACACACCAGTTTGACTGTGGCCCCAGCAGTGGGCTGGGGGCAGACATCAGGTCGGACTGCGGCCCCGCCCACCAACTCCAGTTATACACCACAGCACAGGGAAAGTGCCCTGCAGGTCCTCACCACGCCAGGGACTATCCAAAATGACCAAGCGGAAGAATTCCCCTCAGAAGAATCTCCAGGAAATAACAACAGCTAATGAGCTGATCAAAAAGGATTTAAATAATATAACAGAAAATGAATTTAAAATAATAGTCATAAAATTAATCGCCGGGCTTGAAAACAGTATACAGGACAGCAGAGAATCCCTTGCTACAGAGATCAAGGGACTAAGGAACAGTCACGAGGAGCTGAAAAACGCTTTAAATGAAATGCAAAACAAAATCGAAACCACCACAGCTCGGATTGAAGAGGCAGAGGAGAGAATAGGTGAACTAGAAGATAAAGTTATGGAAAAAGAGGAAGCTGAGAGAAAGAGAGATAAAAAAATCCAGGAGTATGAGGGGAAAATTAGAGAACTAAGTGATACACTAAAAAGAAATAATATACGCATAATTGGTATCCCAGAGGAGGAAGAGAGAGGGAAAGGTGCTGAAGGGGTACTTGAAGAAATAATAGCTGAGAACTTCCCTGAACTGGGGAAGGAAAAAGGCATTGAAATCCAAGAGGCACAGAGAACTCCCTCCAGACGGAACTTGAATCGATCTTCTGCACGACATATCATAGTGAAACTGGCAAAATACAAGGATAAAGAGAAAATTCTGAAAGCAGCAAGGGGTAAACGTGCCCTCACATATAAAGGGAGACCTATAAGACTCATGACTGATCTCTCTTTTGAAACTTGGCAGGCCAGAAAGAATTGGCACGAGATTTTTAGTGTGCTAGACAGAAAAAATATGCAGCCGAGAATCCTTTATCCAGCAAGTCTGTCATTTAGAATAGAAGGAGAGATAAAGGTCTTCCCAAACAAACAAAAACTGAAGGAATTTGTCACCACTAAACCAGCCCTACAAGAGATCCTAAGGGGGACCCTGTGAGACAAAATACCAGAGACATCACTACAAGCATAAAACATACAGACATCACAATGACTCTAAACCCGTATCTTTCTATAATAACACTGAATGTAAATGGATTAAATGCGCCAACCAAAAGACATAGGGTATCAGAATGGATAAAAAAACAAGACCCATCTATTTGCTGTCTACAAGAGACTCATTTTAGACCTGAGGACACCTTTAGATTGAGAGTGAGGGGATGGAGAACTATTTATCATGCTACTGGAAGCCAAAAGAAAGCTGGAGTAGCCATACTTATATCAGACAAACTAGACTTTAAATTAAAGGCTGTAACAAGAGATGAAGAAGGACATTATATAATAGTTACAGGGTCTATCCATCAGGAAGAGCTAACAATTATAAATGTCTATGCGCCGAATACCGGAGCCCCCAAATATATAAAACAACTACTCATAAACATAAGCAACCTTATTGATAAGAATGTGGTAATTGCAGGGGACTTTAACACCCCACTTACAGAAATGGATAGATCATCTAGACACACGCTCAATAAAGAAACAAGGGCCCTGAATGAGACATTGGATCAGATGGACTTGACAGATATATTTAGAACTCTGCATCCCAAAGCAACAGAATATACTTTCTTCTCGAGTGCACATGGAACATTCTCCAAGATAGATCATATACTGGGTCACAAAACAGCCCTTCATAAGTTTACCAGAATTGAAATTATACCATGCATACTTTCAGACCACAATGCTATGAAGCTTGAAATCAACCACAGAAAAAAGTCTGGAAAACCTCCAAGAGCATGGAGGTTAAAGAACACCCTACTAACGAATGAGTGGGTCAACCAGGCAATTAGAGAAGAAATTAAAAAATATATGGAAACAAACGAAAATGAAAATACAAGAATCCAAACGCTTTGGGACGCGGCGAAGGCAGTCCTGAGAGGAAAATACATTGCAATCCAGGCCTATCTCAAGAAACAAGAAAAATCCCAAATACAAAATCTAACAGCACACCTAAAGGAAATAGAAGCAGAAGAGCAAAGGCAGCCTAAATCCAGCAGAAGAAGAGAAATAATAAAGATCAGAGCAGAAATAAACAATATAGAGTCTAAAAAAACTGTAGAGCAGATCAACGAAACCAAGAGTTGGTTTTTTGAAAAAATAAACAAAATTGACAAACCTCTAGCAAGGCTTCTCAAAAAGAAAAGGAAGATGACCCAAATAGATAAAATCATGAATGAAAATGGAATTATTACAACCAATCCCTCAGAGATACAAACAATTATCAGGGAATACTATGAAAAATTATATGCCAACAAATTGGACAACCTGGAAGAAATGGACAAATTCCTGAACACCCACACTCTTCCAAAACTCAATCAGGAGGAAATAGAAAGCTTGAACAGACCCATAACCAGCGAAGAAATTGAATCAGTTATCAAAAATCTCCCAACAAATAAGAGTCCAGGACCAGATGGCTTCCCAGGGGAGTTCTACCAGACGTTTAAAGCAGAGATAATACCTATCCTTCTCAAGCTATTCCAAGAAATAGAAAGGGAAGGAAAACTTCCAGACTCATTCTATGAAGCCAGTATTACTTTGATTCCTAAACCAGACAGAGACCCAGTAAAAAAAGAGAACTACCGGCCAATATCCCTGATGAACATGGATGCAAAAATTGTCAACAAGATACTAGCAAATCGAATTCAACAGCATATAAAAAGAATTATTCACCATGATCAAGTGGGATTCATCCCTGGGATGCAGGGCTGGTTCAACATTCGCAAATCAATCAACGTGATACACCACATTAACAAAAAAAAAGAGAAGAACCATATGATCCTGTCAATCGATGCAGAAAAGGCCTTCGACAAAATCCAGCACCCTTTCTTAATAAAAACCCTTGAGAAAGTCGGGATAGAAGGAACATACTTAAAGATCATAAAAGCCATTTATGAGAAGCCCACAGCTAACATCATCCTCAATGGGGAAAAACTGAGAGCTTTTTCCCTGAGATCAGGAACACGACAGGGATGCCCACTCTCACCGCTGTTGTTTAACATAGTGCTGGAAGTTCTAGCATCAGCAATCAGACAACAAAAGGAAATCAAAGGCATCCAAATTGGCAAAGATGAAGTCAAGCTTTCGCTTTTTGCAGATGACATGATATTATACATGGAAAATCCGATAGACTCCACCAAAAGTCTGCTAGAATTGATACATGAATTCAGCAAAGTCGCAGGATACAAAATCAATGTACAGAAATCAGTTGCATTCTTATACACTAACAATGAAGCAACAGAAAGACAACTAAAGAAACTGATCCCATTCACAATTGCACCAAGAAGCATAAAATACCTAGGAATAAATCTAACCAAAGATGTAAAGGATCTGTATGCTGAAAACTATAGAAAGCTTATGAAGGAAATGGAAGAAGATTTAAAGAAATGGAAAGACATTCCCTGCTCATGGATTGGAAAAATAAATATTGTCAAAATGTCAATACTACCCAAAGCGATCTACACATTCAATGCAATCCCAATCAAAATTGCACCAGCATTCTTCTCGAAACTAGAACAAGCAATCCTAAAATTCATATGGAACCACAAAAGGCCCCGAATAGCCAAAGGAATTTTGAAAAAGAAGACCAAAGCAGGAGGCATCACAATCCCAGACTTTAGCCTCTACTACAAAGCTGTCATCATCAAGACAGCATGGTATTGGCACAAAAACAGACACATAGACCAATGGAATAGAATAGAAACCCCAGAACTAGACCCACAAACGTATGGCCAACTCATCTTTGACAAAGCAGGAAAGAACATCCAATGGAAAAAAGACAGCCTCTTTAACAAATGGTGCTGGGAGAACTGGACAGCAACATGCAGAAGGTTGAAACTAGACCACTTCCTCACACCATTCACAAAAATAAACTCGAAATGGATAAAGGACCTGAATGTGAGACAGGAAACCATCAAAACCTTAGAGGAGAAAGCAGGAAAAGACCTCTCTGACCTCAGCCGTAGCAATCTCTTACTCGACACATCCCCAAAGGCAAGGGAATTAAAAGCAAAAGTGAATTACTGGGACCTTATGAAGATAAAAAGCTTCTGCACAGCAAAGGAAACAACCAACAAAACTAAAAGGCAACCAACGGAATGGGAAAAGATATTTGCAAATGACATATCGGACAAAGGGCTAGTATCCAGAATCTATAAAGAGCTCACCAAACTCCACACCCGAAAAACAAATAACCCAGTGAAGAAATGGGCAGAAAACATGAATAGACACTTCTCTAAAGAAGACATCCGGATGGCCAACAGGCACATGAAAAGATGTTCAGCGTCGCTCCTTATCAGGGAAATACAAATCAAAACCACACTCAGGTATCACCTCACGCCAGTCAGAGTGGCCAAAATGAACAAATCAGGAGACTATAGATGCTGGAGAGGATGTGGAGAAACGGGAACCCTCTTGCACTGTTGGTGGGAATGCAAATTGGTGCAGCCGCTCTGGAAAGCAGTGTGGAGGTTCCTCAGAAAATTAAAAATAGACCTACCCTATGACCCAGCAATAGCACTGCTGGGAATTTATCCAAGGGATACAGGAGTACTGATGCATAGGGGCACTTGTACCCCAATGTTCATAGCAGCACTCTCAACAATAGCCAAATTATGGAAAGAGCCTAAATGTCCATCAACTGATGAATGGATAAAGAAATTGTGGTTTATATACACAATGGAATACTACGTGGCAATGAGAAAAAATGAAATATGGCCTTTTGTAGCAACGTGGATGGAACTGGAGAGTGTGATGCTAAGTGAAATAAGCCGTACAGAGAAAGACAGATACCATATGGTTTCACTCTTATGTGGATCCTGAGAAACTTGGCAGGAACCCATGGGGGAGGGGGAGGAAAAAAGAAAAAAAAGAGGTTAGAGTGGGAGAGAGCCAAAGCTTAAGAGACTGTTAAAAACTGAGAACAAACTGAGGGTTGATGGGGGGTGGGAGGGAGGAGAGGGTGGGTGATGGGTATTGAGGAGGGCACCTTTTGGGATGAGCACTGGGTGTTGTATGGAAACCAATTTGACAATAATTTTCATATAATAAAAAAAAAAATAAAAAAAATAAAAAAAAAATAGGACAACTGAATCATATAGAAATAATATTTTTAATTTGTTTATTCATTCATTCATTCATTCATTCAGAGTGCACACAGAGGGGATGCAGAGAGAGGGAGAGAGTGAATCCCAAGCAAGCCCCGCATTCTCAGTGCAGAGCCTGATGCAAAGTTCAATCTCAGTAACTATGAGATCAAGACCTGAGCTGAAATCAAGAGTCAAACACTTAACCAACTGAGCCACACAGGCATCACAATAATTTTTATAAAATGATCAGTATCTACCCTTTTATACAAGATGTTATTGTATTTCAGCTTACTTGTTCATTAATGACAATAAGATTTATTATATATCCTAATAATGTCCCCTGCCCAATGTCATTTTACTGTATATTAAATCATGGCATTTTACCAATCACTAACTATGGCTTCATGAGGTAGGGAGAGTAAAGTATTATCTTAGCCCCGTGACTTTACAGCAAGGAAAACTAGATAATAGGGCAAGTGGCAAGTCCTATGCTATTAAGTAGATTAAATTTTCCTTTAGGTAAGTGGCCATTTTCTTAAGTTCAGGGGAACTCAAAAAGCACAATATAAGGATCTCAAATACCATGAGATTCCTCTTTTTCTTTCTTTTTTTTTTTATTTCATTCTTTTAAATATTTACTATACGTTAAATCTCTTAAGACCCCCACATCCAGGGAAAACCACTATTTAAATTTTCACAATAGCCTTCAAGTAGTTCTCTTCATTTATAGTGGACCGGATAAATACATGTAAAACTTGAGTATTAAAAATAGGATAAATGATAACTCATTTTGGATTGCCCTCTTTAACTATGTATTGTGAACATGAATTATATCTATTAAGTGATGCAGGCTTGAAATAAGATCCCAGTCATCAAAATGCTTATAATTGACTTTGAGGAATAAGACCAGCACAGATGCAAGAATACAATATTACTTCATGATAGCAAGACGTCATTCACTACTCAAGTCCCACACTGCACATCTGAGATGGCCCAGAGTAGAAACTTAAGAGATGTTATAAACAGATAAAAGAATGAGAGGATGGTTTAAATGTAGTAAAACACAAAAACTAAAGAGGATGGGTTTGTTTTGGGTAGTCAGAGAAGCTTCAATGAGGAGGTAACTTCAGAACTGAATGACAGAAGGATCCAGAAAAAAGAAAGGCAGAGTTCTCCAGAAGGGCAACAAGAGAAAAGGCATACAAAAGGGACAGCATGAGATCTGTCTGGAGTATCCTTGCAGACATGGACTTGGGGCATAATGTGTATATATCATAAGGCAATACTGGCTTGGATTCCACTGCAGGGCCTATGAAAGCTTGAATTAGAAGAGCATTTTATCTTTCAGGAATTTGAAAATCAGTTTATATTTGTGATCAGCTTGCTGTGCATAAGAATTATATATGAATAAAATGTGGAATAAATTTGAGAAAGGGAAATGTGAAAACAGGAAGAGTACAATCGGAACAGTCTGAGCATGAAATAAAAGTGTCTGAAGCAGAAGGTAGCCATGACCAAAAGAACACAAGTAAATGAGTGTGGCTACACAGTGGGTACTGCACAAAAGTGGGGAGAGGTGTTATAGACTTTTGGCCCTGAAAAAGCAGGGAATGCAGGGGGTGCTTGACTGGCTCAGTTGGTGGAGCTTCATCTTGATCTTGGGGTCATGAGTTCGAGCCCACGTTTGGTGTAGAGATTGTTTAAATAAACAAACTAAATAAAAAATCCCCAGAGAATGTATATAGAGAGGGCTGAACTGACATGTGTTGAGTCAAGCAATAGAAGCAGCAAGAGCATGCTGGGGTAAAAGGAAGAACATGTTAGACCTGGATCCACTTTTGACTAACTGTGCTATATTGGGGAACTGGCTCAACATTTTGATGATCAGTGTTTATATTTATAATTAGAATACTAAAACTATCCTACACATTTGTACAAAGATTGAATAAAATAAAGCTTATAAAAGATTAACACATAGTAATCATTCTATAAAGTCTGGCAACTTTGATCAGCACTTTATATATGGTAACTTGGCTAATTTATTTTTTAGTTTCTTTAAAAATTTTATTATTTAACATTTAGTACACAACAAATTATAAATGCTCTGTATATTTTATGAAGCATGATAATAAACTTGCAGTCATGAGCTGACCATCCATTTTAAAGACTATAACAGAACCAATGTCATTAAAACCCCATGTGTCACAGTCATGGTCACAGATGAAACCATTACATTGACTTCATTCATTCATTTAGTTAGTTATAATTATTTTTTATTTTTATTTTTAATGTTTATTTGTTTTTGAGAGAGAGAGACAGAGAGAAAGAGAGAGAGAGAGAGAGTGAGTAGGGGAGGGCCACAGAGAGAAGGAGACAGAGGATCCGAAGCAGACTCCGCACTGTCAGCACAGAGCCTGATGTAGGGCTCAAACCCACAAACACGAGATCATGACCTGAGCCCAAAGTTGGACACTTAACTGACTGAGTCACCCAGGTACCCTACACTGACTTTTTAAATGATTATTTGAGTCCTAATTCACATACAATAAAGTGCAGGCACCTTAAGGGTATAGTTCCATGAATTTTAAAAATATTTTTAATTATTTATAAAATGAAATTAAATGTATTTAAGTTATACAACATAATTTGATATATATATATATATAGTAAAATTATTACTACTACAGTTGAGCTAATTAGCATGTCTTTTCCTATAGTTATTTTTGTGTATGTCATACAGTTATTGTTTTGTGTGTAATGAAATCTGAAATCTCTCTTAGCTTATGTCTAATATTCAATACAGTATTTTTTTTTTAATTTTTTCAACGTTTATTTATTTTTGGGACCGAGAGAGACAGAGCATGAACAGGGGAGGGGCAGAGAGAGAGGGAGACACAGAATCAGAAACAGGCTCCAGGCTCTGAGCCATCAGCCCAGAGCCTGACGCGGGGCTTGAACTCACGGACCGCGAGATCGTGACCTGGCTGAAGTCGGACGCTTAACCGACTGCGCCACCCAGGCGCCCCTCAATACAGTATTATTAACTGTAGTACTTGTGCTGTTCGTTAGATCTCTAGACTTATTTATCCCATATAACTTCAACTTTGTACCCTTGACCAGTATCTTTCCATTTGTCCTCCATCTCTCAGCCCCTGGTAACCACCATTCTACTGCTTCTGTGGTTTTTTAGATTCTACCTATGAGATCATGCAGGTATTTTCCTTTCTGTGCCTTGCTTATTTCACTTAGTATATCTTCCAGCTTCATTCATGTTTGCATCAACATGAAGTTCCTTTTAAATGAAAGCCAATTTATAGACTCCTAGAATTGATTTAACATTTTTCTTTCTTTCTTTATTTCTTTTGGTTGCCAAAATCTCCCCAATTTTTTTTATTCCAGTATTATTAATAGTGTTACAGTAGTTTCAAGTGTACAACAGAGTGATTTGACAATTCTATACATTACTCAGTGCTCACACCACAGTAAGTGTACTTTTAATGCCCTTCACCTATTTCAGTCATCCCTCCACCCACCTCCCCTCTGGTAGCCCTCAGTCTATTCTTTAAGAGTCTTTTTGTTTGTTTGACTCTTTTTGTTTCTTAAATTTCACATGAGTGGAATCATATGGTATTTGTCTTTCTCTGATTGACTTAATTCACTTAACATTATACCTTCTAGATCCATCCTTGCTGCAAATGGCAAGAGTTCACTCTTTTGTATGGCTGAATAAAATATTCCATTGTGTATATGTATACTACCTCTTCTTTATCTATTCATTTATTGATGGTCACTTGGATTGCTTCCATAATTTGGCTATTGTAAATAATGCTGAAATAAACATGGGGGTGCATATATCTTTTCACATTAATGTTTTTATATTCTTTGGGTAAATGCCCAGTAGTAGAATTACTGGATGATACGGTGGTAACTCTCTTCTTAATTTTTTTGAGGAAACTCCATACTGTTTTCCACAGTGGCTGCACCAGTTTACATTCCCACCAACAGTGCACAATGGTTCCTTTTTCTCCACATCCTCACCAACACTTGTTGCTTCTTGCATTTTTTTTAATTTTAGCCATTCTGACAGGTGTGAGGTGGTTTTTTAATTTGCATTTCCCTGATAATGAGTGATGCTGTACATCTTTTAATCTGTCTGTTGGCCACCTGGATATCTTCTTTGGAGAAATGTTCGTTCATGTGTTCTGTCTATATTTTATTGGATCGAGTTGTATCAGTTCTTTATATATTTTGGATACTAAGCCTTAATCAGGTATGATACATTCAAATATCTTCTCCCATTAAGTAGGTTGTCTTCGAGTTTTGTTGATTGCTTCCTTTGCTGTACAGAAGCTTTTAATTTTGATGTAGTCCCAATAGTTTATTTTTGCTTTTATTTCTCTTGCCTCAGGAGACACATCTAGCAAAATGTTGCTATGGCCATTGCCAGGGATCTCTTCCTCTTTTTTTTTTATTCATTTTGAGAAAGAGAGCAGGCACATAAATGGGGAGGGGGTAGAGTCCGGACCAGTGCAGAGTCCGATGGGGGGCTTGAACCCATGAACTGTGAGATCATGACCTGAGACAAAGTCGGATGCTTAACTGACTGAACCACCCAGGTGACCCTGCTAGTGCTCTCTTCTAAGATTTTTATGGTTTAGGGCCTCACTTTTAAGTCTTTGATCCATTTTGAGTTTGTTTCTGTGTATGACGTAAGGAAGGGATCCAGGTTCATTCTTTTGCACATAACTGTCCAGTTTTCCTATGTAGTTCCATGATATATATATATATATATATATATATATATATATATATATAGTCTCAATACCAAATGTGACAAGTATGACTACTCCCCTAACAAAGATATGAAATAATTATATCATGCTAAAACATTTCCTTTTACCCCTTTACAGTTAATCCCAACTACTCCAGTTTGTCCCAGGCAACCACTGGTTTATTTTTCATACATTTATTTTGTCTACTTTAAAACTTTATGTAAATGGAATCACTTGTTGTACCTGGCTTCTTTCACTCAAACCAATATTTAGATTCAGCCATATTATGTGTAGCTACAGTTTGTTCATTTTTATTGCTAAGAAAGCTGCACCACATAGAATATGCCACAACTCATGACATTTGGGTTGCCTTATGTTTTGATTATTATAAATGAACCTGCTTTGAACATTCATGTATAAGATTTTTTTGTGTGTATGTTATGGAAACATAACAGCTAAATACCTATGAGTGAAAGCTCTAGGATAGACAAATATTTAACTTTGTAAGAAAATGCCAAACTATTTTCTAAAGTTGTTAGTTTGCTTGTTTTTTAACATCTCACTCCTACCTGAAATATTATGGGTTCTGGGAACTCCATACCCTCACCAACATTGGGTATTATAAACCTTAATTTCAGACATTCTAATTGGTATAAAATAGGTATCTCATTCTGGGTTTAATTTTCATTTGCCCATGACCAGTCATGTTGAGCATCTTTTCATCTACTTACCGGCCAGAAGTACATCTTTTCTGAAGTGTCAGTTAAAGTCCTTTGTCCATTTATTTTTGTCAGGCTCTTTGTTTTTGTATAATCGAATTGTTAAGAGTTATTTATAAATTCTGAATGCAAGTTCTCTGTCAGTTATATGCATTGCAAATATTTTCTCCTGGGCTGTGATTAGCCTTTTCATTTTTGTAATGAAAAGAGCAAAGAGTTTTAATTCTGAAGAAGTGCAATTTATTAATTGTTTTCCTTTATAGTTTGACCTCAGAAATCTTTGTTTACCCCCAGATTGTAATGATTTTCCCTGGTCTTCTGGTAGAAGTGTAATAGTTAAACCAGGCTTCTAGCGAGGTAGACATTACCCTCATTTCAAAATTATGGAAAAGACAGGCAGGGTAGTAAAAACCCACTCATATTAATGCCAGGACTGCCCAACCTCCTAATGAGTTATATATTTTTTAAGTGCTCAAATTACAGTTTATAGTACGGGACAGTGGAAAAATGATAGGACCTAAAATTGAAATTCTTGAAATCTAACCTCAAACACTCTATATCTCAGCTGTGTGACCTTGTGTGGGTAACTTCATTCTTAACTGAGGAGTTAGAATGGAAAGCCTTCATGTTTCCTGCAGTTTGAATTTCATAAGTAAGCAAAATCCAGTTTCCTCTATTGCGGACTCTTAAGGGCCAAACACAGCTGCCTGTGGAAGCTTCTCTTGTATATCGTAAATGACGTGTAAACTCCTTCAGCCCAGCAAACAGAGGGATGCAGGCGCTGCTGTGCCATTTCACCCCGGTGGGCTGGCCAAATTCCAATCCATGTAATTGCATTCCACAGCTCCTGCCTCCCCTGCTGGTTCAGTTGGGATGGGGTGAGCGGTTCCCAAACCCAGCCCTCACTGCCTTCTTCAACAGTTGGGATCTATTGCTCTGTGCTATGAAACAACCATCAGGCCACCCCACTCCCAAAGTGGCTTCTGTGTGCAGTCCCAGCCTGTGGATTCCCAGGAGGGTGCTTTTAATGGGGGCAGCCCTGAAGTCAAAGTATATATGTCTCTGGTTACTCCCTCCATGCACTGAGAAGAATCCCAGGGTCTGGGAAACATAAGGAACAGTGATGTAAGTGAGGACATAATTTGGAAGGAAGAGTGCATTTTTTTTTTAATTCTAAGGGAAATGGAAAAAACATGGTTCTAGGCAGAAAACAAATGCAACCTTGTGTTTACTTCCATGGGGCTGCTGCTCCAGAGGTAACCTTGCTAATTAGATTATGTGTGTGTGTGTTTATGTGTGTGTGTGACTTTGTTATTAGATGTTTGTTAATGAGTTGCACCATCTCATCTTGCGTGCAGTCTCCCTGGGCTGCTCTGAAAGTCTGCGTAGAGAAAACAGAGTAAGGTGCCTGTGCGGGAGACACATATTTGTCATGAATGCAAGCATACATGCTGTATATTGGACATTTCAAACACTCTGAAAGTCCAATGAGGCAGATAGGCTAGACATCTTTGACCTCTAGAAGAAACTTAGGATCCAACCTGGCTGAAGAGTAGGTGTGGTTATATAGTAAATAAACTGTTACCTGTGACTTAATCTTGCCTGAGGCTACTGCTATTGGAATAGTAATTCATTGATTTTTTTCCTAATCTTTTCCCATCCCAGAACTTAAAAAAAAAAATCTTTCCCATGTCTTTATGCTTTATGAATAACCTTATCCAATCAATTCCAGAAAACCATGAAGTTTAAAGTTTAATTCTAAAAGCAATGCCTTTACTCTCCTTCCTTCTTACCTGCAGTATGGGAACCGCACTTCTCTGAGATACTCTCCAACTGTGTCAGTGTAAGTTTATAGTGTGCATTTTGTATATGTGCACATTCATGAGTGTGGTTGACTTCTGTGCACTGAAATTATAAGTACTGACTTGAGAAAGAAGTTGCTAGTTTACAAATTACTTCACTGACAAAAAAAGAGAAAAAGAGTTCTCTTGTTTGAATGAAATATATTTGCCCTGAAGAAGAGCAGAAAATGTCACCCCAAAATATCCCTCTTTAGCATAAGAATTATTTTGAGCAGATCATTATTTTTTAAGTTTACTTATTTGTTTTAAAAGAAAGAGAGAGAGTGAGCAGAGGAGGGGCAGAGAGAGTGGGAGAGAGAATCCCAAGCAGGCTCTGTGCTGTCAGCATGGAGCCTGATGCAGGGTTAGAATTCACAAACCCTGAGATCATGACCTGAGCTGAAATCAAGAGTCAGATGATGCTCAACCAACTGCTCAACTCAACCAATATTTTGACCTGATTATTTCAAGAAACTGAAGACAGGAGAAGTTCTGAAAACAGACTAGAAGTTACAGGTTTGTAAGAGAAATTTACATTTATAAAGGAAAGCTCCGTTTGTAAGTGCCTCCCTTTAAGCACCAGGATGAGAAGGATGACTCTAAATCATAATAAAATCTTATCAGTGGAAAAGCACAGACTTAAATCTGCATAACAATCTTTGCCTTTATTTAATTTGCTTTTCCTAGTAACCTCCCAGAATTCTGCCCCCCTCCACACACATCATTTTTCTTTTGTCTTTAGTTTAATATGGCATATAAGGTGGTAGGTGGGGCCATCTTAGGAAGTTTAATTCATTTTTTCTGGGTGTCCCTCAGGTATATGTGAGCTATACATACATGTTAATAAACGTTTGTTTGTTTTTTTTTCTTGTTAATTTCTCTTTTTATTACAGGGGTCTCAGCAAGAACTCAGAAGGGTAGAGGGAAAATTATTTTTCCTCCCCTTATACCCTTCATACCATTACTAAATTTGGCAAAAGTTTCTAATTAAGAATTGCTCTTAAAATGAAGAGCAGAAACAGTTTATTATCTCCCAGAAATATCCCCCTTTCATCTTTTATAGTGCTGTCTTTGTTTATTTTGTCATCTGTTATATCTACTTACAAATTGCCTTTTCTTTTAACTGTACTTTTTTAAAGGTCCCTGCTGCCAGGAAGCAGAGACTGCCATGAAAATATTATGCCAATAGCTTTAATGCTTATTGAGCCATTACCTTTTTGCAGTAAAATCCATCTTGTCTTTCTATGACCCACAGATAAGCAGTCTGTAGAAAAAAAAAAGAATAAAGATGATGATGGCATAATTCTAACTACTGCACTAACTTAATTTCTCTGGGCTAATCATGTAATTTTTCTGGCTCAATTTCTAAAATTTGAATATCTGTCTCACTGAAATCACAAGAATATAGAAAAAAATAAATACATTCATTCAAAAATATTTGTTGAGTTCCTGCTACAAAGAACAAACAGAAACAGTGTTTTTGTAACTTTGATGTGTAAGATGTATTTCCTGCTCTCAAATCTCATGTTCTAGAGAACACAAAATGTAGAATGAAATAACTGAATAAAATGTTTTTAAAGGCACAATGGGATCTCCATGGAAGCCTCCATGGAGAAAGTGACATTGGAGATGAGCCTAGAACACAGTGGGGTGGACTGTATCATAACTGGAATAACTGGAGCAGAACTCTTTCAGAACTGCTCTAGAAATAATGGTTTGAAATAATGGTTTAAAAGAAATAATGGTTTGAAATGGAGAAGCAAACAGACTGAATCAAATGCAATATTTTGGAAAGCGATTTGTATAACCAAACATGCAATGCTAATGAAAAATGATCACCACTATTACAGACCCAGTGGAGTCTATTTTGAGGACATTTTCATTTCAATATTATAAATCTCCAGAGGAAAATACATGGGCACTTAGTGTTTTGTTTTTGTTGTTACTGTTTCATTTGTTTGTAAGCACTGTGAAGCTCGGGACAGAAAGAGGTTGCGGGCAGAAGCCCGGAATAAGACTTCTAATCTTCCTCTCTAGCTTCAGCTTTGCTCAGAGGCTTTTTGCTCATCATCTTCTATGGACTATGCATCAAAACAATAAACATAGGCACTTAAAACCATCTGAATTTTCTTGCTAAAAGAAATGTTGTATTAGGTTCCTAGGGCCACAGTAATAAATTACAACAAACTTGGTCATTTAAAACAACAGCAACATTTATCCTCTCACAGTTCTGGAGGCCAGAAGTCCAAAATGAAGAACTACACTCCCTCTGAAGTCTCTAGGAGAAAATCCAGCCTTGCTTCTTTCAGCATTTGGTATTTGGTGGCTCCAGATGTTTCTTGGCATCACTATTCTATTTGTTTGCTAAGGCTGCCATAACAAAGTACTGCAGACAGGGTGGCTTAAATAACAGAAATTTATTTCCTTATAGTTCTGGAGGCTAGAAATCTAAGATGAAGGTGTCAGCAGTTGGTTTCGTTTGGAGCCCTTTTTGGCTAGCGGATGGTGGTCTTTTCCCTCTGTCTTCACACGGTCTTCCCTCTATGTGTGCCTATATCCTAATCTCCTCTTTTTGTAAGGACACCAGTCATTGGATTAGGGCTCACCATAATGATCTCATTTAACCTTAATTATCCCTTTAAAGGCCTTAACTCCAAATGCTGTCATATTCTGAATGCTGGACATTATGGCTTCAACATACCAATTTGGGGGGGGGGGTCACAATTTAGCCTATAGCAACTATAGTCTCTGCCTCCATCTTCATATGGCCATATCCTCTTTCTGTTTCTTCTCCTCTTCTATCTGTGTTAAATCTTCCTCTGTCTTTCATAAAGACACTTGTCATTGGGTTTAGGACACACCTGAATGATCCAGGATTATCTCCTCATCTCAAGGTCCCTAACTTAATTGCATCTGCCAAGGCCCATTTTCCAAATAAGATCACATTCACAGTTTCTGGGGAATATGGCACGGACATATCTTTAGGAGAGCTATCTCTATATGCATTGCAGTTGTGCACCACTAAAATATTGGTTACCCAGACTTTCATTCTATTTTCTTTCTTGTTAGTAGTATAAACCATTTTATACTTAAATTTAAATAAAGATAACACTTGTTTGGGGGGGAGGGTAATATACCACTATACAGAGACAGTTACTTAGAGCATAATCAGATGTATTTTGGCTTATGTGGTACTTTTTAACCTTATCTTTTAATACCAAAAGTTCAGATACCATGAACATTTCTGGTTCTTGGCTAAGATTTAACAAGTTTTTCTGTTCTATATTTTGAGAAAGGATAGCAAGATGTTTCTAAGCAGTAAGATTTGTAACTGCTAAAATACTATTACTTTGGTTCTAGTTCATTATTTAAAATCTTTTTTGTTTAACTATAGATACAGGTCATCTATAAATTCACTTATTTTGATTTAACTATTTATGCGTTGGCAAAAAAGTAAATAAAAACCATGACTATAATAATCTAAGATATATAGCTATATATCTTAGATATATAATTAAATCTATTATTAAATTAACAAATATTTATTGGACAAGAAACTATTATGTGCCCAGCTATTGGAAAAGTAATACTATCTATACAGTCTATGGATTCTTATTGTACTTAAAGGCAGTATCACATTGTTTTGTGCTAAGATTCACACAATCATGAATTAGTCTTACAGGACAGAAATTAACATGTTTTCCAGGCTAGTATGAGGGATATGTAGAAAGTAGTAAAATATTAGGGAACAGTTTGGAGAGATTAGAGAAAAGTGTTCTTGAGAGACTATGACATTCAGTAAGAAAAGAAAGCTAGGGCTATTTTAGAATGGTCCTGGTTTAGCATGCTTAAAAATTTGCATTTGTTCATACAGGCAAAAAGATACTATTGATAATGTTACCAAAATAGGGGCAATATTGTATAATGCAACTCTAGAAATGCAAATATAAATTTGGCACACATCTGCAAAGCAAGAAGTAAAATTAATACCAATACCAGATTGTCTCAAAGTATGTAAAGGGAGACCAAAATATATGAAAGGTATACTTTGCAAAGATGCTAGCTCTTCCCTTATAATTTGATAAATTCAATGTAACCTCAATTGATATAATTTCTGTTTGTTGTTTTTTAACTATAGAAGCTACCTCTATGTTTCAAATGAAGTGGAAAATACTTTTTTAAAAATATCTGTACTTTTGTATTAAAAGAAGGAAATGTATAAAACATTAAAATATACCATAGAACTGCTGTAATCAAAACAGTTTGTCCCTGGCATAAGAAAACTAACAGATCAATAGAAGAGAACAGCAGGAGGGAGGTCTATAAATAGTCATGAGTATACATAAGATTTCACTATATGAAGTCATTATTATAAATAGCTTTACCCTTAACTTTTTTCATGAAAACTATTGATAAATCAAAGAAAAACATAACAAAAGAATACAAAAAATATACTACAAATGAACAAACTTTTAAGTGTTTCAGGGGAAAAGATTTTTTTTTTTTAATTTTTTTTTTCAACGTTTATTTATTTTTGGGACAGAGAGAGACAGAGCATGAACGGGGGAGGGGCAGAGAGAGAGGGAGACACAGAATCAGAAACAGGCTCCAGGCTCTGAGCCATCAGCCCAGAGCCCGACGCGGGGCTCGAACCCACGGACCGCGAGATCGTGACCTGGCTGAAGTCGGACGCTCAACCGACTGCGCCACCCAGGCGCCCCCAGGGGAAAAGATTTTTGATACAAGATTTAAAAAACATAAACCATAAAAGTTTTTTAACAGATAAAATAATTTCTGAGCAAAGATAATCATTGACAAGTACAAATATCACCTGAGAAAATATATTTGCAATTTCTGTAAATGACTTATATTAAATATCACTTAAAAATCAATATTTAAGGGGCACTGGGTGGCTCAGTCAGTTAAGTGTCTGACTTTGGCTCAGGTCATGATCTTAGAGCCTGTGAGTCCAAGCCCCACATCGGGCTCTGTGCTGACATGACAGCTCAGAGCCTGGAGCTTGCTTTGGGTTCTGTGTAACCCTCTCTCTCTGCCCTTCCCTGCTCACCTTCAATAGGTCTCTCTCTCTCACAAAATAAGTAAACATTTAAAAAATCAGTATTTTAAAAGATCTATAATTACATACTTATTTACACGTATCTTAAACTTCTTACAAATAAAATTCTGAAATAAACAAAATTTTGAGCAGGTATTTATGAAGGAAATATGAATAACTTTTAAGTATATAAAAAGAATTGGTAGGAGTATGGAAAATATGCTCTCTCCTTCACATTTGGTGTGAAGTACAAATTGATGCAACATTATTATATGATAATTTGGAATGTCTATCAAAATGTGAAATGTGTGTTCTTGGTCCAAGCAATTCTATTTTTAGGAACTGAACTCATAAAGACACTGAAATAAACACATTAAGAATTTATGCATAAGAATATTTACTGCAGAAGTTTCTGTATAACTAAATTTGTAACATCCTAGATGTTCATAGGGAAATCATTCACCTACCCATTCAATATATATTTATTTAGTACCTTCTTTTTTTTTTTTTTTTAAGTTTATTTATTTATTTTGAGAGACAGAGAGCAGGAAAAGGGCAGAAAGCAAGGGAGGGAGAGAGAAAGAATCCCAAACAGGCTACGCACTGTCAGCACAGAGCCCAACGTGGGGCTCAAACTCACCAACCGTGAGTTCATGACCTAAGCCAAAATCAAGAGTTGGATGCTCAATTGACTGAGCCACCCAGGTGCGCCTAGAGTTTCTAGTTTAAGTTGGGCAACTGGTGGGGCAATCAATAGTTTTTTTGGTTTGTTTTAAAGGCATAAGAACAGCCTTGTTGAACAGATGTTGAGACAATTTTGGATCTCTTCTATTTGATATGTTTATAATTTGCTGAGGCAGAAATTTCTAAACAATAGGTGGAAAGGATAATAGAAAATTGACGACTACCTCTTGTTGACATTAAATTCAATGTTTATATAATTACCTATAAAAATGAGATAAAATAGTACACTTCTTCAAAGGTACATCTTTCCCAATCTTGTAATTATTGACATAATTGTGGATTTCATTTCACTGTCTGCTACTTTTTCTATCTTCTTTTACTGTTGGGATACTAGAGAATTTTACTAGTTGAATAGTCCAAAGTATTTATAAATGGAAACCACTAATCAAGTCTCACCTTCTTGTTTATAATTATGAGGGAAATAAATCAGTTTTAAATAACTTGCCTTTTACTTATCTATCAAGGGATAGCATCTGTACTTATAGGGTAAGAGTGGTTCTACAGCCATTACTTGTGAGGCATTTTTTACTTTGATTTCAGGTATATGAGATTGATTTTAAAATGTACTTAATGAGGGGTGCCTGGGTGGCTCAGTCGGTTGAGCATCCAGCTTCAGCTCAGGTCATGATCTCAGTTTGTGGGTTCAAGCCCCACATCGGGCTCTGTACTGACAGCTTAGAGCCTGGAGCCTGCTTCAAATTCTGTGTCTCCCTCTCCCTCTGTTCTTCCCCTGTTCATGCTCTGTCTCTCTCTCTCCTTCAAAAATAAAAACATTAAAAAAATTTTTTTAAATGTACTTAATGAAGAGAAGCTAAATCCACAATTGTCAGAAACTATGAGTTACCTGATGTGAACAAAATAACAAATTACTTAAGACAGTTCAATGACAAGAGTGTTAACTTTAAACAGAGCAAAGAGCAGTTTTATTTAAATAAAAAATGAGTTTATTCAAAAATAGAGGAATGCGATTCAGAAAGAGCAAGGTAGGGCAAACCACAGGCAAGTCTAAAGAGATGAAGGGAAGGTCGGCTTTTATCAGGTTTTAGGAGGAAATTAGGGAGGACTGTTCCTGAATAAAAATTTATTGGAGAGTACAAGAGTTTGGGGTTGTTGCGGTTTCTCAAGTGCCTTGTTGCTGGGACATGGATAGATCTTACTTTTCTTCAAGGCATGAGATAAATTCTTATGTCAAAAGTATCCTTTCTCATCAAAAATAGCTCTTACCTTCCTCTTTCTGCAAGGAATGATACCTGGGTTAGAGCACCCCCTTCAGGACTTCCCAACTCTATTTTAAATGACATTTCCTTTATTTACTTTCACAGGAGGATGGCTCATTGATTTCACAATTCCCAAAATCCATTGAGTGTTGAACTGGTTTTTGAGAGGATGGAATTTATTGCTTGGGTCTCAAATTATGAACTTGATTTGGGTTGTTTTGGTTAGGGATGAGTATTCACAGGCATACATCAGGTTTGGGATGAGTGACTTTAAGCACATTTCTTTTTTAAACAAAATTTCAATTTGGCAAAACTCAAAACATTCTTTTTTGTCAACCATTTTCCCTTAATTATTAAACCCATGTGGCTGCTAATGGAACTTAATCCATGTGTTTTTCATTCACTTGCATCAATTCATCAAGCACTGTTTTGTAATAGCGTTTGACGTGAAAGAAGCATTCTGGGGCCCTTTTCTTAGAAACAGGAAGTGCTGTTCTGCCAAAAAGTAAATGAACTCTAACCCTCCAAAATTTAAATTCCATTTGAAATGCTGAAGATAAAAAAGAAGCACAGAATTTAAGTTGGCAAAACATGTTCCCCAATCCTTCATTGCTTCAGTTTTACTTGTGGAAAATTACCTGGTGAATGCTAGGTTGGGTTTGTTTTCCCTGATATCACATAGCTGATTATCAAAGCACATGAAGGGAGAGCATTTGTTTTGACTGAGGCTGATGTTTCCATACCCACAAATATTTGATAGGCTTTTGGTGAAATTCTCTTCATCCTCAAGAAGAGCTGCAAATACAGAAAGGAAAAACCCTGCTTCTGATCATACCTTACTCTATTGTACCCATCAGAGAATTTCTTTTCTCTTTTCTGGGTTAGGCAATCAGCTATAAGTGGTAAGGTTAATATGAACAATATTAGTGTAATTTGCTGTTACTCTCTGGGGCTGGAATCTGGGCATCTTTTTCTAATGTTTATGTGTGTATGTATGTATGTATGTATTCATTCATTCCTCATTCATTCATCGATTCCCCAGAGTGATTATAATGTACAGGCAAGTTTAAAAATGGGTTTCCAGCTCCCTCAATGTAAAATCTCAACACTCATCCCAAATATTGATTCAGAATCTTCCGTTTAAAGAGATCCCTGGGTGATTCATGTCAACAACACATTTGAGAAACACATTTTTAAAAGGCCAATTCCTGAGTCCACCATCAGAGATTCTGATTTAACTTGGCCTGAGCATTAGCATCTTTTTTTTTTTTTTAAACTCCCCAGGGGTTTCTAATGTGCAGAAAAGTTTGAGAATGACTCCTCTAGGCTAGTTTATGGAATCTCAGGTTCGCTGAGTTTAAGAAAATCATTGTCAGGGTGATAACCTATTTTCTACCCAGTAGGGTAGAAAAAGATGACCAATGATGTTGTGGCATCTCTACCTATTTCTAGATGGAGTGGATCATCACCCAGGTTAAATGACTCCCTAGAAAGAATTTCCAAACTATCACCTCTAAGAAAGTCTCACATCACTGGAAAAGCTGCCTTTAGTGTTTCATTGATTTTCTTTCTAGACTTTCTCTTTCAAAATGCAAATCCTCCCATGAAGGTAAATATCCTCATCACTGCAGTATAAATAAGGATACTCAGTCACTCTCCTCTGATTCACTGGAGTAATTACTCTGAAACTGAAGGTTGTAGTGTTCAGTAAAACTGTGTTTGAATAAATCCCCAGGTTAGAGGAGAGAAAGAAATGGCAGCCACTCAGAGTGAGTAAAAGAGAACTGCAATGTCTGAAGCTGGGGTGGGGGACTCTGGCAGCCTTCCTTTGACAGATTAGCTGGGTAGGACTTTAAGGCAGTGGGAACAATTAGAGTTGATTTGTAATGCCTATAGTGGCAGGAGGGAGCAAAGGGCTGACATGAGGAAATTTGGATTTTAGGATTAAGAAAATAATAATGAATTAGAAACATGGCAGGTCTTTGGAATGGCGTCTGGGCTGCAGGATGGGTTTCATTACGTGAATAAATGAAATGGGTAATGATTTTTAAAAACCAAGACTCAAAAGAAACAGAAAGAGGATGGTGAAAAATAAGCAGTAAAACAATCAAATTGAGAAAGCATGAATAGAGGACCAGAAGAAAACAATAGTAAAATCAAAGTTGATTCAAAAATCCTAAGTGTATTTATAAAAAGCTATCTAAAGAAAAATAATTGGGAGTTGTTTTATTTTTTCTTTTTCTCCACATCACCCTCTACACCTGTGCAATCATCATGTCCCATTAAATTTATTCCCTACATGCTTTCAAATTAACTCACTGGAATATTCCATCACTACTGAAACCATCTTAAGTTTCCCTTTCAGGTTGGCCTCACACCCATTCCCCACCTGGCAGGAAGACTAGCATATATGAAATTCACAACCACATACAGTCCTCAATAAAAGAGTGAATCCTCCACAGCCCTAAACACTTGGCTCCTATTTCTTCAGTCTTGTGTGTATTAACTCAACTGTGAAATAAATTAATTAATAATTCCGGCCATCATGTGAGATGTTTCCACAAACTCTCTTTTGTCACTCAGAGTAAGCCTGTGAAATGGGTGTTATTACTGATAAAGAAACTGAAAATTTGGAAAATTAAGTGACTTATTCACAGTGGATAATCAGGAATTTCTAATTTCATATTAAGCTGAAGTTTGCATATGCTAGTCAAGTTAGTATATTTATTAAGACTGCAAATGTATGAAGAATAGTAATTTGAAAGGATGCCAACCTTACTTGTTTAATGTTTAACTAATGTTATATGATTATGATTTATTCATTCAAAAATATTTATTGAACACTACTTGATATGATTGGAGCTGTGATAGTTAGACTTCAGTACTGTAGCAACAGAAAATTTGAGATGTTTTATGTGTGAAATAGATAATAAGTAAATAGGCAAATAAATTTACCACTTCTGTTCCATGCATCCTGGACTAAATAATTAAGACTAATAGTTTCACAAAGCACAGCTATAAAAAAACTGTACAAAATGTTAAAAAAGAATGCTTGTGAGCATTATTGAGCTAATATGATAGTAAAGGATTACCACATGAGGATTTGGGGGAAGAAAGATAAACAGGGAATTAATCCTAACATTTGTGGATACTTTTCCTTTAGCCAAAAAAGGGAAAAGCCAGGAAACTAAGAGTGTAGGATGTACACTTAGCAGCCCCAATGAACTAAAAATGCAGGTGGTAGAGTGCAGGCCCCTCCAAAGGGGAGGCAGTAGTGGTAAGCCTCTAGGTTGTGAGTTTGATTGTGACAGATTGCACCACAGAAGAAAAGGTGCTCTAGAATTTAAAAAGACCCTCATAGGCATTTCAGTTCAATGCTGAATTATCTCATTCGTTCAAATTAGATGGGGGTAATGCAGGAATTCTAGTACACCCTAGTGCATAAGTGCACATCTGGCGCGCACACACACACACACACACACACACACACACACAATTACAGGGGCACCTGGGTAGAAGAGTCTAACTTTGGCTCAGGTTATGATCTCACAGTTCTGTGTTGCCAGCTGGAAACTTTGGATTCTGTGTCTCCCTCTCTCTCTCTCTGCCCCTCCCCTGCTCGCACTCTCTCTACCTCTCAAAAATAAACAAACATTAAAAAAAATTACACAACATTCTAGGCCTCAAATTCTTTCTTAAAACAAATCTGCAAATGGAGTATCAAGTGCACACTCCAAAATAACCAGGAACACTAAATGACAGGAAACATGAGTTTTGTATTGGGATGAGAGGGAGCAGTGGGCAGGAAAAAGACCAGAAGTGACAGAAAGTAGAAAGAGACAGTGAAGGACTCCAAATATTGGAATTATCAGATTCAAATGTTAAAATACTATGCTTAATGTGTTCATATAAATAGGAGACAAAAGGGATATTATTGGCAGAAAACTGAAAATTCAAAAAATTAAATAAAAACTCAAAAATTGAAAAATACAGCAACAAAAGTTTAGAATGCAGTGGTTGGGTTTATTGCAGATATGACACAACTGAAGGGAGTTAATAGTAAACTGGAAGAAAGGTCAAAATACAATAAGCATTATGAAGAACATGAATAAATAAATATATTGAATACACAGAAGATAAGAAGAGACATGATGAATGGTATGAGATCTGAGCAATACCAGTCAATACATTTATAAAATAAAGAGCAAACATGTAGAACATTTGAGCACAATGATTAGAAAACGTGACCTAACTGGGATATATTGGACATTGTAACTAACAACTCCAGAATGCATAACCGTCAAACATACATGAAAACATTTCCAAAAATTGAACCTTAGATTGTGCCATAAATGAGTCTCAACAAATGTCAGAGCATTAAAATCATATAAAGTGTGTACTCTGAGGGGCGCCTGGGTGGCGCAGTCGGTTAAGCGTCCGACTTCAGCCAGGTCACGATCTCGCGGTCCGGGAGTTCGAGCCCCGCGTCAGGCTCTGGGCTGATGGCTCAGAGCCTGGAGCCTGTTTCCGATTCTGTGTCTCCCTCTCTCTCTGCCCCTCCCCCGTTCATGCTCTGTCTCTCTCTGTCCCCAAAATAAATAAACGTTGAAAAAAAAAAAAAAATTTAAAAAAAAAAAAAAAAAAAAAAAAGTGTGTACTCTGACCACAGTGCAATTAAGCTAGAAATTAACAATGAAAAGTTAACTGGAAAATAATACTATGTTTGGAAATTAACAAGTAAACTTCTATAATAAACCACAGATCAAAAAATAAATCTGGGGCAACAGAAAAAGTTGAATAATATCACAGCATGGTAATGCAACTAAATCCACAATTAAAGGGAAACATGTAGAATCAAACAACACATTTTAAAAAATGGAACAAATTGAAAATCAATGAAGTTAGAAATAAAATTAATCCTAGTAAAATGTGAGGAAGAAAATGACAAATATGAAGGCAAATATTTAAGTGAAATTCATAAATACAAGCTTAAAATGAAACATTTAAAATATAATCTCAGAATCTCAGACAAGATTAATCATGACAAAATATCAACGTCAAGAATAAAAGAGTGTAATACCAATTGTACAATTAACAGCCAATAAAAGGATACTATGAAAAACTTGATGCAAAATAATTCAAAATGTTTGGTGATCAACTTTAAAATGATCAAATTTATAGAAAAATACTATTTCCAAAACACCTGCATAAAGAATGGAAAATTAGAAATTCACCACCAGTGAGTTCTGTCAAACATTTAGGAAAGAAATAATGGTAATATTGCCCAAATTCTTCCATAAAATTTTAAAAACAAGGAAAGCATTTCAAATTCACTTTATGAAGCATTTTTATATATAAATTTGATAAATTTGCATATTAGCAAAGAGGAAAATTACAGCCAATCTAAATAAAATGTTACTAAACTACATCTTTATGTGTGTATACATATATGTATGTGATAACATTGTCATGACTAATTTAAAGTTAGTCCACACATTTGATTCAAAATGTTGATAATTTATGTGGCCTATGTTAACATATAAACTGATAAAAATCATATAATCATCTCAATGATTAAAAAAAATTTATAATTTTTATTCATTAGTTATAAGAAATACTCTTAGTATCTTAGGTTTAGAAGAAAACTACATTAATCTGACCAAACACTGCTGCAAAAAAAATCTACAACCATCATATGTAATGATCAATGCTGAGTGACAAGAATTATACTACTTTCCTTGTACTCAATATTGAACTGGAAATCCTAGCTAGAATAAATATATAAAAACAATAAATAAATTTGTAAGTATGGGAAAACAAAATAAAAATGTCATTATTTGCAGGTGATATAATCACATGTAAGGATCTACAGATAAATTATCAGAATTAACACATGAAGTTGAATGGAGAAGAGCAAAGCTGTTAGCTACAGGTCAACATACTAAAAAAACAGTCGTATTTTTACATTCAAACAACAAATAGTAAGAAAATATATATTTTTTAATATTTCTAACTGGAAGAAAATCAAATGGCTTAGAAAAAATATTAATAGAAGATATGCAGATATCTAAACAGAATACTATAAAATAATATTGATACAAAAGAAACACCTTAATAAGTGGGGATACATTATATTCATGAAATGGAAGATGCCAATTGTCTCTAAACCAGTCTCGATTCAGTCTAAATCCTAGAAGGTTTCTCCATGCTTTTGGTATGTGTGTGTATGTGTGTTTGTGTGTGTGTGTGTAACTTGAACTAATTCTAAAATGTACATAACAATGCAAAGAACCTAGAGGGTTGAAAAATTTTGAAGAGAAACTTAGTGAGTTCAGGTTATATCATATATTGATATTTACTACAAAGCTATAGTAATTAGATCAAGGTGTTACTAGGCTAAGAATAGACAGAAGGCCAATGAAAGAGTATCTAGAAACAGACCAATGTGTATCTGGACGTGACAGTCTTGACACTACAGAGCAGTGCAAAATGGACTCTCTTTTCAATAAATATGCTTGGACAATCAGCTATCCATATGAAAAATAATGAAAACTGACCTCTATGTCACAGTATCAACAAACACCAAAACTAGGGTTATTTTCAGTCTAAAGGAAAAGACAAAACAAACTTCTAGAAGATAATATTAAATATATATGTGTGTGTATATAGTCATTACTTTTATCACAGCAAAACATTTCTTATACAGGGCACAAATATAATCACAAAGGAAAAACTGATAAAATGGACTTTATTAGAATGAAGAAACTGATAAAATTGACTTTATTAGAATAGACTTTATTGACTTATTGATCAAAAGATCATTAAATGATGTAAAAGCCACAAAAATGGGAGAAAATATTAGTAATACTTAAACCTACAATTATGAGAATATTTCTTTAAGTGCATCAGAGTTTCTTAGATAAAAAGTAACTTCAGTGTGCCTTAAGAAAATTAGTAGCCTGAGCCTTGTGAGTGGAAATATGACATATAACAGGACTCTAGCCTAATAGAAGAAAAAGAAGAAGAAGAAGAAGAAGAAGAAGAAGAAGAAGAAGAAGGAGGAGGAGGAGGAGGAGGAGGAGGAGGAGGAGGAGGAGGAGGAAGAGAAAAATTTTGCTAAAGAGAAAAAAAAGAATTAGGAAACCAACAAATTTAGTATATGATCAATAGATAAATAAATTTCAGGAAAAGCAGATGATGAAAAGAAAAAAGTGGGCAAGGAGCTACATTAGAGTTTAAGGACACAGGACTATAGAGTTCCAGAGAAAGGAGTATCTGGTGATGTCAGTAGTGGGCACTTGCTTGAAGCTGGAAGTGATGGGGTGTTTGGGACAAAGTCTTTCGACAAACCAGAGGCTGGAAATTAGAGAAGCCCACAGATGCCCATGGAAGCCAAAACTTAAGTAACATGTGGTCAATCCTTAGCTGTTGTTCAGGACAGGGAGTAAAGAAAGGAAGATTCCTTTAGGTAGATGGTATTTCTATGGGACTTTCCCTAGACAGAATGTACCAGGACCTAATTCTTCCAGAGTAAGAAATGAACTAGGAGTCTGAATGCCATATAATTTATGTTATCAGTCATCACAGAATCAGACAATTGTATTTGGCTTTGTTATTCCTGTTGCCTATTTATTTGTTTTCCCATAACATCTCAGCAAAGTTTTGTTTTCGATGCTTTTGCTTTAAAAAGGGGGGCGGGTGGAGGGAGACAGAGAAAGAAAAAAAAGAGAAAGAGGAAGAAAGGAAGAGGGAGGGAGAAAGAAAGGAATGAAGGAAAAGTGAAGGAGAAAGGGAGGAAGGTAGGAAGTAAAGAAGAAGTGTAGAAAGAAAAAAAGAAGGAAGGGAAAGGAAAGGGAAAGAAAGGAAAGGAAAAGAAAGGAAAGGAAAGGAAAGGAAAGGAAAGGAAAGGAAAGGAAAGGAAAGGAAAGGAAAGGAGGGAGGAAGGAAGAAAAGAAGAAAATTTTCTTTGATTGGCTAATGGTTGATCTGGGAAATTTGTGGACAAGAAGAAAAAAAATTCTGACTGCCTGTTATTAGAGGAGTTGGGGTAAGCACAACACTTTGGGGACATGGTGTGATCATGCCAGCTAGAGGGTCAGGAGAAAGTGATAGAACTGAGTTTGTGGGTGGGATGAGTTCTCCAGACCAAGGGCACCGCTGGGAATAATTGAGATAGCTGTTTTTGTCTCTTCATTATATTAAAAATATATATGAAAGATTACAAATCAGAATGTTAAAAAACTGCCCACATGTTCATTATTTCAGGCCCTGATTTACTTTTGATCCCTGGGCCTCTTCCATTATTGTCATGTTTACTGGCCTTGAAACATGAATTCTATACATCACCTAAAGAAGTGCCCTGGGATGCTGGGAAGCACATCCATTGCATATCTAAGAGTTACACTCAAGATTTAATTAATGGTAAAGTCTTCACAGAAGACTGAACCAGGGGGAAAAAAGTGAGGGGAAGAGTATCCCAAGGCAGCTCTAGAAAACATCTTTCATTCTATTAGGTCTGTGGCTTGGTTTATCTTTATTCTGTACAATATGAGCAGCAGGGTGGGGAATGAAGTTGACCAAGATTTCTCAGATATTTGAGTACAGACAAGTGTATAGTAGCTTACAGGAGAGTCTCTGAGGATGCCCTGGTTTCTAGACATTTGGGGACATACATAATTACCTTATTAGCCTCAAAAGACTCTGTTAAGCTGAAAGGATGATTTGACTACAAAATTAAAGCATTTTAACTTCTAGTAATGGCCAAGTAAGTACATTGGCAAATCTCTCTAGAAAGCAACTATGAAACAGGGTAAAAAATGGACAAAAAGACTATGCTGGTGCTCTAGAAAGTGATCAAAAACATGTAATAAGATGACAAGCATTTATACTTGAAAAACTGCTGAACTTTGGGTATATAGAACTGGGAATCTGGCATTCTGGCCTGGGCAACTCCATCTCTGCAGCTTTGTTGATGCAGGGCAGGGCAGGCCATGAGGACTGGCAGCTTCTCTGTCACCATTAAAGTTGGCTCATTTGACATGTTACATGCTTGTAATCCCCCTTCCATAAATGCCACAGGGGATTATGGTCAGGAAGAACCGTATAAAGAGAAGTGTTAGTACCTTTGGCACCCAGCAAGCCTAATGAACCCTTGAGCCAAAAGTCTTTGTGAAGGATGATCTTGCTGACTAGATTCTCCAACAAAGAGAGGCAATCTGTACTCAGAGGCACCCTCTGACCATTTGGCTTTGTAGCCTTCCTAATATGGCCTCTAGGGTACAACCTTTTTGAAAAGTGACTATTACTGTGCTCAGGTTCTTGCCAAAACTAAATGCCTGACCCATGGGAGGCTTGTGAGTACCTTGTGAGATCTTTCCATTGGGGGAGGACCAATTCAAATGCAACTAACAGGATGGGAAGGACCCAAAAAAATTAGCTTGTCAAATGGAAATGGAACATTCAAGAAAGCAAATGGCCTGATCTTAGTGACATTTCAGCTTTATGTAGAAAAGTGGAGGCTATTTCTTAGGAGAAAACTTTAAATCACCATTCGGCCAACTCAGGCAGATTTACTGGCTTATGAGGCCCTGCATTTACAGAGACTTCCCTAAATGCCTGGGCTTCTCTCCCTGATAGTTTTGCTTATTGAAATCCAATGGTGTCCACTGGGCTTCTGTGGCTGTTCAGCCCAACTCCAAGTAGGTGGAAACAAAAGCAGACATGGTTGGCCTACTTAATGGGCAGAACTCAAGACATTTCTCATGACTCTGGGCAACACTCTCCTTGGTGAACCTTGTTTAGTTTTACTGATTCTTAGATGACTACCAATGGCCTCATGGTCTGGTCTTTCACTTGGATAACCACAGACTGGCAGATTAAAGATGTCTCTCTTTGGGGCCACAAAATATGAAAACAAATAGTGGTTGCCAATTGAACTATTTGGGTCACTCAAGTAAATACTTACAGTAAAGTCCTGTTTTCTGATGAGGCTAGCCAAAAATAAGATGCTGATTGAGACTCTGTACCACCCAGATTGGCATCATTGTTGCCTAGATTCATCAAGGTACAACATATGGCAACACATCTGCCATCATAAACTGGAACACAGTAAAAGTCCTATATTTCTACCAGCCCAGAAGAGACCGTCCACTGTATGCTAGTCTTGTGACTCTTGCAAACATCTGACACAGTTGTCTTGTGGTAGAGAGAGCCTTCTGCATTTACTCCTGGCAACTTAACTATATCAGACTTCTGACTGCTGCTGAGGTTTTCAATGATAGCTCACTTCTGAGGACACTTTTTTTCTGGTTACTGTTTTGTTGTTTCAGCTTGAGTAGCCGAAACATCTGACGCCTTTGAGACTTTTGAAACTAGCATTTTAAGCTTTCCAAACCATTTGCAGTCTGACAGTGGGCTGATAATCATGGTATTTGATGTAAATTCCGTACTCTCTGCCACCCAGAGGCATTTGGTATTATTGAGCATCAGAACAGCTTTCTAAAATATTGACACAAAAAATATTTTTGTCTGTACCTCCTTTAGCTTCTCCTGGTCCACACACTTTAGTAAGTTTTCTGGTCACTGAGTATGGCTGTCCCTAAAAAGGAATTTTCTCTTTTCATCTAAGAATAAAAGACTTATTTTGAAAATGTGATATTCTATCTACACCATTCTTGTCATGATGCCTCTTTCCTTTCCCTAACAGCAACCCTAGGCTGGACTGTTGGTTAATCCTCTGACTGGCAAACTGGCCAAAAGGGGCCCTAAGGTATCAAAAACTAATTTCAATTCAGCTACCTGGATTCTTTTCTTGGATCAGCATGGCTCTCGATTATATGAATAAGAACCACTATAGTAATGAGTATAGTAATAATCATAAAAAATGCCCACTTCCTCTTGCACCTGGCCCTTCTTGTTGAGAAGTCGAGATGTGAGAAGAGAATGATTCAGAGCAGGGTGGGGGAGGGGGTGTCATGAAATTATAGCCACTGGAACATGATATAACAGTTTGTGGCAGTGGCAAGCAGCAACACAGAAACCTAGGGATGAAACAGATTAGATCTCAGGAGGAAGAGGTGAAGGAGAGCCATTAACAATCTTTTGTATTTCAGTGTTGCCCTTAGAGCATTCCTTACAAGGAAAAACATCCCAGGGCCATTCTCTCAAACCATTGCAAGCAACTATTGAGTCCACTACATCCCATATGTTCAGTAGAGCTCTGAACGCAATCTGATTGTCATTCCCTTTAACTTTAATCAGTCATCTGTCAAAAATAGCTGAGGATGGCCCTGGATCCTGAACCTCCCATGTAGATCACCTACCAACACCTCAGGATCCTCTAACCCCATTCTCAGTCATTCCATGGAGGCATACAAATGCCACTCAGCTGACAGCATAGATGAACAGAAAAGAATGGACTGACTGTCCTTAGGCAGCCCTCCAGAAACCAGAATTAGACTCAACTATTACAACTGAACTGGGATAACATAAGCCTACCAGCTGTCTGAAAACCCACTTTGGAGACACTGTCAATCTGCACCTCCCTCCCCTCAACTGATAAGTTCTCATTTGGGGTCTCCAACAATTGCAAAAAAACACTTTCCTTCTAGAGGCACCATGTGTGCTCCTGGTATGCTACTTCTTGTGTGGGACTACCTCCTTTTCTCAAATATGGTGATTTGCTCCTTAGGAGTGGTCAAAGAGAACTTCAAATGTTTAAACATCATCTTGCCCCCAGAAGGCATTCAGGTCTCACTGGCCAAGGCTGTTATAGATAGAATTTCCCTATGCTTTCTCATGGATGCTATGGTTGAATTGTGTTTCCAAAAAAGATACACTGAAATCCTAATCCCCCAGTACCTATAAATGTAACCTTATTTGGAAACAAAGTCTTTGCAGATGGATTAGAATGGGTCTCAAACCCAATGACTGGTGTACTTATAAGGAGATACAGAGGCAAAAAGAGAGACAGGTGAAGAAGGCTGAATGATGATGGAGATGGAGATTACAGTGGAATAATACCAAGAACTAGCAATAACCACCAGAAGACACAAGAGGTAGGGAAAGGTTCCTCCCCAGAATTTTCAGAGAAAGCATATATTCGTGGATGCCTTGATTTTAGATTTTAACTTCTAGAACTGTGAGAATAAATTTCTGTTGTTTTAAGCCACCCACTTTATGGCAATTTTTTACAGCAGCCCTGGGAAACTAATACATGGACCAAGGTAGAGTCTGCACAATTGCTAATACATCTTGCTATGCCTGGATAAATGCCTCAGTCCAAGAGGAAAGGTCAGGTAGTTAACAACGATATTTATGGTGAGGGGGAAGTGAAGATATAAAAGTTAGCGCTAAGACTTATGAGTATATTTTGTCAATTTTACCTTTGAGATCACATTCTCTACTTGTAGGTATTATTCTGATCTTTTAAGGCCAAGATGAATATACATCAAAAATTACATCAAAATTTCCTAATAATATCTAGCATTCACTTTTCTGCATTTTCTCAATATCACTCCTAGGACTTTGGTTTACCCATATCATCCTGCCTAAATTATTGCTGTTTGCATTTCCAGTGATATTATAAAGGTCTTTGAGAATGGGACCTCTATTTTATTCATTTTAATGTCTTCTGGGACTAATATAAGGCCTAGCTTGCTGTATACATTGTCAGTAGCCAATTAAAGTTTAGTGAATTAATCAATCTGTATATTTACATCTGTGTATCCTTCATTATATTTCTCCAGTAGAGTTCTACCCAATTGCAATTAAAGTATGGAACTATGAAATGGATAGAGTGTGTGATGGTTGATTAATAGTAGATAAAATTTATCAGCTATGAATTCAGTCTGCCTAAACTTACTTATCTCAATGAAAAGGACAGGAAATTGTCTACTTAATCTCACTTTCCTCAGTAAGTACATTCCTGTTCTCTGGGTCCTCATTTCAATATTTTGTATTTAAAATCAGAAATCAATTTTTCCATAGCTATTCCTGGATTATATTCTTACTCATTAATGAGGCAGTTTTATGCTACTGAGGCAAATAAACTTACTAATAGGGTTATGCTGTGGAGCTGAGTTAAGATCTGTGGAGAATTTCCAGCTGTTTATTTTTCCATCTCCTAGACAAATACAGGAATGGCTTTCCAAAGCGTATTAAGTTATAATTTCCATTTCTACATAGAAAATGGAACTACAATTTGGAAAAAGGACTCTGTGTTTGAGCCGGCAACTGGCTGCTATATAATTATCATTGCTCTTCTTTATTAACTGCCCGCCTTTGCCTTATGTGGTGCTTTGTTGATAGAAGTAACCCCAATCTTGTTGCCATGGTGACAGTAACAAGTAGCTGAGAGGATTTTGTTTGTGGTAAACAAATTCAGGCATATGCTTGAAGCCTGGTGGAGCAGCTTCCCAGCTTCCCTTATGCTGCTGTCCTTGCATAAAATCAAAGAACAGCAACTAAAAAACCCCACAGCCCAGATTTGAAATGGAAAAATGGGAACCAGTCCTAAATAATCCTTTCTTATGTATGTGGGAATGTCTTGGTAGGTAGGTACACATTCATAAGACAGGGCCTTCTATGCTAGAAGGTCTCTGTGCAACAGCATCAAAAAAATGGCCCTGAGAGTGAGAGAAAGCCTCACACCCCTGGGGACACTTGGCAGCAATAGCACACTGTAGCAATGCATTAACAGAATAAGGAAAATTGTTTCTTTTTCTTCCCAAACCCTCTCTAAGGCAGCCTGCCATTTTATATGTTGGAAAGAGAATTCCTTCAAAACATTCTTTTGTAAACGTTGAAGTCAGACACCTTAAACCCCGTTTCTTAAATGTGGGGTTCTATGAAAGTAAACCATCATTGGAAGGAGAACAGGTGTAATGTAGATAGGTAGAATCTAGGTAGGATTCACTTCTCTGAACTGTGGAGGACATGGTGATGGGTGGTCTGATTTCAGGGACCCCAGATATTCCTCATTTCTCATTTCCTGTCTCTTCCACCTATCTCTTCAAATGTCCTCTCTGCGATCCAACAACTGAAGTCTACAATTACAACACCAACACCTTTCCTCTCACTCTACTACTTTAAAAAAATATTCCGATGGGTCATACAATAAACAAAATTCTAAAAGCTTGAAGATATTATCAGTTATTTATGGCCACTGGTGTACACAAATTAGAGATTCTTTCTTGGTACAAAATAATAGACAAATAAAGTAGATTACCGAGCTGCACATGGTAAATCTTTCAGGAGAGAGCAGAAGGGTCACCAAAGCCTGAAATACCAAGAACTACTTTTTTGAACTTAGTAATGGTTCCTGAGAACTAGTAGAATCCTGATGTTCTTGCTCATCATTTTCAACACTAGTGAAAGAACTTTGCTGACCTCCCTTTCAGATTCCCTGATCCTCAAGTGCCTAGCTCTACTGAAAGGGGGACTTTAACACAGTAATATAGGAAGCCAGTTTTCAATCCCTCAAACACACTTAAACTTCCTGTTAATATTTTCTTCTGTTTTAACCTTTTATTTCGATATTTGTCTGACAGGCCAACACTAAGAATATAGTGCCATAGGGTTTGATGTAGCTTATCAATTCATGTCCTCCAAAGAAGGGTCTGGGGATGGTAGGGTGAACAGAATAGACCAACATTAAAGTGATTTCCCTCTTAAGAACATTAATCAACACACCACTGGTTGGTATGGGGTATTTGTTATGATTTGTCTATGTAAGTTACTAAAACCAAAAAAAAAAAAAAAAGTATGCTACTATAGGAATCCTAAAATTAAACAGTAGTAATAATAATAAATAAAACATAGCCTACTTTTAGGGGCACCTGGGTGGCTCAGTTGGTTAAGCATCCAATTTTTCATTTCATCTCAGGTCATGGACTTACAGTTCATGAGTTTGAGCCCTGCATCGGGGTCCATGCTGACAGCGCAGAACCTGCTTGGGATTCTCTGTCTCCCTCTGTCTCTTTCTCTGCCTCTCCCCCACATGCATATTCTCTTTCTCTCTCTCTCTCAAAAGTAAATAAATAAACTTAAAAAAATAGCATACCTTTACAACATAAAACAGAATTTTCTCTTTAATAAGATCTAAATATGTCAAAGGTAAACACTGAATAAGAAATATAACTGAGATTTTTTTATACTATTGCCTACTCTCAGATTTTCTATCTTTTTAGTCTTACAGCATATGTTTGTGTCTATTGATGTCCTAGTTCTATTTCTGAGAACTTCACCCATCACATTTACCTTATTAACCACCAGTCCCCAGGGTCCTCCTATTTCTCTGTAATTGCTCAAATACTGTTTTGACACACACACACACACATAAACACACACACTGGCCTTTTCTCCAGTTCTGCCATGCCCTAACTCTTGACAGAGGTTCTTCTTTCTTTTACTATAACATCTCATTCAGCCACTCACAATTATGGTTTCTCATTATCATACTGGTGAGTAGCTAAATGAGAATTTTGGTAAATGTCATCTCTTTTTTTTTCTTCATGATTACCAACTAAAAAATGGTTCTACTCCTCAGGTGTCTGAAGGAGAAGCTGGGTATAGAAAGGGCACATAGATCCAGGAGCCCCAATTTGAACTCGTGTCTGTTTGGCTACAGAGTTTATATTTTAATTACAACAGGAAGAGGTTCTTTTGCAAAAATACTTTGTTTCTAAACAGTGAAACTATTCTGTGTCATACTATAATATTGGATATATGATATTAATATATCAATCTTTGTTCAACAGTTATAACAAATGTACCACACTAAGGTAAGATGTTAGTAATTGGGAAGACTGGGGATAAGGGGAACATACAGAACTGTACTTTCTGACCAACTTTCTGTATATCTAAAACTTCTATAAAAATAAAGTCTATTAATTAAAACTAAAAAGGAGAGGTGGCAGAGAGAGAGAGAGAGAGAGAGAGAGAGAGGTGTTACCCCAAATGAAGTGGAAAATGGGAGAGTGCCAGCAGTTGAAGGTAAGGGGGTTGGGCCCCTCCAAGTCCCCTTAGTTATTCTTCTGCCTATTTCTAAGAGTGTTTGGATTGTTATGTCCACCCATATAAACCAGCCATCTGGGCTATGAAGTGAACTGTATTCAAGGAATCTTGTAAAGGTAAAGAAGATTGGACACTCCTACATCTCCCTCCCCACTCAAAACAAACCAATTTGCCTATGCTTCAGTTTCTATAAAATGCACAGATGTGCGAGAATTCAGCTGTCTCCCTGGGGAGCAGTAAAGGGTTGTTCTGAAGTGTTTCAAGACTGGAGCATCCCAGGGCCTGGCACAGGGCCTGGGACACAAGGGAGGAGATAAAGTACAAATGGAAAAGCAGTGTTATTGGGAAATTGTAGTTTAACACATGTGACAGGCACTCCCTCCCTGTCTCCTCAGATTTCTTCCATATTGCTTTCAGAATCCCTGTGTCAAGATGTCAGGGGCATACCTTCCCCTTCCTTTCTCTGCACCTCGACTCTCTCTTCCATCCTAGTGTAGGAGGAGGCAGATGAGGTGAAGATCATATGTACCTTCTTCAACAGAAACTGTGAATTCGTCTTCCAGCACTCTGTCAGTCCCAGTGCCAGCATCACCACCACATCCAGAGTGTACATATCTTTTCGAACCACCTCCTGAAACTCATTCTGATAGTCACCCTGATCCCTTCTCTCAACTTCTCACTGAACACTTTAGCTGGACATCTCAGAGTTTAGAACTTCACCACATGCTGCTGTACTGTATGTTGTACTTGGAATTTACAATCTTGCCCAATTAAAAAAAAATCTACATATTTATATGTTTATACCTATCTAATCCTAAAGACAGCACTTTTCCTTTTACATCCATTGAATCTCCACTCTTATCCATCTTCAACTCTTGCTACTGTACGTTGGTTGAAGGCAAAACAATTATGTTGGAGATTCAAAATAAAACTTAGAAGCCCTCTGCCTGCCTTACTTCCTTTCTGAATCAGGCCCTAAAACCTCCAAATTTACCATTACACTTCTTAGGCCTCATGTGTTGACTCTGAAATTACCCTTTTGAATATTTACTGGGATAATTTTGTTTCATTACTGAATGAACACAGACCCTATTGTGCTATGCTTGAGATTTTAGGAAAGTAGAGTGAAGAACTGGAGAGGAAGAGCAAGACATCACAGCTGTGGGACAGAGGGCATAGACCTGCACAATTAGATCAGTTTGCAACATCACCCATAGTGCTGGATCCTATGAGAGAACATGGTCTCGAGAAAGAAAGAAGGATTTGGGGGTTCAACTACCTGCTCCAAGACTTCAAATCTCAATGACTAAGTTTCTTAACCTCCTTAAAACTCGATTTTCAGGGGCACCTGGGTGGCTCAGTCTGTTAAGCACCTGAATTTAGCTCAGGTCATGATCTCATGGCTTGAGAGTTTGAGACCCACGTTGGGCTCTATGCTGACAGTGCAGATCTGGAGCCTGCTTCGGATTCTGTCTCTCCTTCCCTCTCTGCCTCTCCCCTGTTCATGCTCTGCCTCTCTCTCTCAAAAATAAATAAACATCTAAAAAAATTTTTTTAAAAAGCCCTCAATTTTCACATCTGGAAATGGGGTTTGTTTCTGTCTCACACATATCTGTGAAGGCCACAAAAGACAATACCCAAGAAAGTTGTTACAAACTTCAAAATACAGATACGGATTTGTTAGCAGTACACCATGGGCAGCATGACAGCATTTGCTACCTTGGGAAGATGGGAGGTAGGTTGGGGGATGTAGATTCTAGAAAAGTAGGCAGGGGTTTTCAGTTACAAAGATTCTCTACTTCAGATCTTTGTCTGAGATTAAGCCTGTTGGAAGATACAGATTATTCAAAATGACTGAACCAAACTTTGTAATTGTACAGTTGAGGCTCTTTGTTTTCTAGATAATCAGATTAAGTAGCAGAAAGATTAAGTACAAGCCTGTTTCAGTGCATAAAAGACAGTCACACTCATATATCTGTGGCTGAAGCATGTGAAGATTTTCAAGTCATTGGGATTTTTTTTTTTTTTTTTCTGTATTGGTTACTTTAGCCATAGCTTTTATTCTTGTCATAGAAAATTTGAAGGCCATCTGGCAAAGACCTGTCAATTTACCTCTTGGGTTTCCAATGCTGATTCAACACTTTTGCCTAATCTGAACACTAAATAATAACACCAACAGCACATCTAGGTCACATCCATTTATGTTGCACTTTGCATTTATAAAGTTTTTTTGCTTTCTCTCACTTAGGTACTACTGTGGCATTTTCTGTAAGAAAATGTGCTCTCCTCTAAAGATGGACCTTTTCCTACAAACCCCTCCAATCACCTTTGTTCCCAAAAACTTACTCTCATGGAATTCTTTATCAGTGACAGACTAATCCCAAGCCTTGGGTTTTGTTGTTGTGGTGGGTTTTTTTGGTTTTTTTGTTTGTTTGTTTTTGTTTTTTTGTTTTTTTTGGTCACAGAACTGCTCAAGAACTGACCAACAGTCAATTACTCAGCGTTTATTAAGGACTTACTATGTGTTACATAAAGATCCAAGAGGAAACTTAAGACTCTGCCCTATTCATGGAGGCAAGGTCTATACTTCAGAAAATGCTAGGACCTGGGGCAAGCTGAACCCCAGCAATGACACACTGAGTTCAGTGGAGGGCTAATGGACTGAATTTGGGAGTTCAGAAGGTGCACAGAGCTGATAATGTTGAAGATGTTCTGAGGAATGTCAAGGTTTAAATCAGCAGAGTGGAGGAGAGGACAATATCATTGGTGGGAAACACAAGGGGACAGAGGACAGAGCTAGGCAAATCAGATTAACAAGATCTGTAAGAAGACTGTTCTGGCTGGAATAGAGAGTTGGTCTTGGGAAGTAAGGCAGAAGATAAGGCAGAAGAATATTTTAGGATAGACTATGGACCACCATTCCTGCCAAGATGAGAAACCAGGACTTGTGTTGTTAGCACTGATGTGTGAACAAGGGATAGGGTTTCAGAGACAGAACATAGAGTCAGAAACATTTGAGTCTGACTTTTGGCATATAAAGCCACCACCTGCAGGACCTGGGCAAGTTACTTGATTTCTCTGAGTCTTGATTTCCTCCAAAGTAAAACTGAATTAATAAAATCTCCTAAGTCTATTATGTAAGTTAAATTGTTCCTATAATAGAATAGGTGGCTGAAAACAACTTTTATTTATTTATTTTTTTTTTTTTTTTGGCTGTTGGGTTTTTAGTATTGGTTTAATTTTTGTTTGTTTTCAAATAGCAGTCATGTTGATGCATAATTACTTTTCTTCTTAGCTCTTAGTAATTATCCAAGTCAGAATACTCCTTAAAACAATATATCTTTTTCTACCTATTCTCATTGCTCTATTAGTTTTTGGAGCCAACATATTCTTCCTGGTTATGGGATCACAGGCTTTGAATTTCCATTTATCTCTAGTCAGATCTTCTTCACATTTTGGGAGGTACCTCTGTCACTGCCTTTGTGGTGTTTTTAGAAACTAAAAGCCATAGAATAAAACTTTATAATGAATAAAGGAAAGAAACACACAAATAATTTTATTTTTATACTTAAAGAGTACAGAGAATTTGATGAGTAGATAAAATCAGCAACTTTAAAAGAGTTTCTTCCCCTTCAACAGAAATATTCCTCTCATTGACCTCCTATGGTGCCTGAAATTCTACCATATGCTCTTTTCCTTAAAGAGCCATGGACCCAGCAGGAACATATTGATACAATGATGGCTTCCACTGCATTATATTCCCTGGGAGGGGTAACGCATTAACCAGCCAGCACACCAAAAGGGTGCATGCATATCATCTAATCTCATATTGGTCACACTATCTACTATTCTCCTTTAATATCATGGAGATACTTCAAAAGTGGCAAGGATCAAATTAAGCATAATAGCAAATATCTGTAGTACTTTCTATATGTCAGGTAAATGAAATTCTCAAGCTAGTTTTTGGAAACGGTTACTATCATTACCCTCACTTTACAGTTGAAGAAACCAAGGAGAGAGAGATGCTTAACTTCCAAAGAGTAAGTCACAGGTCTGGGATTTGAACTCAGGCCTTTCAGCTCCAAGGGTGATGCTTAACCACTGTACTACACTGTCTTGCTTTGTATAATGGTTGTTATTTCCTATTCCATGGTTAATAATGGGACTTTTTAGGGAGACATGAGGGAAATACAAGTAGGTCTGATGACAGAATTTTTTTGCATCTATAGTAAAAGGTTTTGGTTGTGTACATGTATGGCACCTCCACCTCCTCCCACTTTCGGGATGGGAGCTGCTATGCCCTGGCAGCTTCGCCTCTGAAGGGCTTTGTAAGGCTGTCAAGGCTATAGTCTCATCAGGGGAAATTAAAGAAGTTGGCTTCTTATGCATGGCATTGTTCCAAACTTTAAAAACTAAATGGCAAAGGGTATTTTCTTGAAGTTTTTACACTATACATCCGAGCTCTCTGCAGCCCTCTATAGCCTAAATCTTTGCCAGCAATGAAAAACATGCTCCCTGTGAAAGTAATTAAACAAGGAGACCATTAGACTGAGGTGTCTCCAATACCCTGGTAGCTTACATAAATAAACCAAAATATAAGCCAGACTCAATTCCTATAAATGCCTTAAAGTTAAGAAATCTAAATTAATGAAAAACAGACAACTAGACTTTCCCAAATAAAGCAACAGCTTAAGCTATAGCCAATCAAATAACTTCTTTGTTTGGCTTCTACACCTGTTCGATAAAAGCCTTTTCTTTAGCTCCTGCAGGTGGAGCACTCCTAATCATATTTGGTTTCGCACTGCCTGGCTGGAATAGATGTTTGCTTAAAAAGCTCTCCAAAATTTTAATGTACCTCAGTTTACCTTTTAACAGTCACATTGTACTAAATCTTCTGGAAGCATAGTTTTTTTTTCAGTAGATATCTGGACAGAGGCTCCAATATAGAAGAAAATCAAGTGTCCCACATCACTCATGTTTACCCTGAGGAAATAGAATGCAAGATAGGAGAGCTTTGACAGGGAAGAGGCTGAAAGACTGATGTCCAAAAGAACATGACAGCCCAGAATATTTATGGAATAGGGCACTTAACGCAGAAAGGGCTCCAAAGACAAATGGAGAGGCTCTAACATATGGAGGAACTGGGGAATCTGGGTACATGCTATCTGAAAGCTTAACAACCCCACGATTGTATGTCAATAATTGTTGATGGCTATATTTTCCAAAGATGACCACAATAATATCTCCCATTACTCACTTTATTCTGCAGTATGATACTGTTGCTCCTCCATCAAGAGACAGAGTTTACTTCTTCATCCCCTTGAATCTGGGTGAGGTGGGGCCAGTGACCGTTGTCCAATAGAATATTGTGGTAGTAACAGTGAGAACCTAGTGATCATGTTGAGGAGCCCAATGTGCATGTATAGGTACTCCTGTAGACATCCCTGGCTCCCAGCTAAAAGTCAGCAGCAAGTCCAGCCATGTAAGTGATAGATCTTGGTATTCTAGACCAGTCCATCCTTCTAATAACTCCAGCCCCAGCTATTGTGTGACTGCAACCACATATAAGGCCCTGAGCAAGAACTGTCCAGCTGAGCTCACACAACCCACAGAACCAAAGAGATAATAAACAGTTATTCTAAGCTGCTAAGTTTTGAGGTGGCTTGTTGCATACAAATAAACCAAAACAATAATGCAACTGAAGGGGACATACCAATGCTACTCAAAGAGTTCTTACTATCTAAGAACTAAGCAGAGACTATTCTCGGGTATTGATACATCAGCATATGGCATTTGTGGAGCCTGCACTAGTCATACTTCTCCCTTGATTGAGACTCTATGCCTTCACTCCAATGAAGACCACTTTCTCACTTAGCATAGGAAGAAATTATCTTCTTTATGAAATTTTTGGTCTTGTTCTTCTGAATCCATGTGTCACAGATTCATGCTGCATATCTTCAGTCTCTAGGTTCCACCGTAACTCCTGGGAGAAGCACTTCCTCCTTGAACCCACCAGAGTAGCAATGAAGGCCTACCAGGAGATGGGGAGTAACGCCTGAAGAGCATTTGAAACTCAACCAAGAGGCCAAGAATTCCATTTTCCATATTTTATGCTTCATTTCATTTTTCATGAAAAAGATAAAAATAAATATAGCATTGACCAAAATAATAACTCCTGAGCCGGTAAATTATCTAGTGAGTTTCTCTATTTGCACCTTTATCTTCCAAATTCCTTTCAAGTCTTCTGCAGGTGTGCCATGAAAATTCAAACTAGGAGTTTCTGAAATGCAGGGCTAAGTACTATTGTATTTAGGCCATTGGTTATTATCCATGAAGTTATGCTTCTTCCACTCCCTACCTATTCTTCTATGGTTTTGATGTGGCTGCTCACAGCTTGCTATCTGTGTTCTCATTTCTCAGCTGCCTTCTAAGCATGTCTGATAATTTCACTTGTTTAGTTCAATGTGTATGTATTTGATCTTTTCCTTCTTTGATTAAATGCCAGTGGTAATTCGGTTAGTAGCACAAACACATTAGTGCTACAATAAGCTAAGGCCAAAAGCACAGGATATTTTCCCCAGCTTCTTAAACTGCCATTTCTAGATATTATTTTGGGCAAGATCTCACTGTAATTCTAAGATTGCTTTTCTTATTAAAATATAAAAATGTGACCTATAAGGAGAGATAATAAATCCTTTCTGGAAGTCATCTATTAATGGAATTCAAAGTGTCCCTAGATATCATATCCTAAGGTGGCTAAGTAAATCACATCACTTAGATATGTAAGACACTTTAAAAATGATCTCCTTGAGGGGCACCTGAGTGGCACAGTTTGTTAAGTGTCAGACTCTTGATTTCAGGTCAGTTCATGAAATTGAGCCCTGCTTTGGGCTCTGTGCTGACCATATGGAGCCTGCTTGGGATTCTGTCTCTCCTCCTCTCTCTCTGCCCCTTGCCTGCTCACACTCTCAATCTCTCTTTCTCTCTCTCTCCCTCCCTCTCTCTCAAAATAAATAAACTTAAAAAAAATATCTACTTGAGTATACTCTGTTTTAAAAAGTACATGGTTGAGTGGTCCAGGGGATAGAGAGCCCTGAGAAGAGTTTTATTTAGGCATGGTGATTCAAAGCAGAGATGGGCTGTGACAGTCAAAAGACATGGAGGTGTGGCTACTGTGATAGACCAAGCCTAGAATGAATACAGTTCAAGAAGTCAGGCAGGGAACTGGCTGGTAATTTCCTAGCAGACAAGGCAGGCATGGGGAGACTGAGTGGACTGGGGTTGGTAGGTGGAACTTAACAGCTGTGTAATCAATAAATCCCTACTGCCTCTCTGCTGTGGTGAAGATGTGAATCTATGCTCAATGGCCCTGAAAGAGACTGTCCTTTTTATTAAAAGCTGATTTTTGAGGAAAGGATCCAAGTCTTCTCATACACAACATCATTCAGTGTCTGTTTCCACCAAGAAGAGCATCTGCTCCACGCAGCTGAGAGGGCTTGGAGGGTGTATTTCCGTCTTGACATAACTTGTCATATTTGATTTTTTAACCTCTTCATGTGACCTGCTTTTCTTCATAATAAGTTGCTTCAAAAACCAAATTAGGACATTAAAAGACATCTCATAAAATCCATACAGATCTTTAACTCCAAAGCTAAATCTAAAAATTAGATTGCCTGGGTGCCTGGGAGGCTCAGTCAGTTGAGCATCCAATTTTGGCTCAGGTTATAATCTCACAGTTTGTGAGTTTGAGCCCTACATCGGGCTCACTGCTGTCAGTACAAAGACCACTTTATATCCTCTGTCCTCCTCTCTCTCTGCCCCCCCCCACTCTCTCTCTCTCTCTCTCTCTCTCTCTCTAAATAAACATTAAAAAAAATTATATTCTTAGTAAATTGCTTTTCCTATGGCATAATATAGTTTTATTTTGTTGCATCTGCATGTTTCTTTCATTTACCAATTTACTTATTCTTGTAATCTGCTCAGAAAATGATTATAAAATATCTAATATGTCCTACGCACTCTTTTATACTTTAGGACACTCAATTGAATAACACAAATTTCATCTATACTTATACACTAATCGGAGACAAAGAAATAGTAACAATAGAGGGTAAGGGCTGTGACGGAAGCACAATGCCCAATGTTATAGGAACACAAAGGAGGTGTACCTAACTCTTCCTGCAAGAGTCCTCCTTTCTAGGAGGATCCACTGGAAAAAAAAAAAAAAATTAAGGAATTTCCCAGGTTGAGAGACATGTTCCCCAAACGGGTGCATTCTAGAAAAAGAAATGGAAAAATAAATTGCACAGTGCATATGGGGTTTAGTATGGCAAGGGGCAAAGCCCCAAGGTGGAGTTCAAGCTCCATTTAGGCTTATCCCTGGTCTACCACTTGCTTGCTGTGCAAACTTAAATAAGCCTCTGATGTCTCTATGTATCACTTTCCTCATCTGGCAATAACATCTGGCAATAATAATGATATCTCCCTCATAAGGTTGTTTAGCAGATTAAAAAAGATAGTTCATGTCAAGTGCTCAGAAAAGTGCATGACTCCATAAATGCTAGCTATTTTTATGGCTGAAATTAAGGGTCTGATTGGTAAAGAGACAGGGAATGAAACTGAAAGTTAGGAAGAAATAGAACATAAACTTTTCAGACTGTGGTATGAAGTTTGGATTTTATTTGTATCCAAAAGCATGCCTTGGAAATGCTTTTAAGTAGGATGATGGCCTGATTAAATACCCATCTATAGAAAGGTTTCTTGATGGGGATAAATAGGTAGAAAGACCAATTATGAGAGCCCCGCAGTAATGCAAGTCAGATGAATACTTAAACTAGAGACAAGGAAAGTGAAAGAGGAGTGTGAATAGATATAAAAGATTATAAAGACGACCTAGATCATCTAGGGACTATAGTTTGCATAATAAATAGCCTAAAATAAGTGCTATTCTTTTGTTTGCAGAACTATGTGGATGGTAATGACATTCATCAAAAAAGAAAATTCAGGAAAAGACCAACTTGAAAACAATATGATTAGTTGGTTTTCAGACATGATGGGCCTGAGGTACTTATGGGCTATCAAGGTGGACAGCTATAAACAGATGTCAGGGGTTGAATATTTATTCAACAGAATTAGTAATCCTGAGCTCAAGTATAGTTAAGCTATAGAAAATATGAAGTAATAAAACTAGAATTTACTGAGTACTTATAAACTGGACATAAAGTAATCTCTTTGCATGGATAATCCTACATTTCACACACAAGCCAAGACAAGTGCTATATGTTTTCCATTCAACAACACATAAGGGACGTGTCTTTAAAAGTACAAGTAACTTGCCAAAGTCACACACCTAACAAGTGGGGAATAGAAATGCATCAATTACTATTAGATTCTTGTGACAGATTCCTCAACATACTACTGGGTTAAATAAAGAGAATGTATTTCCTTTTCCTTTCAAATAAATATAGAGGGACTGAGTTTCCTTCTAATTTATTTCCCTGTAATACTTAGCATTTGGCTCCCTTATCAAATCCATCATGTCTGTATTCTAACCAGCAGAAAAGATGAAAGAAGGAACTAATGTATGCCACCCTGCTTTAAAGACACTCTCCACAAGTTGGACACAACACTTCTGCTTCCAACCCATTGGCAGTACTTCAGTCACATGACATGCCTAGGTGCATGGAAAGCAGAGAAATGCATCATATATATATGTGTATATATATGTATATGTATATGTATATATAGATATATATATATGTATATATATATATATATATACATTTTTTTTTTCTTGAGAAGCTATTGCCCACATAAAAATTGGAGTTTCCAATGGTGAGTAAGTATTAGAGGATAGATACTGAAATAAAACTGACAGTCTCTACTACAGGGATCAACTACAACAAAATGCAAAGTTTAGAAACCTAACTGAAGGAATCAGTTGTATTTCTGGGGTAGCTCAGCATTAAATGGAAGCTGGAGAAAACGAGTCCAAGAAGCATGCTGACTAGGATAGGTCTGAGATCTACCATCATTATCATCATGAATCCATTGATTGGATGGGTATCAAGGCATAATGGTAGTAGAACACACTGGAATATTAATATTCCTGGTAAGAATTTGGTGCACATCATGCAAACAATTCTTCTGAAGAGAAGTATGGAGAAATCTGGAGAGGAATTAGAACTAGGTATAAGTTAAAACATCAATTCAGTTTAACTCTCATTTTAAGGACAGACTACTCATAAGCCAGGCATAATGAAAAGGTGATCATTTCCTTATCAAATGTTTATTCAAATCATAAAAAGTTTTTTTTAATATTTATTTTTTGAGGGAAAGCAAGTGGGGGAGGGGCAGAGAGGGGGGGACAGAGGATCTGAAGTGGGCTCTGTGCTGACAGGCTTACAGCAGGGAGCTTGATGTGGGGCTGGAACTCAACGAATTGCCAGATCATGACCTGAGCTGAAGTCGGGATGCTCAACCAACTGAGCCACCCAGGTGCCCCATAAAAAGGTTTACCTCAGGGTTTCTATAAATAGTGAACTTCCCTAGTGCACATAAAAAGAACCCAGTTTAAAGATGCTGAATTCACAGGCAATTTTCAGAAACATTTATGGGGCATGTAAGATGTACCTAAATCTTGGGCATAGAAAGAAATGAGATTAAGTGCAAAAAGAATCACTGCAGGTGAATATTTAGATTTGAAGAGGTGGAACAAGTGTTTCTAAAGGAGCTCCCTTGGGGAGACAGGTTTTCATGGAAGGCACTTACCTTGAATAGTGTCTCAATAGAATACCTAAACATAATCCTCAAATATATTGACTTCTGTGTCCTGAATGTTCTTGGTTCTATGTTGAAACTACTTTTCAAGTGTCTCTACATAATTTTGGAAAAGAAAAAAAGTTTGGGAATGATGAAGATGTCTTAACAACTGCCTCACATATCTAATATGGAAGAGGGCAATAGAGAGACTATCTAGGTCATACTGTTTATCAGGTATACATACCATTCATCCAGAAAGATTTACAAATTCAAATACAATCAGGGATTCAATAATAGTTATTGAATCCTTGGAATGCATACACCCACCTGGCCCTTATAAGTCAAACACAGTGCAGCATCCCTCTGGTGCCTTTTCCCCAAAGATGACCTGCTCTCATACTTGGTCTGATTCTATGATTAGAATTTTTGCTGAAATCTAGGAACATCTGTTTACTACAGAATTCTCGCCCAATCCCTCAATCCTGTCCTTCATATCTATCCTTTTTGGTTTGGTGAAGCCTGAAATTTCACCATTAGAAAGATATCGTTTTAGCTTAAACTCAATAGGACATTTTTACCTTTGTTATACAAAGGTTTCTCTTAAGAGAACACAGAAATCTTGCCCTGTATTTACATCTCAAGTATCAAAGGAAGAGCTAAAGTACTTGAAACTGATGGATAAAGAATACAGAAATTCAAATTGTAAGTATATATCTACTTCCTTGTTTTCATACTGTATCTGGTATTCAGAGAACAACCCCCAAATAGTTTAAGAGCCTCTTCAATAGAGGAGGCAATTTCTTAGCAGGTACATGAAATGTTTGGTTAAATAGTCCTTTTCATTTTTTTCATCTCTGGTAATAATGGAAGTTGTAAATATTTGGCTTCAGTCAGATTGTCCTCACTGGTTCTGAATAAGGCTGGTACTTTTTTGCCTCTTTGTCTTTACTAATGCTATTTCCTACCTGGATGGCCCTCGATATTTCTTTCTTTCATGTTTCAACTATGCTTTTATTAAAGTAAACTACACATAATTTCGTAAGTATACGGCTCCATAAATTTTCACTAAAGGATCACACCTATGTAACCACTTCCAAGATTAAAAAAGTAGATCATTAAAGTACTCTAGAAACTTCTCTGGTGTTCTTATAGGGAATACAAAAAGAACTTTTCCTTTACCCTCTTAGTTTATATTATTGGAGACTGCAAATTAAATTTACAAAAGAAAGATTGACCATTTGCCCTCCTGTGTGTTCTAAACAACACCCAAGGCTATTGCCAAATGAATCTGGGGCCATCCACTGGAGTTCCCAAATGGTGAGAAACTGGCTAATTGATTATATATCCCCCTCCCTCCATGTGAGGGTTCTAAACATGCCTTGGTTTGTGAGGACACTGCATCTGGCTTAACACAAGCTTTTCCTTGTTGCCACATAAACCAGGCCACCACCATCTAGAGGATTAGAGAAACTTAGTACCATGTAGACATACCTTAGTTGAATAGTCATCAGGGTCACATTTTAAAGGTCATGATGTGTAAGGCGGGGCAAAAGAACATAGCCTTGAATGAAGGTTCTATCCCCCCCCCCCCTTTAACCTATAGGCAACAGGGTTGGTTGAAAGGAAGGAAGGAATATTACAGCAGTGTATTAAATTACTACAGGCAAAACCATTTTGGCCAGGTGGACTAAGGTACTGTCTCAGGATTTAACACATTCAAATGATCATGAATATGTATGCACCCTTAGCTTAAAACTTCCCGTTTTGTTGCTCAAGGAGACACTGCTTTGGGAAATACACACAGCGTTCTCTTGTTGCAAACAAAACCCTTCCTTTTCCTATTTTTGGCTTGGTTATGTCTTTTGGCTCCACACCCAGCAAGAGGCAAATTCAGTTTCAGGTAATACATTCATGCAACTTACCCCTGGTTAGCACTCACGCACTCCTATGTTTGCAACAGAAAAACCACTCTAAACAAACCCATTGTACCTGGGATATGGGATGGATATCACTGTAACTGTACGGTCTTTCTGTCCACGTTAAGGGGGGCAGACTGGTTTGACACTGACTGGTCACACCACCTAGGCATTTACTGGGTAGGCCCCAAATAGGACCAGGTGGTTGTGTGTCACAAACATTTGACTGTGGCTTCCACCTGGGTGGCTTGACCACTGCACCCTGATTTTTTCTGGGCACAGGAGAGAATTGGCCCACAGTAAGGAAAGTTGCCAACCTCCCTCTCCTCAAAGCTAGCGGGTAGCTCTGTTTTCCACTGTGATCATTTGGCCGCCATCTTTGTTCTATCAGCCCGGAGGCTGTCACAGTACACTTTAAAGCCCTTACTAAATTAAGCTCCACAAGCCTTCAATGACAGTTGACAAAGCCTGTCCTCATCAAATCCTGGGATGTCTCTAACAGAGAAAGCTGTCGTCCGAAATGGGATGGCCTTGTACTCTATCACTGCCTCAACAAGGAGGCACCTGTGCCACTGGCTGCAGGATACTGTGTTCACACTCTAGCAGTCGAATACCGTACCTCATAAAATCCCATGAGGATTCAGGTGACCACCCTGAGTAATCCTACCCCAGCCCAGGGAGCTTAATGAATCAGTGGTTTCAATCATGAGGCTCTTGATGAAGAAAACTGTTACTTACTTTGGGAATCATTCTCTGGATCCCGTTTTCTCCTGCGTGAGCCTCGATTGCTGCCCTGGCGGACGCCTCAGGTGCAGCTGTGTAGCAGCCGAAGGAACCACCTCCACCCGAGGGGAACCTTGCTCAGCCTCGGGCATGAGGGGCAGGGCGTGGTTGGACTACGAGAGGGTCACGGGGGCTGGAGAGCTGGAGGAGGTCCCGGAGGGGACGCGACTGGCTGACCCGGGATCTGGACCCTTGCAAGCACCCTCTCCCGGAGGTCGGAATGTACGTTCTGCCCGCCTGCCCTCCGCGGAGCCATTTCCAGCGCGCAGGAAGCGAGCACGTGGTGCTCAGATCCTCTGGACGCATGCGCGCAGTTACCCACTCCTGCCTCGTGTGAGCGCCCAGATCCTGCGGTGAGGAGGTGCGTGTCCTGCGGTTCCTGGAGGAGCGAGTCTTCTGGGTGAGTACCGGGCTCCAGAAACCCCCCACCCGCTCCTGGTCTGCGGGCTCGTCCTCTCTCTAAGCCCTCCTTGCCCTCAAGGTATCGGGCCAGAACCAGTAGTAAGAGGGTCGGTCCACTAGGGGTGGTTACTTGTGAGAAGGTGGGTGGGAACTGTGTGGTAAATAAGGGTTGATTGCTAAGGTAATGCAGATAAGAGTTGTTTTCCTTTCCCTGATAGGGGAGAAGAAATACCTTTATAAATGCAAATTTCTGTAACCTGTACAAAGGTTTTTAAGCATAAAGGAGGGCAGAGCGTTCTTCCTGTGTCTGCTGTTTCTCAGTTGCCTTTAGCTCAAAATAAGGCTTCTGTCAAAATGGCACATTCTGACCCCCTTCATGCTCTTCCAATTACTAGCAACCCCTTTCCCTGCCTCCTCCCAAGGATAATCACTAGCCTGACTTTCATCGTCATTGTTTCATTTCAGCTGGTTTTGAAATGTGTATAAATATAAGCATACAATCCGTGTGCTTTTGTGCTTCGGTTTTTCTCTCAGTATTATATTTTATTATGTTTATGATAATCCATGTTAATGGGTGTAGTTGTAGACCTCCCATTCTTATGGCTTCATACCGTCTGTTTTGTAAGGGTACCACGACTATTTCTCAGTTCTAACGCTTAATAGGTATTAGGTAGTTTCCTGTATTGAAATAGTATACATGGTGCTGTTATGAAAATTATTGCGTTTGTCATTTGATAAATATGTATGTATTTGTTAGGTATATACTCAGGAGTGAGGAATTGTTGAATTATGAGTCTAAACAAGTTCAGTAAATATTGACAGGTAGATGCAGTACATGAGTTCTGAATGTTCCATATACTTACAAATACTTGATATTTTCTTTTCTATTTTTTAATGTTTATTTATTTTGAGAGAGAGAGCGCGCCGTGCGTGCACTGGAGGGGCAGAGAGAGTGGGAGAGAGAAAATCCCACACAGGCCCCACACTGCCAGCATGGAGCTTGAGGCAGGGCTTGATCTCAGGCACCATGAGATCATGCATGATCTGACCTGAAATTGAGCGTCAGACATTTAGTGAACCGAGCCACCCAGGCCCCACCAAACACTTGGCATTTTCTTAATTTTTAAAATTTTATCCATTCTGGTAAGTATAGAGTGGTATTGGCAGTGTACCTTGATTTGAATTTCTTTTATCAGTAAGGATGATAAGAGTCCTTTCATGGGTTTATTTACTATTTGGATATCCTCTTGTAAAATTCAACACTTTGCTCATTTTACCAATAGGTTGTCTGTTACTGGTTTTGAGAGTTCTTTATATATTATGAATATGATTCCTTTATGTATATATGCATTCCAAATGCCTTCTCTTACTTTGCACATTGAATTTTTACACTATAAATGGCATATGTTAATTTAAAAAAAAAGTTTAATTTTTGGGGCGCCTGGGTGGCTCAGTTGGTCGAGCGTCCGACTTTGTCTCAGGTCATGATCTCACAGTTTGTGAGTTCGAGCCCCGCATCAGGCTCTGTGCTGACAGCTTGCTCAGAGCCTGGAGCCTGCTTCAGATTCTGTGTCTCCTTCTTTCGCTACTCCTCCCCCATTCATGCTCTGTCTCGCTCTCTCTCAAAAATAAATTAAAAAGTTAAAAAAAAATTTTTTTTAAGTTTAATTTTTAAGTAGTTAAATTTATGAATTTTTTTCCTTTATGTCTACTGTGTTTTTTGTATGGTTTAATAATCTGCTACAGCCCTAGGCCATGAATTTTTTCTTTGTTTACTGCTCTTTAGAAGTTTTTACTTTTTTTTTTTAATAGCAGCTTTACTCAAAATTCACATACCATGCAATCCACCCATTTAATGGTGTAATGGTATGATTAAGTTTTTGTTTTTGTTTTTGTTTTTGTTTTTAATTTAAAGGTTCATTTATATTTACTGTTTTTTAGTATATTAAGAGATATAGGCAACCATCACCACGGTCCATTTTAGAACATTTTTACCACTTCAAAAAGGAATCCCCTTCACTTGAGCTATTGCTCTTCTAACTCCTAATATCCCCAAGCCCTAAGTAACTACTAACTTACTTTCTGACTTTATAGATATGCCCTTTATGGACATTTAATAAAAATGGGATGAAATAATATACGTAATTTGTTATTGGCTTGTTTAGCATAAAGTCTTTAAGGTTCATTATCATACTTTTTATGACAGAATAATGTTTGATTATATAGATATATATTTTTTGTTTATCCATTCAATCATTTGGTGGACATTTAGAAGTTTTTACTTTTTCATTTTACCTTTTATTTTTATATTTACCACTCATCTATAATAGAATTAGGTGGTAATATAAAACATAAATTCAATATTCATTTTTTTCTTGTGGGTACCGAATTGACAGGGTACTATTTATTGAAAAGGCCATTTCCCTCACTAAATAAAGGTGTTTGTTTATTTGTTTGTTATCATGCATCAGGTCATTGTATATGTATGAGTCTGGATTCTGTATTCTGTTCTATTTGTGTATCTGAGTCTGCTTGCACCAAGTCCACAGTGTCTTAATTACTATATGGCAATAAATCTCTCATAGCACAAATCTTTCACTTTTTTCCTTCTTAAGATTGCATACACTTCTTTGTCCTTTACACCTCCATATGAGTATTTTGGGTCAGCTTGTCAATTTTGTTAAATAGGTGATGTGGATTAAGGAGTGCACTTGTGATGAGCACTGGGTATTGTATGGTAAGTGTTGAATCACTATATTGTACACCCAAAACTGATATTACACTGTATGTTAACTAAATGGAATTTAAATAAAAACTAAAAAAAAAAAAAAAAGCCTACAAGTTTGATTAGAATTGCAATATATAGATTACTTTGTGAAAAAATGTCTTTATATTTTTGGGTCTTCCATTTCAGAGTCTTTGCAATGTATATCTTTTCATTTGTTTAGACCTCTTAATATTTTTCAATAATTTAAAAATTTTTTTTAAATGTTTATTTATTTTTGAGAGAGAGAGGGAGAGAGGGTGTGAGTGGGGGAGGGGCAGAGAGAGAGGGAGAATCCTAAACAAGCTCTAAGCTCTGACCTGTCAGCACAGAGCCCAACACAGGGCTTGAGCTCACGGACCTGAGCTGAAGTAGGACGCTTAACCAACTATGCCACCCAGGCGCCCCTTAATATTTTTCAATAGTGATTTATAGATTTTTTTGGAGAAATCTTGCAACTATTTCAGAGTTATTTGATGTTCTTTGAAGGTAGTGTAAATAATTCGTTTTGCCTTTTTTTTTTCTTTTTTGGGTACATCTGAATTTGCCAGGAATGGTGACCTACTCAATTTTAAAATTTCTGCAGCTAGTACAAGTCCTGGCACATAATATGTGCTAATTCAATATTTGTGAAATGAATGAATAGATTAATGAAGCCTACTACCAGGCTTCTAACTACCAGGAAACCTTGCACTCTTACCCAAGCCCAATCTGCCCTGCCATCCTCCTTTAAACTCCTCCTAAATATTTATTGTAGCTATTATAAGTTGTCCTACCTTTGGCATATTCTCCATTTCCAAATATTTAGCTTTGTACCAAATCAAGTACGGTTTTCTTTAGTGTAAGTATTATTCATCATAAATCCCATGTAGCCTAATTCCCTATTTAGAATAATTTCAATATAGGTTTAAAGAAGGTAAAAGATGGGGTGCCTGGGTGGCTCAGTTGGTTAAACGTCTGACTCCAGCTCAGGTCATGAGCTCATAGTTCATGGGTTGGAGACCTGTGTCCGGCTCTATATTGACAGCCCAGAGTTTGGAGCCTGCTTCAGATTCTGTTTACCTCTTTCAGTCTGCCCCATCCCTGTTTGTTCTCTCTCACTTTCAAGAATAAATAAATAAGCATTAAAAAAAAAAAAGAAGACAAAAGTAAAAGAGAAGCTGAAAATAAGAGAGACTTAGTGATCTGTGAAACTCAAATGGTGTTTTTTCTGTGAATGTCTATCCTCTTCTCCTTGTTGTCACTATTCTGTATTTCCAGTTCTGCCAGGAACTAGGCCTCCCAGATGAACAATGCTCTTGAGGAGCCTAATCCCTCTGACAGGGCCCTGTGATTCAAGTAAGTCCCATTGTCTTATTTCCAATATGTCTTGCTGAGGGGCAGCAAGCTGTAATATAGAATCAACTTTAGTGGTGAGCAGACCTCCTTCCAATGTTTTGGGCAAGTTACTTATCACTTGAAGGCTCAGTTTCCTACTCTGGAAAATGTAAAGCACTTACAAAATGCACTGAATTAATTTAAGTGCCTTCACGATACTCATAAAAATATGACAAAAGATTTTCAAACTAAGGTACTTTTGGCTGATACTAGCCTCCTTTTTAAATTTTAATTACATATAACTAACATGCAGTGTTATATTAGTTTCAGTTGTACAATATACTGACTCAACAATTGTATACATTACTCAGTGTTCATCGTGATAAATGTACTCTTAATCTTTTTCACCTATTTCATCCATTACCCCCACCTACCTCCTCTCTGGTAACCATCAGTTTGTTCTCTGTAATTAAGAGTCTGTTTTTTGGTTTGACTCTTATTCTTTTTTCATTTGTTTTGTTTCTTAAATCTACATATGAGTGAAATCATATGGTATTTTTCTTTTTCTGACGTATTTCACTTAGCATTATATTCTCTAGATCCAAACATGTTGTTGGAAATGGCAAGATTTCATTCTTTTTTATGGCTGAAAAATATATATCACACTTTCTTTATCCATTCATCTATGGATAAACACTTGGGCTGCTTCCATATTTTGGCTATTGTAAATAATGCTGAAATAAACATAATGCTGCATGTATCTTTTCATGTTATTGCTTTTGTATCCTTTGGGTAAATACCCAATAGTGGAATTACTGGATCATATGGCAATTCTACTTTTTGAGGGACCTCCATAATTTTTTCCTCAGTGGCTGCACTAATTTACATTCCCATCAACAGTGCACATCCTTTTTCTCTACATCCTCACCAACACTTGTTGTTTCCTTTGTTTTTTATTTTAGCCATTCTGACAGGTTTGAGGTGATAGCTCATTGTGGTTTTGATTTGCATTTCTCTGATGATTAGTGATGCTAAGCATATTTTCATAGGTCAGTTGGCCATCTGTATGTCTTCTTTGGAAAAATGTCTATGTCTTCTGCCCATTGATATTAGGTTTCTTAATTAGCATTAGACACTTGATGGCATCAGAGTAGTACCCTGCAGAAGTATTAAATCATAAAAACTTGCATTTCATGGGTAACCTCTTCTTTCTGTGACTAACACCTTTCCTACACATTTTTTCCACTGACCCCATAAGATTGTATACAACCTGATAATAACTGATAATATTCTAAAAGATACTTATTTCTACTTACCAGAGTTTGCTTATGCTCTCTACTTGGATAGATTTCCAGATTTCGTTAATAAAAATATAGAACACACAGTCAAATTTGAGTTTTGGATAAATATTTAATAATATTTTTGTATAAGTACATCCCAATATGCATTCTACTAGAAATATTGTATCATACCAAATTTACTTACACTAAAATGTTATGTCTCATTCAATATTTGAAACATACTCATACTAAAAATTTATTCTTTGTTTATTTGATATGCAAATTTAACTGGGCTTCCTGTCTTTTATTGGCAACCCTAACTGATCTTTTGAAAAATCTGCTTGGAGAATTGCGTGGCTTTCTTTGAGAGATTATCTGTAGAGAGAGATTTCAGAGGGGTTAACAGGGATCTTGGAAACAATTATAAGAAAAATACTACCTCCCAAGTGTGTGACCAAACTCCATCTGAACTTACATACTTTGCTTTTCTTCTGGCTCCTATGATGACCCTGCTCCTTATATAACCCATCTTCTTCCCTGCAGGGCACTTGATATCTTACCTTCTCTTACTTAAGGATTTGCTCTAAAATTTATCCTTTATCCTGATTGCCTGTTTTTCTACTCTAGTAGATAAATAGTGGATAGTGGATTATTTCCACTCTCAAAAAAATATTCTTCACTCCATTTCTTCCTTCATCTACCACCTTAATTACAAAAAAAAAAATTATCAAAGAAAGACTATGTGTAGTAGTAATCTCTTTTTACTCATCTTCTCTTTCTTCAACCTACTTCAGAAAGAATTATCCCTTCTATTTTGCTGGATCTCCTTTGCCAACTGTCATGAAATCAAACTTTGTCAATAGAGGGTGTGGCAGGGACAGGGCAAGAAGTAACAGCTTCTTCCCTCTTGGTTCCAATGTACTTTGTTCCTGTATAGTGTACTAAAACCAAGATAGCTTAAGGAAACCTTAAGTTGATTTGTAAAAAGTATACATCTGAAATAGCATAATGTGTTTGAAAAAGAAAAAAATCGCAGAAGCAAATGATAAAAAAAGAAAAATGAATTACTGCAATACCATAATCTAAGAGATAACTTTAATTATTTGGGTTACACAGCCTTACAAAAATTTTGAAACATAAATAATATATTTATTATTAAATATATTTAATATTTTATATATTATTTATTATATTATTTTCATTTATTTATATTTATTTATATATTTATTTATATTTATTTATATATTTATTTATTTATATATTTATACAATATACATATAATATATATAAATATATATTTATATATTTATATATTTATTTATATTTATTTATATATTTATATAGTATAAATTTATTTATATTATATTTATATTTATATTTATATAATATACATTTATTTATAAATTTATATAATATATATAATATATATAAATATATATGTTTATATATTTATTTATATTTATATATTTATTTATATTTATTTATATATTTATATATTATATAATATATAAATGTATTTATATATTATATAACATATAAATATATTTATATATTTATTTATATTTATTTATTTATTATTGTTATATTAATAATATTTATTTATAAATATATTTAATATATTATTTAATATATTATTAAATATATTTAATATATTAAAATATAGGAGGAGGAGCCAAGATGGCAGAACAGCATGAAAGTTTTCTGTGTGTCTCACATCCATGAAGTACAGCCAGACCAACACTAAACCATCCTGCACACCTAGAAATCTGATTTGAGGATTAACACAACAATCTGCACAACCTGAACCACAGAACTCAGCAGGTGCGCAGCACAGAGAGGTGAACTTGGGGAGAGAGAAGCCACGGAGAACAGGGAGCCGCTTTTGCATTCCTAGAGAGTATGGAGACGGGGGGGGGGGGGGGGGAAGATGGGAAAAGCACCCCTCCCCAAAAGCAACTGGAGAGAAAGTGGAAAATTGGAAACAGCTGCAGGGACTGAACTAAAAAGGGTGAAAGGAGAGGTTTAAATCCCATTAAAACTGTAAACAGGGGGAGTGCAGAATTTGAAACTCCATACCACAATACCTGGTGGTGCTCTGGTGGGAAGGGCAAATCCCCAGTAGCAGAGTGGGGTCTGGGAGCTTCTCAGGCCAAATGGGGAGAAGTGGTTCCACTGCTGGAAGGACATTTGGTAGAGGCTGTGAGGCCACCTGATCCAAGCAGACCCCAGAGAATGGCCACATTCACTGGTGCTGGAATAAGGCTGTTAAGGATCAAGACTGATGCCAGATGTGTGTTGTGATTTTCCATAATCCCTGAAACACTGCTGCTACACTATCTTGTGAACTTTTCCTGGGGCGGGCTGTCACCTGGCTGCAGTCTTGGCATCGGCAGCAGCAGGTCCCATGAACATTCCTGGGTGTGGCCAGCATTCGGCCATTGCTCAGTAAGATGCTCTGCAGAGGGGCAGAACGGGTCAAAGCTACTGAGGAAAACAGCCGCATCTGAGACAAAACTCAGGAAAGAGGTACTACCTGGGACCTGGTCACGGATGGTGTAAAACCGGGGAGTGGACGAAAGCTGATGACAGAAGACAAGTGTGTGATTGCTGATCGGGGTGAACAGAGTTCTGATACTAGAGACTGGGTAGATGGGTGACTCCATTGTCACCGCTTCCATGCATGCGCATACACACCTACAAGTGCCACAACAATCCAACCCAGTAGGCTAAAAGTGCCATCTAGTGGAGAACAGAACATTTACACTAAGCCCCGCCCAACTGGACCAGCCTCCACCTTCAGGAACAGAAGTTTCAATGCCTGCTTAGTTTATGGACTGTAAAGCGCTTCAAAGTCTAACTTCTAGAGAAAAATGAAGTAATTTCAGTCATATTTCAGTCTGTTAGCAAGTCCATCTATTCAGTTTTCCTTTTCTTTTTCTTTTTTTCCTCTTTTTCATTTATTTTCTTTTTCTTGAATACAGAAAGAGAAAAAAATCATTTTTGGTTTCAATTTTTTTTCAAAACACTTTTTCTTTAATTTTTTTACCATATTGTTACTTTTGTGTAAATACTTTCAAATTCTATTTTACTTCCATCATTTTATTTTAGTCTGCTTCAGTGTATTCACTTTCAAATTTTCAAATGATTGCCCTTTGTTCTTTATTTCCTTTTTTCTCTTTTTCGTTTCTTTTTCTTGAATACAGAAAGAGAAAAAATCATTTTTATTTTAATTTTTATTAAAAATATTTTTCTGTAATTTTTTTCTACTATGTTTTTTACTTTTGTGTAATTTTTTTCAAATTCTGTTCTACTTACATCATTTCATTTTAGTCTACCTCAGTGTATTCACTTTTTCAAATTTTCAAACAATTTGCTCTTTTTTTTCTTTTTTTCCCTCTTTTTTTCTCTAATCTATCAAGCCACTTTCCACACCCAGACCAAAAAACACCTAGAATCTAGCATCATTTATTTGATTTTGTGTGTGTGTATGTTTTTAATTTTTTAATTTTAATATTTTTTTAATTTTATTTTTTTAATTTTAATTTTTTCTACCTCATTAATTCCTTTTCTCCATTCAAAATGACAAAACAAAGGAATTCACCCCCCAAAAAAGAGCAGGAAGAAATGACAGCCAGGGACTTAAGCAACATAGATACAAGCAAGATATCTGAACCAGAATTTAGAATCACGATAATAAGAATACTAGCTGGAGTCGATAATAGATTAGACTCCCTTTCTATGGAGATATGTAAAAACTAGTCAGGATGAAATAAAAAATGCTGTAACTGAGCTGCAATCATGAATGGATGCCACAGTGGCAAGGATGAATGAGGCAGAACAGAGAATCAGCGATATAAACGAAAAACTTATGGAGAATAATGAAGCAGAAAAAAAAGAGGGAGATTAAGGCAAAAGAGGACAATTTAAGAATTAGAGAAATCAGTGACTCATTAAAAAGTAACAACATCAGAATCATAGGGGTCCCAGAAGAGGAAGAGAGAGAAATAGGGGTAGAAGGGTTATGTGAGCAAATCCTAGTGGAAAACTTTCCCAACCTGGGGAAAGACACAGACATCAAAATCCAGGAAGCACAGAGGACCCCCATTAGATTCAACAAAAACCAGCCATCAACAAGGCATATCATAGTCAAATTCACAAAATACTCAGGCAAGGAGAGAATAATGAAAGGAGAAAGGGAAAAAAAGTCCTTAACCTACAAGGGAAAGTAGATGAGGTTTGCAGCAGACCTATCCACAGAAACTTGGCAGGCCAGAAAGGAGTGGCAGGATATATTCAATGTGCTGAATCAGAAAAATCTGCAGCCAAGAATTCTTTATCCAGCAAAGCTGTCATTCAAAACAGAAGGAGAGATAAAAATTTTCCCAAACAAAAATTAAAGGAGTTTGTGACCACTAAACCAGCCCTGCAAGAATTTTTTTTTTAATTTTTTAATGTTTCATTATTTTTGAGAGAGACAGAGAATGGGGGAGATGCAGAGAGATGGAGACACAGACTCCAAGGCAGGTTCCAGGCTCTGAGCTGTCAGCACAGAGCCTGACGGGGGGCCTGAACTCACAGACCACGAGATCATGACCTGAGCTGAAGTCAGACGCTTAACCGACTGAGCCATCCAGGTGCTCTGCCCTGCAAGAAATTTTAAGGGGGACTCTCTGAGGGGAGAAAAGATGAAAATATAAATGAATGAATGAATAAAGAAATAAATACCAAAAGCAACAAAGATTAGAAAGGACCAGAGAACACCACCAGAAAGTCCAACTCTACAAGCAACATAATGGCAATAAATTCATATCTTTCAGAACTCACTCGAAATGTCAATGGGCTCAATCCTCCAATCAAAAGACATATGGTAACAGAATGGACAAGAAAACAAGATCCATCTAGATGCTGTTTACAAGAGACCCACTTTAGACCTAAAGACCTTCAGATTGAAAGTAAGGGGATAGAGAACCATCTATCATGCTAATGGTCAACAAAAGAAACTGGAGTAGCCATAATTATATCAGACGATCTAGACTTTAAAATAAAGATTGTATCAAGAAATGAAGAAGGTCATTATATCATAATTAGGGGGTCTATCCACCAATAAGACCTAACAATTGTAAACACTTATGCACCAAATGTGAAAGCACCCAAATGTATAAATCAGTTAATCACAAACATAAAGAAACTCATTGATAGTAATACCATAATAGTAGGAGATTTCAACATCCCACTCACAGCAATGAACAGATCATCTAATCAAAAAATCAACAAGGAAATAATGGCTTTGAATGACACACTGGGCCAGATGGACTTAACAGATATATTCAGAACATTTCATCCTAAAGCAGCAAAATATACACCCTTCTTCAGTGCACATGGAATGTTCTCCAGAATAGACTACATACTTGGACATAAATCAGCCCTCAGCAAGTACAAAAAGATTGAGATCATACCGTGCATATTTTCAGACCACAATGCTATGAAACTCGAAATCAACCACAAGAAAAAATTTGGAAAAGGAACAAATACTTGGAGACTGAAGAACATCCTACTAAAGAGTGAATGGACTAACCAAGAAGTTAAGAGGAAATTAAAAAGTATATGGAAGCCAATGAAAATGATAGCACCACAACCCACAACCTCTGGGACACAGCAAAGGCGGTCATAAGAGGAAAGTATATAGTAATCCAGGCCTCCCTAAAAAGGGAAGAGAGATCCCAGATACACAACCTAACCTTACGCCTTAAGGAGCTGGAAAAAGAACAGCAAATAAGACCCCAAACCAGCAAAAGACAGGAAATAATAAAGATTAGAGCAGAAATTAATGCTACTGAAACCAAAAAAACAGAAAAGATCAATGAAACCAGAAGCTGGTTCTTTGAAAAAATTAAGAAAATTCATAAACCACTAGCCAGATGTATCAAAAAGAAAAAGGAAAGGACACAAATAAATAAAATCAAGAATGAAACAGGAGAGATCACAACCAACACAGCAGATATAAAAACAATAATAAGAGAATATTATGAACAATTATATGCCAATAAAATGGGTGATCTGGAAGAAATGGACAAATTCCTAGAAACACATACACTACAAAAACTGAAACAGGAAGAAATAGAAAATTTGGACAGACCCAAAACAAGTAAGGAAATCAAATTAGTAATCAAAAATCTGCCAAAAAAACAAGAGTCCAGGGCCAGCTGGCTTTCCAGGGGAATTCTACCAAACATTTAAGGAAGAATTAACACCTATTCCCTTGAAACTGTTCCTAAAATTGAAATGGAAGGAAAACTCCCAAACTCTTTCTATGAAGCCAGGATTACCCTGATTCCAAAACCAGACAGAGACCCCACTAAAAAGGAGAACTATAGACCAATTTCCCTGATGAACATGGATGCAGAAATCCTCAGCAAGATATTAGCTAACCGGATCCAACAATACATTAAAACCATTATTCACCACGACCAAGTAGGATTCATACTTGGGATGCAGGGCTGGTTCAATATCCGCAAAACAATTAACGTAATTCATCACATCAATAGAAGAAAGGATAAGAACCATATGATCCTTTCAATAGATATAGAGAAAGAATTTGCAAAACGCAGCATCCTTTCTTGATAAAAACGCTCAAGAGAGTAGGGATAGAAGGGTCATACCTCGAGATCATAAAAGCCATATATGAACGACCCAATGCTAATATCATCCTCAATGGGGACAAATTGAGAGCTTTCCCCCTAAGGTCAGGAACAAGGCAGAGATATCCACTCTCACCACTGTTATTCAACACAGTATTGGAAGTCTTAGCCTCTGCAATCAACAACACAAAGAAAGAAAAGGCATCCAATTTGGCAGGAGGAAGTCAAACTTTCACTCTTCACAGGAGACATGATACTCTATATGGAAAACCCAAAAGATTCTACCAAAAAACTGCTAGAATTGATTCATGAATTCACCAAAGTTGCAGGATATAAAGTCAACACACATAAATTGGTTGCATTCCTATACACCAGCAATGAAGCAACAGGAAGAGAAATCAAGGAATCGATCCCATTTACAATTGCACTAAAAACCATAAAATACCTAGGAATAAATCTAACCAAAGAGGTGAAAATCTATACACTGAAAACTATAGAAAGCTTATGAAAGAAATTGAAGAAGACACACAAAAAAATGGAAGATTCCATGCTCCTGGATAGGAAGAACAAATATTGTTAAAATGCCGATACTACCCAAAGCAATCTACATATTCAATACAATCCCTATCGAAATAACACCAGCATTCCTCACAGAGCTAGGACAAATAATCCTAAAATTTGTATGTAACCAGAAAAGACTCTGAATAACCAAAGCAATCTTGAAAAAGAAAACCAAAGCAGGAGGCATCACAATCCTAGACTTCAAGCTATACTACAAAGCTGTAATCATTAAGACAGTATGGTGCTGGCACAAGAATAGACACTCAGATCAATGGAACAGAATAGAAAACCCAGAAATGGACCCACAAATGTATGGCCAACTAATCTTTGATAAAGCAGGAAAGAATATCCAATGGAATAAAGACAGTCTCTTCAGCAAGTGGTGCTGGGAAAACTGGATAGTGACATGCAGAAAAATGAACCTGGACCACTTTCTTACACCATATACAAAAATAAACTCAAAATGGATGAAAGAACTAAGTGTAAGACAGGAAGCCATCAAAATCCTCGAGGAGAAAGCAGGCAAAACCTCTTTGATCTTGGCCGCAGCAACTTACTCAACACGTCTACCGAGGCAAGGGAAATAAAAGCAAAAATGAACTCCTGGGACCTCATCAAAATAAAAAGCTTCTGCACAACGAAGGAAACAATCAGCAAAACTAAACGTCAACCGACAGAATGGGAGAAGATATTTGCAAATGACATATCAGACAAAGTATCCAAAATTTACAAAGAACTTATCAAACTCAGCACCCAAAAAACAAATAATCCAGTGAAGAAATGAGCAAAATACATGGATAGACACTTCTCCAAAGAAGACATCCAGATGGCCAACCGACGCGTGAAAAAATGCTCAACATCACTCATCATCAGGGAAATACAAATCAAAACCACAATGAGATATCACCTTAAACCTGTCAGAATAGCCAACCTTAACAACTCAGGTGACAACAAATGTTGGCAAGGATGCGGAGAAAGAGGATCTCTTTTGCATTGTGTGGGAATGCAAGCTGGTGCAGCCACTCTGGAAAACAGTATGGAGGTTCCTCAAAAAACTAAAAATAGAACTACCCTACAACCCTGCAATTGCACTACTAGGCATTTATCCAAGGGATACAGGTGTGCTGTTTCGAAGGGACACATGCACCCCAATGTTTATAGCAGCACTATCAACAATAGCCAAAGTATGGAAAGAGCCCAAATGTCCATCGATGGATGAATGGATAAAAAAGAGGTGGTTCATGTATACAATGGTGTATTACTCAGCAATCTAAAATAATGAAGTCTTGCCATTTGCAACTATGTTGATGGAACTGGAGGGTATTATGCTAAGTGAAATTAGAGAAAGACAAATATCATATGACTTCACTCATATAACGACTTTAAGAGAGAAAACAGATGAACATAAGGGAAGGGAAACAAAAATAATATAAAAACAGGGAGGGGGAGAAAACATAAGAGACTCAAATATGGAGAACAAACAGAGGGTTACTGGAGGGGGTGTTGGAGGGGGGTGGGATAAATGGGTAAGGGGGATTAAGGAATCTACTCCTGAAATCATATTTGCACTATATTTTAATTAACTTGGATGTAATTTTAAAAAAATTAATAAAAAATATAGGATATCTTTTATGGTATTTTGTAACATGATGACTTTTTTTATTGTCTTTTGAAATATTCTCGAGACCGCGACCTGGCTGAAGTCGGACGCTCAACCGACTGCGCCACCCAGGCGCCCCTATTCTCTTTAATTAATATAACTATACAGTAGCATGTTATTGATATCATTGTCTGCTTAGTCTCTCAATAGCTGAATTGCCATAATTTATTTGGGTATTTCATTTCAACTGACTCCTTCAATGACTATACAATATTATTTAAATATTGGTTTTAAGAAAGCAACAAAATATATATGTGTTAAAAGAACATCAGTTTTAGGCCCACTCTTCACAGTTTTGTTTCTTTTATAGAGTTTTATTTCTTTGTAAAAATGGATGCCAGTCGGTTAGATAATTAACCTGCTAATTGGTTAGCAAAAACTACCTGTTTACATAACTTTGCTAGTTCTGTGACTTTTATGAGTGATTCCAAAGATGGAAATATTGAATAATATGGTGGGTTGACTCACTAGATTTTCTTTTTTTTTTTTTTTTTTACTCACTAGATTTTCTAGATGCTTCTCCTTTCTTCATTCACACCATAGAATTCACTTCACAGCTAGCTTGTCTAATTTTGTATGAGATAGTCACTGAATGGGTCCATCTTTTAACAATAGTTGATTATATAATACCATGTTTTTGTAAGTGTCTCCTGTAATGGAGTAGTTACATAGAATTCAAAGATGACATAGGGCAGAGTTTGGTAAACTACAGCCCACAGGTGGCTTGCTTTTGTAAATAAACTTTTATTGGTTCACAGCCAGAGGTATTAGTTTACATTGTCTGTGACAATTCTCACACTACAATGGCAGTGTTGAGTAGGTTCCACAGAGAGTCTCTGGCCCACAAAGTCTAAAATACTATCTAGACCTTGCAAAAGAAGTGATCCTCTAGTCTAGGGTGATAAGTTGATGATTATACCACAAAGCCTGCTGAAAATTTGTTGATCTGGATCAACCAATGAAAATGCATTTATTATTGCCTCTACTCTGATTTTGGCATTCTTGGAGATACATACAATTGAAGGATAATACATATGACCTGATTTTATAAGATGTTTATAATAAAGTCAGGGAGATAAAATATCCACAAAAATAGAATGACACAGGAATATATAATTGAGTACTTAGCATAGGTAATACATTTTTAAAACTCATGTAATTTACATATGACACTGAATCTTTCTAACAATTCCTAGAAAATACCTCCTTGATGTATATTGGCCAACTGATTGAGGCCATCTACAAGTATTTTACGTTGCTCCCTCAGTTCCACTTCCTCTGAGCTAAGATGTCTTCTCATTTCTGATTTGGGAAGAAGTCCATAAACTAGTTCCCTTAAACTAGTAAGTTCTTGATAAATGACACACACAAAAATTTTGTCAATAACCAGGATGTTCCTACAGAGCAATGAATTTTGCTGGCTCTGAACAATGGATAAATGATTCATCTAGTCTGTTTAAATGACCTGTTTGCTGTTATCTGCACACAGTAATTTACTGGAGGAAATTGGATTTTGTTGGCCTATACTTCCTGCTTTGTTCACTTTGTGCTTTTTCCCTCATCTATTCTGACTGGTAAATGAGTCAATCTTACTTCAACATGATGCTTTTAAAGTCTAATACTTTGTGAGGAACTTTTTTTTTTTTAATGATACTCATGAAATTAAAATGAATAACTTTCTGTTGAGAATATTCTCATAAGACTATGAAAATTAAGATAGATAAAATGTTTCTAGAAATATTCTACAATTCAGAAGAGTTGAACTTATATAATAGCACTTCTAATTGATTTAATTTCATCTTAGAACACTCAATACAGTGAAAAGCATAGATGTGAATACTGGAAGTATTTGTTTCAGGTGAATAAACCTCTCTAGCCATGAAAGGCCAGAACAGATATTTATGTTAACTTTCTGCCTATTGGCATCACTAAATATTTGAACAAAAGTGGCCCCCAGCCAATAAAAAGTGACTCCCCAAATCAAACTCTGACACTGAACTTAACAACTCAATCAATCACTTGACCAGTAGGTGTCTGCTGAACATGTGCTTAATGCACAGCATTAACCTATGTACTCTAAAATTCCAGGAACCATAATAATTTTGATTTTTTTTAAAAATTACAATTTATTTTGGAAAACAATATATGTAGATGGAAAAAAAGGAAAACATTGAAGAACATTGGGATCTCTCAAGGACTGTCCAACACTAAATACATGTCTAAAGCTAAATACATTATTTTTAAATAAAGTTTTTGATAAATACAAATTTGTGATTTATAATCTCCCAATGTAGCTAAATTCAGAGAATTTATAAAATGGATTTTGAGATCATTTAAGAAACCCTCCATGAGCTTATATATTTTCAGCTTATCCTTTCAGAATGGAAAGACTTTGAGAAGGACAATGTTGAGGTAGGCATTCCAGGAAAAACATGACCAAAGGCATAGAAAGAGAAATGGATAAGCATATGGGAAAAAGCTGCTTGTATGTTAATCAATAGGAAAATTGAGGCCAGATTTTTGTGGATACTCAAATACCAAGAAAAAAATTGGATTGACTTAATGAGCAACAATTAGCTTTTGTAAATTCTTAAAGAGGTTGACTAGCAATAATGTGAGTATTTAGTTTACAATAAGAATTATCCCAAGGAATCAGGGCTTATAATAGGATTTTAAATCCTGGGCCAGGATTTATTTTAATAATTGACTAGGATGAGCAAGGAGTTTTCTTTGTCAATTGTAATGTGGTGGTAACTTATTAATTATCTTAGTAACTAGCTTCAACTTAGAACTGTGAAAATTATATTCATTAAACTTGACTAGAAAAACCTTTTGTGAACTCCCTCTAACTCATTTTTAAACTTAAATCCAAAATTGATCTTTTGGATTGTACTAAGTCAGCCTAACTTCTAAATTTCTCACAATTTCATCCTCTTCTCTGTGCATTAGCATCTCAATGGGGAGTTCATAGTGATAGTTATCTTGTGTATACAAGAGCACATGTACCAGTTTGATTGCCATACTTTGACTTAAATGAAATGGTTTTTGTTGTTTTACTTTTAAAAGCAATTATCCCTAAATTCCCCTCAAACATTTTTGGTTTGAAATTGTTACCATAAGACCACTGATTCTACTTCCAGCAAAAAACAAAGAAACAAAAAACCCCAAAAAACTAAGTTGATTAGACTACAGATATATGATGTAAAAATGCTGAAAGTAATATAAAATCTATCCAGATATGATTTGCAGCAAAGATAAGTAATAGACAGTTAATCTGAAGCAGGTTAGTGAAGTTTTTAGGAGGAAGATGCTTAGGAGCTCAATGAAGTTAAAAAGGACACATGTCAACAAAGTTTCTTTTATGACATGCCACTTCAAAGGTCGTTTTAGGAGAACCAGTAGGAATTAAAGGTAGTCCAGATATAAAAATTAAAGACCCCTAGGAGCAGCAGGTTAGGAGCAGAATTCCAGCTTACAGAATCAAGAGAACTTTAGGCAGAAGTATAGTTTAGCATCTTCAATAACTCAGTAAACCCCACATCAATGCCCTCTCCTCACTTTAATCAAAAAATGTGTCTCTTATTCCAGAAAACTGAATTTATCAGGTGTAATCTGCCTCACCTTCTCAGTAACTTCCAACCTACAACCTCAAAACCATCTACATTCTCCTTCTCTTTCTCTCACTTTCACACACGTGAATTCTTTCTTTCACTATGAGAAATTTAGGTGCAACTTTTATTCATAGACAACTTTTCCATCTTCATTCTTAAAGCAGTTCCTCTTGCATTTCCTTTTTTCTTAAAGTTTATTTATTTTTATTTTGAGAGAGTGAGAGAAAGCATGCAAGTGCAAGAGCAGAGAGAGGAGAGAGAATCCCAAGCATGCTCCCTGCTGTCAGCGCAGAGCCCTGATGCAGGGCTTGATCTCACAAACCATGAGATCGTCACCTGAGCTGAAATCAAGAGTCAGATGCTTAACCAACTGAGGCACCTAGGTACCCCTGAATCTTTTAGTACCTTATTCTATCCCTACTCCCATTTAATTGGTGCTCTTACAGTTTGAACTCCAATCCTGAAAATAGTTTCCCAGGATGAGTACCATTACACCACCTTTCTGTCTCTCTGCTTTACTTTGCAGCTGTGCTTTCTGAAAGATTAACTATCATTGTCTGTTTCTAATTCTTCAGATGCTACTTTCTCCTTACCTCCTGAAACTTATAATCTGATTTCAGTCTCCACTACTCTAGAGAAACTAAGTTCACCGAAACTATAAATAGCTTCCTAATTGTGCAGTTACTCTTATTTACTTGCAACCTGGTGCATATGCCGTTTTTGGTTATTTTACTCTGAAGTTTGCCTCTTAAATTCAGTGACTCCTCACTTCCCTCATACTTCTTTTCTCTGAGAGTTCAGAATTGGTATCCTTTATGAAATCTTCCATTAGGCAGTTTATTTGTGCCTTGAGCTCTTCTCTATAAGCTCTCTTTAAAAAAACGTTGCCATACTTGTATTTTGTAGAACTCAATAGCAAAACAACAACAAAAACCCAAACAATCTGATTAAAAAAAATGTGCTGAAGATTTGAGTAGATGTTTTTCAATAGAAAACATACAGATGGCCAACAAGTACTTGAGTACAACAAATACTCAACATCATTAATCATCAAGAAAATGCAAATCAAAATTATTGGATATTTACAAATTATATAAGGACTTTATATCTACTTGTAAAATAAGTCAATTGGGTCAATTCCTGTCAGATTTTATTGTGCATATGAATCACTGGGGAATCTTGGTAAAATGCAGATTTTGATGCAGTAGATCTGGGAGTGAGACCTGAGACTCTCCATTTCTTAGGCAATCCTTTTGCAATAGGTTCACAAGCATACTAAGTAGCAAGCTATTAGAAGTCCTATGTGAAGCCTGATCAGACCCAAAAGGTATATAAATATCAGCACCTGGGTATAAAGAAGTTTCTTGAGGAGGCCTGGGAAGGTGGGTGTGATTAATTTTCAGGTTCCTAAAAACATGAAGACTGTTCAAAAAATGACAAATCTGAGAATAAATTTTGTTTATTTTTTTTCAGGAGTAGACCAGAAGAATACCATCCTTAGACCTGGGAAGTAGGGACTCCCGCCCTGGGGGCTGTATTTCAGAGGCCTCCAATCTGGCCCTTCTCAGGCCACAACTCCTCCCATGAAGCAAGAAAACCTCAGCATCAAAGAGATGCGTCTCCCCTCTTCTAGACCCTGGGCCTGCTTCTCTTCTCATACCCTGGGCCCACCTTAGGACCTACATGAGCAGCATTCTCAGAATATCCTCTCAAGGTAAACCATGCCCCCATGCAAAACAGCAAAAAGTAAGTTGCTTAGCAGTTGTTGGGGTGGGGAGGGATTGATGAAGAGGTGAAGAGTGTTCCTAGCATCCACATGGCTGAGACTCCTTGCAGTGTGGGACCAAAGTGTTGAGTGGGCAAAGAGTGGGTTACAGTCTTCCACTTATACTTTTGCCCTGGGCCCCACAAATATTAAAGATAGACCTGGATCTGTGTGAGAACTGTCAGTGTTTCTGATTGCTTTGTTTCTGTTTGATATCTGTGGGACTACTGTTGAGACAGCTGGAACCCAGACCAGCCTCCATGTTTGGTTTCAAGTATCCCTTGTCCTCAAATGTCTCCTCTATTATAGCTGAAATACCTTAGTATAAATCAGTTTTTATATATTCAAGCAGGGAAAGAATTATGGTAGAGAGGGTCAGAGGGCTCTGAAAGTGGAGGGTAGGCCTATAAAGATCTTGGGAACACAAGGAGAATAAAGGCAAGAGACTTCTCTTATTTGGTTTGAATGCCGAATGTCAAGTGCAGAGCCTGGCACTCAGTTCATGATCAATAAACATTACTGATCTGAAGAATGAATTCACTGATGAAAGGACTTTCCTTTCATCTTCTCACCCTCTTTGTCCCACTTCAAACTAGAGCTCAACTTTGACAGTACCAGCTGATTGGAAGCTCCTTTATAAGTATGCGGTCAGGCTGGTTCTGGCTCCAAAGGAAGCACTAGGATTCCCTAATCTCAATCACAGTAAAATGAGAGAAAACTCTCAAGTTTTTCTAAGACCATGAAACTTAAAATAAGGTAACAGATTCTAGTCCTGCCTCTGCCACAAATACGTTAGTCTTTGAAAGTAATTAGGTTTCACTTTCACCAAATTTCACCAGATTATTTCACCAAATTTACCGGATCATGTTACTATGATTGCCAAAGAATACAGCTTACAATATCAGGGACTTGATTTCAAATCCTAATTATCCCTTTCAACAGTTTTTCAATCATAGTTCAGGCAAATTACTCCTTCGTATTTTCATTTCCCCTTTAGCAACACAGGAATTACAATAAAGCCTGCTTTTTTTTTTTTTTTTTTTTTTTTTTGGTACTGTAAGGCTGTTGTGAGGAAAGAAGGAGAAAGAAAAAGAGAATTGTAGAAAGACAGAGAAACAGAAACAGAGACTATATAAGTATGCTTTGGAACATGCAAGTCCATGTACAAATGATAGCCATCAGTATTGTTACCCATTTTCTAACTTGTAGCCTGAGGAAAAGTGATCATTTTAATGAATATTCTTTCCTCTGATTTCTCTTATGACGAGTGTCCAGAAGGACAAATGATTGGTTGAGGTTGAAAGTGGTTTTGGAAGAAAGCAAAGATGGCTATTGTACAGGGACTGATTCTATTACAATCTGACTGTATTTATTGAATAGACTGGGGGTTACATGGATCAAGTTACGCTAATCTTTTAGAAATCAGCATTTTACTTTAAGCTGTGTAGCTTCTTTCATAGCTTTGTCCTACCTAAGGAATGGTGCCTCGCTGAAACTAGGGTTTGCATAATAATGACAGCCAGATTTAAGCACTTCATGATTTTGAGTAAAACATTTAATAAATTTGATCAGCAACAATGCCATATGAAACTAACAAATGCCAAAACTATGAAGAGGTACAAACTTTTAACTAGAAAGCCTGCTATTGATTCTGCTTTCCTGATGCAACTACAAATATTTAATTATCTACAGTCTTGAACAGCATTTGGGATAGAAATTTGGATGGTTGTGTGATGTGTTTCCAACAGTCATATCCAGAAATAAGTATCCGGGTGAGTTAAATTAATGTCTTTGTGTGCATACATACACGCACACACAGAGATGCAAATACACACATGGCTGTGTCTATAAATAGACAGCAAGCTCACATATATTTATACTTAAATATTTACATATACCTTAGGCAATTACGTCTTCCTATCATTGGATTTTTTTCTCCTTGAAAACCCTACTCTCCAACAAGATTTGGGTTTCTACAGTGGCGTAATTACAAAGGCTGAAAGAGCACCTAAAATCTAACCTCTCATTCCCTGTCCTCAGCATACCAGCTTAGTTAGGGAACATATCAACAGCAGTGACTCAGGATCCAAAGGAAGACCCCAAGGTTGTTATCATTCCTTTACATTTCACATGCTAATTATGCTCTTTCTGTGGTTGGATGATTTGGGAACTCAGATTTAGGGGTGAACATTATTATGACTGCATTAAGGCTTGGTTCCCACATTTCATTGTCTTTTTACTTTAATGATCATTTAAAAGGCATTTGTAGAGTTTGACAAAGCATTGATGACTCTCAATAAGAATAATGTGCACATTCGAATGGAGCCTGGCTTCCCAATAAATCTGAATACAGGCTGTTAGGATGCATCTGAGTATTTTCTCCAGATTTGCTGCAGAACACTGCCATCAAGTGTGAAGCTGGAGAGGTAGTTTCCAGAGGTATTTTCAGTGTAGATGTGGTAGCACAGAAGACTCCCTGAAAACTGACCCCAAGATTTTTTTTTTTTTAATTTTGTGACAAGTCCTCAGCAGATGTCAGATACCTTTTAAAACTTTTCAGAGGATCTCACATTTACAGCTCTTAACCTTTATAGCAAAGAAGAAATATGTCACATTAATGGCAGTGAAGACTTGTAGGCTATGACTCTGGTATTTTTTCAGGCTTTGAAGCTAAAAATGAACAGATACGAATGGCCACCTGGTGCCTTTCATGAGTGCCCCAAATTACGAAGAAAACTTCTACTTCCTAGTTTCTCAGCCAAACTTGGAATAATTAAAAAGTAAACAAATCTTCCATTCGTTTTTTTAACAAGCAATCTATATAGATACAGATATAGATATAGATACAGATATAGATATAGATACAGATGATATAGATACAGATATAGATATAAATGAATCCACATTATCTTCCAAAATGTGCTGAATATATTGCCTGGCACAGAGTAAACACTATATATTGAATGAATAATAAATTAAGTAATAAAACTCAGCCTGTCTTTCAAAATGAAGCACAGTTTTCCATCAGCACAGCATCTTCCTGACCATATATATTTCCTGACCATATATATTTCCTGACCATATATATATAATACTGTCCTCACACAATAAAGCTCGTACTCCAACCAATACGGAAAGATGAACAAAAACATCATGTTTCCTTATTTCTCTGACTTTTTAAAAATGTCGTTTCCTTCACTTACTATATTCTGTAGCCCTAACTTTATCAGCAAATATATCTCAGAAATACACCTTAGAATTCTACTCATTCTTCCATGCCTAACTCAGATGTCTTGGTACTGAATCTAAATTAATCCTTCTCATCTCTGATCACCTCCAGCACTGAGTCTGAATCTAACATCTGAAGGGAATTTCTGTCCTTAAAAATATCAATGACTGTATGTCCTAACATATTTGAAAGCTATTTGAGGATAAGGATAATATTTCATATTTTAGTTAATCAACACTGAAACATCTCCCACTGGCTATCCAGAAATGATGCCTGTCTGTGACCCTGGACATAGGTAGCCTCAGTTTTCCCAGTACGTTTCACCTGCCTTTCAATGGTCCCAAACTTTCCAATTCTACCAATTTTTAAGAGGATATCCTGAAACCTAGGAGTCTGGTGGTGATGTGGAAAGGAGAGAACAACTGGAGTCCACACCAGATCTTCTTCTGAAACAAGACCCCACATTTCTTCTGTTATACTGTAGCCATGCATCCATTCTCATAACGTATTATTTTCCAAAAGCCTTTGTGATGCCTATAGGCAGGACATAAGTAAATAAGTTGCTTGTACATGCAAAACACTTAGTTAAATGACATGACCATTTTAATTTTATTAAGAAGAACATTTAGTAGGAAATGAATTAGTGGAAAACGAGAGCAACTAGGGTAGGAGTCACATTATATAACACATTTTTAAAGAAAAATATAGATTTTTAGCTCAAAAAAAGAGAATTCTAGATAATTGGCATAAGGCATATAGAGTCATTAATTAATAGTTAACATACCATGTGCCCAATCCACTGATTGCATGCAGTCCAAAAGTTGGAATTTGTAAAGTTCAACTGAGTGTCAGTCTTGTACATCAAGTACTTTTAATGAAAGGAATAAAAAAAATTACCACCATCTCCAAAAGGTATAAGACATCTGCTTGAATGATAGCAGTATGGAGCCAAGATGACAGGCTCTGTGCTAAGTACTTCACATACATTATGTCTCTATTTCCTCACAGTGTGATAGGTAGGTAAAATTATTCATAAGTTATATATGGGAAAACTGAAAAATTTTTAGCTACTTGGTAAAGTATACAGTTAAATGTCAGGATAGTCATGATTTTAACCAAGGCCTATCTTATTTGGCTCCTTATACTTTGAACATTCTATGTAATAATATAAGGTAATAATCACTTTTAAGGTGATTGAGTATAAGTTGAGTTGTTTGGTTTGCTGTGGGTCAAGGTGACCATTGTTAAAGACTGACTCTTGATTTGGGCATAGAATTTGCTGATAACTGTGTCTCTACTCATTTTCTTCCATTGGTGTGAAATTCATATACACACACAGTGCTCCAGAAATCCAAATTTTGGAGCACATGGCTGGCTCAGTCAGTAGAGCATGTGACTCCTGACTCAGGGTTGTGAGTTTAAGCCCCACATTGGGTACAGAGCTTGCACAAAAAAAGGAAGAAGAAAAAGAGAAATTAGAAATCCAAATTTTGTATTTCCTTTGACACATGGCTCAGATATTTCTTCCTACTAATTATCTTTACTAATTTAATATCATTATGATTATTCTGATGTTTCATATTTCATCAGTGCTTAGCTTATCAATTTATATTTACATTTTTCATGTGCATTATAAATGTTCCTTTGTTCATAGATGTCAACCTAAATCTGTTCCAATTCCTTGAGTAAAAGAATCAAGTCTTTGGAAATTTCTATCCACTACTCATTCCTACATAGAACATAACACACTGACTCAGAGAGTAGCTACTAAGGAAGTTCCTGTATTAGCTAATATTTAAGTCTAGATGTATGAGAACGGTTTATGAGTGAAAAAAAAATTATCTCAAAGCTTTAAGTCAAATTGTTCCTAATAAACTACATTTAGATAATTATTAGAATTTTCTTGGATGAAAAAAAAAATGCATTTTGCCACCAAGATTGTAAGAAAAATTACTACCTATGTGCTGTTGATTTGGGACAGTTGATTAGTACCTATGTGCTGTTGAGAAACTGTCAAAAACTGGTATTGGTATCTAAGCAGTGATTGTTGACTCTAGTATATTTGGGAAAATTTTGAAAGCACTGTCTTGCAATGGAAAGAGTGGTTCTGGGAGTAAGGGACTTGTGTTGTATTTTCCATTTTCTCACTATTGAGGTGAAATGTGGAGTATATTAATCTCTTGACCAAATTTTCCTTACCTGAAGAATAAAGATAGTATATATGTCCAACTCATTTCATGAGTGATGAAGATTAAATGTGATACAAGAAGAAGATCATTAAAAGTTTATTGCCAACACATATAGGATTAATAACTTTGAAAAGCACACATTTGAGAGCAAGAATAGCAGGCTTTGTTCTCCTTCTGGGTTTATGCATCAGTCTTGTCACTCAGCAGTTGGTCTGGGTTGTGGCTTAGCTATTTTAAAGGAATCTCAGTCCATAGCACTGCCAGTGCACTCCTAACTGATTAAGTGGCTCTTGAGCTCTGTGGGCTAAGAATTGCTGTTCCATTGTATTCTATCAGTCATTGAGCAGGAATTAAAAAAAAAAAAAAAATGTTAACAGCACAGATCTCCATAGATAGGCTGAGCAAAAAGGGTTGGAAAATGACAAGGTTAATCATTTTAGGAATGCCTTAGAAATGTCATTTTGGCCATTACAAAATGCTATAATCCATTTTCAATGTAAATATGCGTGTGGAGGAGTGTGTGTTTAATCAGCATAATCTTTTATAATGTGTTATAAAATTGAGTCCTATGGTGTGATTAATCTCTAGAATTGACATATGTCCGGGGTGCCTGGGTGGCTCAGTTGGTTAGGCATCTGACTTTAGCTCAGGTCATGATATCACAGTTTGTGGGTTCAAGCCCCTCATCAAGCTCTGTGCTGACAGTTCAGAGCTGGAGCCTGCTTCAGATTCTGTCTCCCTCTCTGTCTGCCCCTCCCCTGCTTGTGCTCTCTCTTTGTCTCTCAGCAATAAATAAATGTTAAAAAATTTTTTAGAATTGACATATGTCCTATAGAATCAATGTGATTTGGGAGATGAGATATAAAACTTTGTAACTGTGGCTTTAGACTAGCTACAGAGCTATGTAAGCCATGAACTATAAAAAGTCATTTCTAGCAGTGAAGGAACAAACTCAAATAGTCCTTCCCACCTCCTTGCTGCTACTTAATGCTGTCTGAGGATTTCAGTGACAATTCAGAATGAATCAACAGTAGCCCCAACTGGACAACACTTCTAAAGTCAGTCCTTTCCTGCCCCAAACCTACTGTCTTTGATGTGCACAAGACAATTCAAAACTCTGAGTTCAAGAAAAGACAGAACTCTTGTGCAAAGAGAAACCAAATCTGACAACATATTGGAGGTCCCAGTCACTACTGACTAGAGTTAGTGGATTATCCAGTATCCAATGAGATTAGAATGAGATCTTGTATATATTCTAGTGGTACCCATTCCAGTCTGTATGAGTGGGGACTGCTTACTTCACTGTAGTCTTAGTGGATTATAATCCACTACCTGACGCCCAGCCACTTTCTGCCCCAGTGTCTAATCCTGATTTCTTTTCATCCAAACTATTGGCCAGAATTTTTCTTAAAATTGAATAGTCCACCCTAGAACCACAACTCTAATCTAAGAGGATACCTACTGCCATACCTTGCAATTAGGCATAGTTAATTTGGGTACTGATTCCAATTTGGATCCTATCCAAAGCCATTGTATGCCCTTGTACATTGCAAGTAGATCTAACTATTCCTCATTTTTAGTAATTCCAATGCAATTACCATGTAGATTACTTTTATCTTAACTCGTTTTTTAAATTTACTCCCATTTCCCAGACAACTCTTTTGGTCCTAGCATCTTTGGTATGAGGCATACACAGGAAATAATCTATACGTTATTATTCTTACTGGATAACTTTACATTTAATTGCTTATAGCCAGGATCTGCTCTAAGACCTTCTCTGACTGCTCAGCTCCTAATGATTATGTTACTCCTCTAAACTCCTTTAACATCAACCATCTATATCACTCACTTGAGATATAACAAATACTCTATTTAGAATTATTAATCTTCTGTGGTGAAATCTAAGAGCTCTATATTATATGCTTCTAAAGTGAAAGTTGTATGCTTCACAGTTCTTTAAGTATCATATTATGCTTTGCAATGTCTTGCTCATTTTATGTATAATAAGTTTGTTGATGGTGGTAATGATTATTGTTTCACTTTTCTCATAAAACTTCTTAATTTATACTTCTACTTTCAATGCATGCTACCATTACCCGAGTTCTTAATTTGTCTGTTTGCTTCATTTCTTCCTTGCAAGCTAGTGTGGTTTGGATTGCATAATCTTAGTGAAAATTCAAATGACTAACAAAGTTGCAAATGGAAATAATTGGAATTTAGTTTGATTTGGTCAGATATTCTGATCATCTGATTACCCAAATCACATTGGCTACATGACTAATTTCATCATCTTGACAACATCAACCTTTAAAATGACTCATCTTGGATTGCTGACTTCCATGGCACTGAATAAACATAATTATAACTGCTGGATTTGGGAATGATGTGAGCTCAGACTTTCTTTTGTCATTTAAGTGAAGTCTGCTAACAACACCAAATAAGAAATTTGAGACAATCCAATAATTCTATGTGGTAGGCTAATGGGAGAGAGACAGAGAAACTACAAATGATGATTGTAAGTTCCTTTGTCTTTTCAAAGTATCTTCAAAGATATCACAGTTAAAACCCAATTGATAATACTATGATCTACGTGGGACATAGGGAGAAACTGAACAGAGAAGATAATGGAGTTTTCTTAATTTATGTAGCGAATGGTTAGAATGGTTAGTACTAGAATTCTTGGCCAAGATGGTTCCAGTTTGACCACACAACCACTGCCACTTTGTCACTAAGCCACAGGAATAAAGATATTTCTAACTTATTACGGTAGGATTTCTATTTTTCTAACCCCATTGCTGATTTAGTCCTTGCCTTAATCTTTCTAAGCAGGGTGAAAAAGAGGGTTGGGCTAGTTTCCTCATTTCCAAAATGATTTCTTAAATCTTCATATCTGCCAAAAGTTTGGACTCTGAGGGATGTTTAAAACCATCTAAACTTTAATTTCAGATATTTCTTTGAAACTTAGCTGTGACATGATTCCTCAGGAGTCCTAGCCACCTGCCAAGTTTGAAGTGCTTTTGTTCAGCTGTTTTTAACTTACTGCTGAGAAAGTTCCTAATTTTAATAAGATGGAAAATTGTAGTTTTTCCATTGCCCTATAACTCCAAAACAACGAAATGAGTGTGCTACATGAAGAAGTAAATAAAAAAGCAAATACAAAACATACAGCACAATTATTGTCAGGATATTTTGATAAATATATTGGGCATTTGGAAAAGTGGCATACTAATGTCAGACAAAAGACAAAGACCACGGTCCTCAACCAACCCAAATGATTTACTGAGTTCCAGGAATATATCTAGCCCATATTTGGTCCTCTTTTGGAAATAACATAGGAAGATATTGCCCATATTTTTTTGGGGTGGGGGGGCACTAAATCTGCTAATTAGTATAATTAAATCCTTGAGTAAGATATTTTAAATCAGCAAAACGAAACATTCAAACAGCTGAATCATTTTTTGAAGGCATTTTTCAAGTATAGACATTATCTGTGTTAGGATGAAGCAGATGAAATATGCACTAATCCAATTTATTGTTGTTTATTAAGTGGCTCTAATAGTTGGAGCCAGTATTTGTGAACCTGTATAACCCATCTAACTGTGGAGAGGGACAACAAGTTAATAAATAATTTTCCTCTTTCCTATCAGTTCCTTTTTTAATTTTGTGAGAGAATAGCCAATTTCAGTCTTGCTGATTAGATTGACATAATTGTTAAGACAGAAAAATTATATCACATAAGCCTGTAGCTATGATCTCAGTTGAAACTGAGGTTTCTATGTAGGTACTAAAGGCTGTCAAAATACCCAAGAGAACAAGATGTTTGAATAAGTGGTTTGCTTTCCTTTCCCATCCATCAACACATTTAAGCCATTTGGTACATGGAGACACTGCCATAGTGATAGACAATTGAGTAATTCTGCCTGATGCTTGTTGGAACACTCTCTCATCCTAAAAAGAAAGCCAAAGCTTTCTGGAGTAATAAGTCACCTTTTTGCTCATCCTCTGAAAACTTGTTCATGTCCCACCTCTGACTCAAGAGAATAGAATATTGTCACATGTGTGACTGTCTCCTACATTATCACAAATAAATATTGCAAATCACAGACTTTTCTCTAAAAACTGAGAGACATTTATTTTGTAATAATTCAATGATTTTTTCCCTATTATTCAAGATGATTGATGTAGATGTAATCATTCTGTCTCTTAGATATTGGTAAAATAAAGTGACAGTTGTTGGCTGTGCAGTAAGAGACCATCTGCACCAAGATGCTTGGAGGAATTAAAAGGTTGGCATTTTCACAGCATGATGTAAAGGATCACAATTATTCAGTTAGTTTATGAAGGCTATGTCTAAATAAAAACTCCAGGTATAATATTTCATTTTAAATCCTAAATTATGTAGATTGTTTGCCAGAATTAGAAGAGATCAATTTTATAAACATTCAAGTGAGATATTCATGAGGTTTCAGGTGTTTTCATCTCCATGTGTGCTTAGAATGTCCAGATTAGAATTACTTCTCCCCTTATGCCCAAGCATCTAACTGATATCTGTGCTTTTAGTCTAGGTTAAAGTCTACCTCCTCCAGAGCAACCTGAGCTAGGATTGGGACAGCTTATAATTCTCTTTCTGTTTCATTCTCTTACTCAACAAAAAACATATAATGGACATATTACTTTGTGCCAAGGACTGTGCTAAATGGTAATAATCAAACAAGCATTTCCATGCTTTCCAAAAGGATAATAGTAATAGTAATAATAATAGTAAATCCATATTAAAATGGTAGTTGAATGAATCTTTTGCCCTAAATTCCAACCTGAATCTATATAATGGGAACTTTTACCAATGTTCCTTTCCTCTCAAGCAATGTTAGAGGTGGGAATATATTTCTCCTGTCCATCCTTCACTTCCTACCCAAGGGAAGAAGTCACTAATCCTTATGGGAGCCTGCCATGCTTTAATTCTTGATCAGAGCTAATTGAAGTATCAAATAACACAGCTCAGATGCAATCTTTGTGCTCTTTTTTCTCACTTCCTCTGAGTCTACTTTCCCTGTCCATCACTGCCATGTTTTTAGAGTTGATGAGTTGATTTCTAAATTAACATTCTAACCATACAAGGTTAAGATCAGAGAACGGTTTAGCTATAGAGAAGGAATATTATCCATTGATAACATTTTACTTCCAAAGAAGCTGGAGCAATATTTAGAAAGTTGTGTTTTACAAAGATAAACTTAATGCAAAATATCTTACCAATTTTAAGTGCATTTGAGAAGGGTTGAAGCAAGCATCATTTAACAGACATGATATGTGAGGAAGGCCTGAAATGAAAGGTTGATTTTGAATAGGTAGAAAGGAAAGAAAGTCAAGACAAAAATAATAAGAGAAAGAGAAATTAAAGAGAAAAAGTACATTGTATTCTTTTTAAAAAAAAATTTTAATGTTTATTTATTTTTGAGAGAGACAGAGCATGAGCAGGGGAGGGGCAGAGAGAGAGGGAGACACAGAATCTGAAGCAGGCTCCAGGCTCGAGCTGTCAGCACAGAGCCCAACACGGGGCTCGAACTCAACGGACTGGGAGATCCTGACCTGAGCCGAAGTCTGACGCCCAACCGACTGAGCCATCCAGGCGTCCCCATTGTATTCTTTATTAAAGTGAAGATCAGGGGCACCTGGGTGGCTAAGTTGGTTAAGCATCTGACCCTTGATTTCAGCTCAGGTCATATATGATCTTAAGCCCCTTGTTGGAATCTGTGCTGACAATGTGGAGACTCTACGGGATCCTCTCTCTCCTCCTCTGTCTGCTTCTCCCCAATGCACATGCACATGTTCACTCTCTCTCAAAATAAATAAATAAACTTTAAAAAAAAGTGAAATTTTAAAAAATACATAAAGTAAAGAGCTACACTGCTTTGGGGTAACTTTTTTAACCTTTACTATTTCATATCATTAACATATGTTTATATTTATGCAAATTAAAGGGTTAAAATAAATTAATTTCATTAGTTTATATGTTTGGCTCTTTCAATAAATACATTTCTTTAACAGAGTCATATACCTGCCACCCCCCTCTTCTGTGACCCTTCTTCATTTGCAATAGAGGTATTCAGGTAATTGAAACATCAGACTTGCAAGTTATTGTCTTCCTCTGAAATCTGAAAAGCTACCCTAAATAAAGATTTACTTGTTTGTTCACCTAAACAAAGACCACTTTCTCTTCCACTCACTTAGACTTTTAGATACTCCCACTTTCTGTGGTCCCTTTATGGTGCAATTTAAAATGTATCTTTAAAAAATGAAATTTTTCTTTTTTCAATAGCTCTTGCCCCTCTTTCCTTGATGCCATGAACATTTTTAAGTTGTTCAAAGACAGAATCTGAGGGGGTACCAGTTACTATCCTAACATTTAGAAATATCAGGGCGAGGTTTCCCTGGAAACCACATGAACATAAAAACCATGCAGAGCAGACTTGGTTTCATCTCTAGTTACATTTTCTATTGAAGAGAGAAATCACCCCCACTTATATTTTGTTTTAGAGGTGAGATTCAGGGCAGAAAGCTGTGGAGGCCATTTTATTGGGTTTCAATATCTAGCAGACTAGACTTACAGTTTCAGGACAGAAAATAAAACTAAATATGGTCTAAACCACATATAAACATCAAAATGAATTAAAAGCCCCACCTTGCCAGGTGACAGCATAGAAGGATGTGCTGGGTGGCCTCCCTTTTCCTGGTAAAGAGAAGAGAATCATGACTTCTCAAGGGGAGAAGAAAAGATTAATTATCTCACGTTCACCAGGGTGGTCAGTTTGGAAGAAGGTGCCCACCAAGCATCTTTTACTGCTGAGATAATGGAAGAAGCACACTACATATTTATCATATTGCTTTTCTATGAAGTTACTATAATCATAATAAGATAATAATGTCTTTCCGTTAACTCATGTATATTATAAATATAGACTTATTGCACCGTAATTCCTTAGATTTGCTATGTGGTGATGACAAGTCTTTTAAAAAGTTCATATTGTCTAGTCTGAATTTCCCATCACAGAGTCAATGATTCTGTATTGTAAGTTATACAGATGTTTCATACAATGTTTTAGTTAGCATGTGCTTTCATTTAAAAGTGGGACCAATTTTTCCCTTTCATGCATAAAAGTCTTGGACCTAACTCAAATGGATATATTTTTTAAAAAATCAAACTCGTAACATGGTAATGCATTAAATTGTGAAGAGTACACAGTAGTTTTTCAAAAGCTTAGACTTTATATTCAGTTTCCTGGAGTACAACAATAACCATTTTTAAAAAGTGAAAAGAAGAAGAAGAAGAAGAAGAAGAAGAAGAAGAAGAAGAAGACGACGACCTGTCTTTACCTCTAGAGAATTCCAGGTTTTTGATAGAGGAAAATGCACATTAAAGAAACACAGGGATAAAGATCATCCCAGTCTGAAATTACTCAGTATCTTTGCTTTACCCAAATTCCCAAGGACTCATGATATAAAAAAGGCTATGAAAAAGGAAGAAAAGTCAACTACCTCGTCTTCTATAGCCTTACCCACAGAGCAGAAGCCAGTTTTCATCTCAAGCTTCTGCTTCTTCTGGTCCAATATATGGTCATTTGTTAGCAATTTGCAAAGGAGAAAGTAAACCAGACGACAGAGGGACAGTGCCCATACTCTGTACTCAGAATGGCCCATTGTTAGTCATATCCTGTGTCATAAGAATTAGGTTATGTTTGTTTCCACTCAAGCTAAGCAGTTTATAATCTACTTAAATATTTCTATGTTTTTTGTTTTATCATCAGTTGGCCACATATTTATTATGTTATAATTCTCAAGCTGTTTCCTTGTAACATTTAATTAAAAAAATAACAATTATGCATGCAGTTTCTTAATGGATATAGGATCAAATATCGGAAGCTAAAAAATCTCTATTTTTCAGTTTTAAAAATGGGAACAGTGGGTACTAGGATTATTAAATAATTTGCCCTGGAGACCCAAGCTCATCATCATCTGGAGATGATCTGAACCAAAATGGAACACAAGTCTCCGGATCTGCTTTTTGATTATTATGAAAGAATTTCGTAAAAATCGAGTAAATGGAAATTTGAGATCTTAAATGCTCTTATTTAACATTGTGTTATTTACACAATTTACTGGGCAGTGGGCCTGCCTGTTAGTCTTTATTGGAAGAGTGGTTGTTAAATTCTCATTAATCATTGCTTCTGTGACAAATCAGCTACAGTTTAGAGGGACTTGAATGGGGAGGGAACAGCTTTATGAAGTGGTAGCTGAAGTTAACACTAGCCTTGACCTTTCTTTCCTGGGCAACATTTTTGCAGAATTAAAGAATGGGAAAATCCTGTACTACATTTAAAATGCAACATCTGTAGCACAGTTTTATTTTTTCATACATCATTGGTATTTGTTTCTCATGATGATCTACAGTTTCAACAGAGGAAGCTGAAAAGTATGATGGGCTGCAAGTTCATAACTATGAATCAATGAAACTTCCACTGTGGGAGATTCTATTGTATTAGCAGGAGGGAAGGCTATCAAGTTTTATAGAGATGTGAGAAGTGAAAACAAATAATGAGCCTTGTGCTGGACATTTGTCTTGTTTTCTACTTGTTTATCACCTCAAGAACAATCTCAGGATTTGGGGGAATTTCCTCCTTTGACAGTGATGCTTGCCCAGTGAAGAAACCTTAAATCTCACTTGCCGGCTTCCTTTAAATCTGTAATGCAGCATTTGAATTCTGCTAATTGGTTGAGGTCTCACAAGACCTTGTTTTGGGACTGAGTCATCAGAGGAAGCATGTACCCAGCAGAATGACATTTTGGTGAGGGCAGCTGTAGAGACCTGTAGTTTCCAGGGCCAACAGCGTAGTTCTGCTGCCACCTTTGTCAGTGTCAGCTTGTGGTCTGTGCCCACCAGCAGGACCTGAAACATCTTTGCTGGAGTCAATCCACAACGAAGCTGAGGGTTGTTCCCAGATACATGGATTCAAAGTGTGACATTTGGGGTGCCTGAGTGACTCAGTCAGTTAAGTGTCTAACTCTTGATTTTGGCTCAGGTCATGATCTCAGGTTTGTGAGATTGAGCCCCTGCTTGGGGTTCTCTCTCTCTCTCTCTCTCTCTCTCTCTCTGCCCCTCCCCCCACTCACGTGTGTGAGCTCTCTCTCAAAATAAACGTTAAAAAAAGAACTTGAACTGTGACATTCTGATCTTTATGTGCTAGTTAACATCCCTTAGTAAATTTCTTTTGTGATTTAACCAGTTAAAATGAGTTTTCTGATTTTCAGTTAAGAACCCTGCTTGACTCAGCTCCTTACTATGTACAGACATTCTGCCAATTATTTTATGTATTTAACATGATTTTATTCCTTACAAGAATCCTACTATAGAGGAATATTATACAGTGAAGCTCAGAGGCATTAAGTATGTTGCCCAAGATCATTCAGATATTACATAAATGAACAGAGACACTTTAAATACTCTCTTCCTAACCTTATAAAGCATGAGGCTGAGTTTTAATTTAAAAAGAAAAAGGTGTTGGTGGTTTACACTGGAATACAAAATGAAAAAGTACTGATGAGCTCTAGAATCTGAACTCAATTCCCTCATATGCCTATGCCTAACGTAAACCAGCTATTCTTACAAAGCAGGGACTGATTTTCATATAGATCTCCACCTCTTCTTAGATTATTTGAAGTGTCCACTTATCCAGCTTCTTACATTTCCAGCCTCAGATGGGCCTTTCCTTGAGTAGTTTGTCTTTCATTCATCTCCTTCTTTCTTAACTCATATGGCTTCTGTTGTCTGTATGTGATAATCAGATGACATTTAGCCTGTGCTTCCTTACCCCTTCTGTTTGGATTCTCTAGCTCAGAAGTCAACAACTCTTTTTTAAAGGGCCAGATAGTAAGTATGCTGTGCTTTGTGGGCCATATAGTCTCTGTTACAACTATTCAAATATCTAGTTGAAAGCAGCCATACACAAACAGCAAATGAATGAGTATGACTCTTCCAATAAAACTTATTTACAAAAGCGGTAGTCACCAGGGTTAGTTTACAGAATCCTGCTGTAGCCCAATGATTCTCAAATGTTACATCCCACTGGATTGGACAGCCAGTTCTTAGCATTTTTATTGATTACATATTTTTGCATTGACTTTGTCTCTTTTCTGTTTTATTCCCTCTGTCTCTAAATGCTGCTCTTTTGAATTACTTTCCCAAATATTATACCCATTCACAGATCTTTGTTCATGCCTGTTTTGGCAAGAACCCAGACTAATAACATTAGTACCAGGAGTGTGGTTAGAAATTAACTCATGGCATGTAGTATCATATTTATTGACCTTTATCTTTGTGTAATTGTGATAATATGCATGTGGGATGTGAGGCATTGGGTTATATGATAGCCCGGGCCCTTAAACCATTATGGGGAAAACTTCAGTCATATGGATTATGAAATAAATTGGAATTTGTTAACTGCTTTGGAAACCATAACAAAAGAAAATGATAGACTTAGACAACTATCAACCCAAAGCTATGAAAGCAAAGTGTTTCTATTGAAGAGTTACAGAAAGCCCTTCTCCCTATAGTACCTGGTAGAACTTTGCTAAAAATGAGTCCTAGTATTTAATTTTAAGTATGGTAGAGCTGCCAAGGAAACTCAGTGTGCAACCCTGAGGTTCCTTGTGTCAAAGTTGGGGATCTAAAAGGAAAACAGTTGAGCCCTAAAACCTAGGATGAATATAGTTGTTAGATAAGCCTGAGACTCTTAAATTACCAAAGCCCCCTGATTTTCTTATGCCAACAGAAGCACTTCCCTTCCCTTTATAGAGGAGGACAGATTACTGTTGTTAAGTTATCCTTAAATAGTCACCTAAAGCAGGTACCTCTCAAAATGATGCTTGCCACCTATAAGATCGACCCGTTTCCACTATATTGCCTTCATGCCAAATACCAGGACTCAGTATAACCCAAGTAGGAAGTAGAGTCCCCACTCTTTGGGGACGTAGCTCCACACTGAATCATTGTAGTCTTGACTAATATATAGTAGAGTAATTGGTAAAACATGGATGAAAGTGGATCTCTATAGAGCCTTCCACTGGTTAAGTGGATGGGCAGATATAAGGCTTGTCATGTGAATGTCCTCCATTGTCTTGAGATTCAATATTCTGGCAGGATTTTTTGGTCCTAGTACATTACTAGATGTAACTTTGAAACTGGAACATGATGACTGCTTACATAGTTAATGAAGTGGAGATGACACAGAAATTGTAAGGCTTAGTATAATGAAGTGGTCAGAAGGCTCAGGGCAGTATGTTGTTATGAATTAATTGTGTGAGACTGGAGAACCCATCAGCTGACTTAGTTCTCTTGTTGGTTCTCAGGATACTCCTTCCTTTTAGGCAGTAATGAATGTGCTAGTGCAGACATAACTGGAATCTCTGAAAAGCTCAATGTTGTCTGTCATCCAGAGACCAGAATAGTCAGTGGAAGAGGCTGCTATGGACTTGAGATCTCTCATATGGTGCTGCATCCCTGATAACTGGAATACACAGATCTGGAAACCAAAGGACAGAAGCAGGATCATTTTTAGTGACTCACTTAATAGACCTTTTTCTATTTATTTATGTAAACTTAGGCTGTGCTGGTTTATAGATGCTGGATCTTGGGGAAATAATCTTCCAGAGGATACAAGAAGAGTTCTAAAGAACTTCAAGCTAGAACTATCTTTAGGCTTCTCATGCTAGGAGAAACCAGGACAAAAAAAAAATCAAGTTCTTATGTAAGTATATCAGCAATCAATTTTAAGTACTATGAGCAGCTAGTATTATAGCTATATAATGGGAACAGATGATTCACTATGACATTTCTTGGTGTCACCATTTTTAGTACTAATGATTAATGGGAAGGTGCAGCAACCAAGTCCAATAAAGACAATTAAGAAATCATGCTTGGGGCGCCTGGGTGGCGCAGTCGGTTAAGCGTCCGACTTCAGCCAGGTCACGATCTTGCGGTCCGTGAGTTCGAGCCCCACGTCGGGCTCTGGGCTGATGGCTCAGAGCCTGGAGCCTGTTTCCGATTCTGTGTCTCCCTCTCTCTCTGCCCCTCCCCCATTCATACTCTGTCTCTCTCTGTCCCAAAAATAAATAAACATTGAAAAAAAAAAATTAAAAAAAAAAAAAAAAAGAAATCATGCTTGAAATTCAGATCACCTTCTAAGCAAGCCACTTAGACCAGTTGAAGTGTTGGTAAAGGGTAAGGAGAATTGTAGAATAATTGAGGGAGGGTAGGGATGATAAATACCAATATAGTTTCAGGATTAAGTTGCTACAGTGAAGACTGTAGCTTTCTCTACTCATTCTATTATATTGATTATATGAAGAGTTTGTGACTGGCTACCATCTTGAATGTGATACTTTGCTGAATTGAAATTAATGGAGGGTATTGACATATCCGAGTAGTGCATGGCTTTGACTGTGTTGGGCCCCTTTTCTGCACCACTTCAAATCTGATTTAAGCTGTTGTTTCAATAATAAATTCCACATGGTGTTCAAATATCTTCAGATAAGGGCAACTTAAAAGTCTTCAAGTTCTCTTGTTTCTTGACCCAGAGCTTCTCTTATGTGCACTGTAAGACACTCATAGGAATCTACTCATGTGTGTGAACTCATGCATGGACAACCCAGAACTGCAAAGTTGTAAGTATCCTGTATAGTAATTTTTCAATTACAGAAGATGGGAGGTGATGAATAAATGTTTCCTTCTTTGTTTCCCTGCATGAAAAAAAATCTCATTCATGTTTCTTAGATTTTTTGGATTCTGTGGGATAGAGCACCCACTACTCATAACTAACTAAACAATGTACCCACTCATTGACTTTTCCTTTTCCCCTGCTTGACCCCACCATACATAATTTCTGCTTTCTGTATATAATCTCAGGGTCTACTGTGAGAGGAATTTAGGCTATGCAAATCAGAAAGAATACTCACATTTCATCCCAGGATTTCCATGAATGAGTGTTTGATTGCTTAGTCTAGCAATCATCAAATCTGGTGGAGATGAGGAAGTTCCAATCTCTTGGATTCTCCAAAATCTCAAAGATACCTCCTTGAAGGGAATTGCTGACTGTGACCAAAAAAAAAAAAAAAAAAAGCCCTGGCAGGGTAAAAGTGCTAGAGAAGTCCTGTGTTGAGTTTTTATATTATACATAATGCATCACAAATTCAGATATATGTGTGATGGTTCCACAAAACTGGAGACTAGATGGTACACTTGAAAAGATGATTTATGCCATATTATTTATCTTTGAAAATTTTAAATTTATTAAAGCAAAGTTAACTTTACTTTAATCCTTTGCTGCCTTTCCAGTTAACAGCCAAAGCCAAAGACAGAGCTTGATGGAATCATAATATTACATATTAGTAACTCTAATCATTATTCTAAATGTAGTTTGCTTTTTGTCAATTATAGTTCCTTAGGGGGCAATCCAAACTGCTGTGTAAAGAAGGCTCAGAAGAACAGCACAATTTAAAGTACTACAGTAGCTTTTATGTTGATTGAGTTTTTCATTTTAGGTTTTTTCAAAACATAAACAGTGTTTGACATTAGCTCTTTTTAAATTCTTTTTCAAAATTAGAGCATAAAATATTCCAAGGACTCTGCAAATATGTAACATAACTGACTTGTTTACCAAGAGTAGTGAGTAGTAAAATAGGTTAGAGTCGAAGAATGCTAGGACTGAAGTCTTAACGATAACCTAAATATATCTTCTGTTGGCAGTTAAGTAAAGGCAAAGTGAGATAAAATAATTTGTTAGTTCTTTGACCCGGACCTTTGTGTCTTGACTAAAAAAATCAGTCTTTTCCCTTGGGAAATTGGGAAGATTTGGGAAAAATGATATTCTTTTTCTTTTTTTTCATTTTTTTTAATGTTTACTTTTTTGAGAGAGAGACAGAACACGAGCAGGGGAGGGGCAGAGAGAGAGGGAGACACAGAACCTGAAGCAGGCTCTAGACTCTGAGCTGTCAGCACAGAGCCCAACATGGGGTTCGAACTCACAGACCATGAGATCATGACCTGAGTCAAAGTGAGACACTTAACCAGCTGAGCCACCCAAGCGCCTATTTTTCTTATTTTTTTTTTAAATAATTCTCAGGGGCTTCTGGGTGGCTCAGTTGATTAAGCGTTCAACTTCGGCTCAGGTCATGATCTCATGGTTTGTGAGTTTGAGCCCTGCATCAGTATCTTGGTTGACAGCTCGGAGCCTGGAGCCTGCTTCAGATTCTGTGTCTTTCTCTCTCTCTGCCCCTCTCCTGCTCACATTTTGTCTGTCTCTCTCTCTCAAAAATAACAGTGAATTTTTTTTAGATAATAATTCTCATAGACTTCCTTGTTTGTGCCTTGAAACAGAAAATACTGCCATAATAAAATATCAGAAGGTGGAAATGAGAAAGAAGGGTGCAAGGATCCTCAATGTTTTTTTTACATGGAAATGTATTTCAGATACCTTGCCAGTGGCTTGCACTGGCCTTAGAGAAGAAACAGATTCTGAGAGACATCCTCTGGAGATCATCTTCTAAGGGATAATCCAGATCTATTCATGGAGATAGAAATGATCACTCCAATGACATCCCAAGTCTCATTGACTTCCCCTACATGAATCCTCCTATTAATCGTCAGTCTGTCTGACCTCACTAATTGGGTTTCTACTTCCATTTCACTTTCTGTTCTTCTAGATCTGGTGAAAAGGTCTGGATCAGCAATTTTAGTACATAGAGAAACATGCTTTGAGATGAACTTAGAGAAAGTTTCATTCTTCTTTACCTGTGGAAAAGAATCTGAGCATGCAGAAGGTATCCACACCATCTAGATATGTCAATCAAGATAGTGTGGCTTATGTTAAGATAACAAACAACTCTGGAATGTAGTGGTCTGAAACAACAAAAGTGTATGTCTCATCTGGGCTACATGTCCAGTAGAAGTTGCCAGGCAGGGATGGGGGAAGGGGCGCTATGTTCATTGTAGTCACTCAGGCTAATAGAGGCTCCCAGTAAGCATATGCTTCTTTGATCAAAGAGGCTACAAATGGGAACATGATGAAGTGCACGGGGTTTCTTTTCCCCCAAGAAGTGATACTCTGCCCACTTTCAAGAGGGTAGGACAGGAGAAGCAGAAATATTTTGTAAACAGAGGTAACAACTAGCACAACTCCCTTATGATCTCCCAACCATCACTTATAGGAGAGGATATGTGAACCACCTTAAGTTCTTGCTCCACCTCCTGTGACCCATTGTTCTGAGCTTGCTTCTCTTTTCTAGCTTCTGTCCTCTGTCCTGGAAGTGGAATGGGTCCACAAGTACCTATACATTTGGTATGTCTCTAGCATTCTTTCTAGATTGATTCTTTCTGGATTGGTGTGATTGAATTTCTAGATACTCCCTGTGGAAGCACAGCTATATGCAGCCAGCAGGCCAACACCACATCACTCTTGAACTCACCCCAGATCACCCAGAATCCAAGTTTACAAATAGCATCTCAGGCTTATGATTGTACAACAGGGTGCTTCTGGGATAGACTGAGAAAGGGAGAGAAATGAGATTGGCCTGAAAAAGACATGAAACAGCAGTCATATAAAGGAAAATACTGGATGGACTGAACTGATTTAGAAACTAGATTTAAGATTGTTAGACAGGGGGCGCCTCGGTGGCTCAGTCAGTTAAGCATCCAACTTCAGCTCAGGTCATGATCTCATGGTTTGTGCGTTCAAGCTCCATGTCAGGCTCAATGCTGATGGCTCAGAGCCTAGAGCCTGCTTCAGATTCTGTGTTTCCCTCTCTCTCTGCCCCTACCCCACTCACACTGTGTCTCTCTTTCAAAAATTAAATAAAAACATTAAAAAAAATTAAAAATGTTAGAAAAGAACTAAAATACCAAGAAGAAATATTTGCTTTATAGTCTGACTACTTATGTGAGAGATAATACACACACACACACACACACACACATATACATACATATACACACATATATAGACATACATAAGTATACATAGACATAAACACATAATATAGCTATAAAGAGGCTATTAATTTGAAAAAAGATTTCTAAAAGAGTTGATTAAAATTATGTACGTATTTTATTTGAATACTATTATATAAGGGGTCATGGGCTTATAAATTGGGACTAAAGGGTAAAATTATAATTGGAACCCATAGGAATTTGTTATAAAATACCACTCATAACTAAATTCCTACCAAGTCTCACTATATTGGTCAGTAAAGAAAACACTAAAACCCGAGAGTTTGGTTCCAGGTGCTGTTCAATCTCTAATTAGTGGGATAAACCTGGAAAAATTAGTTTGCCCTTCTGGGCCTCATATTCCTCATCATCTAAATAAGAATATTGGACTAAATTATCTGAAAATTTCCTTTCAAATATAAATTATAGAACCCTTACCTTCTTAGCATTACATATACTTAAATGGACCTAGGGAGTCAGATCCCAGTAGACTCCCCTTTAACTATTTTACTGACATCTTGGGCATAGCTCCCCATCCTTCTTCCTGCGTAACAGACAGCCCTGTTCAGACATTCTAAGTGTTTGTACAATAGCTTGCAGTACTACTACTATTATTATTCACAAGAGTGTAGACTGTTCTTCATTCCACAGGAATTCCAGGGCCAGCTGCAACTTATTTTAGTCACCACACTGACTTCACACAAAGGGATATATATTATTAAAAAGTGGGTTTGGTAGAAACTCTTAGTTCATGCTAGTGAGAGATGCTGATTCCTAAGATAGCTCTCCGTCAGGCATTAGCCTGATCATGAGAATGGAGATCCTTAGAGTGTGATCAGTAAAGGCAAGCATCTTGAAGGCTTTTACTCCAAAGGTTCTCCGGTTGCTGGGATGTCTGTTTGAAGACCACCAGGCCTGGGCAGAAGACAGCATTCCTGGGCCACACAGGGCCTTCAGTCTCCTGAGTAAGATGATTCTCTGCTCTGGGTCTCCTACTGTAGCAAGTTAAAGAGTTAGAGCAGTGGGTTTCAAGTAAGTTTCTAAGCTTTTGAACTCCCACTTTATAAAATGGGTACAAATGTAGCTGCCTGTTGTTTCCTCATGAATTATCAGCACCAAGGTCACTAGGAACACTAGGGTAGAATTGAATAGAGGCCTATTCTGCAAAGACGCAAATGAATTCCTAAGGTCATTGTCTAAGTTAGACTAATGTAGGCTGTTTTTGGTCCCATTAGTTTTCAGCCTTCAAAAAGGATTTTTCTGATTGCTTTAATTGGGAATAGGCAAATAAGCAAGGGTTTAAGCTTAGAGACAAGTTTTGGGACTCATGTAGGAGCAAGAGTAGGATGGTAGTGGTAGAGATTGTGAAATGAGATCATATCCTGGCAATGTTTTAAACTTGGTGAGAACAATATTCTTTAAATTGTTTGAAAATCAAGAATAAGAAAGAGAACAGAGGAAAGTTTAACTTCAAGTATTTTGGCCTAAAAAGTGTAAGAATAGAGTTGCCATTACCCTGTGGTAAAGTGGGTTATATTTTAATATAATTAACATATGTACATATATGTATAAGACATTATTTAATAATGTAGATTATATATACTTTTATGATTTACATATATATGTGTGTATGAATATGTATGTTTTGTACGTATATAGTGGAAGGGGGAGTTTCAAGGAGCTCAAATTTAGGTATTTTGAGATAACTTGTATGTTTGTGAATCTCCTAGTGTTTTCCTATGAATATGTAATGTTACAAATACATTTGTAATCATATTTTACACAACATTTTATAACCTTATTTTTCCTTTGGACCCAGATGAACAGGGAAAATCTTTGTGAAACTACATAATTGGATTTCTGCTGTTTTTTATATCAAGTATCTTCTCCAGGGTTGCTCAAGGAGGTAGGACACTTGGCCTCTAATAAATAACCCAAGGTTGTTACCACTCTAATACACCCAAAGGATCCATACTTTTTATTTACTGAAGCAAACAAGAAAACATGGTATATTGGGACAGATCAAACCCTCTAGGCCAAGATGATGACATGTGGTGAACTTTTTTAGAGGGAAAGGCAAGTCTCTGGTGGTGCTACAGAGTGGTGGTACATACAGGTAAAAGTATGGAAAGTATATGGATAGATTTCTTCCCAATTTACACATTCATTTATACTTCCCAAAGCCTAACCTCACAAAGGAGAGGTTTGGTCTCTTGATATATTTCTGGGTTTTGTAAACACAAAATGTGCCTTAAATTAACCCTAGGCCAATTGACCACAGGATTTTGAGGCATACTGCTCTAGACCTATGATTAAATTTGAATGTGGGTCTTTTCATTCTAGTTCAGACAACATATTACCAAGTTCCCCAGTTGGAACCCCATCATGCATAACCTAGGCCCCTTACATAGTAGAAAACATTAATTTCCCCTGGAGACAACATAGGACAATTTTCTATGAAGGAACTAACTTTTGTATTACTTAAAAAGGTTACTTCTTTGTCCTTTAGGAACAATAAGTCTGTGACTCCTGAACCATCCTCCACTCCCTTCCCCATTATGTTGCTTAGATGCTCTTGGCTGTTCCCTGCCCAGAGAAATCCTGCCTGCAGTTTCAAGATAAACCACTCTAGCTGAAAAAGTTTGCTCTTTGCTACCCAGAGTTAATGAGTGCCAGGTCCTTCTGCGTTCTGTCCTCTCTGTGAACAAAGGTGGCAAAGACAGGATTTACTGATTTGTCCTACTCATACCACATGGTTAACAGTCATTCCTTGGTCATGTTTCTACTTTCTGATTCTAAATGCTTCACTTCTATTCTAACAAGTGCAAATCATTGTAATAGATTAAGTGGAATTGACATCTGGGAGACAAGCAGAAAGTGAAAAGTCCAGGGTATTGGTGAGAGGCTTTGAAGCAAACGTCATCAAGACAGTGACTCTTGGAAAGAAGTAGTTCCACAAAAGAGGCAAATGAGCAAAAATAAAGGTGTGAGGTAATCAAAGAAAAACTTGCTAATTATCCATATTTGTCTCTGGCTGAATGCATATCCAGAGTAACCAGGGCATTGCACTCTGGGGCACAGTTTTCCTGTGATGACAAGAGTTACAGAGTGTTCTGAACCTCAACCTGATACAGAACAGTTTTTTCCTATAGCACCCAGCCTTCATTTATTAGCCCACAAACAAAGTGACATTTGGCTCGGAAGCTCCACAACTGTCAGTTCCAATAGGAGCCAGGGTGACTTTGTCCACTGCTATGGAATGTTCCATGAAGTGACCACACACTCCAGACTCTTACTGACCCATGTCTCACAAGAGCCATCTGCAAAACAAAATTTGCTTGCAAATGAGGAATTGCTTTTGGACAGTATTCCAAGCTCAGGGGGCTTTATAAAATGTGGCATCTGCAGATGAACTCAGAGACTAGAAGCTTATTCAGAGCAAGAAATGGAATTTTATCAGAGTATCTCTGGAGAAAATTACCCACCTTCACTTATTAATACACAGTAGTGATTCTAATGGTGTCCTTTACACACATAACATGTTCTAATAAATATTTAATGCATATGCCAATTAAGAGTCCTTAGATCATCCTATTACATCATGTGCCTTGATACTTGTAGATAGAATCATCGATCTTATATTTTTCTGAAATAATGCAATTATTGTTGGTAATGTAATTATTCTTAATTAGTGTGATATGAGCTTTTCTTTTGTAATCATATCTCTCATTATGTTTTCCTTTTTAAAATTTGTGTTCCTATTGAAGAATGACTTACTGGCATAGGTCAGGTAAGATTCTAAGACTTATGTGAAGGTGGCTTATTGAGATACATTGTTAGGGAACAACACATCTATGTGTGAGATAAATACGTTGCTCAGTGGGAGAAGTTGAATTGTGATGCAGTCATAGGGCAGCATCAGCCAATGGAATGGGGTTGACACTACAGAGTTGGTCTGATTGAAGAGCCAGGCCTATGTACCCATGCATCAACCAATCACAGAATACAGGCTGCCCCAGGGGAGAAGGCCCAAATTCAGGGAATGCAAAGCAGTCCCATTTGACTGAAGGCAATTTCCAGTGAGCAATGCAGCTGTGAGCCTTTAGCAGCAACCTTCCCAACAGCTGAGGACTGAGCAACTCTCCTCTGAGAAGGGGATCTGGTGAGTTCATAGATGCCCTCTAACTACAGTTCATCCCTTACACTCTGATATACTGAGTTGATAGTCTAAATTCATCTCTCCTGGAAAGAACTGCTGTGGATTCTGGTTGACTTTGTTTCCTGAAAAAATTCACAAAAGGAGGGTTAGCAGGGAAGTATAATTCTGTCACTGTACCTGGCTCTTAAGCCTCTAATTGATACTCATCTCTGTCCTTTATTACCCATTCTAGATTTCCCTCATACTGGCTAGTGTCTCCTCTGGTCTAGGTTGCTTACTGCATAGGATAGTCTAGATCCTCATTACTGAGGCAACTGAATGTCTGGACACAAATGCCTTCAAACCCTAGATTTGTGGGGTGCAACTATAGCAGTGAAAAAGAGAGAAACTCGTAGCTTTAAAGATTTATATTACAAATGAAGAAAAGTCTAAAATAAATTATCTATGATTTCATTGTAAGAAAATATAAAAAGGAGAAAATCAAACTCTAGATCATTAGAGTAAGGAAATAATAAAGACCGGAAGGTAATTTACTGGAATAGAAAATAGACATACAATAGAGAAAGTCAATGTAACCAAAGATGGTTCTTTTCAAAGATAAACAGAACTTATATTCTTCTATTACTTCAGTAGCTAAGCTACCGAATCAGTAGAATTATATAGTATAATTTTTTTTTTCCAAGAGGAGTTGTCTGGGATATCCTTTCATTAACACTGAATCTTTAAGTAAATGAAAATACCTGAAATTCATTCAAAACTCTCCTTGAAACTATTTTTTTTTAATTATGAAAAATAGATGCTAATACCACATTTTTTATAGTCCCAAACCACTGGTTTTCTGCCTCCTCAGGTAAGTTTTTATATATGGGAGGTGTTTGGAAATTTTGGTTGCTCTTTCTGAAACTATTAGCATTTCCTGTAGGAGTTTGAAATGTAGGAGGAGTCACTTTTTTTTTTTTAAGTTATTTTATTTTTGAGAGAGCGACAAGGGAGGGGCAGAGAGAAAGGGAGACAAACAGGGAGAGAGAATCTTAAGCAGGCTTCGTGCCCAGTGCAGAGCCTGTTCTGGGCTCTGTCTCACAACCATGAGATCATGACCTGAGCTGAAATCAAGAGTTGGATGCTTAACTGATTGAGCCACCCAGGAACCCCAGAAGTCACTTTTTTTTTTATGTCTTTTTTATGTAATGTCTTGGTCACCCAGGATTTAAGTGCCACTCTAAATTATGACTTTCACTACTGACAAAATCATGTGAGGGTATAGACTTAGTTTAAATTAACAGTGAAAATAAAAAGAGCTCAGGACAAGTCCCAGAAAAGCCTCTATATGTATTTTTCCCAAACTTCCAACAGTCTGAAATTCTATCATGTATAATCCTCTTTTTCGTTAAGCCTTTATATACACTTAAAATATCTCTAGAATTATTGAATTAAGACACCATTTAAATTCTAACCTTTTAAATTCTAGAAAAGTAAGATGGTTTTTTAAATAGACTACATTTTAGAAGAGTTTTAGATTTGTAGAAAAATTGAGCAGACCATACAGAGTTCCCATGTATAACCTCCAACCTATTGTGTGCACCATTTTCCATGTTATTAATACCTTACCTTGGTATGGTACATTTGTTACAATTATTAAACTAATATTCATACATTATTCTTGAATAGAGTCCATAGTTTATGTTTTTTTTTTCGGTTTCGGGATAGCACATTTTAGTTACTATCTATATATGTTGACCTAGATCACCCGGTTGAAGTACGGGTCGTCAGGGTTCTCTGTAGTAAAGTTACAACCTCCCCTTTCTATTCTGTACTCATTGGAAGGAAATCGCTATGCTCAGCTCACACTTAAGGAGTGGAGAATTATGCTCCCCCTCCTTTATAATCCAGTATACATATAATTTTTTTGGAATTTTTCTGCATGGGTGTTTTGTCTCTTCTCCCTTATTTATTGATTTATTCAATCATTTACATTGATATGAAATCATGACTTTATAATTTGGATTATTATTTAATTCTACTTTATTTTGCTGGTCAAACTGATCCAGCTTTGGACATTGGGAGCTCTTTTTGTTGGCTTCTCTGTTACTTTCCTGTAATGACATCATTTTATGTTGTGGTGGTGGTGGGGGTGGTGGGGGTGGTGGGGGTGGTGGGGACGGCACCTCTTTCCTTTTTGGTCCTATAAGATAGTCTAGGGCCATCTTGTATATTTTTACCCCCAGTCCTAAAATCAGCCATTTCTCCAGGGAACTGTGTTTCCTTTTACTGGAGATCTGAGTTTCAAGTGTGCTCATTGCTACTGCGGTGTCCTTTTTAGGCCCTCCCAGCTGAAGATGCAAAGAACTATGAGAGTTTACTAATCTCTGATATCTCGAACTCTAATTTATTACCACAGGAATCATTCTAGCACTTTCACTTGCTTATCTGTACATTTCCATTCAAGCCATGAGAAAGCTGGCTCCAACCGTCTGCAATCTGTTTCTTTAATTATTCAATTCCAGCATAAATGTATAGTAGTACATTTGCTAACCTGTATCCCCATGAGAAGAAGTTTATCAGCTAGAGTACAGTGCTTATGTACAGTTGGTTCCTTTTGCCTTTAGCCTTACAGTTTACATTCATCTCTAAAATTATTTAGGTTAGTACCTTTTCCACATCTTCAGTAAGGTTGTTTCATATATATGTATTATAGTCAGATTCTATTGTCACACTTTGCATTCTTTCCTGGGATCCCTGATCTTCTAATTTTTTTTTTTTAATTTCTATACATTAAGGCTGAATCTTTGTATTATACAGTATTGGGGTTTTAACAAGTACATGTTATCTATTCACCATCAAAGTATCACACAACACTTTCACCATCCCCCAAGTCCTATCTGCTTTTTGCATTCATCTCTTTCCCTCTCCTCCTGAATACCTGGCAACCATTGATATTTTTCACTGTCTTTATAGTTTTGCCTTTTCCAGAATACCACATAATTCGAATCATAGAATATGTAGCTTTTTCAGACTTGCTTCATTCACATAAAAATATGCATTAAAGGTTCTTCCAGTTTTTTTGTTTGTTCGTTTGTTTGTGGCTTGATAGCCCATTTCTTTATATTGCTGGATTAAATTTCATTGTATAGATATAACAGATTGTTTATGCACTCACCTATTGAAGGGTATTTAGGTTGTTGCCAGTTTTGTGCAGTTATGAATATAAGTGCTATAAACACTTATGTACAGGTTTTTATGTGGACATAGTTTTCAGGTCATTGGATAAATATCTAAGAGCACAATTGTGGGAGCACATGGTAAGACTATATTTATATTTGTAGGAAACTGCCAAACTATCTTCCACAATGGCTTCATCATTTTACATTTCCATCAGTAAAAATGACAATTTCTCTTGCTCAGAATTCTGGCCAGAATTTAGCATTGTCTTTTTGAGAGGGGTAAGGTTAGCCATTCTAATAGGTGTGTATCTCCTTGTTGCATTATTTGAAAGTCACCAGTGATATATAGTGTTGAACATCTTTCCAAATGTGTATTTACTGTGTATCTTCCTTGGTAAAGTGTCTGTTCACATCTTTTGCCCATTTTTAAAAGATTTTGTTTTTGTTTTTTTTAAAGAGCAGGTTTAGGTTTACAAAAGAAATGAGAGAACAGTGACATCACGTATGTATAACCACCTCCATTAATAATATGTTTGCCAGAATGGTATGTTATTTACCAAGGATGAACCTATGTTGACTGATCATAATCACCCCAAAATTCATAATTTACTTTAGGGTTTCACTCTTTTTTTGCTCATTTTTACATCAGGTTAGTTGTGCTTTTGTTGTCAAGTTTTAGAAATATGTGCATAGTTTGGATACAAGTACTTTGTCACATATGTGTTTTGCAAATATTTTCTCCCAAATTGTTAATTGCTGTTACATTGGAAAGCCATTGCCTTTTGTATATTAACATTCTATTGTGCATCCTTGTTAAAAATTGCTACTTTCAGAGATTTTTTTAATGGGATTTTCTATATAGATAATCATGTCATGCACAAAGACATTTCTTTCTTTCTAATCTATATATGTTTCATTTACTTCTCTTGTCTTATTGTACTAGCTAGGACTTCTAGTACAAGTTTAAATAGAAGTGGTGAAAGTGATCATCCTTACCTAGTTCTCAATTTTAGGAGAAAGCATCTAGTTTTTTGTCATCAAATATGTTATTTTTGGGTTATTACAGATGTTATCAAGTCACAAAAGGCCCCTCTATTCCTAGTTTGCTGAGAGTTTTTATCATTAATGGTATTAAATTTTGCCGAATGCTTTTTCTGCATCTATTGATATAATGATTTTTCATTATTAGCATGCTGATATGATTGATTAAATTAATTGACTTTTGAATAAGGATTGTAGAAGCAATCCTTATCTGGAGCTAATTTCACTAGTCACGACATACAATTCCTTTTATACATTTTTGGGTACATATGTTTTGTTGATGATTTTTGCATCTATATTCTGGGGAGATACTGGTTTGTAGCTTTCCTTTGTTGTAGTATCTTTAACTGGTTTTGGTATTACAGTAAAACTGACCTCGTAGAATGAGTTAAAAAATGTTCTCTCTGTTTCTATCTTATGGAATAGAAGAAAATATAGAGACTTTATAACATTTCTTCCTAAAATATTTGGTAGAATTCACAAATGAAATCATCTGACACTAGTGTTTCCCCTTTTGCAAGGTAATTAATTATTGATTCAATTCCTTTAATTAATATAAAGGTATTCAGATTATCTATTTTGTTGTTGTTGCTGCTGCTGCTGCTAAGTCTTGGTAATTGGTGTCTTTCAAGGAATGCATCTATGTTACCCAATTTGTGGGGGAGATAGTTGTTATTAATCTTTCAGTGTTTGTGGAATCAATAGTCGTGACCTCTCATTTGTTTCTGATGTTAATAATTTTATCATCTCTGTTGTTTTCTTGTTTAGCCTGGCTAGAAGTATTCTATAAATATCATTAGATACAGTTGACTGATGGTAGTGTTCAGTTCAACTATATCTTCACTGATTTTCTGCCTACTGTATCTATAAATTACTATAAGAGGGGTATAGGGATATTCTGTTGAGGCATAACTGAGGGTCCAACCTCAAGCCTATCAGAATTTCTGGGGTGGGAATGCCAGGATATATGTATTTTTTAAAATACTATAATTTGTTCCCTAATGGGTTGCATAGGTGGGGTAGCAAACTACTCCATGAGAATTAATTTTTTATACATTTCTTCTTGAAAATGAAGGAGAATTTAGTTTTACAAGTAATAAAACTTTGGTATCAGAGCATAACACGTTCCCTTAGAAGGTCAAGCTTAGAATGTACAATGCCTGGGAACCATGGGCAGCCAAAGGACACATGTAGATATGTGTGTTGCATGACTTAAAAATCCCATGTATTGTCTTGACATCTTTGGGTATCATGAGGTCACAAAACTCTTAAGTCTTGAATTTCCCTGTGCTCACCAGATATCACCCCCACCCATTGGGAAAGACTTTCTACCCAGCTGTCATCTAGCCAAGTGCTCCATCCCTGGTTACTGCAGAGCTTCCACCCTCTGTGGGAGCGCAGTCTTTTCCTGTCTCAGGCTGTAAATATATGTGACTGATAAACTGATGACACTCTAATCTGTCCAGTGTTGGGTGTCATATGTTAAGCCATCTCACGTTGTTCTGGGTTGAGGGTCCCTCATTCACCAATGAGGTAAATGGGGTGATTAGAATTACATGGAGTATCTAAAAGAAAGGGGAAAGGGAAAAGGAAAGGAGAACTGTAGAAAGACTATTTTTTAATCCCAAGTAATTTCAGTTATGGTATAATTAACTTTACCATTTTTCAAATTAAAAAACTGACCCAGCTTTATATATATATGTATGTGTGCACACATACATACACACACACACACACTCTTTTCTACAAATTGCATGCTTTTATTATAAACAAAGTCCTTAATGATGTCCATAAGCATTTTCCCTTTAAATGAAGCAGTTTAAGAAATGGAAGTAGACAGCTGTCAGTTTGTATAGCCACAGTGAATTTTTTTTCTGAAGACATTGTTTCTTCAGTATTAACTCTTTAATCTTAGAATATTGAATCAGAACTGTGAGCAGTCTGTCCTGCTGGTTCTACTGAATTCCCCTTAAACCAACAATCACTAAATGCATGCCAAACTGAATAGAAGTACTTCTCTTGTTAAATAAAACCAATAGGGGGCCTGATGCAAGGAATGCTTGGCTAGGTAAGCAGGCTGAACATGCTGAGCAGCAGTTTAGAGGCACTCTGCTCGGTTTTTGTTTTTTTGTTTGTTTTGTTTTGTTTTGTTTTTTGTTTTTTTGCTTTATGTGTTTGCTTTTGTTTTCAGAAAACACAGCCTCTGAAGTCCAGGGTTGTGCTAATCATTCAGGTCCTTTAAAAATCACAGTTGCTTCACCCAAAGGCACTGTCTTTATAGAATTGAAGAATCTTTAGATTGATGCAGTCTTGATATAAAATGCCTTCTTTAGATAAAAAAATAAACAAATATTAAATTTCTAATGTTTTTTCCTTCTTTTCTTTTTTTTTTTTTAATGTTTATTTAATTTGAGAGAGAGACAGAGAGAGAGAAGGAGGGGAAGAAAGAGAGGGAGAGAGAAAATCCCAAGCAGGCTCCACACTGTCAGCACAGAGCCCAACCTGGTGCTTGATCACACAAACTGTGAAATCATGACCTGAGCTGAGATCAAAAGTTAGACATTTAACTGAGTCACCCAGGTGTCCCTTCCTTCTTTTTTTTAAATTTATTTATTTATTTATTTAGAGAGAGAGCACGAGCATGAGCATGTGAATGGGGAGGGGCAGAGAGAGAGAGGGAAAGAGAGAACAGGCTTCCCCCTCTGTTAGTGCAGAGTCTGAGCTGGGTTCAAACTCACAAATCTTGATATCATGAGCTCAGCCAAAATCAAGAGTCAGACGCCTAAATGATTGAGCCACCCAGGTGTTCCATGTTTTTTCCTTCTATTTGATAAAAAATGAAGAGAAATGACACCAATTAGAATATTCTGTCCTTTTTTTCATAATATGCGCCCTCTTTTCATGTAAGATTTTGGTCAATAGTTTTTTTTTTAATAAAAGAAGAGAGGAGGAAGAAAGGTGAGAAGTGTAATGGAGCTCTTCTGAATAAATGAGAACGTGATGAGGCTTATACTCGCTGTTATCTTTTTAGCACCCTCCTGAAACTCTTATTCATCCTCATTCCTCAGAAGTAACCTATCCTGTGTCCTCCTGTAATGCTGTATTTAAATCTCCTCTGAAAGCTTATATTAGAATGAAATAGAAGGAGTTACCCACATATCATTTTTTCTGATTTTTTGTGTGCCCATCTTTATATTCCTAGGATAGTGGTTGGCTCTAGGTAGATACTCAAAAATACTAATTGAATTTAGTGTGCTGTTTGCATTGTTAGTTACTGCCAGTGAGGTTCAGGGACTCTCCTATCTTCCTTATCTTCCAATAACCAAGAGTGATTATGTTCATTTGTTCATTTGCATCTTCAGCTACTGCCCCACTGAGATCACAGGACCAATAGTGATAGTACCTCAGAAAAAAACTTATAGGCCATTGGTCTCGGAAGTAATCTTCCCTGATCTGAAGGGGAGAGAACAAAAAGAGCATTATCTCTGCAAATCACCATGATAGCAAATAGTTCAGTGCCTCAGTCCCCTTTTGAGTTTATTTTATTTTATTTATTTTTTTTTCAACGTTTATTTATTTTTGGGACAGAGAGAGACAGAGCATGAACAGGGGAGGGGCAGAGAGAGAGGGAGACACAGAATCGGAAACAGGCTCCAGGCTCTGAGCCATCAGCCCAGAGCCCGACGCGGGGCTCGAACTCACGGACCGCGAGATCGTGACCTGGCTGAAGTCGGACGCTTAACCGACTGCGCCACCCAGGCGCCCCAACCCTTTTGAGTTTAGAACCTGCCCTCAACTTGGCCCCTGACTTGTATGTGACTTTTGGAACAACTGGATACACACTGATCTTATCACCCATTCTTTTTGGTCCCCACACACCCTACAAATCCAGTTGGATATCTTTCTCCTTGATAAATCATTCTCTGGGCTGTGGTTGGAGATTTCAAATCAATGACAGTAGAGTTGGCTTGTTGGATTGAATCATTTGTGTCAAAACCAGCAGCTGTGTCACTTCCCAGCAGTTTCCCTTTTCAAGTCCTTCCCTCCTGTTTCTTTTAACTGTATCAGTAATCGGTAATGTCTTGCTGAGTTCTATTACCTTTTTGCTTAATTTTCCAATTTTCTCCTCCCTAATTGCGTCTAGGCATGCTTCACATCCAATAGTCTTCAGTTCCTGGGACCCTATTCTTAACCAGGGAAAGTTTTTAAAATCCATGAACATGCCTTGAGGGGCTGTTATGGTTGAACTCACTTACCCCATTCAAATTTAAAATGGGCCTCTCAGGAACTGGGAAGGAAGCTAGCCTATCATGGAGGACAAGAGAACTTGTAAAAGCTAGTGAGATTTCAGATACAGGTACCACAAATCAGTCCTACCTAATGGTTCCTATCTGAAACACCCCCCATTAGAGCTTTATACATCAGCTTTACAAAGCTTTTCCACCTGTTGGAATACTGTTTGCACTGGTTTTGATCAGTTATACCTCAGTGTGAATGTCTTTAAACATAGCATTTCCCCAAAGCAGAATTTAATAGTGGAGAGGGACTATTTCTTACAGGTAGCTGTATACCTGAGGTATTTGGGGAAGGTTCCCCAGAGATGAGATAAATAGAGCAGAAAGGGATAGCTGGGAACTCTGGAAAATAAAACTCAACGTTTTTAGAAAGAATGGCCATGTATCTTCATGTTGTTTAACTTCTCTATCTTGGTCCTTCTTGGGAACAATGGCAATGCCTAAGACTAACGAAATTAATTTTCACTTAGTGAATCATTTTCAAGAATGGAACTGGTTCTCTGAAAATTACCCTGGAAGTCTTAAGAACTGTAGAGGTTTCTGCTTGTATCTTACCTGAGGTAGCTAATCTAGACATTTGGGATTTCAAGAAGCCAATGCTTTCAAAAGGCAAAAAAATGTCGCTGTCTTATTTCTGTACTGCTCTATACAAATAACTTACTTCACATTCTCTTTTCCTCAGTGTAGCATTGTTGGTGCATTGGCTGCCTTTCACTGAGGTCAATCTTTCTCAGTCTATCCAAGGGTTTTAATTCTTTACCTTAGAGATTAAGCAATTATTTGATTTGAAGAACCTTCATAAGGATTTTTAACCCAAATCTGTTAACCCTAGAAGCAAGCATTTATGTTTTTTTAATCCAATAAAAATCCCTCTAAATCAATATCTAAATGACTCAAAAAATCCTTGCCATCATTAGTCACTGAGGTTTTTTGTGTTTCCCCTTATAAGATTTAACTGGTTCTTATTCTTTGACATTTTCGAAGCAAAAACAGCCTTTTTGAATTCATTAGTGAGGTCCTTAGCTGGGTACTTCCCTCCTGTGAATTCAGGCCCTTCATAGTTCAACATTCTCTAGCACATAATTGCAAGCTCTATATCTCTCTCCTCTGATTGTGACTTTTAAAAATTGCGTCTGTTCATTACCTGCTTTTTTTTCCATAAGGCCTGTGAGAGTCCTCTAATTTTTGAAGCTTTGCTGGATCCCAGGCCACCATTAGACAGCAGAAAATGGGAGAGTATTTGTCTCTTACTATGAGAAAGTAGCTTAAAGCACCCGCTCTTCAAATGTCCTTTTGTCTTTAATTTCCGACCTCCAACCCAACACATAAGCACTGGGAGATCTCAATAGGGCATCCAAGTGTTCTACTCTGAAGCAATTAGACAAGGTCATGAGATTCCCTTTGACTTTCTTCTCCATACTTCTCCCTGGCTTATGCAGCATATAAAGCAAGTGGGGAACACTGGAGAGATCTTCAAGGAGAGAACCTCTCCTCTGCAAACAAAACATTTACTGTGTTTTATTTTAAAATAATTTACTGGTTATAGTTTAGGTTTGCCTAACATGCTAAATCATTCTCCTCATGTGGTCCAAGAAATAATACCTAATTGAGAATCCAAAGAATTACAAAGGGGAAATCTTATTTTTGATAAAGAAAATTTTAATATCATAGTCTATTTACTCAAAAACTATGTCTGAGAACCAATTATGCAGAAATCTATTTGCTCAGCAAGGAGGCCTATTTAATACAGATTATTGGCTACAAAGAGGAACTAAGGGATTGAGAATATGGTGCTATAACTCCTTCTGGGGCATCCATATCAGCAGTCTCCAGACTACAAGAAAGATAGATTCAAAACAAAACAACAAAACAAAAGCAAAGTCACTGGCACCTAGCAGTGAGAAGCTGAGAGCCAGGCTGGGGTGTTCTGAATTGAGCACAGACAAAACCAAACTTTCACAGAATACAAACAATACTGAGACAAAGTCATTTATAACCCTGAAGGAACATGACAGTGGCATGGAGACTCTGTGATGAAACTAGATGAAAGGACAACATAGAACAAAAAAATAACTGAACACCCCCCTCTTCCAGCTAATGTGAGTGACTAGTATTTCTTCATCAGTAACAATTTTATCCTCCTCCCACCTGTGACTTCAGGGTGCCAAGAAAACCAATCACAAAATTGCCTGTGCTTCCTGACAGCGCCCAATCCAGAACTGACCACTGTTTCCCATCAGCCCTCCTAAAATCTCCTTGTACATGTTCCGGTCCGATAATAAGCACCTCCTAACCGCCTATTACGAAGTTGCTCAAAACTCCTCTTGTGTGCACTTTGCTTTGCTGCTAACTCTGTTGAGTGCAGGTCTGTTTCCAGTGGTCATTGACTGATATGTTTCAATACATAACACTTTTCACAAATGATTAAAGAGAATTCGTCTAAATATTCTTAAAACTAATATATTTTAAAATAGCATTCATTGACTTCTTTTTCTTGATTAGAAAGGTTAAGCATGACCATTGTAGGAAAGTTGGAAAACACATAAATACATAATTTTTATAAATACCTTTCTTATGCCAAAACTACCACTACTGCCAGAACTATTAATGCCATCAGAGCACTTATGATGCACAGAGCATCTAGGACATCAAGAAACAATTGGCATGTAAAATAGGGTTTTTATCCTCATTTAAAATTAGGAATCTGAAGCCAAGAATGTTTATGGACTTACTAAGTGGCAGAGTTGGCATTTAAGCTTCTTTGTGGTTTGACAAATTCATGTTTTCATTTTGTTTTTTACCATGTTTTACAATCATTAACTATTAGTTTTCCAAAGCTACCATAACAACATATCACAGTCTGAGTGTCTTAACAGAAATTGATTGGCTCACAACTTTAGAGGCTAGAAGTCTGCAGTTAAGGTGTCAGTAAGTTAGTGTCTCATGAGGCCTCTCTCCTGGCCTTGTAGATAGATGGCTGCCTTTTCCCTGTGATTTCATAGTCGTCTCTCTAATTATCTCTTTTCTGGATTTAGGGCCCTCCTATGTGATCTAAATTTACCTTAATTACCTCTTTAAAGATGCTTTCTCCAGATATAGTCATATTCTGAGGTACCAGGAATTGGGACTTCAACATATGTATTTAAGGGAGGCACAATTAAGCCCATAACATTAACATATGGTTACATTTCCTTCCTTACTCTTTTTTTTTAATTGCTTTTATTTTTTAATAGTCACCATGCTATACATTACATGTCCAGAAATTACTTATATGATAACTAGAAATTTGTACCTTTTGACCACTGTCACCCATTTCTTCGACCCTTTTCCCCCACTCCAGTGTCTAGCAACCACCAATATATTCTGTTCCTGTGAGTTTTTGTTTTTGTTTTAGATTTTAAATTTAAGCAAGATCATACAGTATTTCTCTTTCTTTGACTTATTTCACTTAGCATAATGCCCTTAAGATCCGTCCACACTCACAAACAGCAGGATTTTCTTCTTTTTTATGACTAAATAATATCCTATATCCTCTTTATCCATTCATCTAATGATGGACACATTGGTTGTTAATATATCTTGGCTGTTGTAAATAATGCTACCATAAACATAGGGGTGCCGATATATTGAAGACATTTATAGGCTAATATCTTAGGTTACTGCTGCCTGATGTAACATAACATTTGGAACAAACAATAGACTAACCAGAAAGTTTGAGAAGAAAGGCTGGGAATGAGATAAATTATTAAGGGTTTTGAAAAGTCTCAGCATATTACTGGGAATCTAGAAGGCCTCATCCATATTTAGGGCTGTATGTATGCTCAGAAAATATACAAGATCTTATTTTCTGCCAACCTTGAGGCTTAAAGGAAGCAGGAAGCAAAAGGTAACACAGAGTTGTGAACTGAGTTACCGATTATTGAACACATGCCCCAAACACAGAAACAGAGCCCATTGGCAAAGACTGGAAGATTTGTTTGCTTGCAGTCATTTAAAGAAATGTTTGTCCAGTCATTAGCTAACCACCAAGCAAATAGAAGAGAGACTTCAGCGGACAACAAAAAATATAAACTTTATTGGATATGTTCAGAAGAGTCCATAAACAAACTACAGTAAGCACAAACAACGTATCTTAGGAGAAAGAATCTAATTTTCTTTTTTCTTCTTTTACATTTTATTTATTTTTGAGAGAGAGAGAGAGAGACAGAGCATAAGTGGAGGAGAGGCAGAGAGAGAGGGAGACACAGAATCCGAAACAGGCTCCAGGCTCTGAGCTGTCAGCACAGAGCCCAATGCGGGACTTGAACTCACAAACTGTGAGATCATGACCTGAGCCAAAGTCAGACGCTTAACCAACTGAGCCACCCAGGTGCCCTGAAAGAATCTAATTTTCAAAATTTCCTCATTATATTTGTCAAAATGTCCAGCTATTCAACAAAAATTTAACAAGTCATGCAGGGTGCATTTATGTTTCTTTAACAAAAATATGGCCATACACAGGAAACCAGTTAAATCAGTAGAAATGGCACCTGAGAAAATCAGACTTGCTGACTGAGAATCTTGGGAATTGACATTCAAGAATCTACATTTTTAATGACTTTCCTAGATGATCTAGGCCATTTGCAAATGATGGCAATTTAGTTTCTTTCTTTATATCCGTATAACTTCTAACTGTTTTCTTGTTATGTTACATTGGCAAAAACATTGCTCATTGAATATGATCAATATAATACTGGTAGGCATCTTTTAGTATTTGTTATTTTAAAGAGAATGCTTTACCTCTGACTTTGGCTCAGGTTATCATCTCCTGGTTCGTGGGCTCGAACCATTCATCAGGCTCTGTGCTGACAGCTGGGAGCCTGGAGCCCCCTTCAGATTCTATGCCTCCCTCTGTCTGCCCCTTGCCCATTCATATTCTGTCTCTCTCTCTCTCTCAAAAATAAACATTAAAAAAAATGCTTTAGGGAGGAGTCAACATGGCCGAGAAGTAGGGAGACCTTAAGTTCCTTTGTTCCTCTAACAAAGCATTATTGAAGCCAGAAGTCTTGGAATTCCAGGAATACAGGCTACAGAGTGACAGAAACATCTCTAGGGTCTAGGGGCCCTCAGGGACAACTTGGTCGGCCATAGACATTTTTAATCTATTCTTTTACACCTCTTTTGTATCTCCTTTATTTCTCTCTCTCTCTCTCTCTCTCTCTCTCTCTCTGGATTAAGCCATATAGTTTCTCTGATTCTCTGCCTGGTCAATTTTTTTTTTCTTTTCTTTTTTCCCACCCCTGTCATTTCTCTCTTTGTATGGGATAAGACTTCTTACACTACCACCACCTTTTTAATTTTTTTCCAGTTTTACTTCAACAAACAAATCAAAACACACCTAGTGGAGCATCCAAACCACCACTAGAGTAAGGAGATAAAGCAACTAGAGTTACAACAACAGAGAGCACACAACACACTCCAAAAACACCTCCTGAAGGCCCAGACCCTAGACAGTGTATGACCCCTTTGTAATACAGTAGTGCTCTCAGGTGCAGGACACATAACAATAGCCAGAATGGTGAAATGGAAGAATTCTCCTCAGGAGAAATTCCAGGAAGAAATGACAGCTAGAGAATTGCTCAAAACATATATAAACAATATATCTGATCAAGAATTTAGAATAATAGTCATAAGATTAATAGCTGGGCTTGAAAAAAACATAGAAGACAGCAGAGAGTCTATTGCTGCAGAGACCAAGGAACTAATAGTCACAACAAATTAAGAAATGTTGTAAATGAGGTGCAAAACAAACTAGATGCAGTGACAGCAACGATGGAGGAAGCAGAGGGGAAAATAAGTGAAATAGAAGATAAAATTATGGAAAATGATGAAGCTGAGAAAAAAATAAGAAAATACTAGAGCATGAGGGAAGAATTAGAAAAATACATGATTCAATGAAACATAATAATAGCCATATCAAAGGAGTTCCAGAAGAAGAAGAGAGAATGGCACAGAAGGTTTGCTTGAACAAATTATAGGTGAGAACTTCCCTAATCTGGGGAAGGAAGCAGACATCCAAATTGAGGAGGTACAGAGAACTCTTCTTCATATTCAACAAGAATAGGTCTTCACAGCATATCATAGTGAGACTGGCAAAATACAAAGATAAAGAGAGAATTCTGAAAGCATCTAGGTACAAACGGGCCTCAACTTACAAAGGTAGACATAGGTAGTAGCAGACATGTCCACTGAAACATGGCAGGCCAGAAGGGAATGGCAGGAAATATTCAATGTGCTGAATAGGAAAAGTATGGAGCCAAGAATTCTTTATCCAGCAAGGCTGTCATTCAGAATAGAAGGAGAGATAAAGACTTTCCCATATAGATAAATACTGAAGGAATTCATGACCACTAAGCCAGCCCTGTGGGAGATCCTAAGGGGGACTTTGTGAGTGGAATGCTGCAAAGACTACAAAGGAGCAGAAACATTACCACAAGCATAAAACCTATAGATAACACAATATGTGCCATTGTATTATCTTTCAATAATAAATTTCAATAATAATTCTGTAAATGGACTAAATACCCCAATCAAAACACACAGGGTATCAAAATGGATTAAAAAAAAAACAAGATCCATCTATATGTTGCCTACAAGAGACTCATTTTAGACCTGAGGACACCTGCAGATTGAAAGTGAGGGGATGGAGAACCATCTATCAGGCTACTGGAAGTCAAAAGAAAGCTGTGTAGCCATACTTATATCAGAAAAACTAGATTTTATTTTATTTTATTTTTTAACGTTTATTTATTTTTGAGACAGAGAGAGAGCATGAATGGGGGAGGGTCAGAGAGAGGGAGATACAGAATCGGAAGCAGGCTCCAGGCTCTGAGCTGTCAGCACAGAGCCCGACGCGGGGCTCGAACTCACGGACCGTGAGATCATGACCTGAGCCGAAGTCGCATGCTCAACCGACTGAGCCACCCAGGCGCCCCAGAAAAACTAGATTTTAAACTAAAGGCTATAACAAGAGATGAAAAAGGGCCTTATGGGTCTATCCATCAAGAAGAGCTAACAATTGTAAATGTTTATGCCCCCACTTGGAGAAACCAAACATATAAATCAATTAATCACAAACATAAGCTGTCTTATTGCTAAAAATACGGTAATTGCAAGGGACTTTAATACTCCACTTACAACAATGGACAGATGATGTAGGCAAAAAATCAAAAAAGAAACAATTATCTTGAATGATACACTGGACCAGATGGACTTGACAGATATATTCAGAACTTTTCATCCAAAAGCAGCAGAATACACATTCTTCTTGAGTGTACATGGAACATTCTCCAAGGTAGATCACACACTGGGTCACAAAACAGCCATCAATAAATATAAAAGAATGGAAATCATACCATGAATACTTTCAGATCACAACACTATAAAACTTGAAATCAACCACAAGAAAAAATTTGGAAAGCCTCCAAAAGCATGGAGGTTAAAGAACATCCTACTAAAGAATGAATGGGTCAACCAGGCAATTAAAGAAAAAAAAAATTTTTAAATATATGGAAGCAAATGAAAGTGAAAACGCAACCATCAAAACCCTTTGGGACTCAGCAAAGGCAGTTCTAAGAGGAAATTACATTGGAATCCAGGCCTACCTAAAGAAACAAGGAAAATCCCAAATATAAAACCTAACTGCACACCTAAAGGAACTAGAAGCAGAACAGCTTTAAAGCAGCAGCAGAAGAGAAATAATAAAGAATAGAGCAGAAATAAACAATATAGAATCCAAAAAAACAAAACAAAACAGTAGAACATATCAATGAATCTAAGAGCTGGTGTTTTCAAAGAATAAACAAAATTGATTAACCATTAGCCAGACTTCTCAAAAAGAAAAGAGAGAGAACTCAAATAGATAAAATCATGACTGAAAGAGGAGAGATCACAACCAACACCACAGAAATACAAACAATTATTAGAGAATACTGTGAAACATTATATGCCAACAATTGGATAACCTGGAAGAAATGGACAAATTCCTAGGCACCCACACAGTACCAAAACTTAAATGGGAAGAAATAGAAAATTTGGAAAGACCCATAACAAGCAAAGAAATTGAATCAGTTACCAAAAATTCCCCCAAAATAAGAGTCCTGGGCTCGATGGCTTCCCAGGGGAATTCTACCAGACATTTAAAACATCATTAATACCTAACCTATCCTTCTCAAGCTGTTCCAAAAAATAGAAATGGAAGGAAAGCTTCCAGACTCCTGGGAAGCCAGCATTACCTTGATTCCCAAACCAGACAGAGATCCCACTAAAAAAGAGAATTATAGGCAAATATTCCTGATGAACATGGATGCAAAAATTCTCAGCAAGATACTAGCAAATCGATTCAACAGTATATTAAAAGAATTATTCACCATGATCAAGTGGGATTCATTCCTGGGCTGCAGGCCTGGTTCAATATTCACAAATCAATCAATGTGATACATCACATTAATAGAAGAAAAGGTGAGAACCATGTGATCCTGTCAATAGATGCAGAAAAAGCATTTGACAAAAAAGTACAGTATACTTTCTTTTTTTAAAGTTTTTTAAAGATTTATTTATTTTTGAGAGAGAGAGAGAGAGAAAGCACGAGTGGTGGAGGGACAGAAAGAGAGGGAGACACAGAATCTGAAGCAGGCTCCAGGCTCTGAGTTGTCAGCACAGAGCCTGATGCGGGGCTCAAACTCATGGACCATGAGATCATGACCTGAGCCAAAGTCAGATACTCAACCAACTGAGCCACCTAGGCACCCCTTTCTTAATAAAAACCCTCAAGAAAGTCGGGATGAAAGGAACATACCTTATCATCATGAAAGCTGTATATGAAAAGCCCACTAATATCATCCTCAATGGGGAAAAACTGATGGCTTTCCCCAAGAACAAAAATGTGAAAAGAATGTCCATTGTCACCACTAAAAACAAAATGAAATAAAAGGCATTCACATTGGCAAAGAAGAAGTCAGATTTTCACTTTTCACAGATGACATGATACTTTATATGGAAAACCTAAAAGACTCCACCAAAAAGCCACTAGAACTGATAACATGAATTCAGCAAAGTCGCAGGATACAGAATTAATGCCCAGAAATCAGTTGCATTTCCATACACCAATAATGAAGCAATAGAAAGAGATATCAAGGAATATATCCCATTTACAATTGCACCAAGAACTGTAAAATACCTGAAAATAAAACTAACCAAAGTAAAAGATCTGTATGCTGAAAGAAATTGAAGAAGACACAAAGAAATGGAAAAACATTCCATGCTTATGGATTGGAAGAACAAATATTGTTAAAATGTCTATACTACCCAAAGAAATCTACACATTCAATGCAGCACCAATCAAAATTGCACCAGCATTCTTCTCAGAGCTAGAACAAACAATTATAAAATTTGTATGTGGAACTGCAAAAGACCCCAAATAGCCAAAGTAATGTTGAAAAAGAAAACCAAAGCGGGACACATTACAATCCTGGACATTAACCTCTACTACAAAGCTGTAATCATCAAGAGAATGTGGTATTGGCACAAAAACAGACACACAGAGCAATAGAATAGAGAACCAGAATTAGACCCAAAAATGTATGGCCAACTAATCTTCGACAAAACAGGAAAGAATATCCAGTGGAAAAAAGACAGTGTTTTTAGCAAATGGTGCTGGGAGAAGTGGACAGCAATATGCAGAAGAATGAAACTGGACCACTTTCTTCCACCATACACAAAAATAAACTCAAAATGGATGAAAGACCTAACTGTGAGACAGGAAACAATCAAAACCCTAGAGGAGAAAACAGGAAACAACCTCTGACCTCAGCTACAGCAACTGTTTAATCAACACGTCTCCGAAGGCAAGGGAAATAAAAGCAAGAATGAACTGTTGGGACCTCATCAAGATAAAAAGCTTCTGCTCTGCAAAGGAAACAATCAACAAAACTAAAAGGCAACTGACAGAATGGGAAAAGACATTTACAAATGACATGTCAGATTAAAGGGTTAGTATCCAAAGTCTATAAAGAACTTAACCAAATTCAATACCCGAAAAACAAATAATCCAGTGAAGAAATGGGCAGAAGACACAAACACACTCCTTCAAAGAAGACGTCCAGATGGTCAACAGACGCATGAAAAGATGTTCAACATCACTCACCATCAGGGAAATGGCCACTCAGAATGAGAGAGAGACCACCTGATCTGGGTTTAGCCAGTTGAGAATAAACCGTTAAAGTAGAGGTAATGGCAGAAGATCCTCATGAAAGTAACACATTAATTGGCACATGGAAAAATAGCATGTATTGTAATTTTGCTGGTAACAGTAAGAAGCATGGGGGAGAGTGGGAGAAAATACTTTATAGATATATTACATCTAATATTTATAGTCTTATTATCGCCAGAAAAGGTTGTATTTCCTTTCCCTTTCTTTTCTTTTTCTTTTCTTTCTTCTTTTCTTTTCTGTCTATAGGTTAGAAGGAAGCAGGTTGACACTATTTTGGGGTAGAATCTACAAATTAAAAGACTCCAATAAAGAAACAAAGCAAAATGTACTGTGCATATGAAAGTGAAATGTACTCATCCTCACAACTATAGTGCTAGAACTACATATGTGTACACTACTTATACAATTCATAGTCTCCAGATCTCTAGACAAGAGCTTTCTCATGTAATAAAGATCTTTATTTTTAATTATTCATTGTGTTGTCAAACAGGCCCTTCAATTTTTGTAAGTCCAAAACTAAATTTGCAATTTGCCTTTTCAAATCTATTTTTTCCAGCTGTATCCCTAGTCTTGTGAATGATGTCATGAACTATTGAGTTAAACAAAAATCTGGGACTCATTGTAGATTCCTTTTCCCTTTAGGCCAGCATATAATCAGTCAAATATAAAGGCCTAGAGGTTTCATCTCATGCCTTTTTAATATGTTCTCTCCTCTTCATCTCTGTAGCTGTCATTTCTAAACTCTCTCTTGGATTGTTAGGAGATATGCTTACCTCCCATTTTACCTATCTTTGATCCATGTTACTGACTACTGTCAAAGCTTTATTATAAAAAATAATGTTGTGATATCTAGCTTAAATTGCTGTGCAGATTTCCCATTGCTTCCATGAAGAATGTCAAGCTCCTTAGTGTGACCTTCCAGTTGATCCATATTAGTAATAATAATGATGTCCAATTCTAGTAATGATGATGATGATGATATTGATAGTGATTACAGTGGCATCAATTAAATGTTTAATTAGTGTCTAACAAGCATTGTTTTAAGCATTCTACATAGAATAATTCCTTTATTCTTCCCAATAGTCCTTTAGTAGGTGATATCATTATCATCTGTTGTTATGGATGAGGAAAGTGAGGCACACAGCAGTGACAGCATGCCCAAGATCACAAAGCACGAAAGTGGCAGCACTGAAATACAAATCCAGGTAGTGGATTTCTCCCAGTTATGTCCCCCAAAGCTTTTCCTCAAATCACATTGCCCCCAGTCACATTCACACTTAACTCCAACAGTACCAGAATACTAACAGTTTTAAAGCATTATGTTATATGGTGTAATAGTCTGTTTCTTACTGGCCTATTGTTTTTACTAGACTTTGAGCCCTTTGAGGGCAGAGATTATGTTTTTACATTCCTTTCTATCCTCTTTGCTCAGACAGATGCCCAACATATTACGGATGCTTGAAATAGTTGTGTTGATGTGCAGTCAGTTCTGCTATAATACTTGTTTTGAAACATTTATTCCAACACAACTGATATACTAGAGAACAATTTAAGCTCAGATTTCATGCTTGCTTATGTGCAATGCTGTCCTTGAGAAACACCAAGCAAACACAGAAACTACACCTAAAAGAAGCAAGTGGCATTGTGACATATGAATACACATTTCACACATCTACCAGCTATCTGAATTCTCTGTGTGTTATGTCCCATATCTATATACATCTGGTGTTACAACTTTCTATCTTATTTCAGATGATTATCCTTCCACATTTTACAGTAACTCACAAGCTACAGCCCTTTCAATGTCCACGTGTACAAACACCTCAGTTTTTTCTCAAGATGAAATATTTATTATAGTATTTATATATTTGCTAAATATTTAAAATGTGCTAAACTGTTTTGCCATTTTTATTAGGTTCCCTTCTCTTTTTTTAATGTGTTACTGGTAACATTTTTGAGTGTTGTGTTCCAACCCTATTTATCCCATAAATTGCTATGGTTTTTATTACACCTACTTTTATTTTTTTTTTTTAATTTTTTTTTTCAACGTTTATTTATTTTTGGGACAGAGAGAGAGCATGAACGGGGGAGGGGCAGAGAGAGAGGGAGACACAGAATCGGAAACAGGCTCCAGGCTCTGAGCCATCAGCCCAGAGCCTGACGCGGGGCTCAAACTCACGGACCGCGAGATCGTGACCTGGCTGAAGTCGGACGCTTAACCGACTGCGCCACCCAGGCGCCCCATTACACCTACTTTTAAAGTTTATTTTTATTTTTTTTTTTACTATTTTTAATATCTTAAAATTTTAATTTCAGAACGGTACAAGTGTTACATTAGTTTTAGGTATACAATGTAGTGATTCCACAATTCTGTATATTATTTAGTACTCATCATAAGTATACTCTTAATCCCTTTCACCTTTTTCACCCATCCCTGCATCCACCTTCTCTCTGCCAACCATCAGTTTGTTTTCTATATTTAAGAGTCTTTTTTTGTATGTTTATCTCCTATTATATTTCTTCATTTGTTTTGTTTCTTAAATTACACATATTAGTGAAATCATATGGTATTGGTCTTTCCCTGACCTATTTCACTTAGTATTATATCCTCTAGATGCATCTATGTCATTGCAAATGGCAAGATCTTATTCTTTTTTATGGATGAATAATATTCCATTGTATATGTATAACACCTCTTCTTTGTTCATCTATTGATGGACTCTTGGGTTGATTCAGTAATATGGCTAGTATAAACAATGCTGAACTAAACATAGGGGTGCATACACCTTTTTGAATTAGTGTTTTCATAGTCTTTGTGTAAAGAGTAGAATTACTGGATTGTAGGGTAATTCTGTTTTTAATTTTTTGAGGAACTTCCATACTCTTTTCCACAGTGGCTGCACCAGTTTGCATTCTCACCAACAGTGCACAAGTGTTTCTTTTTCCCCAAATCCTCACTAACACTTGTTGTTTCTTGCATTTTTTATTTTAGCCCTTCTGACAGGTATGAGGTGATATCTCATTGTGGTTTTAATTTGCATTTTCCTGATATTGAGTGATGTTGAGCATGTCTTTGTGTGTCTGTTGGCCATCTGGATGTCTTCTGTGGAGAAACGTCTGTTCATGTCATGTGCCCATTTTTAATTGGATTGTTTAGTTTTGTTGTTGTTGTTGTGTCTGTTTTTTTTGTTTTTTTTTTTTTTTTTTTGGTGTTGAATTGTATACTAACCCTTTATCAGGTATGTCATGTGCAAATGTCTTCTCCCTTTTATTAGGTTGTCTTAGTTTTGTTGTTTCTTTCACTGTACAGAAGATTTTTGTTTTGATGTAATCCCAATAATTTATTTTTTCTTTTGTTTCCCTTGCCTTAGGAGACACCTAGAAAAACGTTGTTATGCCAGTGTCAGAGAAATTACTACCTGTGCTCTCTTCTAGGATTTTTATGATTTCAGATCTCACCAGTAGGTATTTAATCAATTTTGCATTTTTTGTGTGTGATGTAAGAAAGTGGTACAGTTTCATTCTCTTGCATGTAGCAGTCTGGTGTTTCCAAGACCATTTGTTGAAGAGACTATATTTTTCATATATGACATATCCTTGCCTCATTTTTTTTAAGTTTATTTATTTATTTATTTTGAGAGAGACCAAGAGAGTGAGAATGGGGTTTGGTACAGAGTGAAAGGGAGAATCTCAAACAGGCTCCATGCTATCAGTGCAGAGCTGGACACGGGGCTCAAACTCACCAAACCATGAAATCATGACCTGAGCAGAAATCAAGAGCCAGATGTTTAACTGGTGCCAACAGGTGCCCCACCTTGCCTCTTTTGTTGAAAATTAGTTGACCGTGTAATCATGGGTATATTTCTGGTCTCTCCATTCTGTTTTCTTTTGATCTATGTGACTGTTTTTGTGCCAGTATTATACTACTTTGATTACTACAGCTCTATATATTGAAATCTGATACTGTGATATCTCCAGTTTTGTTCTTCTTTGTCAAGACTGCTTTGGCTATTCAAGGTCTTTTTTGTTTCCATACAAATTTTGGATTTGTTAGTTCTAGTGCTGTGAAAAATGTTGTTGCTATTTTGATAGGCATTGCATTAAATCTGCAGATTGCTTTGGGAATTATGGACATTTTAACAATATTTCTCCTTCCAATCTATGAGCATAGAATATATTTGTATTTGTTTGTGTCATCTTCACTTCCTTTCATCAGTGTTTTATAGTTTTCAAGTTAACCCCCTTGGTTAACTTTATTCCTGGCTATTTTATTATTTTTAGTGCAGTTGTAAATGGATTGTTTTCTTAATCTTTATGCTACTTCATTATTATTATATGGAAATGCATCAGATTTCTGTGTAATGATTTTGTATCCTGTAACCTAACTGAATTCATTTATCAGGTCTAGTAGTTTTTTTGGTGGAGTCTTTAGAGTTTTCTACATATAGTTTCATGTCACCTGCAAATAGTGAAATTTTAATTCTTCTTCCCCAATTTGGATTTCTTTTATTTCTTTCTATTGTCTGATTGCTGTGGCTAGGACTTAATTGATATAAGTGGGGTGTTAAAATGCCCTACTATTATTGTATTACTATCAATTACTTCCTTTATGTTTGTTATTAGCTGCATTATGTGTTTGAATACTCCCATTTGGGGTGCATAAGTATTTATAATTGTTATGTCTTCTTGTTGGATTGTTGCCTTTATAATTCTATGATGTTCTCCTTGTTATAGTTTTTGTTTTAAAGTCTATTTTGTCTAAGTATTGCTACCTAAGCTTTCTTTTCACATCCATATGCATGATGAGTGCTTTTCCATACCTTCACTTAGAATCTGCATATGTCTTTAGGTCTAAAATGAGTCTTCTTGGCTAGATATAGATGAGCCTTGATTATTATTCATTCTGTCACCCTTGTCTTTTGTTTGTTACATTTAGTCCATTTACATTCAAAGCAATTATTGTGAGGTATGTACTTAATGCCATTTTTTTCTTTGTTTTATTGTTTTTGTAGTTCTTTCTTGTTCCTTTTTTCTCTTGCTCTCATCTCTCATGATCTACTGACTTTACTGATATACTTGGATTTCTTTCTCTTCATTTTTTGCTCATCTATTACCAGGTTTTGATCTGTGATTACCATTATGTTTATAAATGACATCTTATGCATGTAACAGTCTATATTAAGTTGATAGTCACTTATATTTGAACCCATTCTTCACTCCTCCCCATGTTTTAAGTATATAGTGTCATATTTACATCCTTTTATTTTGTGAGTCTTTTGACTGATTTTTACAGACAATATTTAATTTTACTGCTTTTATGCTTTCTACTTTTCTTACTCCTACTTATTGCCTTTTCTTTTCACTCAAATAGTCCGGGTTAAATTTCTTTTAGGGAAGGTTTAGTGGTCATGAACTCCTTTACTTTAGTTTGTCTGGGAAACACTTTATCTCTGCTTCTATTCTGAATGATGGCTTTGCTGGATAGAGTATTCTTGGTTTCTGGTTTTGTTTGTTTGTTTTTTAAGTTCCTTTATTTATTTTGAGAGAGAGAGAGAACGATCAGGGAAGGGGCAGAGTGATGGGAAGAGTGAGACTCCCAAGCAGGCTCTGTGCTGACAACACAGACAAACTGTGAGATCTCACAAACTGTCAGATCATGACCTGAGCTGAAATCAAGAATCCAGGTGCTTAATCAACTGAGCCACCCAGGTGACCCTATTGTCCCTTTTTTTCTTTTTTAACTTTGTACCCAAAACCTTAAGTATACAATTTATAACATTGTAGATCTAGATATATTGCTGCTAAATAATTGCATGTTAAAATATTGTGGTCATAAAATCAAAATAATTTTTTTTTCAATATATGAAATTTATTGTCAAATTGGTTTCCATACAACACCCAGTGCTCATCCCAAAAGGTGCCCTCCTCAATACCCAACACCCACCCTCCCCTTTCTCCCACCCCCATCAACCCTCAGTTTGTTCTCAGTTTTTAAGAGTCTCTTATGCTTTGGCTCTATCCCACTCTTACCTCTTTTTTTTTTTTTTTTTTTTTCCTTTGCCTCCCCCATGGGTTTCTGTTAAGTTTCTCAGGATCCACATAAGAGTGAACACATATGGTATCTGTCTTTCTCTGTATGGCTTATTTCACTTAGCATAACACTCTCCAGTTCCATCACATAGGGCCATATTTCATTCTTTCTCATTGCCACGTAGTACTCCATTGTGTATATAAACCACAATTTCTTTATCCATTCATCAGTTGATGGACATTTAGGCTCTTTCCATAATTTGGCTATTGTTGAGAGTGCTGCTATAAACATTGGGGTACAAGTGCCCCTATGCATCAGTACTCCTGTATCCCTTGGGTATATTCCTGTCAGTGCTATTGCTTGGTCATAGGGTAGGTCTATTTTTAATCTTTTGAGGAACCTCCACACTCTTTTCCAGAGTGGCTGCACCAATTTGCATTCCCACCAACAGTGCAAGAGGGTTCCCATTTCTCCACGTCCTCTCCAGCATCTATAGTCTCCTGATTTGTTCATTTTGGCCACTCTGACTGGCGTGAGGTGATATCTGAGTGTGGGTTTGATTTGTATTTCCCTGATGAGGAGCGATGTTGAGCATCTTTTCATGTGCCTGTTGGCCATCCGGATGTCTTGTTTAGAGAAGTGTCTATTCATGTTTTCTGCCCATTTCTTCACTGGCTTATTTGTTTTTCGGGTATGGAGTTTGGTGAGCCCTTTATAGATTTTGGATACTAGCCCTTTGTCCGATATGTCATTTGCAAATATCTTTTCCCATTCCGTTAGTTGCCTTTTAGTTTTGTTGGTTGTTTCCTTTGCTGTGCAGAAGGTTTTTATCTTCATGAGGTCCCAGTAATTCATTTTTGCTTTTAATTCCCTTGCCTTTGGGGATGTGTCAAGTAAGAAATTGCTAAGGCTGAGGTCAGAGGGGTCTTTTCCTGCTTTCTCCTCTAGGGTTTTGATGGTTTCCTGTCTCACATTCAGGTCCTTTATCCATTTTGAGTTTATTTTTGTGAATGGTGTGAGAAAATGTTCTAGTTTCAACCTTCTGCATGTTGCTGTCCGGTTCTCCCAGCACCATTTGTTAAAGAGACTGTCTTTTTTCCATTGGATGTTCTTTCCTGCTTTGTCAAAGATTAGTTGGCCATATGTTTGTGGGTCTAGTTCTGGGGTTTCTATTCTATTCCATTGGTCTATGTGTCTGTTTTTGTGCCAATACCATGCTGTCTTGATGATGACAGCTTTGTAGTAGAGGCTAAAGTCTGGGATTGTGATGCCTCCTGCTTTGGTCTTCTTCTTCCAAATTACTTTGGCTATTCAGGGCCTTTTGTGGTTCCATATGAATTTTAGGATTGCTTGTTCTATCTTTGAGAAGAATGCTCATGCAATTTTGATTGGGATTGCATTGAATGTGTAGATAGCTGTGGGTAGTATTGACATTTTGACAATATTTATTCTTCCAATCCATGAGCACGGAATGTTTTTCCATTTCTTTATATCTTCTTCAATTTCCTTCATAAGCTTTCTATAGTTTTCAGCATACAGATCTTTTACATCTTTGGTTAGATTTATCCCTAGGTATTTCATGATTCTTGGTGCAATTGGGAATGGGATCAGCTTCTCTATTTGTCTTTCTGTTGCTTCATTACTAGTGTATAAGAATGCAAATTATTTCTGTACATTGATTTTGTATCCTGCAACTTTGCTAAATTCATGTATCAGTTCTAGCAGACTTTTGGTGGAGTCTATCGGATTTTCCACGTATAATATCATGTCATCTGCAAAAAGTGAAAGCTTAACTTCATCTTTGCCAATTTTTACGCCTTTGATTTCCTTTTGTTGTCTGATTGCTGATGTTAGAACTTCCAACACTATGTTAAACAACAGCAGTGAGAGTGGACATCCCTGTCGTGTTCCTGATCTCAGGAAAAAGCTCTCAGTTTTTTCCCCGTTGAGGATGATGTTAGCTGTGGGCTTTTCATAAATGGCTTTTATGATCTTTAAGTATGTTGCTTCTATCCCGACTTTCTCAAGGGTTTTTATTAAGAAACGTTGCTGAATTTTGTCAAAGGACTTTTCTGCATCGATTGACAGGATCATATGGTTCTTATCTTTTCTTTTATTAATGTGATGTATCATGTTGATTGATTTGCAAATGTTGAACCAGCCCTGCATCCCAGGAGTGAATCCCACTTGATCATGGTGAATAATTCTTTTTATATGCCGTTGAATTCGATTTGCTAGTATCTTATTGAGAATTTTTGCATCCATATTCATCAGGGATATTGGCCTGTAGTTCTCTTTTTTTACTGGGTCTCTGTCTGGTTTAGGAATCAAAGTAATACTGGCTTCATAGAATGAGTCTGGAAGTTTTCCTTCCCTTTCTATTTTTTGGAATAGCTTGAGAAGGATAGGTATTATCTCTGCTTTAAACGTCTGGTAGAACTCCCCTGGGAAGCCATCTGGTCCTGGACTCTTATTTGTTGGGAGATTTTTGATGACTGATTCAATTTCTTCGCTGGTTATGGGTCTGTTCAAGCTTTCTATTTCCTCCTGATTGAGTCTTGGAAGTGTGTGGGTGTTTAGGAATTTGTCCATTTCTTCCAGGTTGTCCAGTTTGTTGGCATATAATTTTTCATAGTATTCCCTGATAATTGCTTGTATTTCTGAGGGATTGGTTGTAATAATTCCATTTTCATTCATGATTTTATCTATTTGGGTCATCTCCCTTTTCTTTTTGAGAAGCCTGGCTAGAGGTTTATCCATTTTGTTTATTTTTTCAAAAAACCAACTCTTGGTTTCGTTGATCTGCTCTACAGTTTTTTTAGACTCTATATTGTTTATTTCTGCTCTGATCTTTATTATTTCTCTTCTTCTGCTGGGTTTAGGCTGCCTTTGCTGTCCTGCTTCTATTTCCTTTAGGTGTGCTGTTAGATTTTGTATTTGGGATTTTTCTTGTTTCTTGAGATAGGCCTGGATTGCAATGTATTTTTTTCTTGGGACTGCCTTTGCTGTGTCCCAAAGCGTTTGGATTGTTGTATTTTCATTTTCATTTGTTTCCATGTATTTTTTTAATTTCTTCTCTAATTGCCTGGTTGACCCATTCATTCTTTAGTAGGGTGTTCTTTCACCTCCATGCTTTTGGAGGTTTTCCAGACTTTTTCCTGTGGTTGATTTCAAGCTTCATAGCATTGTGGTCTGAAAGTATGCATGGTATGATTTCAATTCTTGTATACTTATGAAGGGCTGTTTTGTGACCCAGTATGTGATCTATCTTGGAGAATGTCCCATGGGCACTCGAGAAGAAAGTATATTCTGTTGCTTTGGGATGCAGAGTTCTAAATGTATCTGTCAAGTTCATCTGATCCAGTGTATCATTCAGGGCCCTTGTTTCTTTATTGACCGTGTGTCTAGATGATCTATCCATTTCTGTAAGTGGAGTGTTAAAGTCCCCTGCAATTACCACATTCTTATCAATAAGGTTGCTTATGTTTGTGAGTAATTGTTTTATATATTGGGGGCTCCCGTATTCGACGCATAGACATTTATAATTGTTAGCTCTTCCTGATGGATAGACCCTGTGATTATTATATAATGCCCTTCTTCATCTCTTGTTACAGCCTTTAATTTAAAGTCCAGTTTGTCTGATATAAGTATGGCTACTCCAGCCTTCTTTTGACTTCCAGTAGCATGATAAATAGTTCTCCATCCCCTCATTCTCAATCTGAAGTTGTCCTCAGGTCTAAAATGAGTCTTGTAGACAGCAAATAGATGGGTCTTGTTTTTTTATCCATTCTGATATCCTATGTCTTTTGGTTGGTGCATTTAGTCCATTTACATTCAGTGTTATTATAGAAAGATATGGGTTTAGAGTCATTGTGATCTGTATGTTTTATGCTCGTAGCGATGTCTCTGGTACTTTGTCTCACAGGTTCCCCCTTAGGATCTCTTGTAGAACTGGCTTAGTGGTGACTAATTCCTTCAGTTTTTGTTTGTTTGGGAAGACCTTTATCTCTCCTATTCTAAATGACAGACTTGCTGGATAAAGGATTCTCGGCTGCATATTTTTTTCTGTTCATCACATTGAAGATCTCCTGCCATTCCTTTCTGGCCTGCCAAGTTTCAGAAGAGAGATTGGTCACGAGTCTTATAGGTCTCTCTTTATATGTTAGAGCACGTTTATCCCTTGCTGCTTTCAGAAGTTTCTCTTTATCCTTGTATGTTGCCAGTTTCACTATGACATGTCGTGCAGAAGATCGATTCAAGTTACGTCTGAAGGGAGTTCTCTGTGCCTCTTGGATTTCAGTGCCTTTTTCCCTCCCCAGATCCGGGAAGTTCTCAGCTCTTATTTCTTCAAGTACACCTTCAGCACCTTTCCCTCTCTCTTCCTCCTCTGGAATACCAATTATGCGTAGATTATTTCTCTTTAGTGCATCACTTAGTTCTCTAATTTTCCCCTCATACTCCTGGATTTTTTTTATCTCTCTTTTTCTCAGCTTCCTCTTTTTCCATAATTTTATCTTCTAGTTCACCTATTCTCTCCTCTGCCTCTTCAATTCGAGCCATTGTCATTTCCATTTTATTTTTCAGCTCATTTATAGCATTTTTTAGCTCCTCCTGACTATTCCTTAGTCCCTTGATCTCTGTAGCAATAGATTCTCTGCTATCTTCTATACTGTTTTCAAGCCCAGCGATTATTTTTATGACTATTATTCTAAATTCACTTTCTGTTATATAGTTTAAGTCCTTTTTGATCAGTTCGTTAGCTGTTGTTATTTCCTGGAGATTCTTTTGAGGGGAATTCTTCCATTTGGTCATTTTGGATAGTCCCTGGAGTGGTGCGGAACTGCAGGGCACTTCCCCTGTGCTGTCTTGAATAACTCGCGTTGGTGGGTGAGGCCGCAGTCAGACTGGTGTGTACCTTCTCTTCCCCTCTCCTAGGGGCGGGATTCACTGTGGGGTGGCGTGGCCCATCTCGGCTACTTGCACACTGCCAGGCTTGTGGTGCTTGGGATCTGGCGTATTAGCTGGGGTGGATAGGCAAGGTGCTCAGGGGCAGGAGGGGCAGGCTCAGCTCACTTCTCCTTCAGAGGTCCGCTTCGGGAGGGGCCCTGTGGCACCAGGAGGGAGTCAGACCCGCTGGAGGGATGAATCCACAGAAGCACAGCATTGGGTGTTTGCGTGGTGCAAGCAAGTTCCCTTGCAGGAACCGGTTCCTTTTGGGATTTTGGCTGGGGAATGGGCGAGGGATATGCGCTGGCGAGCCCCTTTGTTCCCCACCAAACTGAGCTCTGTCGTCCCGGGGCTCAGCAACTCTCCCTCCCGTTGTCCTCCAGCCTTCTTGCTCTCTGAACAGAGCTGTTAACTTATAACCTTCCAGATGTTAAGTCCCGATTGCTGTCCGAACACACTCCGTCCGGCCCCTCCGCTTTTGCCAGCCAGACTCGGGGGCTCTGCTTGGCCGGCGGGCCGCCCCTCCGCCTCAGCTCCCTCTGGCCAGTCCGTGTAGCATGCACTGCCTCGCAGCCCTTCCTACCCTCTTCCGTGGGCCTCTCGTCTGCACTTGGCTCTGGAGACTCTGTTCTGCTAGTCTTCTGGTGGTTTTCTGGGTTATTTAGGCAGGTGTAGGTAGAATCTAAGTGATCAGCAGGACGCTGTGAGCCCAGCGTCCTCCTATGCTGCCATCTTTCGACAAAACTCCAAAATCAAAATAATTTTTAGATGCATTTAATGAAGGAAACCAAAAAGTAAAACACTTTATGTGATTATACTATTGGGATAGCACATATGTGCCACTGTCCATAGTTCAGATTGTCATTTCTATTTCATTTGAGGTCACAGGACTCCTGCCATGCCCATGTTCCCCTGCAGTGACAATTTATCCAAGATAGGTAGTGTGGGTGATGGAAAGAATGCTACTACTAAAAGGAAGGAAGGAAGGAAGGAAGGAAGGAAGGAAGGAAGGAAGGAAGGAAGGAAGGGAGGGAGGGAGGAAGGGAGGAAAGAAGGAAGGGAAGAAGGAAAGAGAGAGGGAGGGAGGAAATATGGAGAAAAATTATAACGAAGGGTTTAATATATGAATCAATATGGCTCTGAAGGGTAATTATTGGACATCCACCATCTATTGGAAGGTAATTTCCATTTATCTCCGAGGAAATTAGCTCATGTTGAATGATAAGAGTAATCTTCTACAGAAATACTATTGCTTTGGCAAACACTGTAATTGCAGCAATGAAGTGGAGTACATGTTCAGGGCTTAATAATGGAGAGAGAAGCAAAATAACTAGAGTAGTATGACTGTTCTATGCATATACAGATAAGAAGGACAATAACTGTAATGTTAATACTATTGACAAATTACCCTGTGCAAAGTGCTTCATTTCTTAATATTAAAGCATTAAAAAATTTTAAGAGTCACAGACTCTAAAAGGTGAGAGTCATCATTCTGTTTTATCAGGAAGAAAAGTATGAAGGCTAATTAACAGGATATAAAATCTTTGCTTCTCTTTCTCCTGTTTTCACTGCTGCTATTAGAAAACTCTGCCTTTTACTTCTTGATCTTTCTCTAATCCTCAAAGCTCTCCTCTTTTCCTTCTCTTTAGCCACTCAGTCCAAATGCTACTTCTTATGATACCACCCTAGCTCACTGTCTTTGTTTTTTTTCTAAATACATGTGAGCTTTCTGTATACTTATTTGCCAGCTATCATGCCCTTTTTTGCTCCTTCTCAGTCAGTTTGTAAGTGTCTGGTGTTCAGATATTTTAGCTGCCTTAAAAAAATTTCCCCTTTATACCTTGTAGTGAAATCACACATACGAGCATATTTCTAGATTTGATTCTAGAATAATTTACTATATAGCACTTACTGAGGTAATCTGCCACATGCCAGACACCAGGCTACCTGATACTTGTTTTTATATCTTCTTCAGAAACCCTTATTGATTATTACTGTTTGTGTGTGTGTGTGTAATAAATTGTAATGTAAACTATATTTCTTACTATGAATTATGGTCAAAAAAGTTTTACTTCATTTTAACTTAATATAATTGCAAACCTGGGTCATATATTTTATTCAAAAGCAAATATTTCAGACTTTTTTGTTCTCATCATTTTTACCAATTTGAGGTCTTGTGGATTGTAGTAGTTTCTTAAAGCAAGGGTGCTTGAACTATCTTGATAGCACAAACGAAATGTCATTTGGGCCAGGTTCATTTTCTCTCACCTGGTACAACTCCAGGAGTTCATTGATTTCTGTAATTAAATGAGTTGGAAGTAAATTCCAGGCCTTTGCTGCACGTTAGTCATTGGTGCTATACTAGAATCTTAATAAGCTGTTGAGTGTGATCTTGTGGTAGAGAAGTGAGGTGTTCAGAGTCTTCCTGGTGCTCCCAGGCCATGTAGCAATCTGGGGTAATAATTGCCTCGTTCAGGACAAAAAGAGAAAGAAGGTGAAATACCATTAGATTAAAATAAAACAGCATACTTCAGTAAGTGGTTAACTGAATAAATACAAAATTCATCCTTTTTTTTTTTCTTTTAAATAAATCCAGCTTTTTGGATGCAATTTCTTTTAGCTTCTTTCTAAGTGAAATGACTCTGTTTGATTAGGATAGTAGTTATTATTTAAACCAAGAAAAGCCAATATAAAGCATTTTTAATTCATTCTCAGAGATGATAAGGTCTATGCTAAGTCAACAAATGCCAAGGACATTTTTGTTTGATTTTCTTGAGGCAGGTCTAAAAATTATACCATATCCGAATTCACTTAGAGAAAAAAAAAAAGAGAAACATACCAGAGTCTCAGATGTATAATCACAGAACGTGATAGTTAGAAAATAATCTAATATAGCTTTGAAAACAAATTATTACCAATTTTGTTCAATCAATGAGAAATTATAAATGTGGAAAATTTGCAGATGTTCTTTGAAAGGAGTAGAGTTCAAAATTGAAATACATTTTAAGAATAACTTGATATAGAAAAAAAATCTTGAGTTTTTTTTAAATTTTTTTTAACATTTATTCATTTTTGAGACAGAGAGAGACAGAGCATGAACGGGGGAGGGTCAGAGAGAGGGAGACACAGAATCTGAAACAGGCTCCAGGCTCTGAGCTGTCAGCACAGAGCCCGACGCGGGGCTTGAACTCAGGGACCGCGAGCTCATGACCTGAGCTGAAGTCGGCTGCTTAACGGACTGAGCCACCCAGGTGCCCCAAAAATCTTGAGTTTTTTTTTTTTTTTTTTTTTTTTTTTTTTTAATTTTTTTTTTCAACGTTTATTTATTTTTGGGACAGAGAGAGACAGAGCATGAACGGGGGAGGGACAGAGAGAGAGGGAGACACAGAATCGGAAACAGGCTCCAGGCTCTGAGCCATCAGCACAGAGCCCGACGTGGGGCTCGAACTCACGGACCGCGAGATCGTGACCTGGCTGAAGTCGGACGCTTAACCGACTGCGCCACCCAGGCGCCCCAAAATCTTGAGTTTTTATTTGCCAGTGGTAGAATCCTTCATCTCTAGAATTTCTACCTGCTCTTAAGAATAAAAATGGCTTCAAAATTTTGTTCATGCTTTACTAATGCTCATATAATTTAACCTGGAAATTTCAATTTTAGAATATATTCTAAGAAAATTTTATGATGACTTGGAAAGATAATGTTTATGAAATAAAAATGTCTCAAAACTTTCATAAGAGTGGGGAAAATTGGAACTTAAAGTCCATGAAATCATCAGTTTGATAGTTATAACATGCCTATAAAATAACTAAGCACTTAAAATGAAAGTATACTGTTACTGATTGATAGGTAAATATTTTAATAAATATTATGGAGTAAAAAAGTATAAAGTTATACATTTGTATATGGATAAGCACTATTAAGTAATGTCTGTATATACATATACATATATACATATATTATGTTTGGTTTATTATATATATTTGTGTGATCATATGTAGAAAATTTTTGAAAATTTATACCAAAATGTGAACAGTGGTTACCTTTAGTAACAAGATTACAGATGCTTTTATTTTGCTTGTCTTCATCTTTTGATTTCTTCAGAATCAGCATTTATTTCTTGTGTTATTAAAAATAGCTTAAAGAAATTCACATTTTAATGTCATTTGGTGTGAAACTGAAAATACAGTGATTTTTTTTTACCAAAAGATGAATAGTAATTTGAACAGTATTCATTAAATGCTTATTAAAATGTTTTAGTCCCAATATTTTACTGGGAACTCTGGAATAAAAAGAGAAACAGAAGGTATTGTGCATATCCTACACAGTATTATAATTTCTAAACATAAAGTTACAACACTCCTTTGCTCAGATGTTAAAAAGTGGCTGCCTGCTACCAAATGAATAAAGTGAAAACCTCAGTCTGGCCTTTAAAACATCTACAAAACAATATTGAGTATGGCTATAATACATATGTGTGTATATATATGTATATATATATATATATGTACGTATGTATATATATACATATATATATACACACATAAATGTATATATATGTATATATATGTATGTATATATGTGTGTATATATATATATATGTAGTAATGATTCAAGTGTATTTAAATAAATTATTATGTATAATAACCTATTAGTATTATATTGTACTGTGAATATTGCAAGTATGTATATGATATTGTTTCATGACCTCAGAGAGCTGGCAATCAAATTGAGAAAACCTAGGGGATTAATTGATATTGAGCCAGGATGAGTGGGAAGGAATTGCCTTGCCTTTGGTAGTTCATGCTGGAAAGGCTAGGCAAATTGGGTCAAATTGAGGGTTTGCCCACCTATGGCTTCATTCTTTCTTAGATTGCTTCCTGTAGTTGCTCTTAGGATATACATTTTAGGATAAACATATCCACAGCTTTTTGGCTTCTATCAGTTTTTTTGTGAAAGTACATTGTCAGTATTGTCATTCATTGCTCACTAATTGCTTTTAAGATCTCAGTATCTTTGGTGTTCCATAGTTTTATTATGATGGGTTCAAATTTCTCCTCCAATTCTCAGTGCTGTATTCTGGATGATTTCTTCTAATAAGTCCTGTAATCCTTAACTGTTCATTTAACTATGTTTGATTAACTGCTTAGACACCAACTGAGTTTTTCATTTTATAAACTGCATTGATCATTTCTAGAAGTTCTGTTTGTTATACATTCAAATTCAGCTGTTTTTGTGGGTAGTTGGAATTGTTAGTATATTGCTTTTTTGTGTGCCTTTAGTTCCTTCTTTCACAATTTTAAGCACAGGTAAGTTATTGTCCATTCCTGATAATTATATTGTATAGAATGATCAAGAGCCTGATATTGCTATTTACTTAGACTATAGATCCTCACACATGTTAGATTTTTTTCTACTATTTTTATAATTTAGGATTTTAGGCTTAGAATCTACTGGGATTGGGGTGCCTGGGTGGCTTAGTCAGTTAAGTGTCTGACTTCAGCTCAGGTCATGATCTCACACTCTGTGAGTTTGAGCCCTGTGTTGGGCTCTATGCTGACAGCTCAGATCCTGGAGCCTGCTTTGGATTCTGTGTTTCCCTCTCTTTCTGCCCCTCCCCCACTCAGTTCTTTCTTTCTCTCTCTCTCTCTCTCTCTCTCTCTCTCTCTCTCTCAAAAATAAACATTTTTTAAAAAGTAAAAAAAAAAAAAGGATTTACTGGGATGTAACCATTCCAGTAGCAATTTTTATATACATTTACTGGTTTATAAGTAGATATGTAAGCAGTATAAGTTGGGCCTCAAACCCATGGGACAGCAAACCTGTTATTATGAATTTTTAGCATAAGGATTTTTTTTCCTTTTTTAGATCCAAAATTGAAATAGGTAATCTTTCTTGTAATCTTTTTCTGCATTGGTTTTTCATATTTATTCATCAGTTAGTGTTTTATACCTTTAACATTTTCAGTGTCTTATTCATAGATGACACCAGTTGCACAGTCTTCAGTTGAGTGTAAGATCCTTTAAATGCAAGCTTCTTGGTTATTAAATCCAACAACCTCCACTCTCCTGTCTTTCTTTTCTCTCCTTCCCCTACTCAATCAGGGCAATAAAAGCATCAGCACAAGCTCACCTCGCTCATGTTCAATTTCTTCTCCATTTTTAATTGCTTGGAAAAATCCTTTACTTTCCTCTGAAAGCAGCATGAATTTAAAGCATATTTGTTGTATTTATTCAATGTACTTATATGTATTGAGGCAAGACTTTTTCTTGTTATCTGGTCTTCAACATTATGGGAAAAAGAAGTCTTAATTAACATTATATATGTATGTATGTATGTATTTTATTTATCATTCATATGTATATATGTATTATATATACATAAGCATGCCTAATTTTCCACATGTATAAAACAAAATTGTTGAAAGTATTTTCTTCTCAATGTTTGACCCAGGGCTTATACGTAGTAAAGGTTTTACGGGTGTGTGTGTGTGTGTGTGTATATACACACACACACACACATATATGTGTGTGTGTGTGTGTATATATATATATATATATATATACACACACATATGTATGTATATATATACACACATATATATGTGTATATATATACACACACACATATATATGTGTATATATATATATACACACACACACATACATACATACTGATGAATTATAGGAAACCTACAGTTTTTTCATTGGGAAAAATTTTGAATGTGTACTTCTTCCCAGCTATTAATATAGCCCTCTTTCAGTGGTACTATGATATTGCTTCCTATGACATAGATAGTACCCTCAGAAATGGCTGTAGACTAATGCAGGAAGCATGGAATACAGTGAAGATCGGTGAACATCAGCAATTACCTCAGCTAAGCGTTAGTCAGTCAGCAGCAATAACTAATATACCAAAATTCAAAGTGTAACCATGTCCAAACACACATCTAAAGCCTATGACATATCCTTATTGGGTATCGGACAGAATCCATTTTTTTGCAGTGATACGTATTTCTAGCCTCATCTCCTACTGCTATTCTCCATCCACAAGTTGCCCTAATCCCCTCTATCTTTACTTATTTTGCATTGTGCCTTTATATTAACTGGTCTATAAATGTTTTTCAACTTTCTCTTGTACTTTTTGTAAGGAGAAATATTGTTTCTTGTTACTGGAAGTATGGAAAGCACTTCTGTCTGTTTCTTTTTCTCTCAATGTTTGCCAGTACATACCAGCGTGACTTGTGGATTCTTCTTACATTTACAGTTCTAACCATGATTGAAAATGTTTGGGATTGTGATGGTAAAAATTGTTTTCATAAACATTATGGATTCTCATTATTCCATATGTTGTATATTCTAATTGCTCTGTATTATTCTTTGTATTATTGTATGAATTTACTTGGGAACCAAACCAGATTGAACATTAGAATAGTATGTGAAATATATTTACTATACAAATGCCTGAAAACATAGGAACAGTCAGTATATGGAAAAATAATTGCAGATGGCCCTTAATCTTATGAAAAACTGCTTAGTCTGGTTTTTAATAACATACATGTTGATTAAACTACACTGTGATACCATTTCTCAACCTATCTAAAAACAAAACTACTGGAAGAAAATCTTTGCAACCTTGGATTAGGCAAGGATTTTAAAATATGATACCAAAGCCACAATTCATGAAAGAAAACAATATATTGCACCTCATTAAAAATAAAACAAAAATAGAAACAAACCAAACTTTTGCACTTCCAAAAAACACTGTTAAGCTACAAATTGGAGTAAATATTTTCCAATTAAAAATGATAAAAGATTTCCATATAGAAAATATAAACACTCAGAAGTCAATAATAAAAGAAACTATTGTTTAATGAGTTCATATTGGAAAAGATACTTCACCAAAAAAGATAGATGGAGACATATAAGAGCATAAAAATGCTCAATATTATTAGTCACTGTGAAAATGCAAATTAAATTACCATGATAAGCTAGTATACACCTATTAGAAAGACTAAAATTTTAAAAGCTAAACCTAAAAAGTATTGGCAAGGATGTGGAGTTACTGGGATTCCATTCCCTGCGTTTGGGAGCATAAAATGGTACAACCACTTTCGAAAATAGTTTTTCAATTTCTTAAATATTAAGAATTCACTTACCTTATGATCTAGCCATATTTACCTAAGATACAAGAAAGCATATATGTGCACACAGATATATATATTCATACACAGCATATATGTGTATGAATATTCACTGCAGCTTTATTTGTAATAGCTGAAAACCAGAAACAACCCAAATGTCCATCAAGGAATGGATACATGAACTATGGTTTATCCATACAATGGGATACTACTCCACAACAAGATGTAATGAACTGTTGATACATACTATAACTTGAATAAATCACAAAATAAATATACTGAATGAAACAAACTAGATACAAAGAAGTATATACTAGAAGATTCCATTTATGTAAAACTTTAGAAAATGTAGGCTAATCTAAAATAACAGAAAGCAAATTTGGTTGCTTGACAACAGAGGAGATAGAGAGGGGAGGGAGAGTAATAGGGATACTGAATGGAGATGTCAAAACTTTTGGAGAATAGATATGTTGACTATCTTATTTGTGAATATAATATACGGGTAAGATGACCACGCTTGCTTAGTTGAATGAAGAAAAGGAGGAACATTTTCCCTACTCTCTCTTCCTCAGTACGTTTCCTAAAGAAAAAAAAAAAAAAACCTAATAGGTCCAATAAAAGATTTGAGCTTTTAATCACAATTCAAGGTCAGTAGACCTTGGATCTTTGGACCATACGTATCTATGATGAACTTAGAATTCCCTCAAGAGGGTATTGGAGACAGCCATGAAGTGAGTCCCCTTGTCTCTCAGCAGATTAGAGAAGTTTTTATTGTTCTTTTACTTTTTACTTTTTTGTATAAATGTACATGAAATTTTGTTCAGTCTTTATAGACACTTTTTTTGCTATCGTTACATGCATACAAATGTATAATTCTTACTGATAAATTGTGTTTTCTCTCTTTTCTGTAATGGGTATAGAGGGATTTTTATTGGCAAGATTGTTTATATAATGTATATTATATGTTGTATACAATTATATATCATATACAAAATATATAATGTGATATACATATATGCAGTATATATAAAGCTCATATGTATAGTTTATATATAGGTAAAAAATTTACCTATAAAAAATATACCTATATATAGGTAAAAACTTTCACATAAAGTTTGTTATATATCATTTATACCTGAATAAAGTATATAAAAAAAAGAAGATGTGAACTGCACTTGTAACTTCTATAATGAAAATCTGGAAATAAATATGACAAAATATAAAACAACAAAAAAGTGTAATTATGGCCATTTACCCTCTTAATGATATATGTTTCTTATTCTCTCTTCCCTTCACCATATAGTTATACTTCAAATATATATAATACACATTTATCATTTATTTATCATTTATCATATATTTGTATCTATTGCTTATTGCAAAATAATGGAAATCCGAAAATGGAATTATCTAGAAATAGAGTAATATAGTAATTTGGTTAAACTTCATAAGAAATCCAATTATGCTGTAAATTAAATATATGTAACTATAACTTAAGAAAAAAATTATATTGAAGAAAATGTTAATCGAACATAAAATAAATAACATTTTGATTTTTAAGTAAAGGCATTGACTGAAAATTTCAATCAGCAAAATTCATGAAGGTTAATCCAAAATCATTGGAACCTGCCTAGAAATAAATTAATTCACTTGGAATATATCGCTGAAATTATTTTTTGATCTAATGATGTGATAATTGAATTCTTTTCTAATCTGAGGCAGGGGAGATAGTAGCACCACAAGGTAATTACTTGTCTAGTTAAATACATCGTCCTTTTTTGTGGAAATAATTTGCTTTCAGATTCATGCTGAGAAGCAACTAGCTTCTCTTTATCATAATATAATTTAACAAAATGTAGCATTCCTTCTCCATCAAATTAAAGCAATTTGGAAAATTGAAGAGTCTTTGGGTCTTTGCTCTTCAATCATCTGCCATTGTTGCTCTCAGCCTAAAAAAGAAAAAAAAAAAGGCACAAAAAAATCTCCAAGGGCTTAATTTCCTTTCATATAACCAAGCCAAGAGAAATGGTGCCCCTAAAGATAGTGATAATTCAGAGGCTCATGCTAGCAATATTGTCTTTATACTACTTTTTCTGGGTCAAGCCAGTCCCTACCATGCTCTCACTGGACAATTTACAGCTAGATTAGATGATCACAGCCAATAAAATGTTTAGCCTGAATAACAGTAAGATGTCTATAATATTGACCAAGATGTCTCTCTTATTCTCTCTCTCCTTCCTTTTCCCCCACTACCTTCACATTCATATACACAAACCACCATCAATGGCGTTATTACAAGAAGAGAACAATTTCACTTCCTTATTAGTCCTTAAGCCAATAAGGAGGTGTATCATCATCCTATGATGAACAATAGTGTCTGTTTTTCTCATTAGGTTCCAGGTTTTAGGTGAATAAAAATGCATTAGATAAGGTATATGTCAACTTTAAGTCATAATATTTAAGCAATATTAAAAAGATTCTGCATGCTCTGTGATGGCAGTTACAAAGATATTAGGTGAAGGAAGATAAACTAATATTGGTCATAAAAAGTAATTTCAGCATATTCTTTCTGAAGAATGTTTTGGACTGTCATCTTTGGATGATTATGTAAGCATGCAAATCTCATGTTATTTATAATATTTGCTGAAAAAAAAAAACAAAATAACAAAATTTCTGTACAGAAAAAAAATTATATCTTGTCTGTCTTGAGTGGCACCACTATTGTAAGAAATCTGGTCTTCCTGTCCTTGGTATATCTGTGTCTGTTTCATAGTTATAGGCAATTTTTCACAATATATGCAATTTTCACTTGTAATATAGTCTGGATAACAATTTTCAGAAATCCATATTTAATTACACATAACTAATTTAATTTAGTTTCAATGCTCTGAATCTTTGTAGAATGAAATCATTTTTCTTTATTGTAAATTTTATGTAAATTTGATATATTCTTTACACATTGTTCACTTTTGTAGCTTTATGTTTATGGAAGATTTCTAACATATATAAAAATTGAGAAAAGAAATGCCAATGCAGCTAATACCTACATAGAGTACTCATCACTTTGTTTCATCCCTACTTCCATCTAATTCCCATTTGCAAATGGATTATTTTGAAATGAATTTCCAACATCATTCATTTCATGTCTAAATATTTTGCTATGGTCTCTAAAAGATAATGATGCAAACATAACCACAGTACCTGTGATATTTTACCCAGCATTAAAAGTATTTTTATATAGATATATGTAGATACAGTGATTTATTTTAGCCATTTTAAAGCACTCCAAGAAATCAATACACCATAACTTATTGACTAAATCCCAATGATAATTTTTCCAATCTTTATGCCAGTAAAAACAAAGCTTCATTGAAGGATAGAAATCCTCATATTTTACCAGACATTGCCAAATTCCTCTCTGCACAGTTTACTGATTCACCTGCCTACTGGTAGTGAATGAGAGAACCCATGTGTCCTGATGTTTTCTAACACTGATAGTGTCAGATGTTTTTCACTCTTAAGAATTGAGGGGATCTGAAATAGCTATACCATTGTAGTTCTCATTTGCATTTCCATTCTTGCCATGGAAATAAATCACATTTTACAATGGGTCATTTTGATTTTCTAATAACTGAATTTCCTATTCCTATTTATTTTTTCCTAGTGTGACATTTGTCTTTTTCATTGTATCAATATCCTAGTTAAAAGTACTGAATAATCCTCCCAGTTTGTGGCTTGTCTTTTCCGTGTGTTATTAGCTGAACAACAAAAATTAACTTCAAATCTTTCAATATATTAGTGACATATTTTAAACTTGCACATTTTTCCCTTATGTTTTTTTGTATGACTTCTCTTTTTATATTTGAAATCTTTCTCTACCATAATGACATTAAAATATCATCTAAATAATTTTTATGTAAATATCTATTTCAGGTTTATCAATTATTTTTTCTAGAAATTTTGTATTTTTTTTGTATTTTTTGAAGGAAGAATCTAGTATTTTTATATATGATGGCCAAAAATTCCAATGCCATTTTTTGTTCAATTCCTTCTTACTCTCTGATTTGTAATACCATTTGTGTCATTGACCATATTCTCATATGTGCATGGGACTGTTAGGAGTCCCTATTCTGATCCATTGGTCTATGTTTTATGTCCTGATTTAAGTACCCCATCAGTTAATTGCTGGTATTTTGTAAAGTCTTGAATCATGTAGGGCAAATCCTTTTATATTCCCCTTATTCTCTTCTTTTGATACTGTTTTTACTAGTCAGTGCCCATAAAATTTTCATATGAATTTTAGTATCAGTTTTCCAACTTCTATAAAAAAACTTTATTTTTATACTTACATATTTATCCTTAAAATATTGTATAGTAACTACTGTGTTCTAATCATTGTTCTAAGTGTTTTCCATATTAACCTATGTAATCTTTAAAAATGCTGTTATATTTTTGTGAAAAAAAAGTGTAGACATTGAAAGATTGAGAGAATATAATCATGGTTTTTTCAAAACCCTTGTGAAATAGATGAAATTTAGTAAAATTGACAGAAAAAAAGAAAAGCACATACTAACAATATTAGAAATGAAGAAGGGGATTAGGGAAATAATGACAAGAGATATTTCTAGAAAATTACTAAAAAGTACTATGTATAATTTTATGTAAACACATTTGAAAATTGAGATGAAACGAATTTTTTCCAGGAAAAATTTTAAACTTAAGAAAATTATTTTTTTTTAAGTAAAAGACCATGGTCTTTCAATAAAGTGAATTGGCATTGAAAAAAAATCCATTGACAATTTCAAGGCATGTTTTATCCTGAGTATTTCTATGAGGCTAGAACCATGGTGGCAATACCAGACAATGCCAACATAAGAAAGAAAGAGTATAGATAAATTTTACTTGATAATATGATATTTATACTGTTGTATACCTTTCCATTTAAAATATATACCTTGGAGACCTTTAAATGTCAATTATTTATAACTTTTTCATTATTATTCTAATTAAAGATTTATAGTATGTTACTTAATAAGTTTATTAGGAAATGACATTCTTATTGTTTGTAAAATCTATTGCATTTTATTTTCAAATTTATAGTCTACAATACTTCCTAATCCAATTATTATCCCTCCATTGATTTTCTATCTAGCTGTATTTTTTAACTCTCCACAGAATATCCAATATTGGGGATGATATTGCATATCCTAGAATTTTTTCTTACTGATGGCTGTCCTTCCAGAATTTCCCCGTAAAGAAAGATTTTGGCACTTAGAATGTGATAAAGTTGGTTCTGCATAAAAGTCATCTGAATAAAAGCAGAAAAATGTGTTTCAAGGCTACCACCATGATCCAAACCAGGAGTAATAGTGACTGAGACAAGGATGGTGATAGTGGCAAGGATGGGAGGTGCTCAATTTTTTTTTTTTAAGTTTATTTTATTTGGAGAGAGAGAGAGCACGGGCAGGGGAGAGGAGGAGACAGAAGGAGAGATTATCTCAAGCAGGCTCTGCACTGACAACACAGATGCAGGGCTTGATCTCACCAACTGTGAGATCACGACCAGAACCAGAGGTCAAGAATCAGACACTTAACCGAATGAGTCACCCAGGCGCCCCTATACCTTAACTATTTTTAAGTTTATCATTCACCAGTGTTGAGTATATTTATATTGCTGTACAATAGAGTTTTAGAACTTTTTCATTTTGCAACATTGAAACTCTATGTCCACTAAACACCAATTCCCTCTCTCTTTCCCCCAGCCGTTGTCAATCACCTTCTGCTTCCCGTTTCTGTAATCTTGACTACTTTAGATGCTTCATGTGAGTGGAATCATAGAGTATTTGCTGTTTTGTTACTGGCTTATTTCACTTAGCATAGTGTCCTCAAGTTTCATCCACATTGTAGTATGGCAGGATTTCCTTCCATTTTAAGGCTGCATAATTTTCCATCGTATGTGTATGCCACATTTTTTTTTTATCAATTCACCTGTTGATGGATAGTTTGGTGGCTTCCACGACTTGGATATTGTGAATATGTTGCAGTAAAAATGGATGAGCAAATATGTCTTCAAGATTCTGCTTTAGATTCTTCCGGATATATACCCAGAAGTGGGTTGCTGGACCTTAATTTTTTAAGAAACCCCTATACCGTTTTTCCTAATGGCTGTACCACTTTATGGTCCCACCAACAGTGCGTGCCAACATCCTCCAATTAAGGCATAACCAAAGCCTTGTCTATAATATTCAGCTTTCCCACTCCTCTGCCTGCTTTTGAGTCTCTGCCAAATGCAAGTGATGATAGCTGACTGCCTTGTTATATAGCAAGCTCTAAATAATAGTCTTTGTTCTCTTTTCGGTGCCTTTCATTTATTTCCACACAGAATTCAAACTCAGTATGAAACCAAAGTCTGAGAAAGAGTTTGTGGCTTGATAAAAATACCAGCTCAGTATAATATAGTTCATAAACCCACTGAATTTTCTTTGCAACCTGATAAAGTTATTCTAAGTTTAACTAAATATAAAAATGAGAGAAAAGGCAAAAAAATATGGAAAAAAAGGTAACTAAAAAGGGAGATATGCCTTGCCTAATATTAAAATATATTTTAAAGTTACATTAATCCAAATGGCAGGGCACTGTTATAAATTAGCCAGTTAAATCAGTAGGGTAGAAGAGAGCCCAGAATGTTAGTAGTATAAATAAGACATGATTATATAGTAGAAAACAAGCAAATATTTCAAATAATTGCTAAAATAAGATTTTTTCAATTATTTGGACTGTGTACATATATACATATCCTCAAAATAAATGACAGATTGGAAGTTAAAAGGTTAACTGCTTATATAAAAATAAATAATCCAAAATTAATGATTGTATGTTCTTGAACTTTCATATATCAAATTATTGCATCTAACATTTAAAGAACTAACTTCATGAAAATAAAGAAAACATTGATAAAAAAAACTAGGAGCAGATAAACATCTTTTTCTCAGATTCAACAAAATTCAAGCAAACAGTAGTAGAAACAGAAAAGATATAAATAACATAAAGAATAGCATTATTTAACCAACAAAGAAAGCATTTATGTTCTTCTCAAGTGTCAGTCGCATTCTTTGAAAAAAAAATACAAAAACACATTTAGATAGACCACAAAGGAAAATTAAATTTTAAACAGTAATGATAACATAATGTTTAACCTCTGGACTTAATTTATTAACTAAAAGTAAGCATAAATAGCAATAATAATGACAAAAATTTCTGAAACACTTGAGAATTTTATAACATACTTCTAAACACATCTTGGATCAAAAAAAAAAAAAGACTGCAATTAAGTGAAAGCACTATATATCATAACAAATGGGTCTAGATTCAAATAGTACTAGGAAGAAAAGTTAGCCTTGATCATTTTTATAGCCAATGTGAGAAAATAAATGACTTAAGCATCCAGCATAATATGTTAGATAAAGAGTGATATATCACAATTGAGGACAGGAGACATAAAGGGCTCCCAGCAATGAGATACTGCTATCCATTTTGGAATCTACTTTTCCTTCTGTATCTTATTCTAGACCTGCTGGCACCTCTCAATTTTCCACCTACACCTCACGGAATTACCTAAATAAATTACATTGTATTTCCATTTCTTAGCATCACATCATCCTTCAAAGCCTGCTTCTGTGAATTATTTTTTGATGTTAATCCGGTTACAGTAAAAACAACAAAACAAAACAAAAACAACATATAGCATGGATTAATATTGGAGTATATTTAAAAATCAATACTTAATTATGTCCACTCTTATTATGTGTATGGCATCTGTAACTAGATTAGTAAGTAGCTCTTCCACAGCCTTATCCTTATTGTTTTCCCTACATAGGTTATAAAATGGTTGATAAAGAGTTTACTTTTAGAAGAGCACTAATACATTTGTGACATGTTAATGACAGTAGTTTAACAGAAATGGAATGAAAGATGGAGAAATGTACCAAAGGTGAGCGATAAAGCAATAATTTTGACTGAAGGCCAGAGAATTTATGATATTTTCAGATAAGGAATAGACCTTTGGCCCCATTACTTAAGCTGATTATGTTGTCATTTGATTTTCCTTTGAGCCCTTCTCTTATCACCACACTGTGATCTCATTGTATTTATTTTGCCACTTTACAGGATTTACTCTGTCAAAGATCTTTGCCTCTAGCAAATACAACTTAGGCTAAATGATTTTCAGTTATACTTCAAAATCAGAGCTATGATAGCCGCCATTTGTAGTTCAAAAAATTCCTCTTGTGCCTCTACCATCCCTCCTGCAGTTTCTGCCTTTTCCATCTCCTATTGATGGATAAAACATTCTGACTACATAGGAAATTCTAAAAGACCTCTACCAGTGAAGATTTTGGGAAGAAGTGCATCCCCATACCTACTTGGAAGATGATCTAGTCAGCAATAAGAACATACACTCAGGAAAAATCAGAAGGATGAAAGTTCTTGTGACAGAGAAGCACTTGTATTTCCATGATGCTGGGTGCCTGAGCTGATCGGAAGTGGCTGTCAGATAATAAGCTGGATAGATCACCTCCTTGTCATATCAAAATCTTTTAGTTTTTAAAAGTAAGGAAACAATGCAGATTTCTCTGTGAATGAGTTAAATCAAATTATTCTGAAGATTTTTAAACTGCAAAATGTAAAACAAAACAAAACAAAAAGTAAACTGCAAAATGTCACATAAAAATGAAATGCAGAATCAATTTGATTATAGCAAGTGGAGAGAAAGGGACTTGCAAAGTAGGGGTGACAGTGGGAAGGAACTATTGCAATAAGAAGAATATTTCCACCATAAGATCACAAGCAAGGATTTCAAAGGTCAGTCAGAAAAAGAGCAGAGAGAAGGAGAGCAGGGAGAAGTAAGTCTATGAAGAACTGGCTGTGGGAAAGTAGGATGAAATGGTGAACCATGGTTGATGAAGGAGTGTTTCTTCCTGAAGTCAGTTTCTGCTTGGCTGTGTAGTGGGTGAGAGTCAGGGTGAGTGAATCTCATGGGACTGAAGATGGAGAGAACCTTAACTAAGCTGTGGTCAAGTCAAGGTAGCAGGTATTTTGTCCAGATTGGTCCAGTGGATACAAACAATTCAGCTAATCATTATTAGGCACCGAATGGGGATTTGGAGAGACATTGGCCTTCTCAATGGTAAAGGGGAGCATGCATAAATCTTAACTAAGTCATATGGGGAAGGATGGTTCTTTGCATTAAGCTGTTTCTGGAACACAAGGAATTAGGGGATTTTTTTTTTTTTTTTAAACTGATGTTGTATTCCAGATTCACAGGGCTTGGGTAAAGTTCAATATTGTTCATCACTTTAATATGGGAATTACTTGACAATTATGAGAGACTGAATATTCAAATGGTCAGCACACATATGAAAATAAAACCCTGACTGCAACCTCTCTGGCAACCTGCTGAAAAACTACACCACCGCCTCTGCAAAAATTGGCCCTGAATGGTCAGGACATTACCAGTCAACAACTTCCAGTCTTCCTATTATTTGTCCCTGTTCCCAACCCAGGGGCAACCAGAGAAAGTCACTTAATTTCCCCAAACAAACACATAGGACACTGTATCTCCACCTTCCCAATACCATCAATGCCTAATTAGAGCATTCCTGAATCCTTCCCTTGTTTTTACCATCAAGTTTTCCCATTCCCCTACATACCTTTGAATAGCTCCACCAAATGCAAGTGATGGTAGCTGACATTTTTGTTACAACAAGCTCTAAATAAACAGCCCATTTGTTCTTATTTGGATCATCTTTATTTCCTTAGTTTTCTTGGAGGCTCCACTGAGACATGGTCTGCATTGCCTGTCACCACAGACTCTAGCCTTTGACCAAGTGAGATATCCACAAAGGTCCCTTGTGCCTTGCTGTTCATGGCTTCATGGTTCTATGCCAATGCGATAAGCCTGAGCTCAGCACTGCTTTGAGTATCTCTGCCATTTATTCTCAGTTTGTTACCCCAGTTTTGTTACTGGTTCCCATTGCTTGTCATCTTTGGTGGAAACAGGACATTCCTTTTCATCCCTTTTGCTCTGTTTTGTGCTTCTGTTTTGTGTTGGGCTGTCTAAAAGTTTTGATTGTCACAGAAGGGGAATCACAGACAGAACATAGTTAAAGACTTTATAAGCCTGTGGTTCAAGCTGGCCTCAGAGACTATATATATATATATATATATATATATTAGAAGCAGTTTTTGCTTGTTATTCACTTTTCTTTCAGATTGTTCATGCTTAAAAATAACAATTTCAAATTTATACATGAAGAGTAATTATTAGGTAAATGTATATAACATTGTTTCACAGATTATAAAAATCTTCAAAATAGAATGGAAACCTCTCCCAAAGAATTTCTGCTTTCTATTATGAACATGTAGGACATTTATTGTAATTCTTATATGTCATCTCTACAAAGAACAAAAACAAAAACTTGAAGATTTTTTGGGCAGCTGTTTATTTATTTTGAAGTGGGAAATTAGCAGCAGCCTTGCCATATCTAAAGCAGCACTTTCTCCCTTTTTTCTTGTGTTATATAACCTGAAGCCACATGAGCAATAGACTAAAATTCCCACTATTACTATTACATTCCTTTCAGTTTGTCAGAGGTTTTGGTTAGACCCCAATTAAAATGAAAATTCCTTTTGAAAAAAATCAAACATAATCAGGGTTGAAGCCCATGACAAAAAGCTTATTGTCTTGATAGATTCAAATACCTTATATACTAGCTTGATGTTGTCCCTAAATAGGAAGAAGTGACCAAATTGGCAAAAAAGAGGGCTGGGATGAGATATTTGAGTTCTTTGACCTTTTTTCTGCTTTCAAGTTAGTGAAGTTTTTAATGTTATCTTTGTGTTAGTAAATTCTTTGTGGTCAGAGGCCACCCAAGGAACATCACCCAGTGGGCATTTTCCCTGTACTTCTGGATCCCTGGTCCTTATGTGTTGTGTTTTGTTTTGACATGATGTTGTTATTGTCATTTTATCTCATTTTAGCCTGTCACACCATTGTTATCCAGATGCCTGGGTGTCTTTCTCAGTTATAATCTATCAAGTCCTAGCATCATTCAGTGTCCCATTTAAGTTGGCAAATAGAGAGTGATGGTTTTGTCATTAACACATAAAACACCCTGGTGCTTGGAAGAGTGGCCGCAATAACAAATGGGTGCTTGATGCCTGAGAAATTTGAACAGGAACAGTTCATTTACATTAACAAATGACAGTCTCCCAAGTTCTAATTTAGCGTAACCAGTGCTAAGGAAATCAGAAAAGGTAAGAGAGAAATAGCTTGCGGGAGAAGAGAATAATGTAAGAGTCTTCATTCAACGGGAAGTTAAACTGGGCCTGAATTAGTAATGTTAAACACACTGGATAATTATGCATTAAAGGTAAATCAATAAAGTGGGAAAAGGCAAATAACATGGTGAGTGCTGGTGGGATAATAGTTATTTTTCTGGGCCATTTAAGTGCAATGCGGGTTGAAGAAGGGGATCTTTGTAAACTCAGAAGGGTTTTTGTTTTTGTTTTGTTCTGAGGAAGGATCCTTTTATTTTTTTCTTCTTGTGCAAACCAAGTGATGATTTCCATTTTACAGCAGAAAATAGGTGAAATCAGAAATAGCTAATTCTGGGGCATCTGGGTGGCTCAGTTGGTTAAGCATGGGACTCTTGGTTTCAGCTCAGGTCATGATCTCACAGTTAGTGAGTTCAAGCCCCCCATCAGGCTCCATGCTAATGGCCCGCTTGGGATTCTCTCTCCCTCTCTCTCTGACCCTCCCCTACTCATTCTCTCTGTCTCTGTCTCAAAAATAAATAAATAAACTTAAAAAAAAAAAAGCTAATTTATGTACAAACCTAAGACCTTTCCCTCATTCAAGGACCTATGTAAATTCCTTCTCCATGAAAATTTGCCTTCATTCTTCACATTTATTTTGTGTAAACTTCATATCTAGAAGGTCATAAAATTAACTGGTAAGAGAACTTTAAAACATAATGTATGCTTAGAGACTCTTCTTTTACATATGCTTTAAATAAATCCAGAGATAGAGGTACTGTTTTTATATTTTTGTGAAATATAGATGTGAAAACGAGGCATGCAAAAGCTAAGTATCACATGTGGTCTCAAAAAGTTGCAAGGAATCGAGGAAGGATTTTATCTTGATAGGTCTGACTCTGGAGCCAGTGTTATTAACCATTTCTTTATTCTGCCCTCAATAAACACTCTTTAAGTGAACAAAGACACAGCTGGGATTTGGGTTGGGCAGTAAGAGGTCATGGTGGGGTAAGAGAGGGATTGCAGTTTGCTAACTCTACCTCCACATGCTTTGGTCTCCCCTTGCTGACAGGAAGATTGTGGTGTTGCGAGCAGATTGTGAGGCTAGACTGCCTAAGAATAAAATCTAGCTCTACTGCATACTAGCTGTGTGACTCAGGGGAAGTTTACTTTATCTCTCTGTGTCTTAGTTTTCTGAGCTATAAAAAGATAATATTGGTGACCACCGAATAGTGTTGAAGGATTAAATTTGTTAATATATATAAGAAAATACAAGTATTTATAAGTGTCTGCTTTTATTCCTTTTTCATAACTACATTTAATATGAAATGTTTTAGCAACTACTTAGATGCTTTATTATATATCTTAATGAAATTAATATTTTATATCACTCTTATATAAACTTCCTAGAACATCTGAGACTTTTTAGTGCTATGAAATATAGGTTGAGGGGCGCCTGGGTGGCTCAGTCGGTTGAGCATCTGACTTCGGCTCAGGTCATGATCTTGCGTTTTGTGAGTTCAAGCCCCACGTCAGGCTCTGTGCTGACAGCACAGAAATTAATAAAGAGAAATAGCATGTGCCAAAGGCCTTTGACTGAACAATATTGTTAAGAGTTCCTGAAAGTTGGATCAATGTGGCTCGAATAAACAAATGGCACCATAATTCAAATGACACTGAGTAGATGATATCAAAATTTTGAATTTAAAAAATGCTATATGATACAAAGATACAAACTGGTAAATTAAGTAAAAGAATCAAACAACCTAAACATACTTGCAACCATTATGATGGGTGAAGGGTTAATATTTTCACTATTTACAGAACTCATTCAAAAATGTTACTTTTTCTTAATTTTATATTTATAGATCGTTTTAGTCTTTCAGTAAAGCCTTATGTTTTCTTCACATGGGTCCTATGTATTTCACTCTTAATATATTTTTATGGTTTTTATAGCTTTTCTAGCTACTTCTAATTGGATTTTAGGAGGGTGGGATTTTTATTTTAGGTGGATGTTTTGTACTAGAATACCATGAAGTATTGATTTGTGTACATTTATATTATAGCCAATCATATTAGCCTAAGAAATTTAAATATTTTTAAAATTGTCAGTCTGTAAAGATGTATAACTCTAAACTCAAAACAAAATATACAAAACATATTTATACCAATATTTGTACCATTTACTTCATTTTTAAAAAATAATATTAACTTACAATTTGAATAATAACAGATTTTAAAGATTGGATTAAATTGTCCTCTAAGATTTACATGAAAAAGCAAATGCAAAATAGTAGCTAAGATATGTACATTAAAAGTAGGAGTTCCAATGAAGTTTTACTATGCTGGATATTAGTAGACCCATCATAATAAAATCAATTTGGCATTGGTTAGAAACATAAAAATAAATCATGAAAAGTAATATAGAATGTCCAGATTGCATACCTCTGGTAATAAAAAATGAGGTTATTAAATGCAAAACTCTCATTAAGTAGAGAATTTATTTAAAATGCCAAGTGTATATAGTTGAACATATCAAATGAAGATAATACAATGATGACTAGGGTTCAACATGCAGAAGAAGGAGATACAGAGAAGATAGCCTGGCACTGGGGATTACTTTTTTACTAGATGCATCCTACCAAGCCTTGAAATTTTGGGTAAGAGGCTAAAAAGCTCATCAGAGCTTTTAGTAACATCTTAAGAGTTAGGGTGACAAAACATGACCTTCCAAGGAGGACAGGGCTTGATAAAAATACCACATTTTGTGTCCTTAAAAGACTCAACCTAGCAAAAATTGTAAACCAGAGTGCACAGCCATTGCAAGGACTGAAGACCAGCTCTGAATCATCTTCCCATCCCTGATATTGTATTAAGGTGCCCCTGTCTTTTTTCCTAAAACAAACAAACATCTTTTCTGATGTAAAGTGACATCATAATACTTTATTTCTATATTTCTATTCTGCATTGCTTCTAGATACACTATCCACCATACAAGAAAATAACCATATTCATGAAGAAACAAGAAACATGATTTAAAATAAAGAGCAACAGACTTCTAGATCTTTGAGGGATCTAGAAAATATAGTTATCAGATGCATGTCTTAATGTGTTTAATTAGTTGAGATACAGGAAGAAAATTGGTAGACAATTAGAAAATGTAAAAAGAACTAAATAACAATTACCTAACTTAAAAAACTGAAGTTACATACTAATTATACTGTAAAACTTAGTAAATTGGAAGATAGATTAGAAAAAAAGGAAAATAGTAAGAAGTAGGAAGAGACTAAAGGAAAGAAATACAGATGATAAGGGAAAGACATAGATGATATAGTTAAAGGATGTTTATTTTTTTAATTTAATTTAAATCCAAGTTAGTTAACATATAGTGTAATAATGGTTTCAGCAGTAGAATTTAGTGATTCATCATCTACATATAATGTCCAGTGTTCATCATAACAAGTGCCCTCGTCAATGCCCATCACCCATTTAGCCCATCCCCCCACCCAATACCCCTCCAGCAGCCCTCAGTTTGTTCTCTATATTTAAGAGTCTCTTATAGGGGCTCCTGGGTGGCTCAGTCAGTTGAACGTCCGACTTCGGCTCAGGTCATTATCTCGCGGTCTGTGGGTTCAAGCCCTGCGTCGAGCTCTGTGCTGACAGCTCGGAGCCTGGAGCCTGCTTCAGATTCTGGTCTCCCTCTCTCTCTCTGCCCCTCCCACGCTCATGCTCTGTCTCTCTCTCTGTCTCTGTCAAAAATAAATAAACATTAAAAAAAAAAAAAGAGTCTCTTATAGTTTGCCTCCCTTTCTACTTTTATTTTTCCTTCCCTTCCCCAAATTCATCTGTTTTGTTTCTTGAGTTCCACATCTGAGTGAATTCATATGTTGTTCCTTTCTCTGAATGACTTATTTTGCTTAGCATAATACATTCTGTTTCCATCCACGTTGTTGCAGATGGCAAGATTTCATTCTTTTTGATCGCTGAGTAATATTCCATTTTGTGTGTGTGTGTGTGTGTGTGTGTGTGTGTGTGTGTGTGTGTGTGTGTTGTGTGTGTGTGTGTGTGTGTGTGCGCGCGCGCAGGCGCACGCAGGCATGTGTGCACACACATCTTTATCCATTCATCAATCAATGGACATTTGGGCTCTTTCCACACTTTGGCCATGTTAATAGTTCTACTATAAACATTGGGGTGAATGTGTCCTTTCAAATCAGCATTTTTGTATCCTTTGGATAAATACCTAGTAGTGCAATTGCTGGGTCATAGAGTAGCTCTATTTTTAATTTTTTGAGGAACCTCCATACTGTTTTCCAGACTGGCTGTACCAGTATGCATTCCCACCAGCAGTGCAAAAAAGTTCCTCTTTCTCTGCATCCTCGCCAACACCTGTTGCTTTCTGAATTGTTCAGTTTAGCCATTCTGACAAGTGTAAGGTGGTATCTTATTGTGGTTTTGATTTATATTTCCCTGGTGATGCATGATGTTGAGCATCTTTTCATGTGTCTGTTAGCTATCTGGATGCCTTCTTTGTTGAAGTGTCTTTTCATGTCTTTTGCCCATTTCTCCACTAGATTATTTGTTTTTTGTGTGTTGAATTTGGTAAATTCTTTATAAATTTTGGATACTAAACCTTTATCCATTATGTCATTTGCAAATATCTTCTCCCATTCTGTCAGTTGCCTTTTAGTTTTGTTGATTGTTTCCTTCACTGTGTAGAAACTTTCTATCCTGATGATGTCCCAGTAGTTCATTTTTTGGTTTTGTTTCCCTTGCCTCCAGTCATGTCTAGTAAGAAGTTGCTGCTGCCGAGGCCAAAGAGGTTGCTGCTTTCCTCCTCTAGGATTTTCATGGCTTCCTGGCTCACATTTAGGTCTTTCATCCATTGTGAATTTATTTTTGTGTATGGTGTAAGAGACTGGTCCAGTTTCATTCTTCTGTACTTTGCTGTCCATTTCTCCCAGCACCATCAGCACCATTTGCTAAAGAGACTGTTTTGGGTTTTTTTTCCAATGGGTGCTCTTTCCTACTTTGTCAAATATTAGTTGGCCATACATTCGTGGGTCCATTTTTGGGTTTTCTAATTTGTTCCGTTGATATATATGACTGTTTTTGTGCTAAAAAATGTGTAGAATTCCAGAAATAAGAAAAAATGAGGCTAAAGCAAACTTTAAGGAGATAATGGTTGAAAGTTTCTAAGCGTAATAAATAAAAGAAAAAACACATTTATAACAAAGCTTCCTAAAATTTTTTGTTTAAAGGAAAAACAGCTATTAAAAGCAGCGAGAGGAAAATTTAAAATCATTTATCACCCTTAGGAAAAATAAAACAATTAGACTTAAAAGAAGAGATTGAAGTCAGAAGACAATGGAATGTTGTATTTAAGGTGCCCGAAGAAAATAATTGCCAAATTAGAGTTCTGTATACTATAAAAATGCCTTAATATTAGAAGAGAGAAGAAAAGGTAACTTTACGATTTAAATAAACTGTTTTTGTCAGTAGCAGAAATGAACTAAAGTTTCTTTAGGCATAATCAAAATAGTTTTCAAAAGAAATTCAGTTTCTTAGTAATGATTTCCAAATATTATGTTATATGGAGCAAATAATGAATGTTACATTTTTTTCTTTAGTGAAATATAGAAGAATAATTGTTCCTCTCCCACCCCTCACAACAAAATATTATGGAAAGAAAAGATGCCAGAAAATTTAAGTTATAAATATGTTACTTCAATCTAACTGAAATTTAAATTTATTTTTATATTCATTTATTTATTCATTTACTCATTTTTTACTGAAAGGATTGGAAGAAAACCCCTAAGTTTAAAACAGAGATATAGGATAGATTAAGCGAATTCAGTTTGATCACATAGGTCATAAATTAAGGGAGCTATAGAACTAGTTGATATGCAGATTTTATAGTTTACCTAATGCTTAAAATTATTAGAAGGAAAACAGTTTTGGAATGAAAGGTGATATATTTTTTTAGTCAATTCCAAAAGATCATGTATCCAAACCAAATCTATAAGGAAGGAAAAACTCATGGGAAAGCCATTCTTGAACTATTGGAGAGCTTAAGATTTAGTTCACAGAAAAAGGATCACAGTAAGCAGGATAAAGCAGAGTAGTTAATGCACAAGCAAATTATTTTGAGGGAAAAGACATCAACAGTGCTGATAAAATGAGTCAGACCTGCCTTCCTTTAGGAATTATGCAAAGATCCATCAGGCTTTTTGTGTTTTGACCTAGAGTTCTTATTCTCCTTTAGTTGGTCAGATATTCTGCCATTCTTCCATAACTTCCTCCCCAGATTCTGATGCTAGACTTGGATGTTTTCACTTTTCTGAACATTCTTTCTTTCTTTTTTTTTTTTTTTTTGTTTTTTTTTTTGTTTAGAATGATTCTCTCTGGACTTTTATTTTAGAGTTCAGTATGGCACAGATATCTCTTATTCCCTCTTTTTCCCACCCCCAACCAATACATGTACCAGTGCCACTTTGATTTTAGGTGACTTTAAATTCCAGATGATCCTAATGTATCCTCACATGTGAATTAGGCACTGCAGTTGACTTGTTAAACCCTTCAGTGCTTTAGGAGGCATCTCAGTACTAATAATGATCATATATTTATTAATTCCCATATCTAGGGAATTAGCATCATCTCTTCTATGGCTTTGTCCTCCTATTTGTCAAGTGTGAGCAGTGTTGAAAAATAAATTGGATTTGGACAACCTATGACCACTACTGGAAACACTATTCAAGAATATCCTTGATTAATAGATTATACTTAATAGTCTTCTGATTTCTAGCAATTATTTCACATGACCATATTTGGTCACACTTCCTACATAATTAAATGATTCCCATTTATCATAAAATTCAATAAAGGCAGAAGAGTCACTGATCATATCAGTATTAACATTAGTCATAGACTGCTTCTAATACATATATTTTCTGCCAAATTTTTTGGCCATAAATTATTAACCTCTACAGTCTTTACTTGCTAGTTAAATGAAGCTGAAAATTCCAGATTGATCAGAAGGATTCTTGCCCCAGTATTAACTGATTTACTAAATTTCAGTTGTTAGGACCCAAGAAAAAATGCCTTCACATATCAGACTTTCCACATACTTAAATACTAAATAGATTTCTAAAATATCATATGGGATATGACACGTTAAAAAATTTTGTATAGTGAAGTTAAAACTGTAATATAGTCTCATAGATTGAAAGGTGATTTTGTGTTTACACATTGCTCATTCATATTATGTGGGTTTTTGAATCTCTGTGTGTGTTTTCTATTTTTAATGGGAGGGGTAAAATTGAGAGCACAGCATATTTTACCTCTAGGGTTCCCCTCCTAAGACTTTTTCACAGGCTTATTTTTCCCTTTGTTGTCTGGAGACATTCTGATAACCATCAGAGATACAGTCATTCACAGAATTAGTTACTGCAAGAAATTTTTACTTTCACTCTTATCCCTGTTTATTAAATGAAAATTATATCCTGGTAAAGGAATATTATTGTTCTTGTTGGGAACAAGATGAAGAGAGATGAGAAGAGGGATAAAAAATGAAAGGGGGAAAGAAAGTGGAGAAGAAGGAAAGAAGAGGGGGAAAAAAGTTTCCTAAAAAAAAGGAGAATGTCTCATGAAGTTCAGGGGAGAATAGCTTGAAAGAAACTGTAAGATCAAAGCAGCACCTGGCAGCTTGACCAAGTAGGGAAATTTGTGTTAAAAGTGGTTGCAAGTTCCTGGAGAGAGATAAATGTTCTTTTCTGTTCTTAAAAAAAAGGAAGGAAGGAAGGAAGGAAGGAAGGAAGGAAGGAAGGAAGGAAGGAAGGAAGGAAGGGAGGGAGGAAAGGAAGGGGAAAAGGGAAGGGAGGGAAGGGAGGGTAAAGGGAGGGGAGGGCAAGGGAGAGGAGGGCATAGGAGGGAAGGGAAGGGTAAGAACAGAGAAGAAAAGAAAAAAAGAAAAGAAAGCAAAGAAAGGAACAAAATAAATATCTTTGAAAAGACAGATGTCTTTAAAATGATTGTAGGAACTTATTCAATTAATTAGTTTAAGAAACTGAACTTTTAAGTGGAACATTATGCAATCTTATTTTTATTCTTCATAGAAAAGACCATTCAACTTTACATTTTAAGTTCATTCATTCAACATACAATAAATGTGGTATTAGTAAATGCATTTTTCAGAGGATAGCTTATATAAATTCGCCTTTTAAATTAATATACTTTGTTTTTTTGAGTGGTTTTAAGTTTATGGTAAGTTTGAGTGGAAAGTACATAGTTCCCACATACACCCTCCCCTCCCCTGTCTTCCACCCTTACCCCTATTACTAACATCTTGCATTAGAGTGCTACATTTCTTACAATTAATGAGCATATATTGATATTATTAGCTAATGTCCATAGTTTACATTAGGGCTCATTCTTTGTGTTGTACATTCTGTAGTTTGACCTATGTAATGACATGTATCAACCATCATAGCAACATACGGAATAGTTTCATTGGCCTAAAAAAAACCTGGCTCCATTTATTAATATCATCCTGCCTCCCTCTGAACCTCTAATAGCCTCTGATCTTTTTACTGTCTCTCTAGTGTTGCCTCATTGAGAATGTCATATAAGTGGAATCATACACTATGTAGTATTTTCAGATTGACTTCTTTCACTTAGCAATATTTATTTAATGTTCCTTCGTGTCTTTTCATGCCTTGATAGCTCACTTCTTTTTAACATTGATTCATACTTCACTGTATGAATGTACTATGCTTTATCCATCCACCTACTGAAAGAGTTTGTTAGAGTTTTCATAACAAAATATTACAGACTAGATGGCTCAAGCAACAGAAATTTATTTTCTTACAGTTTTGGAGGCTAGAAATCCAAGATTAAGGTGTTGGAAGGTTTGGTTTCTTCTGTGGCCTCTCTCGTGGGCTTGCAGATGACCATCTTCTCACTGTGTTGTCACATGGTCTTTCTCTGTGCATACACATCCCTTGTTGTCTCTTTGTATGTCCCAATTTTCTCTTTTTTTATTTTTTTAACATCTACTTATTATTTTTGAGAGACAGAGAGACAGAGCACTAGTGGGTGAGGGGCAGAGAGAGAAAGGGAGACACAGAATCTGAAGCAGGCTCCAGGCTCTGAGCTGTCAGCCTAGAGCCAGATGCAGGGCTTGAACTCACCAACCGTGAGATCATGATCTCAGCCAAAGTCAGATGCTTCACCAACTGAGACACCCAGGTGTCCTTAAATTTTCTTTTCATAAGGACACCACTCAGATTGGATTAGGACCCACCCTAATGATCTCTTTTAAATTTATTACCTCTGTACATGTTCTATCTCCAAATATAGTCACACTCTGTGGTACTAAAATTCAACATATGAATTTTGGGGGAACACAGTGTGACCTAAAACAGATATCTTATTTGCTTCCAAGATTTGGCAATTAGGAGTAAAGGTGCTATAAAAATTTATGTGTAAGTTTATACATGGATATACATTTTCAATTCATCTGGGATACAGTTGGTGAGTTATGTTAAGAGTATGATTACTTTACGTGAAAGAAATGTGTGTGTGTTTTATATAAAAAGTATCTTAGTTTTATAAAAAACTGGCAAAAAATTGCCAGTTTTTATGCAAACATATGCATGGAACACAGGTATCTATTAACAGCCTGTACTTTCAATTCATCTGCAATTGCATCATTCATTGTACTTGTACTCATCTTTTAAGTCACAGTTTATCCCAAGCTATATTGTGCATATGGATATCTACATTAGAATGCACCCAACACAACCTTGTCTACTCTCTCCTTACTTTTTCTAACATTTTTACTTTGAAAAATTCTGGATTCACAGGAACATGCAAAAACAATACAGAGAGCTCCCGTGTAACTTATAGTGTCTTTCTCCCATTAATTACATCTTACATTACTAGAGTACAATATCAAAACTAGGAAATTGGCATTGGTGTAACATGCATGTAAAGTTCTAAGTCATGTTGTTACATGTGTAGATTATGCCAACACTGCAATCAAAGAACCACTCCATCCTCACACACACAATTTTTTTTTCTCATACTAGCACTTCACACTCACACTACTCTCTTCTCCCAAGTCATTCCTAATCTGTGGCAACTACTAATTTGTCTTTCATTTCCATAATTTTGTTATGTTGAGAACAGTATATAAATGAAATCATAAAATATGAATTTTTGAGATGGGCACTATTTTTACTCAGCGTAATGCCTGTAGGTCCAACCAAGCTGTTAAATGTATCAATAGTTTACTCATTTTTATTGCCTAGTAGTATTCCACGGTATGGATGTGCCACAGTTTGTTCAGACATTCATCTATTTAAGGACATTTTGGGTATTTCTAGTTTTGGGATATTACAAATAAAGCTGCTGTGAACATGTTAATATGAGATTTCCTGTGGACATAGTTTTCATTTCTCTGAGATAATTACAGAGGAGTGTTATTTCTGGTTTGAAAGGTAAGTTAATTGCTGGTGTTTTGTTTTGTTTTTATTTTGTTTTGTTTTGTTTTGTATTTTATTTTAAGAAACTGACAAGTTATTTTCCAGAAAGGCTGTACCATTTAATATTATCACTAGCATTGTATGATAGATCCTTTTTTTAATCCTCATTCTTGCAAGCACATCTATCTGTATGCATATATGTATATGTATATGTGTGTGTGTGTATACACACACACATATATATTTATATTTATATATATATATTTAATTTCTTCAATAGTTATAAGGCTTTTCAAATGATCCATTTCAAATTGTGTGAGTTTCAGTTTAAGGACCTAGTCATTTTCATCTAAGTGGTAAAATGTATGTGTGTACAGTTGTTTGAACTTCCCTTTATTATCCTTTTTATGTCTACAGTGTCTACAGTAATATCCCTATTTCATTCCTAATGTTGGTTATTCGTATTTTGTCCTTTGTCAGTCTTCCTAGTGGTTTGTCAATTGTATTAATCTTTTCTTAAACCACCTTTTATTTTACTGATTTTCTTTTGTTTATAAATTCACTGATTTCTGCCTTTCATTGTTTTCTTTCTAATTACTTTGAATTTTTTTTCCTTTTTTATACTTTGGTTATTGAGACCTTGCTATTTTTTTAGTTTATGAGATTTTCCTTTTATCTTTCTGTTATTGATTTCTAGTTCTGTTTCTAATTATAATTCCATTGTGGTAAATGAAAATACTATGTATAATTTCAGCTGTTTTAGTTGGGACTAATTTATGGTCCCAGATATGGTCTATATTGGTAAACATTTTGTGGCACTTGAAAAAAATGTGTATTGTGTTGTGGGTGGGTTCTTGTAGACAAGTTAGAATTAGGCCATTAAAAAAATCCAGTCTGTCATTTCTGTTGATATATTTACATCATTTATATTTAATATAATTAATAATGTTAAGACTTAAGTATGGCATTTTACTTTGTGCTTTATGATTATTTCATATTTTTATTTGAACTCTCTTTTATTTTCCTTGCCTTCCTGTAGTCTACCTAAACATTTCTTAAAATTCTATTTTGATTTGTCTATAGTGTTTCAAATATAGATTTTTTTGTATAGATTGCTTATAGTTGTTGCTGTAGATATTACATTGCACTACATAATTTATCAAGTCAACTGGTCTTCCATTTATAATGTAACTGTCATAAAAGTAAAATTTTTCTCAGCACATTTGAGACCACATTATCCTTTTTACTTCAGATGTTGAATATAGTTTAGAAATCTCAAGGAGAACATGAGTCTATTGTATTTACCTGTAATTTTGCTTTTTCCATTTTCTTTTTTTCTTCTTAATACTCCAAGATTGCTTTTTCTATACTTTATTGTTGTTGTTGTTGTTGTTGCTGTTGTTCAAGAGCTTCTTTTATAGTTTCTTTCTGGGTAGGTCTACAGGATACAAATTATTTTCATTTATCTTCATGTAAGAATGAATTTATTTACCCCTTCATCACTAAATGATAATTTTCCAGATACAGAAGTTGGGATTGGCAATTCTTTTCTTTCAACATTTGAAAAATGTCATCACTTACTGACAACCTGAATGATTTCTGATAAGAAAACAGCTGGGATTTGAATTACATTTTTTCTGTATGCAAATACCTGTTGTGGCTTTCAATATTTTTCTCTTTTTTTGTCCTTAGTTTCCAGAACTTTGACCATAATGTATGTTGGCATGAATTTCTTTGAGTTTATCCTTTTAAGAGTTCATCCAGCTTTTTGAATCTGTAGGCATGTCTTTTAACAAATTTAGGAAATTTTCAGCTATCATTTCTTCAAATACTATTTAAGTCCCTCCTTTTTTTTCTCTTCTTTAGGGAATCTATTAGTATGAATGTTAGTTCATTTATTATAGTCTCAAGACTTCCCTGAGTTGTTCGTTTTTTTTTTTCATTTAGTGTATTTTATCTTGAGATTTCTATTGCTCTGTCTCCACGTTTACTGATTATTTTTCTATGCTTTTCATTATCTTATTGAGCTATCTGCATGCATTTTTTAAAAATTTTTAGTTATTGTATTTTTTAGTTCTAAATTTCCTTTTAGTTCTTTATATATTCTATTTCTTTGCTATGACTTCTTTTGTTTTGTTTTGTTTCAGACGTCTGGGATGTTTGAAGCAATAAGAAGACTCGGGGAGCTCACCATTATGTCATTCCTTGCATCCTAATGTCCTAGCCAGTCTGCCTTCTTCCTACCTTTCAGAGTCTTCTTAATTTATTTTATGTATAATTTCTAGACTTTTTATGCTTAGCAGGATGAATAGGTAGAAGTACATTTGTGTCTTGAATGTAAAGGGAAGGTACTATGATCTGAACTTTGTTCCCACAGAATTCATATTTTGAAGCCTTAACTCCCAGTGCGACTGTATTTGGAGTAAGGTGTGATTAGGGTTAAATGGAATTACCAACATGATTAATGTCCTTGTGACACACCAGAGAGCACACTCTTTGTCTTCCTCAGTATGAGGATATAGCAAGAGGGCAGCCATCTGCAAGCCAGGAATAGAGCTTTTGCCAGGAATTGAATTGGTCAGCACCATGATCTTGGACTTCCCAGCCCTCAGAACTGTGATAAAATTCATTTCTGTTGTTTCATTCAGTCAGTCTATGGTATTTTGTTATGACTAAGAGAGAAGGAAAGGAAAGGAAATGACACATAAAGTGCTCCTCCTTTTCCTTTTTTAATCTCATTAGTAAATTCTAAATGCATAGTGATGAAACTGGAATATGCAGTTAAACCCTAGTAACCAAGTCTCAGTGTATCAGCTTTTTTCAGGTGCTGTAGTGAAAAATAGACCATATCATGATTCTATAAAATCTTGAAAAATAGAGTTACCTGCAACTTATTTTTAAAAATGAGTTATTCCTCTTCTGAGCATTTTTAATCTTTGTGGCCTATTTTCTATACCTCAACGTCCAAAAATAGCAGCTATGAGCCCTATTATGCACCAGTCTTTATCTCTTTATTTTTTATGGGAGCCTTTGTAATATTTGGTTGTATATCATACATCTCTATTTTTTATTGTTGTGGAATATACCATTGTGTGTTTTCATTTGGGCCACATTGTCTCATTTCCTTCTACAAAAGCCAAAAGAAAAGGACCTTTCTGTCATTGCCCTTATCAGGCAGAATATAAAAACATGACTCAGTCTTATCCCTTCAATGCTCTTACAAAAGGTTTTGAATATAGAGTAAATAATACAAAGTTAAAAGATGTTTAGTGTTCATTTAAAGTTATAGTGGTATTGATAGTTGTTGTGTCTAAAAATGGTTTGCTGAAAGCATGGAAGCATCTTGACTAGACTCTATATTGAAATAAAGTTGCTTTCTTTTTTATTCTTGGCCTGCTAGAGCTATCACCTTAGATTCTGAGCCTTATTCAAGTGTAGATTTCAACCTTTGTTCAATTCTATGATCCCTTATTATCCTTCCACATGATTTAATGTATTTCTCTTTTATTCATCCTTCTCCAAACCCTCAAGAGAGCCATATTTGTTTCTATCACTTATAAACTAGAAACCTAAAAGAACAGAAATCAGTACTGAAAAAGGCATATAGACATCAGACCTGTAAAGAAAATGTGGAGAGCTTCAGATTTGCCTTCTTGCCTAACTGGGATAAAATGGAGTGAATATTCCATTAATTTTTTTTTTTTTCAAAATGAGATATGTAGTGTGAAAAGGAGTGTCAGAAATATCAGTTGTATTCATATGGAATCAAAAGTCCACTGAGGACAAGGCTCTGGATGCTGGTCCCTTGAACAGCATAAGGGACATGAGAAATTCAATTATTGCAGAATGTAATTGCTGTTTCTGAATGAAACTAGCTAGAAGGGGGAAAAAAGATCAAATTCCTCAGCTATCTAATTAAGTAGTATAAAATACTATGAAGTAGCATAAAATAATTTTTATAAAATTTTTATTTGTAATGGTTTATTTTATGTGTTAACTTGACTGGGCTAAAGATGTACAGATCACTGGTAAATATTATTTTCATGTGTATCTGTGAGGGTGTTTCTGGAAGAGATTAGGTATTGAATCAGTAGACTGAGTGAAAAAGATAGCCCTCACCAATGCAGTTTAGTATCAACCCATCTGTTGAGAGTCTGAATAGAACAAAAGGCAGAGGAAGGGCACATTTACTCTCTTTATCTGAACTGAGACATCCATCTTCCACTGCCCTCAAAAAGTGGCACTCCTGGTTCTTGAGCATTCAGGTGTTGAGTTTGATAAGTTCTTTATAGATTTTGGATACTAACCCTTTACCTGATATGTCATTTGCAAATATCTTCTCACATTCCATGGTTGCTTTTTCATTTTGTTGTTTCCTTTGCTGCACAGAAGCCTTTTATCTTGATGAGATACCAATAGTTCATTTTTTTTTCCACCCCCCCTTGCCTCCAGACTCATGTCTAGTTAGAAGCTGTTGCAGCTGAGGTCAGAGATTGTTGCCTGTTTTCTCCTCTAGGATTTTGATGGTTTCTTATCTTACATTAAGGGCCCCCGGGTGGCTCAGTTGGTTAATCATCTGACTCTTAATTTCAGGTCCGATCATGATCTCATAGTTGGTAAGTTCAAGCCATATGTCAGGCTCTGCACTGATGGCACGGACCTGCTTGCTGTTCTCTGTCTTCCTGTTTCTCTTCCCATGCCCTGCTTGTGCATGCGTTTTCTCTCTGTGTCTGTCTTTCTCTCTCTAAAATCAATAAACATTTTAAAAAATGTCAGGAGTTTGCACCTTGGCTCTGAGAACACTAGTTTCTATGCACAACAAGTAGTAGGCTTACTAAACTGAGTCTTCTACTTCATGGAGTAAGGTTTTATAGAAATGGCTAAACATAAACCGCTGGATCTCCATTCCTACAAAAATCATAAATTCTCAGGTGCCTGGAGGAGTCCCAGGAGTGAATACAACTGTTAAGACTTATAAGATATGTAGAGAAGATAATTCCCACATTTTGTTGCATCTTCATATGACCAAATATAAAAGACACCTGTGACATTGAAGAATAACAGTGGATTACATGATAAACACCAATAGGAAAAGTGGATTTCTTTCTAGAACAAAATTGCATTGCCCCTAGCATCTAGTGACGAATGTTTGATCATTAGTGTGATAAATAGACAACAGAAGAAGCAGTTAACTTGTACCTGGCAAGTATAATATTTCACTGTTACCAATATGCTCCAGTATTCCTCATGCAAATAGGCAAAGAGGTAGAAAAAGGAGGGCATTGTGTCAATTGGAGTGACTGATTTTTACTGTCAAGCAAAAAAAAACAGGTTTCTGCAACAGTGTTGCAAGGAGAAGTTATGGATGGAACTTAGGTATTCTACTACAGGGTCCAGTAATAAAGGTTAATGGAAGACCAACTGGAAAAGCTAATCTACAGTTACTAGTTAGGTGTATGGGAATATTTGGAGGTAGTAATGACTGGAAAGAAACTTTATACTTCTGGTGAGCTTATGAGTCTATCTTTCAATCTCCGTTTGGGTTCATAAGTGGGATTAGTTTGTGAAAAGCTACTAAAGTACTCATTTATGTGCATTTTTCTCTGCATTATACTCTTGTAAAAGGTTTTATTTCAGTCATTCAAAGACTCTTCAACCTATTACAGGCAAGACTGTATTCCTCAGAAATAAAAGTTTTTGTCAACCATTGATTAAATCCTCCTGATCAGCTGAGGTGCTACATAAAAAAAGAAAGTCATTAAATGGGAGTGGAAGGCAAGAGTCATAAATAGTAGTAGTGCCATTGTGACTAGTTGCAGACACAGAAACTGTAGTGTCTCTTATAGCCCCCTGCCCTTTTTTTTGTTGTTGTTGTTATTCTCACATTTATTTATTCATTCATAGTAATTTGATTTTGTTTTATCTATTACTTTTAGTCACTATATTTTTATAAAGTGTTAATTGCATTGATCTTTTAATCAATATTTTGCAAAATATCAGGAGAAGATCAAAATGGGTAAGGATGCTTTACTCCCAAATCATGGATTTAAGAGTTGGATAGGGTAACTTGTGCATCTGAGTTATTCGCCTTGAGGAAGCGTTGAGTATGTATTTTAAGAGGGACAGAAGGAAGGAGTAATCTTGTATATGAAGGGAAAGAAAAGTACATGTAGATGATGGACAGGCACATAGATCGATCATAGTAGCCATTTGCCAAAATTTTTATTGAGTAGAATTTAATCCTTCCTTCCTATTTGGGAAGAATCTTCAATTATGTTTGGTATTGGTGAGAAATAGAGTTCAACCAACTACTAGAGAAGCTGTAAAAAAGTAACCATCTCTCTTCCACTCTTGGCAAAATGATGTGAAAACATGATTGGGTCATGGGAAGCTGTATGTTTCTACCCAAGACTTTGAATCTGGGGTTGATAACACAAATCCTAAGAGAAGGTTAGAATTCATAATGAGTAAATGCAGAAGTAGAAGAGTGCTAGGTTGTATTATCCATAGTGATGGCATTCTGGTCAGATAGTTCCTGGTGGCTTTGTACTTGCTGCTTCTTACCCTTCCAAGGTTTGCCTTGGACTGGGCCTTCCAACTCTGCTTCTAGTAGTATTAATTGTTTCTTTTATTTTTTTTTCAACTTGTTTCTTTTACTACTTAACTAGAGTCATTTTCTGAGGCTTGCAGTCAAAAACATAGACCAATATTCATGCTTTATCTAAACTGATTGTTAAAATAAGCTTGGGAGGAACATATCTACAATTTACAGATGAGAAAACTGAGTCTTGGAGAGTTCAAGAGACTTAATTTAAAATTATATTTTCATATAGATGGCAGTCAAGGAATTTTAGCCTTGATCTTTCTAACTCCAATTCTCCATTTTAACCATTATGTGAGACCACTTCTTAAGAGTAGGAAGATTTGTCTGGTTCTTTGTCTGGGACACTTAAGAACCTGAGAGGACATCAAGTGACCCTCCTTCCTAAAAGTCTGGAATATAACTATAACTTCAAGTAGTGCCATACCATCATCAGACTTTTTGCAAGAACATGAGCTAGGAATTCAAATACTGGATCAGAGCAATTCATTCCTAGTTCTTAATGCTGCCTCTCCTTCATCCACATTCAAAATTAATTTACAAATACTGAAAATGGGCTGGTATATTTTAGGATCCACGGGCAAAATAAACTGCAGTTGTGATCCAATCAAGTTGGAATTGCCAATTCTTGGGTTGTTGCTTCCATCTCATAGCTCTGTAATACAACTGTTCTGACTTTAATGCATATGTTGAGATACTTCTTTATCCTTTAATGACATTATTTAACTATCATATGCCAAATTCTGTGCTTAGTCTTGGAAGTATAAAAGCACATACTGTATATGTATACATGGTCTGTCTTTAAGAGTTTAAGAAATATTAAGGAAAGGAGACCTATAAACATCCTTCTTTGAAATATTCTAAAGTCAGGAATCTGCAAATTGTGCATGAGTATACAGAACAATATTTAAGCCAGCAATGAGAGGATGGCATTCAGGGAATATTTTCTAGAGGAGTGGACACCAGAGGTAGATATTAAAGGATGAAGGAGTCATTCTACAGGCAGAGGAGATAAGACTGTACAGAGTGTGTTCTAGGCAGTATTAGCCTCAAGGAGTGCCACAGGGTGAATATATGTTGGGTCTTTACAGCCAGTCTGGCATCACAATGTAAAGTATGAGACATGAGCAGTAAACAGTGCTTCTGGAGAGCAGAAAAAGAGCAAAGAATGACCCTGTATACTGTGTTTATTGACTGAATGTTTATGTCCCAAATTCATATGTTGAAACTCTATTCCCCAGTGTGATAGTATTTAGAGGTAGGGCCCTTGGGAGATAATTAGGTTTAGATGAGATCATGAGGGTGGAACCTCCTTGATGGAATTAGTGACTTCTTTATAAGAAGAAGAAAGACCAGAGCTTTCTCTCTGTCTCTTGGGAGGATATAATGAGAAAGCTGCAAGTCAGAAAGGGAGCTCCTACCAGGAACCAAATCTGTCAGCATCTTGGTCTTGGACTCCCCAAACTCCAGAACTGTGAGCAATATAGGTCTGCTTTTTAAACCACTTGGTCCATGGTATTTTGTTATAACAGCCTGAACTGGTTAAGAAATCATGATAAAAAATTTGAAATAGCAAAATGGTAATTGAACATAAATTCAAGGAAAAAAATTGGATCATGAAATTAGGATTTGCTAATGGGTTGGCTATCGAAGTGAGGCTGGAGGAGAGCTGTAAGTGGAATCTTGGTTTTCTTTTTTAATCAGGGAAAATAGAAGAGTTAGTATGATTGAAACCAAGTATGCAGTATTATAATAAATTAAACATTACTAAATTCTATGGACGGAGGCTTGGGCAAAATGAAACCTTGAGAAGATAATCAGGTTTTTTCAGTCCTGGTGAATCATAACAGCTTATCTAGAACTGAAATAACAAGGCACAAGAAGTAAGGAATATTCCAACCAGTGTCATACTGGAGCCAGCTGACATTATCTCTCTTTACAACTATGATTTCAGTGACATTATATTTGGTAGCTTTATATTAGCCATAGTGGAAAATATGGCACCATAGAAATTGGTAAATGCTATAAATCAGTACTCAAACTTTTTCCCCACATTGTCAGTTATTAAACATTTAGCAGAACACCATTGGATTTACTATAGGGATAGACACTACTTAAAAACATCTGCAGGGGCGCCTGGGTGGCGCAGTCGGTTAAGCGTCCGACTTCAGCCAGGTCACGATCTCGCGGTCCGTGAGTTCGAGCCCCGCGTCGGGCTCTGGGCTGATGGCTCAGAGCCTGGAGCCTGTTTCCAATTCTGTGTCTCCCTCTCTCTCTGCCCCTCCCCTGTTCATGCTCTGTCTCTCTCTGTCCCAAAAATAAATAAACGTTGAAAAAAAAAAAAAAAACATCTGCAAAGGCAGCCACGTAAAGAGCAGGAAAAACACTGGAAGCAACTCTAGAAGGACCATAGCCATCATAATAAAAAAAATACTCTTACATATAGCAAGAGTATAGTATGAGTAGATGTAGGGTATAGGTGGGTGCTGCTATTATAGATTCCCTGCCTAAACTTCTAAGTGTTTTTGCCTGTCAAATGGAAATAATGATTTGCACAGAAGAATAATGTTGAGTCAAATGATTATTATGAGAAGTTTGACTTGCTATACACATGTGAGATATTATTAGTAACTCAAGGTTCTGAAATTAACAAAGTACATTCAGACTTCAGAGGTATCACTAAATCTTGCCTTAGGCACCATCTTACTTCACTTGAATTCTTTGAAGTCCAGTGGTCTATAGGGAGTTTAGCTTTCTGTGCATTGGAATTGTCATATGATTAGTCCTTGGTTTCTCCACATGCATTAAGCACCTCTACATTGGAGTTGGTATTTGTTTTGCTATCCGTAAAGGCGAAGAGTATCCGTTCTGAAACGTAGAACTGCAGATGTAGTTCTTGTTAAGCACCTGAGAACATGACATGATGATTTTAGAATCAACTCAGATTGTGTAAACTGGAACATGTTTCCATGGTCAATTTTTTCTTGTTGAATTTCTGAAGAGGTCTTGTGATGCTACCTAGGGAATGGTGGCCACCAAATCACTATCATGCATGGTTCCCTTGATAGCAGTGTTCTGCTCTTACAGTATAACATGCTATAATCTCTGTCCTTAAAATAAACAAACAACAAATTTTGAAATAAATTTCAGTTGTTTATGCTCAGAGTTGTCTGTCCTTCTTCACTCTCCTTGTCTAAAGCAGTCTACCCTTCAAGGCTCACTTTGAGTGCCTCCATGAAGTTACTCTAGTAACTAAGCTCCCAGTGATTCTCCCACTTCTGTAGAAATATCTTGATTTTAACATTTGATTATGTTCTAGTTTATAGAACGCATGTGGGCCCATTTCTTATAGAAGAATATAATCCTTTGATAATAGAGACAACATCTTTTTGTCCTACTGTATCTTTCATAATGTGTGGCATGGGGCAGATCTGGAATCATGTCTATATAAATACTTGCTAATTGATATAAGCACATGTGTAACAAGAAAATCCATATTTCGGGGGTTCCTGGGTGACTCAGTTGGTTAAGTGTCTGACTTTGGCTCAGGACATGATCTCACAGTCAAGCCCCTCCTTGGGCTCTGTGCTGACAGCTCAGAGCCTGGACCCTGCTTCGAGTTCTGTGTCTCCCCCCTCTTTCTGCCCCTACCTTGCTCACACCCTCTGTCTCTGTCTCTGTCTCTGTCTCTCTTCCTCTCAAAAACAAGTAAACATTAAAAAAAAAGAAAATCCATATTTAGAACTAACACATGTTATATACACATTCAGGCAAATAGGTGATGGAATTCAAAAATATATGTGTCACTCATTATATACATGATGGGATGATGTATTTCTAAAAGAGATTTTTGTGGGGAGTTAATTTATGTACACTGTATTTGAAGTCACTAGTTTCTTAGAAGGTTTTCCTCTCTCCCCCCAATGGATATCTAATTAGTATGCTTTAAATTTTTAAAGCATGAATTAATTGCTGAGACTATTTCTTTGGAGAATTGGTACTAAAAAAAAATCCCCCTGAAATAATACTTTCAGATAAATTGTGAGGATTCCCGTGCAACCCCTTTGCTCATTGTTCTGACAAAAGAAATGTCATACATTATTTTGTTATTAATTCTCTCTTAGTAAAGGATAAAAAAAAATAATGATGTGGAGAAACAAAAGCTGCTAAACATAGAAGCTCCTATGGCATTTTTCCCTGCAGGGTCTAGCTGTGTCACTCAGTCTGAGAAGGTGCCCCATGAGGGTATGTGGGTTTTGAGTACAGAGTGGCTTCTCTCCCATGACTGAGACCTAAGTCACTTCCTTTACACTCTGATAAAGCAGACAGTGTTGTCACAATCTTCCCCATGTTCCTAGCCACCATTGCTGTCCAATAACATTTTAGACGTGTGTAAGAAATATAATGTAAAGTTCCTTTCACGTGCCTTCATTAATTTATGAATTCTTCAATTATTCATTCATTTATTTATTTATCATTCATCAAATAATTCAGTGCCTCCAAAGAGTGTTTTATGCATTGGAGTATCACAGTAAATATAATATTCCTCACATGGAACTTATCTAGGAAGACACATATTAAATAGATAATCACACAGATAAACATATGGAATGGGACAGTGAAATTCTCTCATCTAAAATGTGAATATGTGAAGACAATGTAATTTTTAAAATTTTGTCTATAATATTTCTGATTTTTCACCTGCATTTCTCACCCACTGTCTTGGTAGAAAAATTAAATGTCCAATATAATTTGAAGCTTATTATGATACCCAACTCAATAGTATCCTCTGTTGGATAACATTTTCCATCTCTCAGATAATATCCTCTCGATGCCCTCTCCAAGATGGAATCTATAAGAATAAGGAAAAGAATGTGTGATTCAGGCAGACTTGTGTCCTGGGCTGGGATGAAAGGAGGCCCAGGTCATGTGCTGGCTCTTGGTGTGCTCTGGCCTCTGGTCTAGCTAGTTGCTCTGTATCCTGCTGGGTTCTGATGCTGAAGTCTATGACTAGTGAACCTGTAGTCCATTCCTATGCCCATCTCAGTGCCCCAGAAAATTATTTACCATCTTCCTCTTTGCTAACTATACCTTTCCTTGATTCTCACTGACTATATTCATGCCTTTCCATCTTTCCTTCATTTGGTTCTCTGGCCTCCACTGAGTCGGCACTTTGCCCCAGCATACCAGGCCCCATGAGAGGCCAGCTATCTTTCAATTCTACATCCATGCCACAGAGGAAATAAAAAAAGCTGTGGAAATAAACACCAAGCCCTCTCTCTGCTTGGTTATTATATTTGTCAGATTCACTTGGATATGGCATCTCTCCAGGTCTATATGTGACAGCCTCAGGTAACAGGGCAAGCCCTCAGCACATTCTTTTCTCAGCACATTCTTTTTTTTTTTTTTTTTTTTTTTTTTAATTTTTTTTTTTCAACGTTTATTTATTTTTGGGACAGAGAGAGACACAGCATGAATGGGGGAGGTGCAGAGAGAGAGGGAGACACAGAATCAGAAACAGGCTCCAGGCTCTGAGCCATCAGCCCAGAGCCCGACGCGGGGCTCGAACTCACGGACCGCGAGATCGTGACCTGGCTGAAGTCGGACGCTTAACCGACTGCGCCACCCAGGCGCCCCATCCCTCAGCACATTCTTGACTCTTGGCTGGCCTTTCCTCACTCTCCAGAGTTGGGAAAGAGCAAACGTTTCTTTCATTTCACCTGAGATACTCTCCAGATGCATAGAGCTACAAAATCCTCCTCTGGAGTGGGCTCTTCTCTCCATTGTGCACTGAGCCCCAGACCTAGCCCTTTATATGATAAATATGGAATATTAAGGACTCCTGGATCGGGGCGCCTGGGTGGCGCAGTCGGTTAAGCATCCGACTTCAGCCAGGTCACGATCTCGCGGTCCGTGGGTTCGAGCCCCGCGTCAGGCTCTGGGCTGATGGCTCAGAGCCTGGAGCCTGTTTCTGATTCTGTGTCTCTCTCTCTCTCTGCCCCTCCCCCATTCATGCTCTGTCTCTCTCTGTCCCAAAAATAAATAAACGTTGAAAAAAAAAAAAAATTTAAAAAAAAAAAAAAAAAAAAAAAAAAGGACTCCTGGACAGTTCTCTCAATTGACACTCAACGGGTTAACTAGTTTTTTTTTTTTTTTTTTAATGTGAGAAGCTGAATATTACCTTGATACTTACTTTTACATTTTGTTTGTTAAAAATATTAAATCTCCTGCAAATGGGCACCACAAATGAGTCCTGGTACTCATACAAAAGAGGAAATCATAAAAATATTAGTCCCCTTATAAATAATTAAAAATTGTAGTAGGTTCCATAAAGGAAAAACTATAAGATGTATCGGGAGAGTATACCTGGGGAATATATGTCCTTGAAGTAGAGAAGACCTGAGTAGGAGTTTCTATGATGACATCTAAAGGGTAAGAATGAGTCATCCACTACCCGAAATTTTGGATGCTTCCCTCCTTTTGTAAATTAACTGAAAAGAGTCTACATTGTTGGACCTTTAACTCAAAGTAATGCCTGCCACATGGCAGACCCCAACATACTTTTGGCCACTCCTACATACAAATCACCCCAATTGTTTGATCAACGCAGTCACCTCAAATGCCTCAGTGAAATCTTTCTAGGCATGTGTTCATAATGTGTCTACTTCTTCCTTCTACTTGGAACGTACTCAGTCACTAAAGTTAAATAAGACATCCCTCAGCTCAAAAGCGGCCAGAGGCTTTCCTGTGATTTGGAGAAGAAACCCAAATCCTGCTACCTCTTTTTCCACATCTCTCCCTGGTCTGGTCATGATCACCTCCTCTCTGTTTCTTGATCAGGCCACTTCCCTACAGGAAACTCATACATGCTTGTCCTGCCTGGAACAGACACCTACCTGTGGCTATGTGCACATGATTCATAACCTCACATCTTTCAGGTATCTGCTTAGATGTCACCTCACTGGTGACACTTTCCTCACTATTATACTTAAAGTAGAGTTTCTGTCTCCTCACATTTTCCCTTCTCTGCTTTATTTTTCTCCATAGTGCTATTACCATCTGACACGCCATTTATTTTACTTGTTTATTTTCTAATCATTGTCTCTTCTTCCTTACCTCCCAGTATGTTATACTTGGACAGAGAATTTAGTGTTTTGTTTACTATTCAATTCCCACTGCCTAGGACAGTGCTTATAAGCATAGAGGTGTTAAATGAATGAACAAATAAATGAATAGATGGAGAGCAGAACTTACTCCAAGGTTTCTCTCATCTGCATATATATTCACACATATATACACATATTCATATGTATAAAGCACTACATTTTTATTCCCCTAACTTGCTGCTTTAGGAAATGAGGGACATAGTTATAGAATAAAATTCTTTCTCACCCAAAGGGAAGAAACACTTTTCAAAAGTAGACACTTCTCATAGCAATTGTCTTCAGAAATTCAGTGATCTGTTTTTCAGTCTACTTTAAATGGAATACAGATACTTCAAAAGTAAGGAACAATGTTGAGCTAGATTAGTCATCAACACACAGAGTAAAGGCCATCATTTTAGTATGTGCTTATCAGTTCTTGAAGAAAGAGACAGGTCACTTAAATAGAGAAGACAGAAAATCATACATTTTAATTTATTGAGTTATAAGTCTCTGTTACAAAGATAAGGTTATAGAAAATGTTAAAGAACACATAGAGAATGCCTTGGCTTCATTAATTAGAATACAATTTTATGGTAAAACTCGACAAATAGGCTTTCATATTATTATGTAATTAAATAGTGATATTCAGAATTTTTTCTTAATTTTTTTAATATTTATTTATTTTTGAGAGAGAGAGACAGAGCATGAGTGGGGGAGGGACAGAGAGAGAGGGAGACACAGAATCTGAAGCAGGCTTTAGGCTCTGAGCTGTCAGTACAGAATCCAATGTGGGGCTCGAAGTCATGAATTGTGAGATCGTGAACTGAGCCAAGGTTGGACACTTAACTCGCTGAGCCACCCAGGAGCCCAATATTCAGATCTTTTAAAGAAATTTTGTATTATGAGTACATTCAAACAAAAATAGAGAAAAACAGTGTAACGAACACAGTGGTGCCTGGTTCTTACTTTTAACAACTGCCAACATGCTGCTATACCATATACTGTTTTGAAATCTTTGTAAGATACAAAAAATAAAAGTGGTTTTACCTTCTTCCTTTTAAAGGATAGTGTAAAAAATGTTCAAATATATTTAGAATTTTTCCAAAATGTGTGCTCATATTCTCAAAACGTATAGGATTCTGAGTATTTAAAACATAGGAGCTTAATTCAAGAAGATAAAGTTTACTGGGTAGATGTTAGTAGCCCTATTCTTGAGGAGTAAAAGGAGTATCAGAGATTTGTCTTTTTGAATCATGAGTTGTTTTCTGCTACAGGTTCATTGAAACTTGGATAGCACAACTTTCAACATGATGAAATGATGAAAACAATTGATGAAGTCAAGTGGTTGGGGGAAGGGCAAGGTGGATGATGGGTATTAAGGAGGGCACTTGTTATGATGAGCACTGCCCAGTGTATGTTAAGTGATAAATCACTGAGTTCTACTCCTGAAACCAGTATTTCACTGTATGTTACCTAACTAGAATTTAAATTAAAATTTGAAAAATGAAAAAAAAATAAATAGAAAAAGAACAATTGAAAAAACTAACAGACTTAAAAGAGTCTAGATTAATGAGTCTGAAATTTCTGGCATTATTTCATAGCTTTTAATTTTTTAACCTTAGATAATGGAATTCATTATATTTGTATGTAACTGGGTTTCACCTATATATAAAAGGTGAGAAAGTTAAACTAGATGATATATAATACGAATTGATTAAAATTGATTAATTACATTCAGACTTATAGTAGATTTGATTCAAGAAGATAGAATTATAGAATATTTGAGATTTTGGAAAATTTTTGAGAAAAAATTAAAATGAATCCAACTGCATACTTGGAATATGTCATGAATCAGTAACAGTGAGTACTGCTGTTATGGGCTAAATTGTGTCCCTCCAAAATTCATATGTTGAAGTCCCAACACCTCAGAAGGTGAGTAGGAGATAGAGCCTTTAAAGAGGTAATTAAGTTAAAATGCAGCTGTTAGAATGGACCCTAATATAACCTGACTGGTGTCATTGTAAAAAGAGGAAATTCAGAGGCACAAAGAGACACCACTGATGCATGTACAGAGAAAGACTATGTGAGGACATAGGAAGAAGGCAGCCATCTGCAAGCCAAGAAGAGAGGCCTCAGAAGAACACAAACCTGCAAACACCTTGATTCTCCCTCCCAAGCTATTGAAAAACTAAATTTCCATTATTTATGCCACCCAGTGTATGGTATTTTGTTATGGCATCCCTAATAAACTATGACACCTGGTTTTTTGAAATTCAGATAACTTTGTTGAAATGTCAAATGCTGATAAAAAATTTGTTCCACTTTGTTCTCTGCTTCAAGGACAACCTTGAGCCAAAGAAATATGGGTTTTATGAGGAATATGTCACTATTTAACTCCAAATTTCACTGAATTTCAAGTTTTGGTTTTTTTTTTTTTTTTTTAGTTCAGCACTACCAAACATAGGTGCAGAAGGTTCTTCCCCCTTCTCCTTCCATGCTATTCTAGGTATCCAGGGCCACAGCCCCTTTTCTTGAATTTGCAAGTGTCCTAGGTGAGTGTCTATAATAGAGTATATACCATTGTCTCTATGTGAAAACTAGAAAGGTTTAAGGAAAGACTTATAGCATGAAACACACATACCTGTTCAGCAGTCAGCAGATAAATCTCAAGGTTCTTAACAAAGGAAAGGCTCAATTTCTTTTTCAATGAATCTCCTTCAGGATTGCCTTTTCATTCTACTTCTCCTGAAACTCTTTGTTTCCTTTTATTCTTTCCTGAAAAACTAATTTCCTTGTGTACTTCTTCACTGGGTTTCATTGAACCCACTGAATCCAGAGTCTGAATAATTAGCAAACAAATAGCTCAAGGACAGAGAGGACTAGGTCTTCTAACCCTCAAAAGAACTGGAAGAGATTACTTGGATTCCATTCTTGGAATGAAGCAAAGAAACAGGAGAAAGCCAACAGTCAAGTTTGCGTATCAAAACAATCTTAACTTTGATATTCTGCACTAGTTTTTGCCTATATGGTGTTATTTCAGGAAAGCCAGAAATATCACTGAAATCTCATAAATATCCTTCCTACACTGACACTAAATGTTTTAATTTAAAATCTTGCCCTTTTTAATTTCACTTTTAACATGGACCTATTTAGAGAAGAAAAGAATGAGATGAGACTAAAAGCATCAGCTACAGTATTTCTAACATCATAGTAGTAATGAGTTTCATTGGAGAGGTGCCTACAAAGGCAAGTTATCTATCATAAAGCTGGACTTACTCTCCATCACACACACACACACACACCCAAGTGTGCATGCACTATTCCCCTTTCACATGTCTAAAGTATCCTGAGTGAATAAGAATAAGATCCCTGGAGGCCAAAGTGCACTAACTTGGGAGATCTTGAACTTCAAAGTTAATAATTCAGTTTTGCTGAGGATTTACTCACTGTGCTGGCTGTGGTGTAAAGGAAAGTTCATATACCTTTTATAACAGGTTCTCTGTTTGTGTTCAGACTTCTTTAACCAGTAGCTATCCAAACTGGGAGATAATTTATCAGAGAATTCAAGCATAAATATTGCCAAATCATTGCCTTCCACTTCCAATCTATTCTCAGTTGCTCATATAGGGTAGTAAGTATAGTACATTAAGAATGGTAAACTGCCGGGGCACCTGGGTGGCTCAGTAGGTTGAGTATCCGACTTCAGCTCAGGTCATGATCTCTTAGTTCATGAGTTTGAGCCCCATGTCTGGCTCTGTGCTGACAGTTCAGAGCCTGGAGCCTGCTTCAGATTCTATGTCTCCCTCTGTCTCTGCCCCTCCCCTGCTCATGCTCTGTCTCTCTCTCAAAAATAAACATTAAAAAAAAAAAAAAAGAATGGTAAACTATCCTCACCTAGGGCCATCCATTCACCTAATTAATCAACAGATCCTCACTGAGAACCTATTACATGCCATACGTACATATTGGCATTGTTCTTAGCCAAGAGGTTAGACTAATGAACTTAGCAATATTCCTGGTGAAGTTGGAGGAGACAGACAAAAATAAGTTACTTTAATAACTATACCTCCAGTGAATATCCAATTAGTATATATAATCCAATTTATACACACATGTGCACATAGAAGCACACACCATATTTTGGCAAATCTAATCACACATATATAAGCTTTCTAATACCAGAATGTGTTTTATTATGAATAATGTCTTGGGGTGCCTGGGTGGCTCAGTCAGTTAAGAGGCCAACTTCAGCTCAGGTCATGATCTCAGGGCTTGTGAGTTCGAGTCCGTGTCGGACTCTGTGCTGACAGCTCAGCGCCTGGAGCCTGCTTCAGATTCTGTGTCTCCCTCTCTCTCTCTGCCCCTCCCCTGCCCACGCCGTGTCTCTCTCTGTCTCTCAAAAATAAATAAACATTAATTAAAAAATTAAAAAAAATTATAATGAATAATGTCTCTTGGATTCAATGAACTATGACAAGTATTTGAAGAAAAATAAAATAGAGCAAGATAAGGAAAAGAATGAGGCAGGTAGTATATTTAGGTAGGGAGCCCAGGGAAGCCTCACCAGCAAAGTAAGAATCAGAAGAATCTAAGAACACATTGAAAGTGTTGCATAAAATCTCTTGTGCCAAAGAAATAGAGATAAAATTGAGATAAAATTCACATTTCATAACAATTCACCCATTTGAAATATACATTCAGTGATTTTTCTGGTATTCAGAGCTGTGCAAACCTCCCTGTGATCAATTTAAAAATATCAGCACCCCAGAAATAAACCCATACACAATGGTAGTCATTGCCTATTTTCTCCCAAACCACCCAGCCTTAGACAACCGTTAATCTATTTTGTGTCTCAATAAACTTGCTTATTTTGGACATTTTATATAAATAGGATCATACAGTATGTAGTCTTTGATTTCTTTAGCTTAGTATAATGTTTTAAAAGTTTATGTAACATCATGTATCAGTACTTCATTCCTTTTTATTGCTAAATAATATTGCATTGTGTGGACATATCAAATTCTGCTTATCCTTTAATCATTTTTGGATATTTGGGTTGTTTCTACATTTTTTCCTGTTGTAAATAATTCTTCTACGAGCCTTTATGTGTAAGTTTTAATGTGGGCATACATTTTTTATTTTCTTGGGCATATACCTAGGAGTAGAATTGCTGGTTAATACGGTAATTCTGTGTTTAACCATTCAAAGAACTGCCACACTGTTTTCCAAAGTGATCTCACCATTTTATGTTCCCACCATCAGGCATAAGAGTTCCAACTTTTCTACTTCTTCACTGACACTTGTTATAATCTGTCTTTTTTACTAGAGCCCTTCTAGTGAGTGAGAAGTGGTATTTCATTATGGTTTTGATTTGCATTTCCCTTATGACTAATGATGTTAAGCATCTTTTTATATGCTTATTGGTATTTGTCTGCCTCCTTTGCAGAAATGTGAGTTCACATCTTTTACCCATTTTTAGTTGGGTTATTTGACTTTACATTCTGAATGGCAAGAGTTCTTTGTATATTCTAGGTAAAAATACTTCATAAAATATGTGATTTGAAAATATATTTTCTAAGAATTGACTTGTGATGTGACTTGTGAGGCTGTACGTAGGAAGTAGCAGATCTCCTCCCATGTTCCAAATTCAAGTGTAATGTGTCAAGGAATTTTTACTAAATATATCATTTTAGGGTTTGGACAGAATTTAGTATCCTGTTGCAAGCATGTTAAAAGAATTGTACAAACTAACTAACATTTTGCAGGAAAAAAATTCTCTTGGCTTACTTTATTTTATAATATTTTATTTTAATTGGGCAAATGCTTGAGCTCATGTCACACTATGGAGAGTCTCTGCATATTTCAAAAGCAAGGCAGTAGGGTCAGGGCTCAAGGTCAGCTCAGCTGACAGAATAGACCCTGTGGATCTTGGCTTGTCCCTAAAATAAACTCCGACCTCAAGGGTCGTCATTTGGCTGGGTCAGCAGCTGAAGCTTTTTTAAAGATGGCCTGATGATTAGTGAAGGGGTCAGCATGTTTGCCTTGGTGAAGACATAAATCCAGTCTTGAATAATTAATTCAATTATTCATAATGCATGGTAAAAGGGTGCAGCTCCAGGAAGATAAGGGGTTTCCCAGCAGCAATTCCTAGCCAACGCTGATATCAGTAAGGAGAGGATGAAATGCCAGAACTCATGTAAATAAAATACAAATCCTTAGCAAAGCAACACTATCTACTTAGTACCAGTGTGCTTGTAAAATGATCATTCTCTTTTATAAGGTCATATTTGGAATATCATAGTTGTAAAGCAGAAATTCAGTAGTAAGTATGCCCTGTTTGAAAAAAAGAGTGTCTTTTGAAAAGTATTATAATTTGAGTGAAACACCAAAGTATGATTGAAAGAAGTGTGTTCATAAAAATGAAGAGACAGAAGCCTTTTAGGTACCTTTTTTTTCTCCTTTTTAAGGAGAAAGAAAAAAAGGGACATGGTATTGTATGTCTCTCAATCTGCCTTTAAGGTCCTTATAATTAATTTTAAAATAAGTCAATTTGGTTCAAAGTACCAACATAAGAATTTATATATTGTATTTTATTTTTCAGTCTCTCAATAGATAGATAAAAGGAAAGAATTTTGGACATAGATAGTTGGATGAAAAGAATAACAAATCACTTAAGGAATCCACACCTGTATCCTCTTTATTAACTTATTTAAAAAGTTCTTAGAAAAAGCTGAAAGAGGAAATGAATGCACGATAGAAGGAAGCAGGGAGAGGGAGGGTTAAGGAGAGAAAGAGAGGGAGGAAATCAGTATGGAAGACAATTTTAGAAATAGGCAATGAGGAAGGAACTAAAACATTTGCAGATGTGCCCTTTCTTTGAAGCTTCACAACAGCTTTTTGGGCTAAACCATATTGACTAATTTTAGAGATAAGAAAGGTCAAGTTTAGTGAGGTTAAGCAACTTTTTCAAGTTCATAGCTAATAAGTCCTGGGTCTCATTGTCCCATAAGGGAGACTTGGGGTGGATTAACTGTAAACACCAATCCAGGTGGAAGGCAACAAGCATTGATTTTCCTAAGTGCTACATGCCCAATGCCCTTTAGTGCTTGCTGAGGTTTCACATTGAGACAATCAGAAATATACCCCCAAGGACCTCCTCTGTGCAGTAAAGATGTTTCAGTATTGACCTATTCTCTTCAGTATATATTTTTAAACCATTCTCTGATTTTCATATTTGCCTGCCCCATAAGGTTCTATCTGTAACTTCAGACTGTCTGATGGGACATTTGAGTGTGATACATCAGTGTGTATGAACATATGTGTGTATGTATTTAGGTATACACATTCTTACATTTCTTATGTGTATGTATTGCTGAGATTGCTGAAATCAACTTTCATAGCTGTTCTGCCAAATTTCTCAGGAAGCAAAGCATAGCTGTTAAGAGCATGGACTTTGGAATATGACTGCCAGCAGTGTGTGACTCTCCCCTCTGCCACTCATTAACAGTGTGTTCTGGAAAAATAGCTTTACCTCTCTCAGCATTAGTTTGTTCATCTGTAAAATGGTGGAATATGAATGAGGACAGGTAAATCTCTTAGAATAATGTCTGACGCATAACAAGCACTGTATAGTGTTTGCTATTTCTCTTGCCTGCCCAGCTGCGATGAATGAGTAGCTCATCAGTTCAGCTCCACTCTGACTTTCCTCAGTTTCTTTTCCATACCACGGCCAAGAAAACCTTCTCTCTAGGTAACATCATCCTTCAGAACAAGGCAGAAATCCCTTCAAATGGCTTCGAAACCTCTGTATTATCATGGTCAAAATCAGTCTACATCTTTGACTCATCTTAAACATAGTCCTTCATTCATACCATCTCAGCCTCTCTGCCTTTCTTCAGTTCTTCAGTGCTGCTTATACAAGCACTTTGTTCTTCCCAAAAAATTCTCTCCTTTATTACATAGCAATGTCCTACTGACCTTTCAGAGCCCAGCAGCTCAAGAGTCTCTTCCTCAGGGAGGCCTTTGCTGACCTTTCTAGCGAAATTTCTACCTTCTGGTTTTCATAGATCCTTATACTTCTTCTATACATAATTTTTCACAGTTGCAACTTTACCTTTATTTTTACTTATTTGCATAATAGCTATATCCCTCATTAGAACATAAGTTCTATGAAGACAAGTACATTTGTTACTGCACATCAGTATATCCCAGATGCTTACTGATGTGTATGCAATATGGACTGAATGTTTGTGTTCCCCCCAGAATTCGTATGTTGAAACCTAATCTCCAGTGTTTGGAGGTGGGGCCTCTGGGAAGTAAATCAGTTATTTGGGCAGAACCTTCATGAATGGAATTAGTGCCTTTGTCAAACAAGCCCTGGAGAGATCCCTCTCTTCTTCCACCTTGTGAGGTTACAGTGAGAAAGATGGTCATTAATGGGGAAGCAGGTCTTCACCCGACAATCAGTCTATTGGCAGCATGGTCTTAGGGTTCCAAGCCTCCCAAACTGTGAAAAGTGTTTGTTGTTTATAAGTCACTCAGTTTATGGTATTTTTTTATAGCAACCTGAATGTACTACCACAGTAAGTAATTGTTGAATAAATGAATGAATGAATGAATGAATGAATGAATGAATGAAGTTTGTATATGTCAGGTAAGAGTTACTTGATTTTGTAATTGAGACACTGACAATTCATAGCAGGACTAAATAAAAGAATTTCAGGGGAAGATAGATATGGTTGCTGCTCAGAATATAGTATAAGAGGACTTGGTACTGAGACTTGAGAAGGAGGTCCCAGCTGAGGAAGGGGAAATCGAGGTACAGTTGAAGGGCCCCAAAACCTGAGTTTGAGCTGATAAAGTAACAGTATATACACTGCTTACCATACATGCATAAGCTGAAATGATGAATTGCAATATTTTCTTAGCCATGTTTTACAAATAAAACTTAGATTTTAATTTTCTTGCCAAGATATCTGAAGTCCAACTCAGGCCCCATTGCTACACCGTTTTCAACAGTAACGTTGATGCCTTTCTGCTTGATGTCTATCAGCTCAGTCATTCTGAAGTGGGAACAAGTTGGAAGTACATGATTTTGTAACCCAATGTGATCATTTTATACAAGGCTCTAAACACAAGTTCCATCTGTTTCAGGACAGAATGATCTGATCTGATTTATTCTGATTTGCCTCCAAAAAGTAGTTTCAACAAGGAAAAAAAAACAGTCTTGGTTAATCTTTAAAGGATAAACATAAAAAGAATATTAAAATGAGACTAAAAATTATACATCCATTTTACATATGAAAAAGCTCAAGCCCAGATATACGAAAATTTGCTAAATGTCTCACAGCTAATCATAGCAAGTCTTTTAACATCCAATCCAAAACCAGATCTCATATTCCAAAATAGCTCTTTTAGTTAAATTACTTAAAAAAAAAAAAAAGTGAGGAAGTATTATACTGGTTATCTTTTATGCCACCCTCCCAGTGCCTGACCATACAGGAAAAAAAAAACAAAAAACAAAACAAAACTAAAAGTGGCTCCTTCAGATGCATGGGGCTTAGCTGAATATCTGTTTTAAAAGAGAATCTGCTGAGTGTCCAACTAAGGCTCAGGTCATTATCTCACATTCATAGTGTCGAGCCCTGTGTCGGGCTCTGTGCTGACAGCTCAGAGCCTGGAACCTGCTTTGGATTCTATGTCTCGCTCTCTCTCTGTCCCTCCCCTGCTTGCACTCTGTCTCTCTCTGTCTCTCAAAATAAAATGTTAAAGAAAAATTTTTAAGAGAATCTACAACTTTTTATATAAGGGTCAGGCAGTAAAAATATTTTGCTTATGGGCCATACATTCTTTATTGCAAATGATCAACTCTGTATAGTATTTTTGTATTTGTATTTTGTATTTGTAGTATAAAAGTAATATGTAAACCTTTATTAAGAGATAATAATAAAAAAATGAGTATAATAACAATCCTTATATAGATACAAAATAAATATGGATTAAATATTTTTTAAACTCACATGAGTATACTAGATATTACAACCAATTCAAAGAAGTCAAAGAGTAGACACATTTGTAGATCAAAACATTGCCATGAATGTATAAATTGAAGGAAAACTGGCCTTTCCACAGGAGGGAAATAGGGTTGTCCCTGCCACTGGACAATACTTATTTATGTGTCTATAAATACAAATTACTTTTGCTTTGCTCTCAGTTACGAATAACCTAAAGTTGCAAAACAGGTCCCCTAGAATCCAGAATCAGAACAGTGTACTATAGAAAGTGCCTGGTTTTCACATATATGATAAAAACAGGGGAAGGACTTGAGGCCTTTTTTTTGTCTACCACTGCATTTGATGAACTGAAGGAAAGTAAAGAAAGATAACTGCTATTTTCCCACTTAGGAATCTACAAGAAAGCAAGGAGAGAATCCCTCTTGGTTGATATCATAGGAAATCAAATGCGATCTAGAGAGCTTTGGGATGGACTTGATGGAAAGGTTCATTTGTGCACAGCTGTGAATGCTGTAACCTCCCCATACTGAGTATGCCACTTCAAGGTTTGGAATCTCAATCTCTTCGTGCATAAGACAGGAAAAATAAAAACTCCTGTTTCTAATCACCTTGAGTTTCCTGAGGATTGAACAAAATAGCAGATATAAAAATCTCGGAAATAAATAAAGTATCGGAATAATTATACAACAAACCAACACACATAGAGATTTAAATTGCTGGGTCTGTGACTGATGGCTTCAAGCTTCTTGTTCTAGCTTCAGTTTAATTTGTTCCTCATCAGTGCTTACCACCTAGGTAATTTGGGAGCAGATGGCAAGAGGAATGGAGGACGTTGCATTAGAACTGCTGCCTACCTGCCTTTCACTCTGGGCCATTGGAGCCTCCCTGTGTGCTCTCTGATCCCTCATCACTAGCCCAGCAAAGTGATCTTTATTGCTTGTGATATAGTCCTTATTGCCTAATTAGAGGCATGGAAAGAAGTGGGAGATGACTTCACTTGGGTTCATTAGGAAATAATATATCAGGCTTTGCTTAATTACAACTGAATTACTACTACCTATTACAGAGCAGAACCTTGCTGGAATGATAGAGGGTGGCAGAAGTCTCTGTCTTCCATTATTCCACGATCTGCATTAGCTCAGCGGGAAAGGGGAGAATTGCTCATCTGGATTGGAGTTGCAACACACACATTGGCAAAGGGCTTTATTTAATTGTGACCCCCTTATCACCAGATAATGTAATCACTGTCACATGCCAATCAGTGAGTCACTCTTTGCAGCTGCTGAGGGCTCTGGTGGAAGGAAAATGCTAATTCTTATTGTTGGCAATTGCTTCTGCATGGCACAGAAAAACATCTCACTCATTGTCTCTCACTGCCTAATTGCTGGACATAATGTCTTGCACTAAAAGGGAGGACAGAATGGATTAAACAAGAACATAACATCCTTTTAAATATACAGAAAAAATATGATACTCCCTTTAGTTATTTTCCTAATTAGTAGAATAACATGTGCTTGCTTATTGCTCTATTCGTATATTTGACATTTGTTGCATATCTAATATGTGGCCATCTCCTTCTTAAACTTTGCAGGGGAAAAAGAAATGAATAAGACCTGTACAGCTGGAGAGTACACACAAAAAAAGGGGATAGTACATGTATACAAATATTTACAATATAATTCTTAGAAGGGCATCTCAGATGAGGAAACACTCATTAAAGAGAGGGAACTTAGTGTAAATGTTAAAGAATAGATAGAATTTAGGTATAAAATCACCAGGGAAAAGGCATTACAAATAAAGTGTATGTTGTGGGCAAAAATATATAGATCAAATAACAGTGATCATGTATCAGAGACAAATTGGATGCAGTTTAGAGTTATTGAAAGTATAGTGAGGGATAAGAAGGAAGTCTAGATAGGGTATGGTAATTCTAATGGTCTTTGTTGTCTCTTTTTGGTCACTCAGTATATCTTAACCTGTTCCCGCAACATTCTGATTTCCTTCAGAGAATTATCTACCCAGTGTACATAAAGTAATTGTGATGTTTCCTAGCCAAGACATGGCTAATCTAAGTTGGCTAAATTTCTAAGTTGGTTCCATTTCTAAGACCTTTAAATCTTAAGCAGAGTGCAAACAACTCAAATGGTACCGAAACCTGATAGTTGGACCCTGGGTCCTAATTAGTTTTATCTGATTTTCAAAGCTCAATCTCCTGAAAACTGTTCATTTTGTAGTTATCCTTTATCTTGATTTACTAAATTCTCTTTTAAATTAAATTATCCATTAATTGTTTATAACCAATTTATGGACTATTATAATCTATGGATATCCTAAAAGCTGTACTATGGGAGATGGATATCTTTCTACTTTCGTACTATTAGCATACTATTTGCTCTTCCTAGATGTATGCAAAGTATCAGTTCAAAGGGATTATGATTATGTTAGAGATACAGTCACTTAAATTTAGTAATTAGAATTGAAATGAGAATAAGATGATAGAGTTTCAAAAAAAAGAAAGAAAGAGAGAAAAAAAGGAAAGGAAGGAAGGAAGGAAGGAAGGAAGGAAGGAAAGAAAGAAAGAAAGAAAGAAAGAAAGAAAGAAAGAAAGAGAAAGAAAAGGAAGGAAGAAAAGGAAATGAAGGAAGGAAGAGAAAGAAAGAAAGAAAGAGAAATAAAGAAAAGAAAGAAAGAAAGAAAGAGAAAGAAAGAAAGAAAGAAAGAAAGAAAGAAAGAAAGAAAGAAAGAAAGAAAGAAAGAAAGAAAGAAAAAGGCTAAAGCCTGGGTGACTGGGAGATGAATGATACACTTGGGGGGCGGGGGGGAATCAAACTAGTAAACCCAGGATTTTAGAGGGAAAATTTCCATTTCCTTTTGATTTTAATAGTTGTTGAGATGTTCCAAAATGGAATGTTCTGCTTTTGTTAAAACAGTTTACAAAAAAGGTAAAGTTATGACTTTCAGACACATGTAAAATGACACATATCAAAGTTTTTATTTAACTCCTTAGTTAAGGGAGAGAAACACATACACACACACACACACACACACACACACACACAACGTTACAACCAATTGAAGGAAAATCCAAAGAATAGACACATTTATAGACCAGCAATTTTGAAATGTATTTGTAAATTAATGCAAACAAAACTGGCTTTTTTCACACTGGATAGGAGAACCGATTTGTCCATATGAATCGGACAAAATGTATTTACTTGTCCCAGTTTTCTGTACATTACCTTTTATTTCAACGTGGTTGTAAAATATAACCTTCTCAAAGACAAAGACACTCATTGTATAAAGTCAGTCAATCCAGAGGGGCTCCATCAATCCGGTGAAAGGACATTCAGTAGTCTCTTTCACTTATTTCAGTCTTAAATTTTTCCTTACTGTCTTAAGAATTAAGAGAAGTGTTGAAGTAGCTTTTACAAGACTTTCTGTTAAAGATGCTTGATACTTGTATTAGGAGAAAGACTGGGTGCAGTGAAATCTAACATCAGTTGCCACTTTGATATATTGTTTTGCCACACTATTTCCCCTTCTTAGTTGTATGCAAAATATCAGTTTGAAGAGATTTCAGGCTGAAAGTGAGAATAAAGTGTAATATAGCTAGCTATTACTAAATCACTGTTTCTTCTCTTCATACAGTGAGTGTGTGATTTTGCAACAAAAGCTAATCATTCTAAATATTTTAGAAACTCTCTTTTGTGTCATATTATGAGGCAACTATAAAATGACTCACAGACAGCCTGACAGGTGCCATATGCAGTGCTGATATGTTCTTGAAGATCCCCAAGATGGTCTGTGTGGTAGTCCCTAATACATAGGGAAGTTCCCAGTCTGGTATCTGTGTTCACCATCACTGATCCTTTTCCATAAAAGCATTAAGGAATCCTGTCCCATTCAAACACAAGTTACATAAAAAGTAATTCTTAGGCTTTGAAACCTTTGTTTAAATTAATGTACATAACCTATTCTTTGCAGAAAGCAGGGCCAACAGAAGAGGCCATGTTAGAACACCTGGATCAGGAAGAAATGTGAATGAGACACAGAAATGGAAAACCAGGAAATCCAGAGGCACGCATGGATTTCAAAGTGCTTGCACCCATAAACTCTTGCTATTAAACAACAAGAGAGGAGTTACTCTTAACCCAAAACTTGTTCTGAAAGATTATCAATGTTTCAGGGAACTTCTCCAAACTTTCAGAACCAGATGATCTTACATCAGAATCCCAACTCCACAGGCATCTGGCATCTCCACAGGCAACTTTCTCTGATCCGTACCAGTGCAATTCAGTGATGCTAGGGAAAATCACACAATGAGATAGATCTACTGCCAATAAATCATGACTGCCAACCTCAACTTGGGCTGTCAACAGTGCCACAAAACACATGGATAGTCCTACCCAGTGCCTATTTCAAACCTTACCATCCTCCTTTACAGAGAAAGCAGACCCCATCAGACAGGAACTCCAATGGTTGTCTGCAGTTCAGATTTCCAAACCTAACTTTCCCTACTGTCATTCATATAAAAAGCAGAGGTGATCATTCTCTTATCTAAATAGAGTATTTTCATTTACATTACAGAACCTATCACATCTTACCTCACACTGTAAATTACATCTACTCCTCTCCCCTAGATCTGCCCACTAACTGTTAAGAGTATGCCAATCACTTCTGTATAGAATAAAGTCTTAACTGGACACAATGTTTTTCCTCCAGCCTTGCCATTATTTCTGAATTTCCCTTTGTGGTCGATTTTGTCTACTGTTCTTTAACCATTTTTCTCTACTTGCACACTCATCAGGCAGTTCTTCCACCTCTCCAATTTGTATCCTCCCAGTACTCTGACAAAGATGGCTCCACTGTCTCCATTAACCTTCTTGTCTTCAATTCATTGCCCAGTTTCCAACCTTTCTCTTGTTATCAACAATGCAAGCCACTCCTTCTTTAACATACTCTCATCCTTTGCTCTCCATATCACCATGCCCTCCTATAATCCTCCTACTTCTTTGGTCACTTTCTCTTATTTTTTTTTTTCCTTAGACTGACACAAAGTCCAGACATAACTAATATCTTCTCTTAATATTTTCTCTCCTGGTTTATATATTCTGGCCATCATATACCTTCAACTGTCCTTTTACATGTTGTTAACTCTCAAATTTAAATCTCCAGACCAGTAACTGTCCTTGTAATTCTAGACATATTTAGCAAACTTCCTTTCAAGAATTTCTACTGGATTGTTGTCTCGACATCAGCCTGTGAAAATGTGACCTCATAATCTTTTCCATAACAGCTGGTCACTCTGCATGTTTTTCTGTCTCAATTAATAGTACCCTCATTCTTTTTAAAAAAAAATTTTTTAACATTTATTTATTTTTGAGAGACAGAGCGAGACAGAGTGTAAATGGGGTAGGGACAGAGAGAGAGGGAGACACAGAATCCAAGGCAGGCTCCAGGCTCTGAGCTATCAGCACAGAGCCTGATGCAGGGCTCAAACCCACAAACTGTGAGATCATGACCTGAGCTGAAATCCCACGCTTAACCAACTGAACCACCCAGGCGCCCCAATAGTACCCTCATTCTAACCACTTGCACAAGTTTCTCTGATATCCCCTGAATTTAAACCATATTTATTTTAAAATCCCCAATACAACTTTAATGCCTACACTTTTTTCTCCATTCCACTGCAACAGAACAAATGACAGAATTCCTCATTCAAGTCAAGACGGCGTTTACCCTCTCCCATTCATTCTTCACATAGCTACAAAGCACTCATGCTATTTTCATACTGAATTCTCAAAACCCATTGCTTCTCAATTAAAACCCAAATCCCAAATGTGTATTCTAATTTAACAAGGGAATATAGATCAGTGGTTAACAGGGTAAGATCTGGACTTATTCTCCTGAGCTCAGACTCTGAACAAGTGTCTCCCCAATCTGTGTATGTACTTTTGACTGTTTCTAAGAAAAGTTTCCTTCAGCTGGGTAGGAATTGTATAGTCTTAGTGGGATTGATTGATAGAAAAGATGAGGGAGAGCATTACAGAGGAAAAACTTTTTTTTTATTTTTAAGAAATCTTATTTTATGTTTGAGAATCAGTGAGAAAGACTAATATGACATAGGGCCTGGCAGTGATCCTTAAGAAAAGGAGCTGCATGACTGGCAGGCCTGAGAGACCAACAAAGGACATTCCTTGTTGTGGCACTCTCCCACCTCAGGTCTTTGTTAGCACTGTCACATGCACATCCTTCCTTCTAAAATAAGGGAAGTACTCTTGACTGTAGTAGATCTCTCAGGAAGAAGATAGATTTGTTCTGTTGCTAGTGATGGCTGTCAACACACATTCCAACTCCTCTGAGTCTTTAACTTCTCCCTTCTCACTTAATGCTATATTACTTCCCTATCCTTATCATCTGAAATGTTTTTAACACTCTATTGAGATATAATTTGCATTTCATAAAGCCACCCATTTGAATTTTAGTAAACTTACCAAGTTGTGCAACCACCACCATAATCAGTTTTAGAATATTTTCCTCATCCCAATAGGATCCCCATGCTTTTTCACAGTTAATCCCCATTCCCATCCCCAGCCCCAGACAACCACTAATCTAATCTACTTTTTGTCTTTATAGATTTGCCTTTTCTGTACATTTCAGATGAATGAAACTGTGGTCTCTGTGCCTGGTTTCTTTCACTTAGCATAATGCTTTTGAGGTTCATCCTTGTGGTAGCACTCATCAATGGTTCATTTCTTTTTATTGCTGAGTAGCATCTATTGTGTGGATGATGTACCACACTTCTCCAAATCACTCTCCAGATGATGGATATTTGGGTTGTTTCCACTTATTGGCTATTATGAATAATGGTACTATAAACATTAACATGAAATTTTTTATTTGAACATGTGATTTCATTTAGGTAGATACATAGAAGTGGAATTGCTGGGTTGTGTGGTAAATTTTTGTTTAACTTATTAAGAAACTGGTAAAGTCTTTTCCAAAGTGACTGAACCATTTTATATTACTTGAATTTTATCTTAAAAACAAACAAGAAAACAACAACAACAACAAAACTCTTTCCTCCAAGGCATTAATGTAGGGACAAAGAAAATCTGTATTTATTTTCCTTTTTTGAAAATATGTTATTAAGTTAATAAAGATTTGGGAGTATAGGTGTGGCAGTGCAGCAAGGGAAATTGGAGAAACACTACATAAATAAAAATGCCATTACCCCATTCAGAAACTTTAATTTTTGAAAAATTAATATTTCTTCAAATCAAGAATGAGTTTTAAGTCTTATTACATTACCTCTAATCTGCCAGTAGCTCTTGCTGCCCGCTTTCCTGTGTTAAGAAAGATACTGAATCTTTGTTCAGACTCAGTGGGAATAAGGACACTGATTGATTGCTGAGAGTTCTTCTGGTCCAGTGAGACAGGGTGCCTTATCCTTTAGGACATTTTTTTTTTCCTTTACTGGGGATTAATATGTTTCCTCATAGAAGAAAAAGACACACCAAACAAAAGCCACTGTTTAAAAGAATCTTTGTATAATAAATGATTCTTTGATTCACAGGAATGAGTGCTTTGCGATCCAGTTTCAGGTAGAGTCATAGTGGTGTGGAGGGTAGACAGCCTCCTTAAAAATATGCTTCACATTAAATCATGTAAGGCAACATTTTTCTAATTTTAGGTATTAGTCTTGACCAATGTAGTCTGTTATTCTTAATCCAGAAACGAATAGTTTTCTACTTGCTTTTCATTTGGATCTGCAGATCTTCTGCCTGCTTGTTTCTACTTAACCTTTTTATGACAAAATTAACCAAAAAAGCATTGATGGGGGCACAGTGTTCATATGAAGTCTTTCTTTGTGGTGAGGAGTCAGCCAAAATCATAGATTTCCAGACTTACACAATAGGAGATTTGCAATTTGCCCATCCCTTCCCACCCACTGTGGAGAGTGTTCTCTTTTACAACCATCAGCATTCTCAAGGCAGCTGAATATGAGTCTGTAATTACAATGGCAACAATGGCTGCAGGGCAGGAAATGTGCATGAAATATAATACAGATGAGAGCAGCATTATGCCCAAAGTGCTCTAATGGTTTCAGAACCTCGCCAGGTGGTAAGCCATCTCCCTCGGTTTTAATTTCCACCTACCATTTGCCAGGTAACCTTTGCCCAGTCACTTACCATCCCAGGGTGCTGTCCTCAAAAGGGACGATGTGATTGGTCCTTTGCTGGCCTGGCAGGAGGATCCCCCAGCTGGATGAGATCATGCAGACAAAGCTTATAGAAAGTGGTACTGTATTATGTGGACAGAAACAGAAACTGAAATGGGAGAAAGGTCTGCTTCAAAGCCATGACAACATGGAGGAAGAGATGAGAACCTGATGGTAAGGCTTGAAGGGCTCTGGAAAAACCTCCCCGCCTCTGTGTATCCCAATAGTATGTCTTTTCACAAGGGCAAAAAATGATGTGGTAGAATTACCCCTCTACTAAAAAGCATAAATGGTATGTAATAGGAAGAAAAACATTTTTAGAATTCCCACAGCACTTTTCAAACTTTAGTGTGCACATGAATCACCTGAACATTTTGTTCAAATGCAGATCCCAATTCAGTAGTTTGGGGCGGAGCCTGAGATTCTGCATTTCTGACAAGCTCCAAGGTATCACCAATGCTGCTAGTCGAAAGGCCACCATCAGAATAGTGCAAATTAAACCTACATACCTTTCCTGGATGTTTTTTTGTTTTTGTTTTTTTGTGGTGAAGAAAGTGAGACCCAAAATGGTACAGTGATTTGGTTAAGATTTCATATATATCTTTGGGGCAGGATGAATGTATAGGTGTTGGATCTCCTCAGGCTACTTCTCTAACCTAAGTTCTTAACCATAGGACCACCAGGAAGTGTCAGGGGAAAAAAAGCACAAATAGAAGTTAATTTAGGGGCTGAACAGATACAGGTCCTATTGGGATGTGATTTCAGAAAATAGGAAAAAAAAGTGCAGATTAAGGGTTGGATTAATTGTTTTATTGATCATTCAGCTTCTGAAGAATGTTAGAAAGTGTATTACCATGTGTGCCAAGAACTGATTGTTCTGCCTTCAATTTTAGCAGCAGATTTGAGTAAAGAATCCTACCTCTATGCTGTCTTTACTCTCAGTTATAATAGTAGATAGGTTTAGAATGATCTGATGATTGCTTCTAGCTCTGATATTTTAGATTCTCTAATGGATTTAAATATGCCAGAACTGGATGGGTTATTATTCATCTATTTTGCTTTGTTTTGTTTCCTTTCTGCCTCCAGAAAATATAGTATCTGACTGGAAGAGAAGAAAAATGCTTAGGGAAAGGCCAACACTTTTAGAAATCTACATTACTTGCTTAAGTGTTATTTCTTGCCTGCATGTCCAGAAAAGTGTGTAAGGTGTCTAGAGTAAATAACAGTCAATAAGCTTGAGTTTAAATTTCCAGTAAGTAAATTGAATACAGTCTTGGGTGACTGTACATGAAGACTGGAATTGGTAAAGGGTGTCTTTATGAGGTGCATATTTTCATTCTATATCACTATTGAAAATGCATATCATAAAAATGCTAATAGCAGCATGCCCTTGTTAAGATACACCACACTTTGATACTTGTATCCATAATTCTAGTTAGGAAGTGGCTGGCTGAGAAAATTGTTGATAGTTCTAGAACATGTTGAGAAGTGTGTTCCTTACACTTTATAAAGTATTTTTCCTATGCTTGAATTATCATTTACTCAGGCAGTATGTATTTTTTCCCCACAGTAAAAAAAATAAAAGTTACCCAAATCTAATCATATCAACAGTTCCCATTTCATTCTATTATCCTTGTATTTTTTAATGCCTGGTTTAGTTAATGAGATTTGAAAGTTTTATAATGAGGGCATTTGAAACAGAATTCATTAACAGGCAGAGATTTTTCTACCGTATTCAGAAAATTACATGGTAATAAAATAGGAATGTGATTTGAGAAATTTCTAATATAAATTGATTTTTACATTAATGATTTCAGCATCCAATCCTGGCAAAGGAGGAAGACTGACTCAACATGTAAGTTAGGTATGAATGGAAATAAGCATTTACTAAGCCCCTGCTCCATATGCAGCTCCATATGAGACACTTTGAGGTCGCAATAGTGTAAGACACATTTCCTGCCTGTTCAGTGTTCATTGTCTAGTTAGAGAGATGATCGATATACAGGAACCAACTGGAGAGCAAAATGAGACAAAATAGAATTAAATTAGTGCTGTGTTGTGTTGTTCTAGACTGTATGTGATAGCTTCATTTGGAGACTTGGGAGAATATTAAAATAAGGAAAGTTTCCATGAGAGTAAGATAGTACTAAAATGGAGAAGGGTCAGAAACAGAGCTAGTCCAATTCATGATGATCCAATTTTCTCTAGTTGAATATAGATTTGTTGGTCTTTTATTTGTTTATCCTTTTAAAATAGACTATCCATGACTGCCAGCAGTACATAGAGAAATAAGTGAAATATCGGAACACCTAAATTGAAATCCAGGTTACTGCTATGCAGAAAACTTGCACTTAGCATGCATCTGAGAGAACAGTCATTCCAAAGGAAATAGGAGCAAATAACAGTGAACTCACTTCCATTGAACTAAACAGATATCTTCTGTTGGTTGACAAAGAGGAGAGTCACCTCTGAGGAAAGCACATTATCTGTCCTTCAGATTTATTTCACTGTCCAGATCCCATCTGGATTTATGTGTGAGTATTATGATGAATAAGGAGACTACAAGTAAGAACTGAAAGAGCTGTTTTATTTCGTAAAGTCGGTAAGACATTAGGATATGAACCTCACTACTTTGGTATCTTTTATAAGACTGTTCCTTTTGAAAAAGAAAGCATACAGCTTTTTATCTCCTGGATTCCTAGCTACTGGGGGTTCTGGCAGAAGAAGGTAATTCCTAGATGACACCGGAGCATCTGGAAGATGTCCAGAGAGAGACTCCAGTCCCTGATAGACACAGTAAAATTCAATGGAGCTCTTGGTTCTCAACAACAGATTAGAAAAGAAAAGAAATAGCTAATGCCATGGAGTAACTAACTGGACAGTTTACTAGACTTGTGGTTGAATAGAAAGGCACATGAGACATCCCTGGGGGCTTCTCAGTTGAATTGAAACGGAATCATTTATAATAAGTTCAAGAGGAGGGGAGAGGCAGATGAAAGGAGACAGTGAAATCTGGGCTTTTATTTGAAGCCTCAGATCTTTAAATGAAGCCTAAAGCAACTCTGCATGTATATGGTATCACATTGAGAGTTATCCATCTCTAAGTTTCCTAAATTTTTGAGAAATAATTGTTTTTTGATCTCTGCCTCTAGATGTATTTACTTCTTTCAGATACTGAGTGTGTTTTCTCATCATAATTAATTTACTAAATAGCTACTACAAGGGACCACTTATTTCATTATTTATTAAACTCATAGTTTCCTGTCTTTGTGTATATGTACATGTGTGTATATAAGTATGTATATAAAAACACATTTGGAATGCATTCTATATTTTTATTTTATATTTACATATATTTTTATATCATATTTTTATTTATGTCCTCCTATTTTCATGAGCGGTTTTGGTACTTTTTCTTTGTCTCAACACAATATCCCTTCCAGTTCAACCTAAGGATTGGAACTCGGCTTCTACTTCTGGAATCTTACATTTTCTATCATGTAGCTTCATTTTCTGGGAACTTTGTGTCATCTTTTGGTTTGGGCTTTCTAGAATGATCTCCCCACCATTTTTTTTTTAAACTTAACTCTTGTCTGAAGGACAAGGTAAATAACTCAAGTAAGATTTCAAAATTCTTTCATAGGCTTGTTCTAACTCTACTTTGTGAGAAAACCTCACTACTTTTTAGGTCACAAATCTATAAATGTAAAAATCTACAGCTTTCTGTGCCGTTCTGCTGCAGCCACATGAAGAAATGACTCTAAGAAGATATAAAAGTGACAGGAAAGAGAGGGAGTCAGCTGGAAGCATCAAGTACATGCCTTCTGTCCTCGTTGTCCCCAATATCCCTGATTCCTGTATTTCTCCTCAGGTCTGTTATCTTCTCAAGATTCATTGAAAAATATTCCTCATGTTTAATCTGCTTTGAGCTGAGTTATTGTCACTTGCTACCAAATAAATTCTAATATATCACTCAAATGTAATTGAGATTTTAAAAAATATTTTTTTAATGTTTATCTGTGTTTGAAAGAGTGTGTGAGCAGGGGAGGGGCAGAGAGAGAGAGGGAGACAGAGGATCGGAAGCAGACTCTGTGCTGACAACAGAGAGAGAGCTCGAACTCAAGAACCCTGAGATCATGACCTGAGCCAAAGTCAGATGCTTAACTGACTGAGCCACCCAGGTGCCCCTGATTGAGATATTTATGATAATTCTGTCACTTTCAAAATGTTGTCCTCTGATATTTTCCAGATGTGTGATATGTAGAAAATCACTAATTCAAAATGAATGTTCCCTACATTTTCTATTTTTATAATAATAATTTTAAAAGAACATTTGAAGCAATGAATTTCCCTACCAGTGCAGGTTTGGTTTATTATCCTCTTTTTCATTATTTTCTACCTCAAATGATGATTACTCTTGTTTTATTTAAATATTAGTTTGACATTTCATTGCAACTTCAACAACATAGCTCTTAGAAATTTTTTAATGCTTATGATATTTTCTTGGATTTTTAAAAACAATATATTCTGTAGTTTTAGGGTGATGATTTATATTGTTGACCTGCTACTATTTCCCTGTGTTAATGGGGATAGGTTTTTTTTTTTAGAAAGTTTGAGAGAATAGATAATGGTTAAGTGCCCATCATATTCTCTCTAGATATTTTCCTTTTATATGATAGTTTCAGTATTTAGTTGTTTTGACTGTAAAAATCCATCTTCTTTTCAAATTTCAATAATGGATATATATTACTTTTATAACCAGAAAATAAAATATCATTACAAAGATAAAGAATCTACTTTTGTTATTTTTATATGCTATCTATACAAATAGACGTAATAACATTTTATTCTTTCTGTCTTGCAATTTGCTTTGTCTGACTGACATTTATTAGCTATGTAGGTACAAGTCACTTAACCTCTCTGGATCTCCATTTTCTCATCTGTAAAGTATGAATATTAATAATGAGCTGTTTGGGAGTATGAAATGAGAATGTTTCAGTCTGAATATAAGGTCAACTCAGGGTATGGGACTTAAAGCTTTAAATCCACAGGAACATTTAATTCTCTGTCATTTTTATATAGTCTGTCTAAACACAATGCTTTCTCAACCACAAAGCACCCAAACACCAAGACAAAACAAAGATTGTTTTATTTCTCTCGACTCAGCTAAATAGGAAATATATCTAAACTTAAGGCCAATAACATTTGCATTCTCTCAAGCCTTCCATTCTCTAATTCCATTTTTCAGACTTTCAGAACCTCAATATCCTTATCTGTTTGACAGATTTAATAGCTGTGTTGGATTTTGGGTATGGATTAGGGATACTTCACGTAAAATGCTTAGTCTTTGACTGACACAAAGTGGGTGCTCAGTGGATCATGGAAGTGTTTATGGCTTTGGGTTCAAACACAGTTAGGTTGCAAGGCTATTCCTTGCCTTAGAGAGGGCACTGGGCATAACTCAGAACCCTTGGCTCTTTCTAGGTCTGTGTGTAACAGAGCCGCATGATCTTGCAGGCAATCGCTTAATGTTTCTGATCATTTTTTTCTCCCTTGTTTCAAAACTTGTTATGAGAATTCTTTTGTGACCACCTTATATTTTTTATGAGGACCAAAGAATATAATTGATGTGACTGAGATGTTTTTTGTTTTGTTTTGTTTTGTGCCTCCTTAGGCCCCTATAATAAGTTTCTTTGCAATACTTTCAAATTCCTGAGCTGGGCATTTTATGACCCTTCGTGGTTTGGTCTGTTATCATTTGAACTAAATTTCTTTTATATCCACATTAAATCTTTGTTCCAACCATAGTAAATTAACTGAGGTTGTCCAAAGTCAGTGCACTATCTGTTGGTTTGGAGGTTTTTGCATAATGGGGTTCCCTCTCTGCAGAGAACACTCCTCCATCCTATCTCTCTCCAACTCCTTTGTTTGTCTCTTTTTGGAAATTAGGCCTCAACCCTCAGGTCACCTCATACAACAAAACATTTTTAATTCTCCAAAGAAAGAGTAATATAATGTTATTTCCATTACCTAATTTATCAGATGACTCTCCTTATCTATCTCTGTACTCATTTATATCCCTCAGAATTATGTGAGTGTTGTTTTCTCACTGTCTGGGAACACATTACATGAGCTTAAGAGCTATTGGTTGAATAGATAAAATAATGAAGCACACACACACACACACACACACAAATCATTATTTCTTTAACACACTTGCTCAGACCAAATATCAGTTTTGAAGAGGTCAGTAGGTAGAGTAAATAAAGTCTTCATGGGGGGCGCCTGGGTGGCGCAGTCGGTTGGGCGTCCGACTTCAGCCAGGTCACGATCTCGCGGTCCGTGAGTTCGAGCCCCGCGTCAGGCTCTGGGCTGATGGCTCAGAGCCTGGAGCCTGTTTCCGATTCTGTGTCTCCCTCTCTCTCTGCCCCTCCCCCGTTCATGCTCTGTCTCTCTCTGTCCCAAAAAATAAATAAACGTTGAAAAAAAAAAATTAAAAAAAAAAAAAGTCTTCATGGAAGAGGAGAACAATTCAATAATATGTATTTTGAAAAGGAATTTTTAACATTTTAAATTACTAAACAAACATAAATTATCAGGTAAAAGAATAAGATATTATTCTGTGTAATAGGAATTATGTTTTGAGCCAACAGTTTTTCAAAGAAGCTCTGTAGAGTCAAGTGTGTCCATGCGGAGGTCAGGGGTCAAAGATGCTTCCTGACAATTCTCAGGCAAGGAAAAATTCCATCTTTCTTTTGACTTTACTGCCATCTGTTGTTCAAAGAAGTAATCACATTTCTATTATTTTCTAAAATGTGACCCTAGGTCACCTGTTTATGGAAAGTGCTAACTCCTGGGTCCCACCCCAGAAAACCACCAAATGTGTCTGTGTGGAGCCTGTGGTCCTGTATTTTCAACACCTGACCAAGAGTAGAGAATACTTGGCATAAAACTTGATGCATATATCCATACTTGGTATATAGAAGGCTCTATGCTAAGCAGAGGCTAAGTCTTCTGCTTGTTTTTTTTTAAATTTTATTATTTTGTAAAGTTTTCTTATTTATTTTAAGATAGAAATAGAGAGAGAGAGGGAGAAAGAGAGAGAGAACCAGTGGGGGAGGGACAGAAAGGAGAAGAGAGAGAGAATTCTGAGCAGGCCCCACATCGCCAGCACAGAGCCCAATATGGAGCTCAAACCCAGGAACCAGGAGATCATGACCTGAGCCAAAGTCAAGAGCCTGACGCTTAATGGACTGAGCCACCCAGGTGCCCCGAGTCTCCTGCTTTTTAAATGGAAGTATTGTCATAGAACCATTCTTGACTCAGCTGTGCAGACCTTTTATTTTTCCCTGAGCTGTCACCACCACCAGACCACTCCTCACTTCTAAGCCCCCACCTTGGGTGGAAAAGTACAATTTTTAAGCATCACATTGGTTTTTGTACATTTTGTTTTTGTTTTTTTTCTAGGTTCATTCACTGATTTATCCTTTTAGTAAATAGAAATGTTACTGTTATTTGTCCAAATGTGTGTAAATAGAATGAGGTGAGAAGAAAACCAGAGTTTATTTTGTCAGCCTACTTCTTTCAGTATTTCTAAAATGTCACCCCATTAAAGACTCAATCCTTTGAAATAAAGTTTCTGCTTTGCCAAAACAAGCTGTTATTCATGGAAGTGGAAACATAATAGTTATAAGTCATTAATGCTTATTGTGCAGCAGTTTCTAAACAAGCAGTTCTATGCCTTGGAAAAGCAAGACCAGGGCTCTGAGACCTGAGGATTATGGGGAAGTCTGTGTTTGCAGGAGGGAGCTGTGAAGGGATCAGAAACACAGCCCAGGAAGGGCAGTACTTCATGGGTCTCTGCAGTGCCTGGGAGAACAACATCTGTGCAGCAGCATCAGACACCATCCATCCACAGCTGGAATGGAATTTAGGAGGGATTAGACAACAGGCCTATGTCAACATTTGCATTTCATAACGTTGTCCAAAGCTGGCTCTGTGTATCGTAGGAATGTATTTTGTTCTATGCCTTCCTTTTAGGACTTCCTGTTTGCTCATCCTAATACCAGTGTTCTTACGTTAAAAAAATCTCTCTCTGGCCATAAAAAATAAATAGCAATAGTAATTTACCTCTCATTAAGTTTATTAATATCATTATCTAGTTAATTATAATTGATATATCAGAAGTTAGAGATTTTTGTATATTGATAAATTTTCTTCATTCCTGGTTGCGCTTAATATTTATTTATAACAGCTTGTCATTTTATTCTCTTTGAATGTGGGCATCCTTCTTTCAAGAAAGCTTTAAATATTTTATGCTTATTTATCATATTAGTATTTTATATGTTTCTGATACACGAGCTCTGTCAAGCTAAGAGAAAATTATAAAGAAATGTTGAGGAATTTTATCAAGTGATTTTTTTTCCAGCATGTCATGAACAGATAACGGTTATTTTTCAAAATATGTTACAATACTAAACATTCTTGCATATCTGGCATAATATATCCCAGGTTGTGGTGTTATTCTGTTATTATTTGCCTAGAATACCTTTACAATATTTTATTTCAAACTTGTGTTTCTATGATTATAGATGAGATTGGCCTAATTTTTCTTTTCTCTGTGTGTTTGTATGAGTGTATATTATTCTGCATTTTCAGATCCTTGTGCCATTATAATATCTTTTTTGGTTTTGCTGTCTAAGCTGTTACAAACTTACAAAGTGAGTTGCAAAATGTTCTTTTTCTTCATGATTTGCAGCAATATTTAACATGTACATTAGCTGTTCCTTAGACAATTGGTATAATTTTTCCATCATACTCTCAGACACTGAACTTTTCTGGTGTAAATCTTTTATAATATTTTTAGTCTCCTCTGTAATTATTGGACTCTTTAGATTCTCCAGTTTTTCTGGAATTAATATTAATAATATATTTTTTCAGAAAACATTTATTTTTTAGTATTTTGTCATAAAATTATGACAATTATGATTTCATAATTTTAAATGTCATTTTAATTATAGTATAAGTCACTGGGATGTTCTAAGAAGAGGGCATTTAATCTGATGTACAGTTTTAGTGGAAATTTTACTGGAGTATTACATATCTAAAGAAAAATGCACATAAGTATCCAGCTTGATGAATATTCACAGATAAACACACCTGTGTAACCATCACCTTGTTCAAAGAAGAAAACATTACCAAAAACTTCTGTTTTCTTTCCTAGCCTGCCCACTGCCTGCCTAGGCTAACCACAATCCTAAATTTCTAGCACCATAAATTAGTTTTGCTTGCTTAAGAACTTTATATTATTGGAATTATATGGTATGCACTCATTTCCATTTTGTGTCTTTTGCTTAATTTATTTTTATGAGATTCATTCATATTGTTATAATTGTAGATAGTTCATTCTCTTTGTTGTATAGCATTTTTTGCATGAATATACCACAATTATTTATCAATCCTATGGTGGATCCATATACTGTGTTTATCCATTGTATTGGTTATTTATTGTTTTCAACTTAGGGCTTTTAGGGTTGTTTTTGTAGACATTTTTCTCCATACATTTTGATAAAAGTATGTATAAAAATCTAGTAGGTATATACTTAGGAGTCATATTGTTTGGTTTCAATCTATGTGTATAATCGACTTTATTAGATATTGTGAGAAAGTTTCTTGAAACAGTTGTACCAGCAGTTTTTGAAAGTTTCAGTTGCTGTATACCTTCAGTGACATTGGATATTTTTTGTTCTTTTAATTTTTGCCATTACATTGTTTGTATAGTGGAATTGAACTGTAGTTTTAATTAGCATTTCCCTAATAGCCAATTAACTTAGGAACCTTTCATATGTTGTTTGGTTAAATACATATTTTCTCTGGTGAAGTATCTCAAGTAAGTCTTTTGACCAGATTTGTATTAGATTTTCTACCTTTTTTCTTACTGGTTTGTAGTTCTTTATATGTACTCCAGGGACAGGTCCTTTATCATATACATGGATTTCAAATATTTTCTCACATTCTGTGGCTTGCATTCTTATTCTTTCAAGTGTCCTAGGATAAATAGGTTTTCTTTAACTTAATTCTGTATATCGTTTTTTCCCTATCATGTCACTTTAAAAAATTTTTTTTCCATTTATTTATTTTTGAGAGAAAGAGGCAGAGCATGATCAGGAGAGGTGCAGAGAGAAAGAGAGAGAGACAGAACTGGAAGCAGGCTCCAGGCTCCAAGCTGTCAGCATAGAGCCCAATGCAGGGCTCAAACCCATGAACTGTGAGATCATGACCTGAGCTGAAATCAAGAGTTGGACGCTTAACTGACTGAGCCACCCAGATGCCCCATAAACCCCTCTATTTTAATGTCTGTAAGCTCTGTAGCAATGTTTCCTACCCCTTTTGGTTTTTGCTTTCATTGGAGCTTATAGTTCATTCATGCTTAATGTAATTATTGATATTTTGGGTATATATCGCCTTACCATTTATTACCTTTTTTTTTCCTTCTTGCCTTCTTTTGGATTAATTATTGTTTGTTATTCTGTCTTCCTCTCTAGTGAATTAGAAATTGTATCATCTTTCTTTTGTTTGGTACCCTAGACTTTGGGGCCTGAGAATATACTTGTTATAACAAATCATTTTAAATTTATTAAGACTTGTTTTATAGCCCAGAATATGGTCTGGTTTGGCACATGTGTATTCTATTGTTGTTGGTTAGAAAAGTCTATAAATATCAGTTAGGACAAGTTGGCTGATAGTGTTGTTAATGTCTTTTATGTCCATACAGATTTCCTGTCTACTTTTCTACCAGTTATTGAGAGGGAGTATGTAAATCCCCAACATGTTTGTTTGGCAGTTTCTCTCTGCAGTTATAGAAGTTTTGCTTCATATATTTTCAAGTTCTGTTTTTAGGTACATAAATATTTCAGTGCTTGGTTATGTTTTCTTGCTGAATTGACCTCTTGATTATTATGAAATGAACATCTTTATCACTGGTAATGTTCTTAGCTCTGAAATATACTTTGATATTCATACAGTCATTCAAGGCTTCTTTTCTTAGTGCTAGCATAGTATATGATTTTTCATCTTTTTACTTATAATCTATTTTATCTTTAAATTTACAGTAAATTTCTTATTTTTTCCAATATATGAAGTTTATTGTCAAATTGGTTTCCATACAACACCCAGTGCTCATCCCAAAAGGTGCCCTCCTCAATACCCATCACCCACCCTCCCCTCCCTCCCACCCCCCATCAACCCTCAGTTTGTGCTCAGTTTTTAAGAGTCTCTTATGCTTTGGCTCTCTTCCACTCTAACCTCTTTTTTTTTCCTTCCCGTCCCCCATGGGTTTCTGTTAAGTTTCTCAGGATCCACATAAGAGTGAAACCATATGGTATCTGGAGTACTATGTGGCAATGAGAAAGAATGAAATATGGCCCTTTGTAGCAACATGGATGGAACTGGAAAGTGTTATGCTAAGTGAAATAAGCCTACAGAGAAAGACAGATACCATATGGTTTCACTCTTATGTGGATCCTGAGAAACTTAACAGTAAATTTCTTATAGGCAACATACATTTGGGTCATGGTCTTTTATCCAGTCTAACAATCTCTACCTTCAAATGGGTGGTTAGATTATTTATATTTAATGTGATTATTTATTAGTTTTAATTTACCATATTTCAGTTTGTTTTCTGTTTATTTCAACTATTCTTTGCTTCCCTTTTCCTTCTTTTCTCACTCTTTTGGAATAATTGTGCAATTTTTATGACTCCCTTTTGGCTTCCTGTCAGTTTATGAACCATAACTCTTCATTTTGTTATTTCAGTGGATGTTTCGGGTTTATAGCATATATCTTTAACTTGCCACAATCTACCTTCAAATGGTATTTTTACCCTTTCCTCTATAATAAAAACATCTTACAACAATATAGCAATTCCAGTTTTCCACTCCCAGCCTTTGTGGTATTGATGTCAAACATTTTAATTCTTTATGTACTATAAATCCCACAATCCACTGTTGTTATTTTTTAAGCAATTATCTTTTAAATAAATTTAAGTAATAATTTTAAAGCTTTATATATTTACCTGCACAGCTACTATTTCTGGTACTCATCCTTCCTCTGTGTACATTCAGATTCATATACTGTATCATTTTCCTTCTGTCAATATATTTTGTAGTGTGGGTCCTCTGGTGATTATTTCTTTCAGCTTTGGTATTTTGGAAATGTCTTTATTTTATTTATTAAATAAATGTATTTATTAAATAAATGTATTTATTTTATTAAATGTCATTTCTTAACTCTGTTCAGGCTGCTATCACAGAAACAAATAGACCAGGAGACTTATAGACAACAGAAACTTATTCCTCATAGTTTTGTATGCTGGAAGTCCAAGAACGAGGTAATGGTAGATTTGATGTCTGGTGAAAATTAGCTTCCTGGTTCATAAAGGAACGTCTTATCACTGTGTACTCACGTGGAAGAAGGGACAAGGGAGCTCTCTGGGGTCTCTTTCAAAAAAGCACTAATCCATTCATGAAGGTTTAACCCTCATAATCTAATTACCTGCCAAAGACCTCACCTCCTAATACCACCACATGGGATTATCCTTCAGTATCTAAATAGGGGGACACGAATATTCAGTCTGTAACATTCCACTCCTGGAGCCCCCAAAATTCATGTTCTCATAATGCAAAATACATTCATTCCATCACAACAGCCTCAAAAGTCTTAACTTGTTACAGTGTCAATTCTAAAGGCTGAAATCCAAAGTTTCACCCATCATCTAGATCAGATATGAGTGAGACTCAAGGTGCAATTCTTTCTGAGGCAAATGTTTTTCCAGCTATGAACGTATGGAATGAAACAAGTGATGTACTTCCAAAATACAATGGTGGGATAGGTATAAAATAGACATTTTCATTCCAAAATGAAGAAATAGGAAAGAATAAAAGAGAAATGGGTCCCTAGGAAATCCAAATTACAAGGCAAACTCTAGGAGATATTAAGGCTCAAAAATATTCCCCTTTGACTCAATGCTCTGCCCTCCAAGTACGGGTTGCAGTCCAACCTTTTACATTTGGGATGGTTGTCTTACCCCACAGCTTTACTAGGCAGGGGTTGGGCTCCCATGGTTTGAGAGGAGGCCAGTTGTCCTTTTGCAAGTGAGGCAGTGGTTCCTCCTTTAGAAGTCAAAGAGGCAGCCCTGATGATCTTTGAATCATCTTCAAGGTCATTGTTCCCTGGTGAGGTGCTGATTAGGCCCATGATTCACACTTCTACTAATCTCCTTATAAAAGAGTTCCTTGGTGACATCACGCTCTTGTTCTGTTCTGAACAAACTTTCTTGTTTTTTGCAATATAGATAAACAGAATTTTCCAAATCTTTAGTTCTAGTTCCTTTTTCCTTCACAGTTCTGTGTTTAAGGCATTTCTTTTCTTTTATATTTTACGATAAGCAATCAGGAAGAGCCAAGCCACACCTTCAATACTTTGCTTAGAAGTGACTTTGGCTAAATATCCAATTTCATTGCTCACAATTTCTACATTCCACAAAACACTAGGACATGAACACAGTTCAGCCAAGTTCTTCGTTACTTTATAGTAAGGACTGCCTTTCCTCCAGTCTCCAATAGTATGTTCCTCCTGTGTACCTCAAACCTCATCAGAATAGCCTGTACCATCCATATTTCTACCAATAATCTGTTCATGATTATTTAGATACTCTCTAAGAAGATTGAGGCGTCTCTAAGGCTCTCAGTTTTTCTTCCTGACTTCTCACCAGAATTGCCCTTAGTTGTCCATTCATGACAATGTAAACTTTTTCTAGTGTGCACCTCAGAACTCTTCTAGACTCTACCTATTACCCAGTTCCAAAGCCATTTCCATATTTTTAGTTATTTGTTACAGTAGCACTTCCATTTCTTAGACCATTCAGGCTGCTATTGCAGAGTATCATAGACTGGGTGGCTTATAAAAAACAGTTCTGCAGGCTGGGAGGTTCAAGATCAAGGCTCCAAGAGATTCAGTGTCTGGTAAGAGCCCACTTTTTGGTTAATAGCCATCTTTTTGCTGTGTACTCACATGATGGAAAAAGTAACAGATCTTTCTGGGGTCTCTTTTACAAGGACATGGAAATTATTCATGAGGGTTCTACTCTCAGGACCTAATCACCTCTCAAAAGCCCCACCTCCTAATTGCATCACATTGAAGAATTAGGATTTCAAAATATGAACCTGAGGACGATACAGTTACTCTGTAGCATCATTTATGAAAGATACTTTTGCCAGATATAGAATTCTAAGTACTGAGTTTTTTTTTTCCTTTTAGTACTTCATTATTTTCTTGCTTGCATTGTTTTCCATGAGAAATCTGCTATAATCTTTACCTATATGTATGTTTATCTCATGCTGAATCTAAGATTTTCTCTTTATCATTAACTTTGAGCAATTTTACTACAGTGTGACTGGTGTGGTTTTCTTCATGTTTTCTTTTGTTTGGGATTCATTGGGTTTTCCAGTTATATGGATTTAGAATTTTCACCAAATTTGAAAAACTTTTGGCCATTAGTTTTTCAAATATTTTTCCTTTCCTCTCTTTTATATTAAAATGCTTAGAGTTTCCCCCAAATTCACTGATGTGGTCATTTCTTTTTTCTTTCTTTTTTCTTTTTTTTTTTTTTTTTTTTTTTTGATTTTTTACTTTCTATGTCTTATTTTCAATAGTTTCTTTTGCTATACCAGTTTGGAAATTGTTCCAGGCAGAAGGTCAGTGTGGTTGTAGAACCATATTTTTCTTAAGGATCACCATACTTTGACACTTATTGCCTAATACTAAGAAATAGCTATTAGTAATATGATGTTTTGAATTTTTTACATAAATGTGGAACAGATGACCAGGGATGGGAATGTGGCTTGCAAGACCATTCAGATCATACACCTTATCAGTATATGTGCTTTTGAGACCTCCCTGTCCTATTTTTAACTTCAGAGACAGTGAGCAGAGTATACAAACAGATAAACGCAGACTGCAGTTTCAAGCCATTTCAACTAAAAGAGTCATTGGCATCCTAAAACTTTTTAAAAATTTAGAATATGTAAGATAATGAGAGATAATGTGCTTGCCTAGGTAAAAGTTACCTGTAGCTGAATGTGTGTTTACTGGAAGAAAACTGACACACAACATAGAGCAGAAGAATGAGATTAATAAGAAGGCCACTATTTGAAAGGACAGATACACATTTGTGTTTTTGAGCATAGTGAAAAGCGCATACTGATTTCACCAAGTCCAGAGAATTTTTCAGTAATATTTTTTATCAAAGAAATGTTTTTAAATATATGGTAAATAATGTATAACTTATGAATTATTGTAGTGTTTGGCAATGACAGTTATATTCTCTCTTCATCTTCTTAAATGTTTGTAAGGATGAATGCAGGTCAGTAAAAATTCAATGGAATGTCCTAAGAGAGTTCCATTTTCTGATAGCATTGTTGTACATTTTACACTAGATGGCGGTCTATGCCTACTTGATATCTTTAAATACAAAGCATTTCCAACTTGAAGTTGCTCGCCAGAATGCTGGATTCCAGTGATTAGAAGAGTCTCTGCATTCATGTATTTATTCATTCAGGATTTCCAGAACAATACTCTATGCAGCTTGAATATTAGGGATACAAAGATTAACAAGACACAGTTGTCTTGCAGGTTCTCCTAACCTCTTGGGGTGTGGGTGGGGGGTTGTAATCTGCTATAATTAAATTCAAAATGGTAAGGACTGTGATGGAAAGAAGCTCTGAGAGTTCCTGACTTGAGGAGCACCTGAAGTACCTATTAAGTGCTTCTGCCTCTCCCTAGTACTGCATTTTTTTAAACACGGGGTGGGGGGCAGTTTTATAATAAGAGGGTTGATGCTAAAAAGGAATCTACAGCAGAAAATATTCATTGGATATCTGGTGTGTATAATTTGAAACCAAGATATTAAGTGCTAGCATGGACAGCAAATAACTCATTTTTTTCTTTCACTCATTAACTGCTTAAAAAAAAACATCAGGGGAATTGAAACAAATACATAACTATAACATGGGAAACACTATCCATGAAGCCTTAAATGTTCTGAAGAGAGAAGGTTAATTCTTAGCTAGAGCAATCAAGGTCTTTATCTGAAAGATTCCATTTAAGGAATCTTTTTAGTACAGATAAGTTTCCAATTGGTAAAAATGACTGGGAGCTTCATTTCAACCAGAAGGAATAGATGAGAGGAAACATCACCATTGCTGCAAACCCCTGCCTTAGTTGCAAGGTATAATCTAATTCTAACAATGCCACTGATTGACCACTGAGTCCTTGGGTAGGTCAATTAATTTTTATTTTCAGAAAGCCACAGGTTTCTTCTGTATTGATTAGTTGACTAGACATATGTAATCCCTATCTTGCATCTCAAAGATATTCAGTTCAAAGATGAGGTTATGAGAAAATACAGGTTTTATTTAGGGAATGAGAATTCTGCATGTTTTGCTAAAGTGTAAGGTCTGGCTAGGGCTGTTACAGGCTGAATTGTGTGTCCGCCTATATTTACATGTTGAAGTCCTAATCCCCAGTACCTCCGAATGTAACTAGATTTGGGGAACTGGCCTTTAAAGAGGTGATTAAGCTAAATGAAGCCTTTAGGGTGTGCTCCCACTCATTCTGATCAGTGTCCCTGAAAGAAGAGAAAATTTGGACACACAAAAAGACACCAGGGATGTGTATATACAGAGGAAAGACCATGTGGGGACAAAGTGAGAAGATAGCCATCTGCAAGCCAAGGAGAGAAGCAAATCTGGCCACACCTTGATTTGGACTTTCAGCTCCCAGTGAAATCATATGGTATTAGTCTCTGATGAACTTATTTTGCTTAGCACAATACATTCTAGCTCCATCCACATTGTTGCAAATGGCAAGATATGTATATCTGTCTTACATTTTCTTTATCCATTCATCAGTCAATGGACATTTGGACATTTGGCTATTGTTGATAATGCTGCTATAAACATTTGGATGCATGTACCCCTTCGAGTCTGTCTTTTCTTATCCTTTGGCTAAATAACTACTAGTGTAATTACTAAATCACAGGGCAGTTCTATTTTTAGTTTTTTGAGGAACCTCCATACCATTCTCCAGAATGTCTGAATCAGTTTGCATTCCCACCAGTAGTGCAAGAGGGCTCCCCGTATTCTGCATCCTTGCCAACACCTATTATTTCTTGTTTTGTTAATTTTAGCCATTCTGACAGATGTGAGGTGGTATCTCATTGTGGTTTTGATTTGTATTTCCCTAATGAAGAGTGATAAGCATCTTTTCATGTGTCTGTTAGCCATCTGGATATCTTCTTTGGAAAAGTGTCTATTCATGTCTTCTGCTCATTTCTTAACTGAGTTGTTTGTTATTGGGCGTTGAGTTTGATTAAGTGACTTTTAAAAAGGTCCTTGACCTTGTAGGGCTGCTGCTTCATTGTCTGTAACATAAAAGTGTTAATACTGGTCAACCTTCTTTCACAGGATGTTTATTGAGGTCAAATAAGAAAACTGCTTGAGAAAATGCTTTAAAATTATAGAGCACTAGATAAAGAATCTGCATATCCTTAGTGTTGCAAGAGACCATAAAGTTCAGAGAGTCTAATCTCTTCACTTAAAAGTTGTTAAACAAATGTATGGCATTATTTCTAAATAATAATAATAATAATAATAATAATAATAATAATAATAATATAATAATATGCTAACACCTCTTTTCTGGTCTCCAACACTAAATAGAGTGCATTATTTTCAGTTTCTTTTTTCTATCTGATCAATCTTACAGAATCTAATATGCACTTAGCAAAAAGTAAGAGATCATTTAATTCAACCATCCATCACACTCCAGAAGTTTTTTAATTAGATATCTTGCGTATGGTCTTAGGCAAATTACTTAATTGTGAGTGTGTGTGTGTGTGTGTGTGTGTGTGTGTGTGTGTGTGTGAATCTATGCTATGGACTGAATATCTGTGTCCTCCCAAAGTTATATATTGAAATCTAATCCCTATTTTGATGATATTTGGAGGTGGGGGCCTTTGGAATATGATTAAGTCACAAGAGTGGAGCCTTCATGAATGGGATTAGTGAGTTTATAAAAGAAACCCTAGAGATAAACCTTGCCTCCTTTCTGTCATATAATGACACAGAGAAAAGAAGACCATTTATGGACCAGGAAGCATTTCCTCATCAGACAACAAATCTGCCAGCTTCTTGATCTTAAACTTCCCAGACTCCAGAATTGTGAGAAATAAATTTCTGTTTTTTATTAGTCACCCAGGCTTTGGTATTGTGTCTGAATGGACTGAGACAATCTATATTGCAAGTGGTTGGAGAAAATTTGAGAATATATATTTTTAAAAGCGCCCAAAACATCACAATATTGGTGATAGGTATAATTGTAATTGCTAGTAATAACAACATTCCTAACAGGTTAAATCCTAATGGTGTTTAAGAGCTAAACCATTACATTGTTACTTGCTCTATTTGTTAGAAAATCCATTTTTTAACATTCAGTTCAATTTTGTCTTCTTCCAATTTCCAACCATAGGCCCTCATTTCTGCCTTTTGATTTTATTAAGAGAAAATTAAATATCTTCTCTCTTTCAAATTGATAGTCCTTTAGTTATTTGGTTTCAGCTTTTGTGTTTCTTTTAAGGCTATAGCTCTTGGCTAAAATATCACAAGCTCATTGCATCAAACCACACCCGTTATGATTGCCTATCTCTTCACTGCCCACGTTGGTATTCTCTGAATGTACATTACCTCCCCATTCTCCCCAATTAAGTAGTGCCTGGAAGTTAACGCAGTAATTCAGCTATTATTTCAGGACTATTGCTGAACACGTTTGAAAAGTCTTCTTCTATTCATTATATTTTCAAATTATCAGTTCCCAGAACTGTGTTATTTGCATAGTACATCCTCAATAAATCATTTTAGTTGTTCACATGGCTTAGGTGAACATTTCAGGCAGCCATTCTTTGTTGTTGCCCCCCGTTGTGTTTTGCGTTTTGCATTGAACGCAAATATAAAGTCAAAAATGTTCACCAAAACAGTATGAGAATTATACTCATGAAAAACAGAAAGTATTGGGTTTTATCAGTTTTCTTTGCCAGTTAATAAGCCCATGAAGTAGACATGCCTAAAATTTCAGTAATAAGAATATGATTTTTTTCTATATCATGTAGAGGAATGCAAACATTTTCATGTGGCATGACACAAATCAGTGTTGATTTAAACCGCAGCTGTGAGAAATCATATACTGTCTTCTTTACACATGTGTATTTATACTCCTTTAGCAATGATGATAAAATGTTCATGGAAACAAGGGTAGGAAAGACCCAAGGCCCAAAGAACATAACTCTCCCACATCCTTTCCTTAGCTTCTCAGAGATATCCTGGCTTCACTTCTTTGTATTTGAAGCTGTCAATCAAACTAGGTGTTCTTGGTGTTCAGATGCCACTCAAAATGGACATTGTGCTAGTGAAACTGCCACTCATGGTGGCTGCCTGGCAAATGGAGCTGTCAGTCATTCTGAACAGTTCAGTCTGCTGCATTGTCAATAAGACGAGCCGTTGTGTACTGAAAGCTGCCTCTTCAGACTCCATAGAACTTAAAGTCTTGATTAACTCTCCAGTCTGCAGTTCTCAAGCTTTTTTTTTTTTTTTCAGTGAAAATACACTTTTTTTTTTTTATTTTCCAAAGCTTTTAATTGCCAACAAGTAAAACAGAAGGGATAGCTAAGAGGGTATACTTAGGATACATATTGCTATTGAAAGTTGATAAAAAATTAGGTTGGCTGCCTACCCAACTTGTCACCACAAACCAAGGAGATTGAAGTGTAGGTCATGATAAATATCACTAACATTCATTCATTTATCCATTCACTCCATAAATCTTTATGGTATGCTGGCTGGGAGCCAGTCGATATCCTTTGAATAAGGCGTTAATATATTCAGAGAAAAGTAGGACTTCAGGAGCATCCATTTCTTCCCAGGCTGTGAGTAAATGTACTATCCTGTGGTGCTCCAAGTTTACCTGCATCTCTGCCTTTCTTGGCAGTTTTATTTGTTCAGTGAAATCTCTTTGCTCTTTACCTGCTGTGTCGCTAAAAGTGATGTTTTTGGCTTACTCATTAACATAGTGTTTACAATTGGCCAAAGCTACTTTAGTTTAACATATTATGGTAAAGGTATTGGATTTGAGGATATTATTTCTTTTTTTTTAATTTAATCTTTTTTTTTAAATTTACATCCAAGTTAGCATATAGTGCAACAATGATTCCAGGAGTAGATTCCTTAATGCCCCTTACCCATTTAGCCCATCCCCTCTCCCACAACCCCTCCAGTAACCCTCTGTTTGTTCTCCATATTTAAGAGTTTCTTATGTTTTGCCCCCTCCCTGTTTTTATATTATTTTTGCTTCCTTTCCCTTGTGTTTATCTGTTCTGTGTCTTAAAGTCCTCATATGAGTGAAGTCATATGATATTTGTCTTTCTCTGACTAATTTCACATAGCTAGTGAAATTAGTTCCATCCACGTAGTTGCAAATGGCAAGATTTCATTCTTTTTGATTGCCAAGTAATACCCTATTGTGTGTGTGTGTGTGTGTGTGTGTGTCTGTGTATACCACATCTTTATCCATTCATCCATCGATGGACATTTGGGTTCTTTCCATACTTTGGCTATTGTTGATAGTGCTGCTATAAACATTGGGGTGCATGTGCCCCTTTGAAACAGCATACCTGTATCCCTTGGATAAATACCTAGTAGTGCAATTACTAAGTCGTAGGGTAGTTCTATTTTTAATTTTTTGAGGAAGCTCCATACTGTTTTCCAGAGTGGCTGCGCCAGTTTGCATTCCTACCAGCAATGCAAAAGAGATCCTCTTTCTCCGCATCCTCGCCAACATCTGTTGTTGCCTGAATTGTTAGTGTTAGCCATTCTGACAGGTGTGTGGTGGTATCTCATTGTGGTCTTGATTTGTATTTCCCTGATGATAAGTGGTGTTGAGCATTTTTTTCATGTGTTGGTTGGCCATCTGGATGTCTTCTTCGGAGAAGTGTCTATTCATGTCTTTTGCCCATTTCTTTATTGGACTGTTTTTTTGGGTGTTGAGTTTGATAAGTTCTTTATAGATTTTGGACACTAACACTTTATCTGGTATGTCATTTGCAAATATCTTCTCCCATTCTGTCAGGTGCCTTTTAGTTTTGCTGATTGTTTCCTCCGCTGTGCAGAGGCTTTTGATTTTGACAAGGTCCCAGTAGTTCATTTTTGCTTTTGTTTCCCTTGCCTCTGGAGACGTGTTGAGTAAGAAGTTGCTGCGGCCAAGATCAAAGAGGTTTTTGCCTGCTTTTTCCTCGAGGATTTTGATGGTTTCCTGTCTTACATTCAGGTCTTTCATCCATTTTGAGTTTTTGTGTGTTTGTGGTGTAAGAAAGTGGTCCAGGTTCATTTTTCTGCATGTCGCTGTCCAGTTTTCCCAGCACCACTTGCTGAAGAGACTGTCTTTATTCCATTGGATATTCTTTCCTGACTTGTCAAAGATTAGTTGGCCATACATTTGTGGGTCCATTTCTGGGTTCTCTATTCTGTTCCATTGATCTGAGTGTCTGTTTTTGTGCCAGTTCCATACTGTCTTGGTAATTACAGCTTTGTAATACAGCTTGAAATCTGGGATTGTGATGCCTCCTGCTTTGGTTTCCTTTTTCAAGATTGCTTTGGCTATTCGGGGTGAGGATAGACTATTAGAGTCAATCTTGTTAGCACAGGCTCCGTATTTGGAATGATAGCACAAGTTCACTGGCTTTTGTGTGCTCAAAGTGACTCAGACTGTTTCTACCATTGCTGTGTTGTCTTACCCTGAATATTGAACCACTGCTCTCATATTTTTGTCTACAGCACATTTAACATCTGTGATTCAAGTCTTCTTTTGCAGTAATAAAATTTGGAGCCTAGCATAATGCTGCCCTCATTCTTCCCAGTACTCCCTCTCCCAGAAAAAGAGGCAGCTGTGCCATTTAAGCTCCCAGGCAGAACCTGATGTAGGTGCCTTACCTGATTATAACCATTATTCATCATCTGCACTTAAGATGTATTATGCTTACCAAAAAATTGGAGCTCTTTGGATATTTTGTAGTATACTAATTCATGAAGTCTTTGAACCCTGATGAGTGGACCTCTGCCACTCTCTGCAATCCAGTGTATTTCTTCAGCCTCAGTTCTTCCTCTATTGATTCTTTCCCAATTGATGCTGTTGCTCTTGTCAAGTTTCACAAAGATATGGCAAACAACCTCTGCCCCATTTTTATTTTTATCAACTAAGTAAATAAACATGTAATTATACCAACAATCTTCATTTTACATGACATTTTAAATTTTAAATCATGTTAAATAATTATAAATGACATTTATACCAACAGTCTTCATTTTAAATTTAAAAATAAATTTATTCAGAACTTTCATAGTATTTTCTTTCTCTTGCTTATGCTTCTTAGTTATTTCTCTTGGCTATGTCTTATCTCCTTAAGTGATCATAAATTCTGAAATAAGGTACGGTGAATATAATATCAGAAGTTTTATTTCTATTGGAAGTAAGAAAGCCATGTTCTGATGAATCTGCTACTGACTTCTTAGTTGAATTTTGTGAGTTCACATCAGGTTATTTTTGAGGTGTCTTCCAACTCTAGAATTTTCTGATCTTATGTCAATGAACAGAGAAGTGAGGAAATGGGAGATTTTTTTTTCTAGGAAATAGAGAATTAGTGAGTATGAATGGGAAATAACAAATTCCTGTCTAGGCTGATGCTAGGGTTGCTCAGTGGTGAGGTTCAAATGAGGGACAACATGCCATCATGGAGATATGTGTCATATGAATACAATAAATCATACATAATCTCAGTGAAGTGGAATGTGCCTCTGATTTTGTTGAAGATACACTTTTAATATTCCTGACTGTATTTTCCTTGATAGACACCAGGTGGCATAAGGATTTGATTTCTTAAAATACAGACAAGCCTATACTGTGGCAAAAACATGCTGCAGCCCACCCCTTTTAGACTTAAGTAACAGGGCTTTGTTTTAAGAACTATGTAGCCAATTTTCACTTCAATTAGCAGTGAAAATGGGTACACTATGTGGTACAGAATACTTATAATGAAAAACCTGCCAAATGTGGGTCATTAATATACAAAAACAGTAAAGGCATTAGATTGGAAGAGAGAGAAGAAAGGGAAGCTTGGAAATATATATATATTAATGGAAGAGAGACAGAAGGGAGATAACACACACTCACAGCAAATAGAAGTCTTACCAGAGAAGAAATGGTACAGTTAGATTTGTGTAAGGAATCACAGTCTCAGAATTGAAAAAAAGTTTTAGAGGCAAATTCCTCTAACTCCATCCAGACAGAGAAAAGAAAGCCCACTGTAATGTTAAGTGCTTGAGCAGGTATAACAGCGTAAGAATAGAGGTCTATCTACATCTATACACACACACCCAACAAGTTTCATCACTGTAAAGGTCAATTTGTTTTTATTGATGCTTTGAGAGACCAATTAGAGGAAAATAAATTACTTCTAAGCAGTCAGTCATATCCATTTTTAAGTCAATAAATTAAATGAAGTTGATTTGGTAGCAGAACTAGCCATTTCAACCATGAATAATCTTAGACATCCTTCTATGATTTTATACTAAAGGTGAATTTAATGGTTAAGATAAGCATGGTTTTAACTTGATAACTTGAATATTTCTATTACAGAGATTTTCTCTTTTCTAAATTCTTGCTCCCTCTTCTGCTATCCATCTAATCTTCCATTATTTTTGGTGCTGTTGAAAAAAGGACAGCATTTAATTTCAACAAAAATGCCTTTGGCATATGCTAGGGTTGTGTGTGTATATGTGTGTGACATGATAGGGCTAGATAGAGCTCAAAATTCAAACTGAGACACTTTTCAAAATAGCCTTATTAAACTTTAATGCACATATGAATAAACTGCACATATTTAAATGGTAAAATTTGATACATTATGACATAGGTGTATACCCATGAGACCAGCACCATGATCAAGATAGTGAACATATTACCCACAAAGCTTTTTTCATGCACCTTTATAATCCTTAGCTCCTGCCCTGCCCCACCCCTCCAATTTCCCCAGGCATCCACTAATCTGTTTCTGTCACTACACATTAGTTTGCATTTTTTAGAGTTTTAAATGAATGGAATAACAAAGTATATATTCTTTTTTGTCTGATTTGTTTGATTTAGCATAATTATCCTGAGAGTTGTCCACATTGTCCTATGTATCAATACTCTGCTATTTTTATTACTGAGCAGTATTCCATTTTATGGATGCACTATGCTTTATCCATTCTCCTGTTTATGTTCTTTGTGTGGCTTCCAGTTTTTATCTGTTACATATGAAAGCTGCTGTGAACATTTATTTTTGAGTCTTTACATATAGACTGTAGCATTCTTATTTTTAAATAAATATGTGCTAAGAGCATGGCTAGATTTGAGGGCACTCCAAAGTGAAAGGAGGCAGGATAGGATAACAGAAAAGCAGAACTAAATTGGTCGGTTCTGGAAAAATCCAATTCTTAGTCAACCTAAGGGCAGGCTACCAGAAGAGTACTTTTCAAGTCGATAGTAATTGGCCTGGCAAAAAAGCAAATCTTAGTTCTACTTCCATACTGTGCTTGGCAATAGCATAGTGTCAGAGACCACTAGCTGTGTCTCAGTATCTCTTTGCCTCATCTTTTAGAGGAGGGTTTAGTAAACTATGGCCCCTGGGTCATGTCCAGCCTGCCATTTGTTCCTATAAATAAAGTTTTATTAGAACATAGCCATGATCACTCATTTACATGTTGTCTACGGCTGCTTTTGCACTATAACAACACAAGTATTTGAATAACTGCAACAGAGACCATGTGGTCCACCAAGCCTAAAATATTTACTATGTTGCTCTTTATAGGAAAAACTTACTGACCCTTGCTCTAAAGTAGTAGGATACCAGATTGTTAGCTGGGGACATGATCACCTACCTAGAAGAGGATCTATTTTCTTGGTTTACTTGAAGCTAAGTTCTGGCTAGTGGTTTATAAGGAGAAGTGATACATGCAAATTCCAAAACTTATCTTTAAAATGAGGAGGCTTGCCCTTCTCACCCTTTCAGCTGGTCCTCTTTTGTACATATTAGAATGAAGACATACTACCTGGAGATCCTGCAACATCCTAGACAATGAAGTGACCTTGAGTATAAAAGATACATACAGTGAAACCACAGAATAGAGGGAATCTGTCTTCCTCATACCATGAAGTATCATGCCAGGTCTGGACTGACTTCAGCCAGACTGCATATAAGAGAAAGAAAGAAACTGCCTTGTTTAAGCCACTTTGTTTGTCTGTTTGGTGGGAAGAGAGGTTCCATTACTCATAGCAAATGTAACCTAAAGTATATGTAACACCTTGTGTTACAACCAGGTTCCATATGTACAGCATTCTTAAGGTCATACATATAATACTAGTCGTGGGTGTGGATCTTTGGGCAAGTTTCTTAATCTCCAGAGCCTCAGTGACTTCATCTTTCAATGTAGCCAATAGAGCATAACCTCCCTGAAGGCGGGGGTAGAACTCCATTTACTGTTCAGATTCATTCCACTATGAATCTGCGAGCCTTCTTTACCATAGACACCTCCAAACATATGTACACCAAGCCTGTGGGTGAGACATTTTATGAATTGTATTCAATCCTCACTGAGGGTGCTTTCACCAGTACACCAGTTCCCTTACACTTTTCATTTTTTGTTGTAGGAAATAGGTCAGTGCAACATTTTATCTTGATTTCATTGGCAAAGATGTTGGTAGATAATGAGATATTTTTGTTTTGTGACAGTGGAAACATTGTGATGAAGAGAAAAATTCAGGGGTGCCTGGGCAGCTCAGTCAGTTGAACGTCAGACGTCGGCTCAGGTCATGATCTCACATCTCGTGGGTTCGAGCCCCACATCGGGCTCTGTGCTGACAGCTGGGAGCCTGGAGCTTGCTTTGGTTTGTGTCTCCTTCTCTCTCTGCCCCTCCCCTGCTTGTGCTCTGTCTCTCTCTTTCAAAATAAATAAACATAAAAAATTTTTACAAAGAAAAGAAAACTTCAAAACCCTTGATCAAGCTATGTACCCATGTTATATATGATTGATTAGTAAAATCATATATGTTTATATGTGTATATAACACTGATGGTACAGATAAATACATCTGTATATTATAGTAACAATTCACATATAGAAACAATACTTTGAATTAATTATAATATTTTTAAAAATAAGAGTTATTATATGGAAACATCTTTCTGGTTTTTATATGTCCATAAATTGAAAAATGCCTCTCACCTATTACAACTACTTTTTTTTTTGCCCCCCTACTTCTTTTTCTATGTACTTTGGCATGCATATTTGTACCAAAGGAGTCATTGAAAATAGAAGCATTAATTTATTTGAAGAAACCTACATCTCTATTACTCAGAGTAGATAAAAACAGCTGCTGCTACTATAGCTGCTGAGGTTGTTGTTGTCTCCAGGAACACAGCTACAATTAAGGTTACATCTACCATATTCAGTATATTATACTAAAATAAGTGACTGTGACTCGGGCTGCAAAGTCAGTTGTTTAAAAAGTAAAATCACTTTTATTTCCATTTTCTCTAAATCAAGGTCTAAGTTCCAATCTGCCATGCTGGCAGGGCATTCAGTGAATTATTTGGGGGCCTCCCTCCTCCCAGGAATGTGCAAACGTGCAAACCCTGGGGGATCTGGTCACTGCTGCTAGGGTCTCAAGCCTCTAGGAGTCACTGGGGCACAGGAACAGTTTTTCATGCTGAGAAACTTGGATCCAGCATCCAGCCTCCCTTGACACAGTTATGAGCCTCTGAAGTTTTGCAAATGCTCAGTACATTGTTGCCAGGAATATAACAGCTCTGGTCTTTGCTGAAAACCTACTATCTGACCTTTTGGAAAAATCCCTGTCCCTTTCTCTACCCTATTATAATCTTCTTGTGGAATTCCATTCTCTCTGTTTCTCTGTTTCTCAGTCTCTCTCTATCCTCTGTCTCTGTCTGTCTCTATCTTAATATCAGTTCTTCAGTGAGCACAGGGTTTTACAAGATGAGGACGAACCCAATGACTTTGAAACATTTCTGTTTTCAGCCTAGCCAAAATTGCTGGAGAAAGAAAATACTTATAACCTAATTCAGAGCTTCTCCACCTCAGCAATGTTGACATTTTAGGCTGCATAATTCCTTCCTGTGTACTGCATGTTTGGCAAGTATCTTTGGGCTCTACCCGTTAGATGTCCATAGTTCCCTCTCTTGCAAATTATGACAGCCAAAAAGGTCTCCAGACATTAACAAATGTTCTCTTGAAGGCTAATGTATCCCCTTTGAGAAGTTTCTAATCTAATGGCAAAAGGAGAAAATACAGGCTAAAAAAGATAGGTTCAAATTTAATAAATTGGCCCCGAAGTCATTTATAAAATACTTGAAAGAGACTAGGCTAAGTGTCTTAACTCTGTTGTCTCATTTTACCCTCACATGTAACTTATAATGTAACTATTACAATTTTTCATATTTTATAGTTGAGAAAAATGATACTGGATCATTTAGGGTCCACTTAGAAGTCAGAATTTGCACTAGTTATTTAAACAAAGAGGTTTTAAGTTGAAGATCTTTCAACTGAATATTAAGTTATTAACTAGGTAACTGAAAAGTTAAAAAGAGAAGTCTAAGGTATGGTGGGCTAGTAAGCTGGCTCTCTGTTGTGAGTTAGGGAATGGCCCTGCTTTTTAGTGTTTTCCAATATTAATGGTGTACTACTCCTGCCCTGGCTAATGCCAAGCTACCAATTTTACATCACTGAGCACAAAGCTGGGGAGAGAAGAACATAATCAGCTTATGTTAGCTGCTACAAAGATCTCCAGCACACCACAGAAATTAAGGTATCACCAAGACAGCAACTGCAGGAAGAAGTTACAACACTTTGAACTGAGAAAATAAAGGATTAGTGAAATTATGAAATTCCATAAAAATTGTTGGAATTATGAATGCCTAGAGGATTAGAAGAGGGCTTTAAGGAGTTGAAACTCTTATCTCTGAGGAGGAGGTCCTGCTTCACTAGTGCTGGAGTCTTTGATCTTCTAGGAGGGACTCTATGGGACTAGGCCCCAAATATCAGAAGGGTAGACCCAGTAACAGTTTATTGATGCTGGTGTCTCTAAGAGGGTGCAATAAAGCTGGTCCTGCAAACACTGGAACAACCACAAATTGGACTTGGCTGCTTCCACAGGAAGGAATTGCTGCTGCTGGAGTGAAGAAGTGTTGCTATGGAGACACCAACAGGGAAGCAAACAGACAGAAAGGAAAGAGCCCCTTCCTCCTTCTTCTGGCTTTGTAAGCTCTCTGAAGGGCAGAGCCCAATGGGGTCCATTACATTGTCAATGAGTAAAAAAATGTTTTCCTCTCTTGATACTGAACCTATAACTTGCTTATCAATAGATTACATGACAATTTTTATCTATGGTGGCAACACTTTTTTTTTCAGACATGATCTTTGTTCCTTCTGGAATCAAATGCACCAAAAATGAATGCAAATCAGGATTTCATTTGAGGAAAAGAAATAATATCGGTTCCAAACAAGTATTCTTATCATAGTCTTCAATATAGTTACCAAACCAACTAAATACATAGTAGAGAAAAAAATCTCACGGAGTCCAAGCATTTCAAAGTTCTGAACAAATTTTGTTTCAGATATCTAGGATAGAAATATTGTGTTAGAATGGCTAAATGGAGCTAAAATATGGATGGATTCAAATATTTCCTTCCATTAAACAAACAAATCGCAGGTGAAATGGAGATAGAGAAAATATAAAATGCCAATATAAATTGGCCCAGGGCTCTAAATACACACACTGCATACACGCACACACACAATACAGAGAATCTAAATGGAAAAGATACAGAACTTGATAGAATTTATATGCCAATGATTATAAGGTACTCCATTAATTTATTTACCACTAAGGAGCAAAAGCGCCACTTAAATTGTGACACACTCGTACTTGTAAAATACATCACAACGTCTAGAAATGTTAAAATGTGAAAAACATTTGCCTTAGAATCTAGGACATATGGTAGAAACAAAAGATACAATAAAGTAAATGGATTAGTAAGAACATATTAAGTTAGAGATTTTACACTAATGAGAAGAAAAAATGCTTTCAAATCCCTTAGTACACACCTCTTCAGTTATATGAATATTTTATCCTTCTATGGTTTTTCTCCACCTTCAACAAACAAAAACTGGAGGAGGTAAACCTTTTTTTTCCTAGTATAGAGAATTACAATTGAATCTAAGGAAGGTTTTTCTAATAGTAAATTGCATTAGTTTGTATCCTTCAAGAAGAAGACATCAAGATGGGATTAGAAATGACAGAGGTGTGTCAGGTGACAAAACAGGGAAGAAGGAGAAAGCCTTCAGACTGTGATGCAGGTGTAGTGCTTACTGTAGGAAAGAGGGAAGAAAACAGTATTGGGGAAGGGAGAGTCTCAGACTGCAGCATGGTTCCAACAAAGGTTTGGCAAGGCTAACAGGAAGCTCCAAACCCACGTGACCTGTTAGAGGAGTAATATGTCTCACTGGAATAGGCTTGCTTTTAGCCCCTGCAATGCTCAGTCATTGCATGGGAGCAGTAACAGAAAGTGTGACGAAAATGGTGGGATCCAGAGGGATGGCGGCTGGAGCTGTCAGTCAGTTATACTCCCTGAAACATGAGAACCGAGCAGAACATTTTCATATCTGCAGTATAAGGCCCAACAGAAGCTGGGGTAACACTGAGGATTTTTCTCAGTAATATGTGAAAATAAAATATAATCCAATCTTTTAGAGTGAGATTCAGTCCAAAGGTAGGAGACAAACCACATGAACTATGTAAGTCTTTCTCAGAGCTGTAAGCTCACTACTATACAAGTCTATATTGTGATCTGCAATTGATAAAACTTTAGAGCAAAAATCACAGCTGAAAATGAAAGACATTTAAATTGCAAGGGTCTTATTGAGCATGTATCAAATGATGATGTAGAAGCAATATTTAGAAGTCTACAGATGATGCTGAATTAAGTAGAATGGTAATAATGAATACAGTGTATTCATATACAGAATGACTTCAGCCATTTAATTACTGTGCTGGGCTAACATGATAAATTCACCTGGACACAAATTAATGGTAAATAGTTCCCAGAACAAAGCATTCAAGAAAGCTGTGTATACTAAATAGAACAGTGTTTGCAATATGAGGCCAGAAATAATTCTGACATTACAGAACAGAATTTAGGCAGCAGAATTCTAATTATATATGGAAAGTGGCTCTGGTAGATGAGTGAACTACTGCCTTATTATAAATGTGCTATTTTAGCAGGTATGGTTAGGATCTGAAATACCATTTATTGCACAAAATGGATCTCTGTGCCGTGGCATAGAAGAATGAATGCTTATTCTCTCCCTCTACTGAAGCCTAAATTCACACTGAACACCCACGATCGCTGCAGGTAGAAATCTTGACAGGTAAACCCAAGTGTTTTCTCAAGCTCTTTCACAGAGAGAAATACAGATGACACCAGGGGAAGAAAGGTCATTCATTAGCAGAGGATGCTACACAATGACCATGCCATTCCTAATGAGCTTAATCAATGACAGCCTCTCTTTTTCACTATTCCTAAGATGGAGGTGATGGATGGGACCTCATGACAATTTTTATATTTTAAAGTTAAATAAAAATCATCTACAACAGGATGCAAAGAAACTTATATGATATCTAATGCTTATGAATATATTACTAGTCAATAAAAATTACTTTGTTAAAGTATCATTTTTTATAACAGGTATTGGTCCTTAGAGTTCTGAATCTTTTATTCACAGCCTTAAAATGATTCACAGCCTAAAAATGTGTTTTATTTAGGGTCTTATGCAAAGATTGAGTTCCCTTCTTAAAAATGGCTACACAGATTTGTGTATAAATTTGCAATTATAGAAGCAATAAACTTTTATTGATTTTTGAGTTTATTCAGTTCCTTCCCTCAATATGTATAGAGAGAGAACCAGTATACCTGGTGAATGCAGTAAGAAGTCAACGCAATGCATAATCACTGTATTTTGAGCTACAAGACATCCTATTACATACTTTGGGAAAGAGTTCCCATGTCTGTTAGGGTTCTCACCCCTTTCCCTTATTCTCAGGATGTGTAGTTACTAGGAAGCTGACCCTATCCCAAACTTATTAGTGGAACATGTGAGCAATGCTTATGAACCAATCAGCTCATTCTGTCCCCCAACACTGGATGGTTTGGGGATAGGTACATACTTCTACCAGGTCAATAAGAACTCCAGAGCCTCAATGCAAATACCTTTGTTTGAGCCTTCAGAGTAGTGGATTTACTCTCTCCTGCTGAATATGAACTTGTATGGACCAGTTCCCATTATGTGGCTACCAGGTAGGACCTGAGACTAAAGCCAGCACAGCAGAAGGCAAAAACAGAGAGAATAAATAAATTGAGCCTTGAAAACATCATCTAATTACCCAGTATGGCGATGCTAGATATTTCAGTTATCTGAGGCAATAAATTTTCCTTTTATTGAGAGAGATCAGATTAAATCAGATTGGGTCAGATTTGAATCAAATTTTTGTACCCCCAACTAGACGTGTCCTGACTTTCAGATCACCCATCTGTTGGGTAGAGTACATTAAAATGACAAAGTAATTGGAAGTGAACCTGAAACTCACTTTAACATATCATGTTAAGTATGTCACTATTCTTCCTTAATAAATGTAATAATAATTGAATGAGCTGGAAATGCTGATGGTAAAGGAGTAAGCTGTTTGAGAACTGGGTGTGCTATATCACACCAAGCTTCCTTTCCTTAATAGTAAGTACTCTGAGCAAGCTTACTGAGGTATCCACAATTCATGCTATCATTCAGCAAATGTTTACTGAGTGCATACTCCTAGCTGGTGGTATGTTAGTGAGAAATGCAGAACTCTCGGTGTGTAAAAACTCCTTCCAAACCCCTGCACTAAGAGACTTGACCAAAGTGTAGTGTGGTTTCTGGTAACATAAGGCCATTCTCCCTAGAATGACCCAGCTCCCTATTAAAATGCCTTCCTGAGAGGGGCGCCTGGGTGGCGCAGTCGGTTAAGCGTCCGACTTCAGCCAGGTCACGATCTTGCGGTCCGTGAGTTCGAGCCCCGCGTCAGGCTCTGGGCTGATGGCTCAGAGCCTGGAACCTGTTTCTGATTCTGTGTCTCCCTCTCTCTCTGCCCCTCCCCCGTTCATGCTCTGTCTCTCTCTGTCCCAAAAATAAATAAACGTTGAAAAAAAAATAAAAAAAAAATAAAAAAAAATAAAATGCCTTCCTGAGAAAGCTCAACACTACCAGGAAAACACTACCAGGAAATGAGCTAACCAGCACATGACCATAGTCCCCTGATATTTCTTTCTTAGAGATTTACTAAAAAAGTTTTTATGATTGTGAATATGTATCTCTTATAACTTAGAATGCCTCGCTTAAGCACCTGAGAGCCATTCCTTTAGAATGTAAACCGTCAGCAAAGATGGGGCCTATGTCTCCCAGTCTCTGTGGGAAAATAGAATCTTACTTCAGGAACTGCCAGCCTGCAGATGCAGCTGACCTATTTACATGCACACTAACCATCCCTTCGTAATTTTAATTTCTCTGACTTAACCTAATCCCCCCCACCCACCCACTCCCTCATTCTCCCTTTAAAACACCCAATCAAACAGATGAACATAGGAGAAGGTAAGAAAAAATAACAAAAACAGAGACGGAGGCAAACCATAAGAGACTCTTAAATATACAGAACAGACTGAGGGTTGCAGGAGGGAAGGGGGTGGGGAGATGGTCTAAATGTATAATGGGCATTAAGGAGGACATTTGTTGGGATGAGCACTGGGTGTTATATGTAAGTGATAGATCACTGGGTTCTACTCCTGAAACCAATACTACATTGTATGTTAGCTAGCTTGAACTTAAATAAATAATTAAAAAAAAAAAAAAAAAAACACCCTATCATCTCTGCACAAATCAGAACAGAGCCCAGCTCTTTTTCCTACTGTCAGCAGTTACTGAATAAAATCTGTTTTTATAGCTTTAACTAATATCAGCTCTGTTTGTCTTTGACGTTAGCTATGGGTGATGCTGTAATAAACATATAAAAAATGGCCACTTTCCTCACAGACCTTACATTCTACCGCAATATGGAAATACAACATAATCAATTAAACAGAATTATTTTTTAAATTGCTTTGAAATTTTCTATGTAAGATTATAACTACAGATATGACATTGTAGATAGGTTCAGCAAAATACATCCTTCAGGACATGGCATATGAGCTAACTTTGGTGTAAGAGTTAAACCAGGTGAAGAGAAATCAGTAAAAGCTTTGCATCCAGAAGGAATAACACTAGCGAAACCCTTTGGCAGAAGGGAGCTAAGCATGTTTCAGAATCTGAAGAAAGGCCGGTGTGGTTCAACCACTGAGAGCTTATGGAAAAGAAGTACAAAGCAAGGAGGGAGAAAGCAGGGGCCAGGTTGAGAAAAGCCTGGCAGGATGTTTCAAAGATTTGGGTCTTTATTCTTAAAGTAACAGGATTTCATTGAGGAGTTTAATTAGAAGTACCACATGATTGTATATGTATTTTTTAAAATATTCTGATTACCTAGTATAAACTGGTTAACGGAAGAATGTATATGATGTTGGGAGTTTTATTAGGAGGCTATGATAGTAATTCAAATGGGAAAGGATTGGCATTTATCAGGGTGTAAATCAAAGTAATTGGATTCAAAGGGTGGTCCTGAAATAAGTTAAAATTTTGTCATTGATTAGATATGGGTAGATAAGAACCAAGAGGTGCTTAAAGTGACCCTTACCTTTCTGGTTTGTACAAGAAGTAGTGCTTTTGTTTCTCAAGACAGGAAGCCTAGAGAATGGACTTGAGAGATGCTGGAGAATCTAAGGTCACTTTTTGTCAGGTGGAACCTGAGGTATCTGGAGAAATACATTGGGGGAGTTAAGAAGACAGAATCTGGACCTCAGAGGACTGGTAGCATTATGTGTATATATATTCAAAAGTAGTTGGCATATCAAGAGCAGTTGAAAAGCCATGGGCATGAAGAATTAGCCTGGGAAGGGAAGAGGATGCTTCTGAAATCCCTGTGGTCTCATTCTCCTCTATCAGACTTTTAAATGTTGAAATCCCTTTAAGGCTCCATCTCAGTGCATAGAAATAGAAAGAAAATGGGGTATCACAGAGATCACAGAAGAGAGAATATTCCAAGGTGGAAGGAGTGCTTAACAGTATTAACTGTTATTGAGAGGTCAATCAAGCTTTAGACTGATTAATGTCCATTTGATTCCGTTTTATGTGGCTCATTGTTTACTATAGAGTACAAGTTGCGACAATGAATATCACAAAAAAACAAATTAAAGTAGAATCTTTAAAATAAGCCCAGAATCTTAGTATTCATGCACCCCATTCTGTTTTGCTTTTTAACCAAAAGATGAACACAGGCAAAGTGAATCATTGTGAGCCCTGATGAAACCTACTCCTTGAGGTACATTTGAAATGTGACTTTTTTTTTTTCTGTTTTGAAGTGATAAAACTTCAAATCCGGATAAAACTTTCAGATCCGGAAATAGGATCTGAACAGAAGCTACTTCCAAATGCAGAGAGCAACCTGATAATAACATCATCATTGCCTCTAACATTCACCTGGCAAAAACTTTATTCTAATTAAACAGTCATAGCATTTGCAGCTAAAAATATAGGGGCCTTGCAGCTAAAGTTGGAATTACCTATAAAGCAGGTCTATATCAGCATTTGGACAAAAGGAGTTAGTCTGTGTTCACTGATTCTAAGGAACACTTAGCCAGATCTGTTTTAATGGCACCTTCTAAGCAAATGGGAGCTTAAGAATTGGGTTTGGGCTGCTTAGTTACATTCTCAGTTAAGACATAGGTGGTGGCTAGTAATCTGGGGAAAGGAAGAAGGACTCTGTGACCCCTTCTCCAAAGTCGCTTTCTCAGTCAACAATTCCCTGAAAGTAGTCTGTTAAAAAAATGTAATATTTAGCAAAGTTGAGATGAGATCATTGTTTGGCAAAATGGGATTTATTTCAATGTGAATCTTTGTGAAAATGAGAAATGAAGCAGGCCAAACCTTTAATATTCACTGTCAGGTGCAACTGCACCCACATAATCTGTTCTTGGAGACATCTGCAGGAGCAGAGCAAGTGCTGCTTTTTAGACCAAGTTTCTGTCTTAAATTTAAGGGACACCTGCTTCTATTTGGGGAAAGCAAAGAGTATACATTTCAAGAGTCTACTTTTGGGGAAAGACGAGTATACATTTCAAAACGTGCTACACGTGCCCCTTTCAAAACTCAGCAATTTCAACAGCAGGAGACACTGACCTTTTTTTCTTACGTTTCTACAGATCTTGTAACAACAACTCATTCTTTCCAAAAAAAAAAATTTTTTTTAAGCATACATTGAGCACCTACTATTTGTTATTGGCACTGGGAATGTAAATTAAGATGTGGGATATGTGATATCCTCTACCTCAAGCAATACATATTGTGTGGGACCAGGCATACAATTATGTATATTACAAGTTGGAAATGATAATTGGTGTAACAGAAATAATAAAACCTTGGTTTGTGAGCATAATTCATTCCAGGAACATGCTTGTAATCCAAAGCACTTATATGTCAAAGTGAATTTTAAGAACCATTGGCTTAGTTGTGATCCTGTGATATTTGGCAACATTTACTACTCATATTACAAGACATCACTCATTTGTCAAGTTAAAATGTATTACAAATGTTTGCTCGTCTTGCAGAACATTCGCAGAACAAGTTACTTGCAATCCAAGATTTTACTGTATGAGAAAACTAGGGTGCCTAGGTGGCTCAGTTGGTTAAGTATCCAACTTTGGCTCAGGTCATGATATCGCAGTTTGTAAGTTTGAGCCCCGCATTGGGCTCTTTGTTGTTGACGCAGAGCCGGCTTCAGATCCTCTGTCTCCCTTGCTTTCTGCCCCTCCCCAGCTCACATTCTCTCTGGGTCTCTCAAAAAAATAAACATTAAAAGAAAAGAAGACATCTAAGAAAACTAATAAGAGAACACAGACCTAGAATGGAGTGAGAAGAGATTGGCTTTATAGAATGTGGGATGTACAGAGCTGAACTTGAAGGACAAGCACCTTATTAACAAGGGAGACCGATGCATGGCTTATGGATAGAGGGAACTGCTTGAGAAAAGAGAACAATGAAAGGACATGGCTTATTGAAAAAATAGTTGCCTGAGGGCCAATTAAAGGGAAACAGAAAGAAATGATTGTTTCTATTCTATCTGAAGGTTAACACATGGCAAGGAACTTAGAGATTTAATTCTTTACTGTATATGAAATGCAAGGTAAAGTAAAGCGGGAAGAAAGAGGAATTCCTTTAGTAAAGATGGAGAAGAATACAAAGAAGCATTGTATTTTGTTATTAGGAATGTGATTCAAGAGGCTGACTCTCTGTTCTAAGCTTATAAGCTGTGTGACCTTGGGGAAGTTACTCAACAGCACTGAACCTTGGTTTGCTCATCTATAAAATGGGTATAATAACACTGCTTTTTTTATAAGGGTTATGAGTGTATTGATGCAATACATGCAAAACCTTTGGACCTGTGCCTGGTAAACAGTAATTCCATATAATTTTTTGTCTTTATTTTTGTCCAGAAAGATTCATCTACTAGTTATTTGAAGATTACAACTCCACCTACTGGTGAATGGGAGTTAGCATTACTATCAAGTTATTTAAACTCAAAAGGAAACTAAAGAATTTCAGACAAATCCGGATAATTCTACCTTCCTCTGTTTTGCTTTCACATTATTATAAGATAAAGAAAATAGGGTGGGAAAGCTAGGACTCACAGGTTTTCAAAATAGTCTTTAACTCAGTTAAAAGAAACTCAAAAGGATATACTATCCACCAGAAGCCATCACAAATCTAGGTCAAGTTTGTATACTCAGTTTGTCCCCATTATTTTCCCAAGTCTTATCTGAGACCCTTTCAGATTATCCTCTGCCTCATTTTCCTGGCCTTCAAGATACCAATTTTTTTTTAAACTACCCCATTCTTAACAAAAATTTTTTCTAAAATTTTCCTTTTCTCAATTTCAGTGATAATCTTAAGCATGCATTACTACTGTCTGGCACATGGAATTGATTTGGTTACCTAATTAAAGTAATTCAGAGAAAGGCTTGAGAGAACATAAATTTCCCATGGGACGTTCACATTTTGTTAATGTGAAGGAAATGCCAGTTATTAGAAAGCAGTAGAAATATACATTTTAACACAGGACAATGGCTTGGGCTCCTGCCTATTTAATACTGAGTTTTCTAGGATTTCAAATATGTGAGCTCAGTGCTGCAGCTCCTAGGAACAATCTGTGCTATCATCAGAAGTAATGAAAGCCCTCAACAGACACTTTGAAGCTCTTCTAATTAAAAAAAAAAAAAAAAAAAAAAAAAAAAAAAAAAAAAAAAAACTTTATTTCAAATACATTTGCTCATTTGATCTTGACAATAATGCTTTATGGCAAGCAGGGCTGGCACTGTTGTCCTTAAATCGTGTACCAGCTACTCATATGGGGTGCCTGGGTGGCTCAGTCTGTTAAGCGTCTTGACTCTTGGTCTCAGCTCAGGTCGTGATCTCATGGTTTTGTGAGTTCAAGCCCTACATCAGGCTCTGTGCTGACAGTGCAGAGTCTGCTTGGGATTTTCTCTCTCCCTCTCTCTGTCTGCCCCTCCCCAACTCACACTCTCTCTCTCTCAAAAGTAAATAAACTTTATTTTTAAAAAAACGATGTATGAACTACTCATATATCTCAATGTTACGAATGCAAGCTTTTTCAGAACTCAAAATTTTGTGGACCTTTTTTTTAACTTCTCATAAATGTAATCATAAGTATTAATTTTGAAGAGCTTTTATAATTGTATTCTACAATGAATATTCAAAGTATGAGAGTTCTAGGTAAAATTAATGTTCCTCTGGCTCAAAATAGTAAATATATAGAAAAAAACCTAATTTGACTTCAAAGATTGGTTAGATTAAAGGTTGCTTAGAAGCTTCCACTACTTACTGAGTAAACTCCAAAGAGTTGCCAGGCTAATGGACAAACAAACACCAGATGATCTTCTGTGTTTAATGGCTCCACTCACAGTCTCCTCTTAGGTCTTCAGCAACTCAGTAAAACCCCTGTTCATTGTTCTTCACTTAGTAAGCATTTATCACATTTTATAATCATAATTACTAAATACCAAAGGTAAAAGTAACCTTAAAAACAATTTAGAACAGACTCTCTTTTTCAGATTGGGAGAACAGGAATCTAGGAGCCATAAAATTAGCAGATTTGCTGCAGGCCACAAATAGCACAAACAGAAATCTGACATAGGTCTTGCTTTCGTAATTCATATTCCAAGACTGTTCTATGCCCCAAACCCACACTACAGTCAGTTCTGTGATCCGGTCCCACACTTCAACCAGGCAGGTTAAAACCCGTCTACTCTCTCTTTCCAACAAGCACCCACTTATAAAGCCATTCCTCTATCTGCATGTTAATATTGATGTCTTTCTCCTGTACTTTCCCATTAATCAACCAAGCCTGTCTATTAGAGAAATCCACTTCCTTCTTTTTAACTCTTTTACTCAAATCATTCTGGATAACATCATCACGCTTGGGTCTGTGCCCTGATTCATCCTTCTGACTCTATTCTTATCTCCTATCCTGCTTACTATAACCTAGACAAATATTCTAAGATGCAAATCTTATCATGTCATGCATCTTATTAATAACCTCTTTCAATAATGATAACCCAAAACCCACTTAGCATTAATTAAGTGTTGTCTTTAGACTCATTAGCTCATTCAATCCTCATAACGTACTGATGAGGAAACTGGCACTGACAGGTGAAGGAGCTTGTCCAGAGTCCTAGCTAGTAAGTGACAAGTAGGATTCAAACTCCAGAATGCATGCACTGTGTCACCTCCATTGCTCACTTGGGTTCTTAATACAAAGTTTGAACTCTACCCACACCAAGAGGCTATTGAATATGGAGAATGCTGAATGGTACTATTCACCCCTCTTGCCATTACTTGGATTCCATGAATGTACTTAAGCCAGACTAATTCTCCTAATTCCCCTAAACCCTATATTTTCTCCTTTCTCTAGCCCAGATGGGATTGAGACTATAAGAAATTCTAACTTATGGGAAAATATGATGTTCTTTGAATTTTATGAAATTCTAAGAAAACATAATATTAAAACCATTAAGTGTAAAGAAAGAACAATGAAACTGGGATTATTTTTATGTGATAGAAAAATATTTCAAATACCAAATACTTAATACTTGTTTCTAATATCTTTGGAGTTCTGCTTTTCTGGAGCCCTGAGCCTGTGCTTAACCTGCCTATTAGATAATTGGCATGATCCGCTGGGATTCTCTTAACAATTATGCCTTTTGCCTGACTTAACTAGAGTTTTCAAAATTGCATAAAACTTACTCCATCTTGGAATGGTCTTCTTTGAATCTGAGTTAGCCTCTTAACTTTCTTCCTTCACAACACTCTGCACATTTTGTCTAATGCAGCCCTTTATCATACTGCCCAGTTATTCGTCTGTCTTCTCAACAGAATCATTGTATAACCAGGTCCTATTACAAATTAGCAGAAGACAAGTAATCAATTCATTTTTATAGATCTAATTAATACGTGAATGAGAGTTGAATCCTATCATTGTGTTTTATCTGTATAAGAAGATAGGAATTCAGAGACCTTGGTTCTAATCTTGAGTCTATAGTAAAATGTTCTGTAATCATGGACACCATCTTTCCATTTCATTAACAAACAAAATTTTCAAATAAAAGTGTTTACCTTTACACCATAGGGACTTCTTGAAAATTTAAGGAGATGATGTGAATAAACACAATTAAAACAAAAATTATAGTCATGGAAGCAAATGGTATTTTCATGATTATAAACTGTATCAATATCTGTGAACATTTGATACTTCCTGAACATCAAGTGACAGTTAATAAAAGGATACCACCATGGAGTTCAGCTCTTGAGTCTTTAAGCTGGATATTAACCAGAGCCTTGGCCATATGAAAAAAAGGGGGTAAGACAAGATGGAAGCCCAACATTTAATACAGTCAACAGAAGGTTCAAGGGATTTGGCTACTGGCTTACTTAAGCTTTCTAACAAACTAGCATTGGATAAATAAACATTAAGTAAAAAATGAGTGATTACATAATGAGCTAAATTTCATTCCACCCTTTCCTACTGGAGTCAGTTGAGAAATTGCTCTAGCTGGAAGGAACTGGGAAAATTTCTTCTGCTGTGGAGTGGAGGTTGGGGCAATATAACTCATTATGAGGTAGATGCCCCGCCTGAATGTCCACTAATCTTTTGGTTGAGAGAGTACAAGATATATGTACGTTCTATTTTGTATGTACAGATACTATTTATTCCTAAAATTGAAAGGAGTGGTTTATATGGGTAAAAGGCTTCACTAAGAGGCAAGCGACCTGATGTTTAGATTTGTTCCTTACACTAGATGTATGGCCCAACTTACTGAACTTCTATCCATCTGAGATTTCTCATCTAAGAAAATTAGTAGAATATATTTGTTGCATCTATCAAGTAGGGTTATTATATGGATTAAACCTCCAAGAAAGGTGTGAGAATGTTTGGTTTGAAGCATGCAAGACTCTTCAAGGTTTGGAGAACCTAGCTTCCATAGCACAATAAAACCATCAATAAACACACTGGGTATTAAAATGAGTCTAGTTCTCACAGTTGGAGTGTCTAAGATACACAAACTGATGGCCTTCCTAATAGTACAAGTTTTAGGTAACCCACAGCCACTATAACAGGGATTCTTTGAATCTTGTCTCTAAGAAATAGCAGGGCTGGGGCAGGAAGCAATGTTTGTTAAAATGCAGATGTCTGAGCCTCATCTTTACCGGCAGTAATTTGAGGATGGATCCAAAAGCTGTATTTTTAATGAGCATTTCAAGTAATTCTGTGTATAATCCAAGGATCACACCTCAACAAGAACCTCTATCATATCTGTAGTCTGATATAAACAACCAACTATACTGTCAACCTTTACAATGATGTTTTATTTATTCATCAATATTGCAGAAGGAGAACTACTCTATAATTATTCCAGATAATTGAATCTTCCTTTAAAAATGAAATTTTCATTTATTTTTAAAACTATTTTGTGAATATTATTTTTTTAATATAATACAAATGTTTGAACTTCCAGACTCAGTATCATTCCTATGATACTCAGTTTTACCATGAGTTGATGCAATAATGTCCCTTGATGTTAGTAAGGCAGAGTAAAATTTATCTATACTCTTCATCTGTGATGGTTATAAATTTAGAATTTTGAGGTGGTATACTATGTTCTTTTTTTAATAGTTTATTTTGAAATAATTTCAATCTTAAAAAAGCAAGTAATAATGTTTTACAATGACACACAATAACTACACTTACCATAATGAGCATAGGGTAATATACAGAATTATCGAATCACTATGTTGTACACCTGTAATTAACAGAACATTGTATGTCAAGTATACTTCAGTAACAATTTTAAAAAACAAGTAGAGTACAGAGAAATCTCCCATATCTACCCAGATTCTCCAACTATTAGAATTCCATTCTATTGTATTTACTCCATAACCTCTCTCTCCCTACAAATATGCATGTGCATACATACACACATATACCTGTGATCATCAGTCCTTTTTGAACTATTTAAAAGCAAGCTGCAGATAGAATTTTTCCAACACCTTTAAATATTCTAGTGTTCAGTTCATCCAGATGAGGAAATACTCTCCTACCTAATCACCATACAACTTTCCAAATCAGGAAATCAACACGAATACAATCCTGTTTATGTCCAACTATGTCTTTTGTTGTTGTTCTTGTCCAAGATCTCATCCAGGAACACCCATTAATTTCATTGCTATATTAATACAGTCTTCTTCAAACTGCAAAAGTTTCTCAACCTTTCTTTGTCTTTAATGTCTTACACAGATTTAATGTCTTAGATTCTTCATTCTGTAGGATGACCCTTAACTGGATTGTCCAGTATGACCTCATGACCAGACCCATGTCATGTTTCTTGGCAAAAATCAAAGGAAAAAAAAAAAAAGATTGCTTGTTCTTCTTAGTCTTCCTAATGCTTCATACCAGAGATATAGATTATATCTCCACCCCATCACTAATGATGTTAACCATAAATGCCTGTCTATTAGTGTCTGCTCCACTGTAAATTCACAATTTTCCCCTTTGTAATCAATGAGTATTTTCCTAGAGTATGCCAATATCCTGTTTTCCATTAAACCTTTGCACATCAGCTCTAGAAATCTTGTAATTTCTTTTTTTTTAATTCTCTTTTATTTAACATTTATTTGTTTTTGAAAGAGACAGAGCCCGAGTGGGGGAGGGGCAGCGAGAGAGGGAGACAGAATCTGAAGCAGGTTCCAGGCTCTGAGCTGTCAGCACAGAGCCTGATGTGGGGCTCAAACCCACGAACGATGAGATCATGACCTGAGCTGAAGCTGGACACTTAACCAACAGAGCCACCCAGGCGCCCCTCTTGTGATTTCTTAACATGTTTACAACATTCTTTAAGCATCTGCCACAACAAGATGTTCTAGACTCTTTTTGTCCTTTCCTTCTCATAGTCCTAGAATTTTGTATTTTTTCTAAATTTCAATAAAGAGCCCTGATGGTTCTAGAAACCAGGATCTGGGTACTGGATATGTTCATTTCTAATGGGATGCCATTACTTTTAGGTCTTTTAGAAGGCAATGCTGTGTCATATATGTATTTATATAGGTGTGTGTGTGTGTGTGTGTGTGTGTGTGTATATATATATAATATGTATTTATATGTATATATATTTATATTTATATAAATATATACTTATTTTTATTAAATTTATTAAATTCATTAAATATAAATATATTTATATTTATTTATAAATATAAATATATTTATATTTATATATGTACATATATAATACATATATATGTATTTATATAGGTGTGTATATATATATATATATATATATATATATATACATACAGATAATATGTTGATATATGTATCATGGATTCTATATCAGAGGTCATTCAGCCCTCTACTCTTAGAATATTTTGAAATACTTTTTCTAGTGAGGAACCTTGCGTTCATTATCTTCAGTGTATTTACCTATTTGCTCAATATAACCAGTCTCACAACTGTGCCATTCATTTCTTCCATCTCCCTGATTTGCCCCATCTGCACTCACCACCTTCAGCATGCTAGCTGATAGCCTAGGCTACAAACATGCTTCACGTAGCTCCCCTACCATAGAGTATTTTGTCTTCAGGTGCTAGTGACCTTACAGCCAAAGCCCTTTTGTATGGCATCTCCTACTCTACCCAGCACCCCTCACCCTTGGGCAGTGGTAGGTGCATTGTCATTTTGCCTCAGAACTTCACCCCCTCTTCAACTGTTATCTCTGTTCAGCAAGCCCTCTGGTACCTCTCAACAACTCTGCACCATGAAAAGAAAGGAAGATGGAAAGAGTCAGGGCAATGGAAATGGAGGATTATTATTGGTTTTGTTTATTATTATTATTATTATTATTATTATTATTAGGTTTTTATATGAAGCTATCCATCACTTCTTCTACTGTCAATATGCCTATCTCTTCTGTATCACTCTGATGTATCTATGTATCTGTTATTTATATCAAATCTGTCTAATAAAAATGCTTAGCCTCTCTGTGCATTAGCTTACTCAACTGTATTATATGAGATGATGATAATACATAGCCATGAAAGTTGTTGTGGGGATTAAATGAATTTATACAGAAAAAGTGCTTGGAATAGTATTCCAAGAAGTGTGAGCACTGAGTAGACACTAAAAATTATTTCATTCCTGTGTGGGCCAAGTGTTAGCCCCAGAAGTCCTGCTTTCAGTCTTGGGTACCTAAGGTGTAGGCATGGAGAAGTTCAGATTTCCTTGGTGATCTATTAGCACTTAGATCTGACCACAGAAGCAGATTAGCATTTTTGAAAACTTTGTTCATGAAAACAGGCTGTATTAGGGACACTTCAACTGTGGTCAAAACAAGATCAGGAAAGTGATCATTAGAATCATAAATGCTCTTTTATACAAATACAGTGTGAACATTTTTGATGGGCAAAAATGGCTGGGAAAAAATGACTGTAGAAACATAATACTTTAAACTGACACCTTTCTTGCCCTTCTATTTCCTTTGACAGCCCAACAAAGGCCTTTAGTGTTATCTGAGGCTCTTTGTTCTGTGTCACCAATCTTGAAATGTGTTTTATGTATGTCAGCTTGAATTCTCTTTACCACACTGTCATTTTTATTTCTCCATTCCCTAGGCATGGCAAGGCTATCTGTACGGACTTACTTTGGAGAATATACTAACTCCTAATTCTTTTGCCATTCTCTGAGTCTGTCTCTGTTTGGAGCAAATATCCCACTGTTGCTTCAGTGGTGTCAAGCCATTAGTTGAAATGGCAAACAATCTGATCCAGGTGTGAAGATGTATAGCAGAAAATGATGCTAAATTGTGGCAGTGGTAACCAGTTCATCCCAAGGAGCAGATGGAATTGATCATTTACCACCCTATCAAGAACTTGGTGCCTGATTTACCATTGTTATAGTGAGGCATCGTTCACACTACAGATAACCAGAGAAAAGATTCCTTATAGAATCTACACTACTTTCTTTATTGGTATGTCCCTGGTTGTCACCTTATTGTAACACGATCATTCTTCTTTCTGAGATAGATGACAGAGCATGAGCATCTTCAAATAACATTGACTAACTTCCCCCAGAGTCTTTGACCAGGCCATTCATCTTCTGAAATATGTTTTTAACAGTTTTGAAACAAAGAAATCCAGCATATGGTAGTTAATTTGGATCTTAACAACTCTCTACTGTTGAAAAGACAAATGATCAGCAAGCTGTTTCAAATTCAAAACTTAACCTGCAATTTAAAATGAATAATTTATTATCCAAACAAAAATAATTAATCAAAACTTATCATTAAAGTCAAAATTAAGTTATGCTACCAAGACCATCTGTTGCCAGGTACACACACATTCTCTTCTACTGACACAATAGTTTGCCCTATGTAAGTTTAAAAATAGGGTTTTTTTTTTTCTTTTTTAAAGTTAATTAAACACAGTGTTTTGTTCATTGAATATATCCCAGTGGCTTTTAATCAAGTGCTGGCTGGAGTAAAAAGCTATCAAACATTTCTATGATAGAAAGAGGTAGTAGATAGTGAAGAATTTAGCAAAAGAAGCAGTTATCAATTTGTCAAGCAGAGAATGACAGAAAAGTGAAAGTTTGCCTTATTAGCAATAATGACAAAATCCATCTAGTCTGTCATGAAATCATGATCTAACATCAAGCTTCCATCTTTGAATTCTAGACTTCTTAAAAAGCTGGAATTCAGTTATCTAGCAACTTTGAACATACAGGATACAAACAAGTTTGGGAAATAAATAAAATCTGAAATATTTATGAGTGAACAAAAAATAGAAATCCCAAAGCATGTGTCAATAAGCATGCTCTTCATTCAGTGGCTCAAAATTTATTCATGATACCATTTGAACAAAATTACAGCTACTTGGCACTAAATTTGCAAATCTTTACTAGGTAAAATGCAACACATTGGAAGAGTCAAAATGGGCTATAGGAAGAAAGAACATAGAGTAAAACAAAATCATAACTGTTAACAAGAAAGGAGACAGGATGTTAAATGAATAGGCAAAAGGGATTTAAAAAATCTGTATATAGCTATTTTCCTCAGGGAGATATAACCTATATATTTCAGAGGCTCCTGAAACATTATTATAGTAAAACTATAGATAATAAATAACGACTGAGGAATAATGTCAAATTATGCCTACTTCCCATAAGTAAAAAAAAAATAATTAGGTATGCATTGCATTGAATGCCATGTAAATTTAAATTAAAAATAATTCAGGTACATTAAAAAAACATGTTAAATAGAACAGTCTGTTGCCCTAATAAGCTGGGTTTGGAAGGCTTCCTTTTGCTTTTTCTGGTTCAAAGTAAATTTGGCTAAGAACTTTAAAGAATACTCATAATAAACTATGGATTTAATTTGATAGGATAGGGTTATTTAGACTATATGTGTGGCCAACCTGGAAGATAATTTTAAGTGAAGGATTGAAATAGGCTTTCTGTAAGTCCTTCATGTAAGTTGCAAATCCATTCACTATTCACATTAAAATATAAAAACCTAGGAAGTACATATTTTAAGTGTTTTTTAAAAAACTTTTCATCATAATCTTAAAGTTTCAACACCTAATTCAATCCAACTTTGGTTTGAAACAAGAAACTTTTTCTTCAGTCCCGCCTCCTGACATACTTGTTTTCTGGTCCAATGTTAAATTCTTTCTCACGTGACTGACAGTTGTATAATGGATTCATTTGAGAAGAAACTTTCACCTTCATTTTCAGTTGTGTGCTCTGACTTTTTGAGTGCCCAACAGTCCCAGAATAGTACAAGTCTGGGTCCATTCATATTCATGTTAACTGTAAATAGGGATGGGCTAATTTACAAGCTTGCTGAAACACCCACAGTAATGAGATTACTGGATTTTGTGGTATCAGTCATTCATCAACTGGTGGATAGCAGGATCCTCTGAGAGTAAAGGGGGCCTGAGAAAGTGGAGGAAAGGGTCCACCAGGGATAAGAAGTTCCGCACATACAGCAGGAACTGAGGGGAGCAAGGGGCTCCCTGGAGGAGGAGAAGGGATGCAGTAGCTGAATTTGTGAGCAGCAGAGGGGAATGAAGAGGTGCTAAAGGCAGACTGGCCTGCATAATCATTATATATAAATGAGAGGAGAGAATTACTGATAGGCCATGAGGCCTAACTCTCATGAATTCTGCTTTTGTAAGTTTTGTATTGGAGATTGATTTAAAATCACCAAGTCTCCCCCCTCCCTCCCTCCTTTCTTCATCTCCAATCCTTCTTCTCTTTTGCTTTTTTTCTCTTCTCTCTGCCCCTCTCCTACCCACTCTCACTTTCCTGCTCTATCTGTATCTTTTTTTTCTTTACTACTTCATTTTTCTTTTTCTTTTTTTTTTTTTCCACTTCAGTTTTCTTTTCCATTGACATATCCTGGTTGCTTTCTACATAATCTCTTGATGACTATTACCTGGCTCACTTTCTGTTTATTCAGATCTGCCATTTATTCAGTAGCATCTGATTGAAGAGGAAAATATTTATTTGGGAAAATATGAAAAGGTGATATGGCTCTATAATTATGAAATTTAATGGAAATGATGTCTGTGGGTTAAGATGAAAGCACTAATCTCATTCGCTAATGGAATAGTTTAATCCTCATGTAAGATTGTATGGAAAAATAAGATATCATAGATTGTATTAATAAGATAAATGAATTTCTCTTTTCATGCCTTAAGCTTCATGTTCATTTTTCATTATCAATGTTTTAAAAAGTTCTCATTAACCAAATAGCTGTTTTCTTTTATTTGGTAAACTCAAGCCTCAATCACTATAGAGCCTCTTGACATTTGTTAATAGAGATATTTCAGAGCTTCTCTTGGCATTCTGGAAAGAAAGGGAAGGTTGTTAGTTAAAGGGAATTTCTGGAGTTCCAGTTTGATTGCTACAGGATTTGTTAAAGCAAACATCTTGTTCTTTGTTAAACTGAGTTGGTAATCAGCAGCCATATTTTAGTGTCTCACTGAATCCACTCCAAATGAGAAAGGGTCCTTGTTTCTGAGGGACACACATAGAGATTCTAGCTGTAGACTTCCTTCTCTGCGAATCTCACCCCCAGTTATGAAAATTGCAAGGAAGCATTTTTATTTATTTATTTATTTTTATTTTAGGGGCACCTAGGTGACTCAGTTGGTTAAACATCCAACTCTTGATTTCAGCTCAGGTCATGATCCCAGAGTTGTGGGATCAAGTCCTGCATTGGGCTCCATGCTGAGCATGAAGTCTGCTTAAGATTCTATATCTCCCTCTTCCTCTGCCCCTCCCCTGCTCATACTCTCTCTCAACAACAACAAAAATTAATTTTAGTGTGTTCTATTTTTTAGTACATGTTAAATACAACACATTTGTTGTTAGCAGATTCATTCAAATTCTGATCTTTTTTATTTACCAGCTGTGTGATATTGGCTGAATTGTTTAACCCCAGTTTCCCCATCCATATTAAGGCATGATAACAACATTCTTCTCATACCCCAAATAATTGCTATCTATAAGAAGAAAACTAGTATAAACTGTTTTGTCTAATGTTTGTGTCAGATAAAACACTTTTTAAATGTTAGTTATAATAATAATGTTGATTATAATACTATGAATTATATATAATCTATATTTTTCTAAACACTAACATCTAGGTACATATGTTCTCTAGGTTTTCTTCTAACTAAATGTTTATGTCTTTATCATAGTACTAAGAGTGCAGAAGGGTGCTTTAATTGTTCTGTATTAATACCAGAACACTCTTTCTGTGACCTCAGTGATATTAGGCCTTTAGACTGATAGAGTTGGAAGGAAATTTGTAGATTACCTGTTCCAGACAGTTGACACTTACTCTTGCCCTTTTTGCTAAGCCACCTCCTCTTTCTCCATTTTCCTACTTGTAAAGCTAGCGTGATGGTTGGAGGCCCAGCAGTGACCATGGAGCAATATGAGAATAAAGCCACATGTTAAAGACGGTAGAGAAAAAATGTAAACAAAACCCATGACATCTCTAGCAACATGAAGCTGATACATCCCCCTGTTCTGACTGCTTCTAGACTTCCACCACGATTTTTTAAACTTACTGTTATATCCAGTGTCTTAATTACTGAAGTCAATTCCTGATAGATGGTAATAGTAGGAGACTAACCTGAATTATATTGAATTATTAGACCTCTTCGCATGTGAAAGGCCAATTAAAAAGGAGAAAGAAGAAAGTTTTTTATGTGTGTGTAGTTTTCACCCTTTGACTAAACAGTTTCTAATAAAGGAGAATAATCTTTCCAAATACATATATGTAGCTTTTAGCTTTTAAAAAGAGAAGTATCTCTAGGACATAACATCAATCTTCTGAAGTAATGTATAGTTCACTCTCTTTTTGGAGAGTAAACTATTTTCCCCACTTCTTTTTATTCAATGTTTATTTATTTTTGGGACAGAGAGAGACAGAGCATGAACGGGGGAGGGGCAGAGAGAGAGGGAGACACAGAATCGGAAACAGGCTCCAGGCTCTGAGCCATCAGCCCAGAGCCTGACGCGGGGCTCGAACTCACGGACCGCGAGATCGTGACCTGGCTGAAGTCGGACGCCCAACCGACTGCGCCACCCAGGCGCCCCCCCCACTCCTTTTTAATTATGACCTTTTCCCACTTTTTGCTTTAGCATCAATTATATGCTGGTTTGCAAAAAATTTTAAGTACATTGGATTATCTCTAATACACTCTCACCTCAGTGTCCCATTGCCTTGTACCTTCCTGAGGCCCCTCAGGTGTTCCCCAGAATCCCACAGCTCTGCCAGGCTGAATCCCAGCCAGGCCTGACTTCCAAAATTACCCCATGCTCCATCCTTCATGTAATCAAAACTTCATATCATCAAAACTTTCTTTGTTCTGTTTTCCCAGGCTTCACAGAGGAAAGGAAAACCATCAACTCACTTACCTTGGGGCATTCCTCATAGAATAGTTTTATACCCTCCCTAAAATGTTTTCTGGATGACTCTAGTCTTCATGGCTCAATTTTGCCCCTGAACTCTATGATTCTTACCTGGGAGTGCCTGGGTGGTCCAGTCGGTTAAGTGTCTGACTTCAGCTCAGGTCATGATCTCCCAGGTCTTGAGACCAAGCTCTGCCTCAGGCTGTCTGTTGTCAGCACAGACCCCGCTTTATCTCCCTTTCTCTCTGCCCCTTCCATGCTCACACGCTCTGTCTCTCAAAAATAAATAAACATTAAAAAAATTCCTGTCTGTACCATCCATATAAATTAGTCCTTAATCACATAATGGCTTATATTCCCCAAAGATCTTTTGCATGTTTTGCCTCTTATAGATTGCATGTTTCCTGACACTGACACATTAAGTATTATACCCTTACTTGTGAAAGATGTGAGATAACACACATCTTAGCACTGGAATGCTGTACTTAAATTGAATGAGTGTTTAATGTTTTTCAAACCCTATTTGTATAGAACAAACTATATTAACTATATTCCTATGGCATAAGTAATTTGAACATGGTTGCTTAAAGATACCAAACCATGAAGCATAGATACAGTGAAGAAAATAATGTGAGAAAACTGAGATGAAATACAAACCAGAATTTCTGTCTTGAAGCAGAGATGTACCAAACTGAAGCTAAAGAATATTTGGAATGAAGCACCCTCAAGTTAGGTCTTTTGTGAAGATATTTGCAGAACATTGAAAATGACAAAAGTGCTAACATTTTGTGGAGAAGTATGTTATTAAATTACTTCCACATTAACAACCTCTCTCTATTTTATTGAACGCATAGAAACTCTTGTCCTGGGGCAAGGGGAGAATGTGAGCCTCACCTTTTAATTTAGTTAATTCAGACTTTTTCCCAATGCGATGTACCATAAGAAACACATTTAACACTGTGATTCAGTCCAAATGCATGCATGCACGGAAAGGAACTTCATGAACTTCATGGACACCCCTTTCTTGGGTAAGGAATGCTTTGTATCACCTATTCTAGTCTAGTCTAGTCTGCTTCCTCATACACATATGGAAATACCAAATTGATTTCAAGATCCACTAATAGGTCATAACAAGCAGATATAAAAATAATACCCTAACTTATGTACACAAATCCCTCAAGGTACTCAGGAAAACAGTTGCCCTTTTATTAATAGTATATATATATCCTTGAGAGCCATTGGGATTATAGGAAACAAAAGGTCTTTGTCCCTTTAGTAAGAAGCATGCAAGGAAAGAAGGCATACTTGCAACACCAACCCCTTCACAAGAAACTCTCTCGCCAGGGCAGGGAGTTAACTGAGCGATATCTTTGAGTCTCCTCCTCTTCACTTGCCCGCAATTGTGAAATTCCCTTGGACATTTTTCCTTGTGAGAATTTAATTGTTCTTGACTTTTGAAAGCACAGATTTTTAGTTCTTTTTCTGCTTTGATAGATTTTCATCATGTCTCAAACCGATTAACTAGATCATTTTTAACTCATCCATATTAATAGATCCTTTATTAGAGGTGAAGTCATTATGACTTGACACGGGCCACATGCTTTTATAAAATTTTAATTTTCTATTATTCTTTCTGCAGGTAGAAAGGATGGGATACCTTTGAGGAATCTGCATTTTTGGAAAATTCCAGAATAATTTGCTTAAAATATTAAATGCACAGGTCTTTATGACCCATACTTGGACACTTGTATGCATATATATGTGAATGAACTTTCTATACCTTGTATAATCTCCTGTTATGGCATGTATTACACTCTCTTATTTGTCTGTTTATATCTCTTTAGTTACCTGCATGTATAAAAATCCATGCTTCCCTAAATCATACTAGCTGTGGGATACAAATAAGAAGCATGCTAACTTCAGTAAATAGCATTTCTTTGAATTGCATTCCATTAGCTAATGCAGCTTCTCTTCAGTTTTAAATGTATGTATCCAAGCATTTCAAGGATCTCCAGAGGTGACTTTTGCTACTGTGCAGCTTTGCAATTTTCTTCCTTTCCTGTTTTGGTCCTTTTGGGTGAACACCTTTGACAGAGAAGCTGCAAGCTCTTTGCACACCACAGCCTAAGTTCATGCGGCAAGCCGCTTCAGGCACTACTACTGAGCAACAGACCCCTGCATCACCCCAGCCCAGGATAGTGCTAATGCCCTGGGGCCTTCCGTGCTCCCTGGAGAACCCCCATGTGCCAAAGACACTCTGTGTTTATGAAAGAGTGGGTAAGATGGGGTTTTCTTTCTCTTGTACAGACACCGTACGTATTATTGACTTGTCTTGTAATGTCACACAAAATATCTAGAAACATATCAATTAATTTTTCTTAGACATAATACTCTCAAGAATATTATATCACTAAACCTGGTTAGAATACACGTGAAAAGATGAACATGATGCTATAAAAGAGAATTGCATTATTCTTGAGCCAAAGTTTTCCCTGATTCCCTCTTCCTTTAAGATATTTTGTAGCTTTTCACCCAAACTCTTGTTCCTTGTTTATTTATTCAAATAACTCTTTCTGGTCTTTTGCTCTAGGATGCCTAAATGCCAGCAACAGACACAACTTAGAATCAAGTTGGAATGTCCATGTATGTAATGCTCATGTATCTGTCTTCTTCTCAAGAAAAGCAGAGTTTACTATTTATTTCTATATTAACAGCAATGTGACTGGCACATGGAAGTAATTTAATTCATATTTGTTTATTTGAGTAAATTTTAGGATCAGAGAGGAGTATTTCGCCCACATCAGTTTTGTAAGAATAACTTTCAGCACTGTTTCTAGTTAATTAAGCAAGCAGTTTCTTGCGGGTGGTGGGAGGGCGGGGGTCACTAATTGGTTTGCAGTATGGAAAAAAAGAGAAGGTTATTGGCCATATAAGGGAGCCTGGTTTTATTATTTCAGCTACATATTTGCTACGTGAATTAGGTGCTACATATTTTGTTTTATCTGGACCTGTTTTTTGTCGTTATTAAATGACGGAGCTGGATCAAATCATCTATGAAGAGTTTTCCAGCTCATTCTGTGAATCTATTGTTTTTTGTCTGGCCTGTCCTTTTGGGAGATTTCCTAGGACTTATTTGACCCATATTTAAAGCCCTTTTATTTCCTAGAGTAAAATTGCCTACAGTTAAAATTTACAGCTCTAGAATATCCAGTCCTATAAAAACCACCGTCTGCTGCTACAGAAGCCATATGTAATTCACATCACTTGGGTTCTAAATCTGTGTCTGACCCATTAAATTTGTGTAAATGGGCAAAGGATGTGGATGCTAGCAAACCATTCATGAATTCCATTTCTATTTCAGCAATTATTGAGCTAGGTCTGTGGTGGGTTATTGGGGAATTCCTTTTAAAGTGAATTGGTCGTGTCAAACTGCATATTCCCTTCTGCAGCTTCCTCTCTTTATGCCTGCCCCCATACCCAGAGCCTACATGTCATCAGAGGTTCTAGATCATCAACCCATCCAAGCTTCTCTTCTCTTTACTCTTTCAATTCCACTATCAATGTCCACCCTCCTAGACACCCTACACATCTCTGTCTGCATCTGCTTATTTTCGTCTCCCAACTTGGGGCTAGATTAATTGTCATTTTCTTTATCTCTCATCTCTCCTAAATTTATTTGGTTTATTTATATGAAAATTTAAATTGATAACTGACTTCACTAAAATGTATGTCCAAAGCATTCATTTGTCAACTTAACACAAATGTATCATCTGATAGTTCTAGAGGTCAGAGGTCTAAAATCAGTCTCACTGATTGAGTCGGTTGAGCATCTGACTTCAGCTCAGGTCATGATCTCATAGTTCGTGGGTTTGAGTGCCGTGTCGGGCTCTGGACTAAACTCTTGCTCAGAACCTGGAGCCTGCTTTGGACTCTCTGTCTCCTTGCCTCTCTGCCCCTCCCCCACTCACCCTCTGTCTCATTCTGTCTCTCAAAAATAAATAAATGTAATTTTTTTTTTTTTTTTATAAAATCAGTCTCACTGGGCTAAAGTCGAGGTGTCATCAGGGCGGGTTCATTCTGGAGGTTCTGAGGAGAGAATCCATTTGTTTGCCTTCTTCAACTTTAAGAAGCTGCCTGAATTCCTGCACTCTTGACTCCTTCCTTGCAGCCCTCCACCCTCTTGCTTCCTAGTCACATCTCGTACTGCTGACTCTGACCATCCTGCCTGTCTCTTGTAAAGACCCTCAAGATTATATTGTGGTCACCTGGATAATCCAGGATAATCCTCTGATCTTAAAATCCTTAATTTAGTCACACCTGCAAGGTCCTTTGTACCATTTAAAGTCACATATTCCAGGGATTAGGGTATGGACATCTTGGGGGACATTATTCAGCCTCCCACATTTAGTAAACTCCCTTCATCTCTTCAGTGTCGCTCAGTATCTGGTGCAGACTGTTGGAAAGTGTATCCATGCTCTACCTAACAATGCCAATTCCAGAGCCCTACCTATGACTTACTGAAGCAGAATTAGGCACAGGACACAGAGAAGTTAAAATATTTTCTTCATGTATCCCTTAGACTTAAGGGATTTGTGCATCCCTAATTATCTAACGTCCTGTTGGCCAAGTCAGTTCTTTACAAATGTTATTATTTTTGTAAACACCCAAGTTGGTTAACATGTCTTCTATTTCAACACCTGACATTTTCCTTAATTCACTGTGGAAATAGTGTTCATTTAATAAATGTTTCTGAACTACATATGTATCATTTTGGAATCTTTCCAGCTACCACTCTATCTCCTTATGCTCTTGAAACCATACTCTCATATCAGCTCTGGGACCTTGATCCCATCAGTCATATCTCTTTTCTCTAGAACCTATTTTCCCCCATTAGCCTGGAAAGTTGTGCCCTTTTATTTTCTCTAAACCAACATATGGTTATACAAATTGACAGAGGGGAGCGGTGCTTGGGTGGCTCAGTCGACTGGTTAAGTGTCCAACTGGATCTCAGCTCAGGCCTCATTCTCATGGTGCTGAGTTCAAGCTCCACATTGGGCCCCATGTTGGGTTCCACACTGGGCATGGAACCTACTTTAAAAAAAACCCACAAACTGACAAAGGGGAAAACTGGGCTCATCCTTCAGGCTGACTTAGAGCCACTGGGACATCCTGCTCAGTCACTTTGATGCCCATGTACCTGGTGTACCTTCCCCTCCTTGTTCTGAAGTCCTCTTGTGCCCCTGCAAGTCCCTCTGCCACTCTCAACACCCACCTATAACCATCACACCCACACATACAAACTCTCCCCCTGTACACAACCACCATACCTATCTCCAACAAACACACACCCACATACCTACCCAATATGCAAATTCGCCCCCACATGGAACCACACACACACCTTACACACATGAAAAGCCATACACACCCTACACACATGCCCCACACATACATGCATACCATACCACCCACATATACCAACCCATCTACCCACACCCACCCACAAACACACAAACCTACACTCTCAGAACCATACAGACACACAGACACAAGTCTTCCCCAACACACAAACTCACAACTCCCCCTCATCAACACACATAAATATGTACACACATGTACAGGGATACAGAAATACAGAGATGCTCCTACATGCACATATGCTCATCCCACACAAAACACACACCCAATGAATACATACACACTGAAACTCTCAGGGACACATATCCCACACTCATCCTCCCAGACTTACTCTCCTATGCTCAGACACACCCTCTCTCACAGCTACACACACTGATATGCATACACAGACATATATGTGCTTTCCCCTACAAATTCATACACATGTCCATTTGCATATACAGACCCACTCTCACACATAGATGCCCATATATATATGCACACATACATGCAGGTACATTCACAATCAACAGTACCTCTATCTTGTATAAAAAAAAGTAAATGGACCCACATTATCACATCAAAATGCACATAAACTACAAAATTGTTAACATGTTTGAATAAAAACAGCAATAATAGAACTCCAGTCCTTTTGATGTTAAAAATAAACATTCCCTAAAGTAAACATTCTGTGAAGGGAGTGAGAAAGAAGAGAGTAATAAACTGTTCTTAAAACCAATAAAAGTACCACATATCAAAATCTATGGGATTTTGGTAAAGCAAACATCCAGAAGAAAATTAATCATTTTATAACACACTATTTTTATAAAATCACATAAAAGAGAAGAAATCTTAAACTTAAAATTCAAATATGTTAGAGAAAGCATACAAAACCCCACAAATATACTAGGGAAGAAGAACAGTTGATAGAAACTAATTAATAAATATTAAGAGACGTCTAATTTATAAGTTCAATAGCTTGTTCCCTCAAAATAGTTAATAAATTATACTAACATCTATAAAATAAGTCAAGAAAAAATATATGTGGGATGCCTGGGTGGCTCAGTTGGTTAAGCATCTGACTGTTGATTTCAACTCGGGTCATGATCTCATGGTTTGTGAGTTTGAACCCTAGGTCAGACTCCACACTTGGGATTCTCTCTCTCCTTTTCTCTCTGCTCCTCCCTCCCCACTTATGCATGCTCTCTCTTTCTCTCTCAAATAAAAAATAAACCATAAACAAACAAATAAAGTGAAATAAAAATATAGATATGTAAAATTGCAAGAAAATTTTCATAATAATCTCATAGTCCTATATTAGAAGATTTTTCAATTCTCAATGAAATAGGTAATTTTGAATAAAATGGTAAATAAATATTAAAAATTAACGTTAAAAATGTTGAAAACAGAAATTAAGCTAGTGTTGAGAGAATTTGAATATTTTTATAAATCAACTAAAGATACAATATTCTCATCAGTTAATTTAACTACTGGAATATTATCTAATTCAGTCAAATTCCCAAATCTAACCTAAATTTTGTATCAAAATTAAGTAATTCTACAGACTACTTTGGAAAAAATTGACACTATTTTAGTATTTATGATTAAAGCATAAATATATCTTCTGTTGAAATTATGCAATCAGTATAAAAACTGTACTGCATAGATATTCTAAAATGTATTTTTTTTTACACTTTAAAGTCTTGGGAATTAGGGAGAATTTATAATCAGCAGCATCTTACAAATACATCGCATCAATTGTAATACAGTTGTTACCGTTTCTGCATGTGAAAACAGTCACAGATGTTCATCTGTCATCGTTTCAGTTGATTTATGTGCAATTTCATACTACACATGTGAATTTGATTGCCTTTTCAATTTCTTTTAAAAAATAGTTCACTGTGATTCAATATTGAAAGCTCTATGCAAAATGGCATGCAAACAGAACACTAAGATGTGCATTTGATAGTCATGAAGCAAATAGCTATTGTTAACAATGACTACCACCAGCGAAACCTGCAGAGTTGTCAGCAGCTCAGGAGAGAACCTTAGAGGGAATTGGATACTTGCTTTTAAGAAATGCTGCATAACCAGCACTCTTGGTGTAGTTTTTTCAGTGCTAAATTGGGAATCTTCAGTTGAAATTTCTATATTTTCCCTTTATTTTCTAGGAATACACTTCCGTCATCATCTAGTCACATGGCCCTTCTTCAAGCCAGATCTAAAAGTCATGTAACTAAGTTCTTTCCAACTAGATAAATGTAGAAATATCATGTGCAATTTCCAGGAAGTGCCTTAATGAGTGGACATGTCTTTTCCCATTTTCCTTTTTTACTGGATTGTAGGCATGATGGCTGGAGCATGAGTAGCCATTTTATTTTATTTTGTAATTTTTTTTAGTTTATTTATTTAATTTGAGAGAGAGAGAGAGCAAGCACAAATGGAGGAGGCACAGACAGAGAGGAAGAGAGAGAATCCCAAGCAGGCTCTGAGTTGTTAGTGCAAAGCAGGGCAGGGCTCGATCTCAGGAACTGCAGAATCATGTCCTAACCTGAAGTCAAGAGTCGGATGCTTAACTGACTGAGCCACCCAAGCACCCCATGAGTAGACACCATGAATAGACATGAATGAAACCACATGTGGACAAATGTCAAGATACAATGTGTATGAGTTCCTAATTATGGTGCCATCACACTCTTCTTATACTGTTTCTACAGGATTTCATTTACCTGAGAGTGAACCTAATTTCTATCACGTAAAAGACATTTATTTGGGTTTTCTATCACTTGCAGGCAAATATTAATCTAAACTTACACAGTGTCATAATGTATGTGTTTTTTTATTATCTTCCTGTATGTTTTGAAACACATATGGTAGATTTAAACTTCACACATTATAAATATGAAGTGCAAAAAATGTGGTTTTCTATAAAGATTGTAATTAAGCTGATCTTAATTTGTCTTTAATTCCTCTGGTGGTAGGTTCTCTAGGGTATTAAAATATTTCTTCTGGGTTTAAAATGTACCATTGAGTAAATATCAGACCATTTGTCTTTCTCAAGAGGTTCTTCTTACCCTCTTTTTCAAATACTCTGTCTGAGGAAAGTTCAGTTTCCCTCACACAACCCTGTGGATCCTTGCTGGACCCCTGAGATGGATGACAACCCACCTTGACACTGCTTGGGACAAGTTACGTCCTTGGGGTTATGAAAGACAAAAATACTTTTCATTAAATACCTCAAAAATATTATCTGTATTATACTTACAGTATCATTCAATGTAAATTACTGGGGGATATCTAATAGAGGTAGCTACATAAGTAATAATTTAATTTATCATGGCCATTGGAAGAAGTTGATAGAAAGAATACCTTGCAGACACAAATTGGCTTAAGCAACATAGAAAAAAAAAATAGAGCAAAGTTTCTTAGTTGTTTTTACTTTTTTCTTGATCTAAAATTGTCAGGTGCCCTTTCCCGTGAGCCTGTGAATCCTACAAACTGCTGTATATATACAGAATTGATATCAGACTAGAGACTCTATGATCTCTCCATGGTTTTGAACATGGCTTGAAAGGACATCCTCAATACTGTTCTAGCACGAGGAATGTAAACTTCTCGCAGGGCATTACAGATGAGCAGTCTTTGAAGCTGTGATTCGCAGCCTTTCATTCAGCTTGTAAAATGCTAGTTTATGACTTCAAGTTAATGCTTGTTAACATCACGTAATATAGAGTCATGGTCATTCAATTCTAACCCAGACTTAAACCTAGTTGGCTTTCAGTGGAGCTTTATTCAAAACTATGTGCTGATTTTAATAGCTAGTCTGCTGACTCAGCAGGGGAAAATGTGCAGATGACGCATTTGAGGCGTTCTTCTGAAAAATCAATGTACAATGGGCACGATGTTAGGTTTCAGTTGGTCAAATCAGTAAGTTCTGGATGTACATGGTCTTGTGATTCTTTTGGTTGTCCTCAGGAAGAACATAATAAGTTCTGTTTTTTCACATCTATACAAAATGTAAAAAATGTTTACATTAATTAAAAACTCTATTACTTAAGTTACTTCTATAGTCCCTGAATATTTTTCTTTTTTTTCAAGTAAATGTAATATCATGAAAATAATTCTTATCTTGAAGTCAGAAAATCTTGTTTTCAAACACAGCTCTGCCACTAGCTCTGCCACTAGCATCCTTAACTTAGAGAAGTTACATACAACTGCAATATCATAAATCGGTTATTTTATTGTCCTAATTTATTTATCATTAATCAATTCTTGAATGAATAATTCATACCCATTACACAAAAGTCAAAATACAGACATTTACAAGCTAAAATGCCAGACCACTCTCAATCTATCAGCCAGTTGTCTTCCCAGAGATAATCATGGTTAGGAATTTTTTATGTATTCCTATAAATGCTTTCTATATGCATAAAGCATATGTATAAACTAATAATATTTATTGAAATATATAAGGATGGTGGCTCACTAAGCACTGTTCCCATCTTTATTTGTTGCTTAAGCTGTCTTGACAATTCTATCTTAGCATTCACATTAACTATACCCCAATCCTGAAATCGACCCTATTTTATTGTATGAGTTACTATAACTTATTCAACCAATTCCTTATTAGTAGACATTATTCAGGTTATTTATAATTTTTTTCCTGTATTAATGAATGTTGCAATGAGTAGTCTTACGTATATTTGGAGTGTGAATTCCTAAAAATTGAAGCTTAAGAGACTATGGCCAATATCTCTTCATAGAATTTGCATCATGTAATACTCCCATCAGCAATGTTTGAGGGTGCTAGTCCTCTTTGCCCCATCAAAACACAGTATTATCAAATCATTTTATTGGATATAAAAAAAATGGTATCATCACTACTATGTACATTTACCTTATACAAATATTTTGGTCATTTCCTATGTGTTTAAAAGCTATTTGATTATTATTTTGGTTGAAATAATTGTTTATATCCAGTATTTTATTAGGCTCTTTGTTTTTTACTTCCTCATTTTCTTTATATGAATTTTTATATATTACAAAAATTAGACCTGTTTTATATGTGTTGAAATATTTTCCCAGTTTCTCATTTGTTTAGACTTTGTTTATGGTGATTTTTTCCACTCTGATTTTTAATATTTAAAACATTAATTTATTTTATTTAGGTAGTTTTCCCAAATTGTACTGTCTTCTCTATTCTATAATTTTTTAAATTAATATATTCTTCTAAGGCATTTTTATTAATTTGATTTTTACGTTTAAGTCTTGGTTCTATCTAGAATTTACACTGGGGTAAAGAGAAGATAAGTAACCCATTTTTTTTTATGATTACCCACTTGCCATAAATTATTTTTTATGTTTACTTATTTATTTTGAGAGAGAGACAACACAAGCAGAGGAGGGGCAGAGAGAAAACAAGAGAGAGAGAATCCCAAAGAGGCTCTATGCTAACAGTGTAGAGCTTGGACTCATGAACCATGAGTTCATAACCTGAGCAGAAACCAAGAGTTGGTTGCTTAACAACTGAGCCACTCAGGCTCCCCTCGTAAATTATTTAAGATGCCTTCAATCTCTCTCAAATATATAATGTTACTTTCCCATTGAAAGGAACTGATGAACAGATTTAACTGACCAAAGCTCTGGTGAAGATTCCCTGAAGTTTGCTAAAGTTTTACTAAGGGTTTGGTTCAGAAAAAAATTCATTTTTTCACAATATGCAGCTTCCAAAAATGAAATTAAATGTAGACTATTTACAAAGCAAAGGCTACATCCTATTTTAGTCAGAGTCTCTATTTGCAAGCAATAGCACCCAGATCTTTTTTTTTTTTTTTTATTTTGCTTAGACTTGCTAACTAGTTAGGCAAAAACAAAACAAAACAAAAACAAAAAATCTAGGAGGCTAAATGAGAGTTTTCTGTCTTCCTCCTTGGGAAGTAGGGAGTTACGAAACACATCACAAATGTCCATTTCATATCCTTTAGTTAGTTTTGCTTCTCACTACAACCCTATGAAATAGTTATCAAATGTAATACTGTCTCCATTTTACAGATAAGAAGATGTGAGCCCAGAAAGGAAATAAGAAATTTATATTCATATTATCCACTGTACTTGATATTCCATGTTATCCTCTTTAATCCTCACTAATCGTTGACTAAGTCAATTACCCTTATGTTATAGAAAATTAATTGAGTCTTAAAGTGGTTATGTGAATTGTCCATGGTCAAAATGCTAGTAAATTACAAAATTAAGGTTAAAATCTATGTCAGTTTATTCTATAGCCAGTATTCTTTCCGATATACTAGGTTGCCTTTATAAAAAGTACAAGATCATAAACCAGAAAGGTAAATTATTTCAATGTCAACTGATATATAAAGTGATGTTCAGATCTCTTGTAAATTATTAACTTAGATTCCAACGTATATAGGCAAAAGCACTTGTCTATTTTGGATAATTAATGGGAAATTAAATGCATGCATATTTAATGTTAATGCTGTTTATAGAATATCAAATTATTGTAATATTAAAACAATATTATCTCCATTTTTATTCTAGTATAAAGAAACCACCCTTTATACTAGAGTATAGTATACTCTATATACTATATAGAGTATATAGTATATATATACTATATATACTATATATATAGTATATATCTGGAAATGGCTATATTGAATAAGACACTGATCTTCCAGATATATGACACTTTGAAACAAAATATATGAGTTTTGACTATAATGTTAATTGAATTCTTTGGGGGATTTTAAGGTATACAATGCCCTTAGTATAAGCTAGAATATTTCACTATGGAGGGAAGAAGTTCACATTTAGAAAGGAGTGTTTCAGGACAGTCTGACTTGCCTCCTAAATTGAGAATCACATTTTAAAGTTTTCTAAAAATGCTTGCTTGGCTTACTGTGGGCAATTCAGTTTGAAAGAAATGCCAATTCAGAGCCTGTCAAGGGAAAAAGTATCTTCCCTCCTTCAGAAGCCTCTTTTACCTTCTTCCTTTGCACTCTACATTAACTTACATTTAATCTCAAATCGTTTTTATGGTGATATTTTATATGTACAAATACCTTTGAAATTCTAAAATTCAATCAACTGTCTCCTGGAGTTTTTATAAACATTATAATTGTTGTGATTTAGTCATGTTTATTGCATCTCTTATCCTAATGGCTACAACGGAATCCCACTTTCCCCAACCACTCATTTATATATGGGCATTTCCAAGGCATAATTCTCTGAAGTCCTGATCAAATAGTCCATAACTACAACATGCTTTTGTCACTTCTCACTTCTGTTTGGTTCCCCTCTGCTGAGGAGGGTTGTTTCTGCTAGAGCAGCCTTGTGGTCTTGTACTTTGCAATGCCTTCCCTTTTGTCTGGCTCTCCCATACTGCTGTGGCTACAATAGGATGGCCTGCTGCATTTCCTGGCAGCCCTCTCAGTATCTGCTAGCTTAAATGCCACTACTGGTTCACATGGTTACCTTGGTGGAGCGGAATCCTGTGATATTATAAACCTATTCAGTGTCTGGTGACAAAATATGGAAAATACTACTCTTTTATTTGTCACACTGTATAAAAGGACCACCATAATACTACCAGTCTGGACACTAATCTTGTAGATCTTTGCTTAGATCCTAATATCAGGGACCATGTGTTGTTCTCTGGAACCTACAGCTTCATCAGCCTCACCTGACCCAGGTGAGAATCTGCATTTTAATGGGATTCTCAGGTGATTTCACATGTATCTTAATGTCTGAAAAGGTTTGCATCAGTAGATTTGGTTAAAAAGCAGATCTTTTAATTGTGACAATGGCTTCTCTCTCTATCACTGTGTAAATCACAATGGACCAACTAGGTCAAGAAAACATTCCTGGTTTCAGACCTTCTGTGTGTGTTCAGAATGGACTTCTCTCTAGGAAGCCAACTTTATTACAGATTCAAGTTTATTATTTTTAGACCTCTTTTCCCTGGAAACTGCTTAGATCTTGAGGCAGACAGATTTCTTCCCCTCCAAATTCTGAAGCACATTTGAACCCAACTGTATCTTAGTGGTGAACACTGATCCAAACTGGAACATCCTACTCCATTTGCACTGTGTGTCACTTCTGCTCTAGGATCTTTCAACAGTGGACTCAACTTTAGTAGAGTGAATCGATTATTTATTATTTATTATAAGAGCCTTTTGTGTTACCTCTTATTCCACATCAAATTTTGTGCAAGAGCTTTACCAGCTATGCAGAAACATTTGACAAAAGCAGATAGAGGCGAAGTTTAAAGGTTAGACAGGAGTGTTTTGAAAATCTACACCAGGACATCGTAATGTGTCTCTTATCTTAGATTGAGAGGCACTTTAAGTTTTTAAAAAAGATTGTGTGGCTTAGTTTGAGCAAATATAGTTCATGAGCTTAAAAAGTTCTTAGAAGCAGAAAGCTTTATTAACACCAGCTAACTGACAGGTTAATTTGTTAATATCCCTTATTAAAATATGCTATATATACATCAGTCTGCTTATACATGACATTTAAACAAGATTTTCTTAGGATCTTCCTTTAATTCTGTTATTCATTTTATGTAGCTTTGTACATTGGCATCTAGTAATAAGATCTTTGTGTTATATTTTTAAAAAAAAATTTTAACGTTTATTTATTATTGAGAGAGAGACACAGAGCGTGAGCAGGGAAAGGGTAGAGAGAAGGGAAGACACAGAATCCGAAGTAGGCTCCAGGCTCTGAGCTGTCAGTACAGAGCCCAACGCGGGGCTCGAACTCAAACTGTGAGATCATGACCTGAGCCGAAGTCGGACGCTTAACTGACTGAGCCATCCAGGTGCCCCTGTATTATAATTTTTAATCCGTAATACTCTTGTGATTGTTTACATTAAAAATTTTGTTTTTTAGAGAAATTTTAGATCTACAAAATAATTGAGCAGAAAATACAGAGTGGATTTATTTATTTTTCATAATTTTTTATCTAACCAGATCCTACTTTTTATTCAACATTACATTTTCTAAATGCCGCAACCAGTACAGGACACAGAGGTACATCGCTAAATTAAAAGAAAATGGTTCTGTTTTTATCTCAGGCCTATACTTATCATGGTCAGCATCACCATCATTGGCATCATTAGACTGTCTTCATCCTTTAGCTATTTCTTCAGTAATCTGTTGAAAATTCTGAGCTTTGTCTTTTACACCTTACTCTAGAAAAGAATAGGCTAGTCAGATACTTTATTTGTGTACCCTAATGTTCACAGTAACTATCCTGTGACTCAAAGATGCAGTATTAAAAAAATTAGGTTATACCTAATTAAAAAATAAAAAAAGCTATTAGAAGCTTTATTTATTTTATTATCAGTTCAGGCTTCTAAATGCTCACCTAGGAACTGACCACACAAATGGCATAACTATAGCTGTTTGAGTAGGGCTGCCGAACATTGAACTCACTAGGCTATTTCTTCTGAAATCTCCGTGTAAACAACTAGTTAAATAAACTCAATAAACAGAAACAAAGGATTGGTTGTACAGCTTCTTCTGAAGAAGAAACCCATGACCTTTTCTGATTTTCAAAAGAGAAAATAAAGGATCCGAGGATAAAGAGAGCCTATCAACTGACTTGTCAATCTTGCCACCACATAATGGTTTCATTATTTGAAATTGTTTTCTATTTCAGTTCTTATGATGTTGGATTTACCCTTGGCTTCAAATTATCCATTGTATGTCCAGAATTAATTTGTTTGACATAGGCCCCACTAACTTGACAGGCCATTAATTGAAGTGAGTTAATTCCGGACACAGTTTCTCATAACTGGAGGGAACAATGGAGGGATAAGGGATAAGGAGCAAAGCTGAATAATGAAGGATTTCATCTCAGTCTCACTTCAAAAGTTCAGCTGCAGTGAGGGCTCAGCTATTAAACTAAAATGTGGGATGATGGCATCTTATTCCTAATGGACAAACTGGCCAGTAAGTGGAATCACAAAACCTGGTAAAAAAATGAAGAGGTGTTACTGAAGCAGAAGGAATGTCTAGAAGGTTCCCAGAGCTTGATCTTAAGAGTCACATGGACAAACCTGAGGAACCATAGGGGATCATTGTCATTAATATTATTAACTTTTGTCTAACACATATACAGAAAAATCAGTCAACAAGTATTTATCAAGTGCATCTGTAAAAGTACACTGTTTTACATAGTTTTGGAGAAAAAAAATTTTTTTAAGTTTATCAGACATAGACACTGACTTCAGAGAATTCCCAATTTAGCTAAGGAGAAAGTTAACATATTTACAAATAAAATAAAGCCTTAGAATTAAGAAATAATGCTAAGTTAAATCTGTTCTTACTACTGCATTCATCTCTTCTGCAACATTAATATCTTCTGTGATATTTCCAAAATAGTGTTGCACAATTTCCTCTTAATCACAACCATTAACAGGGAGTTCACTGATTCTTAAATTCTGAGGGCAGTATATTCCATATGGGCCATTTCAATACTTACAAAGTTGTACTCTCTATTAAATCAATCTCCAGGGGTGCCTGGGTGGCTTAGTCGGTTAAACGTCCAACTTGGGTTCAGGTCATGTCATGACCCCGTGGTTCATGAATTCAAGCCCTATGTCAGGCTCTGTGCTGACAGCTCAAAGTCTGGAGACTGCCTCAGATTCTGTGTCTCCCTCTCTCTTTCTCTATCTCTCCCGTGCTTGCTCTCTGTCTCTCTCTCTCTCTCTCTCTCTCTCTCTCTCTCTCTCTCTCTGTTTCTCAAAAATAAATAAACATTAAAAATTTATTTTAAAAAGATCAATCTCCATTTCTGTTTATTGGACTATGTTGTGACTTCCATGGCTGTCATAGTTTCATATTATTTATCCAATCCTCTTCTCCAAGGCTATAATTTCAAATTTTCATGATGCCCGTTATATCTCTACTAGGTCTTTTCTTCTCTTAGAATTTTCCTTTCAGTTGATACTTTCTAAGGAGAAGTCATATGACATCATCCTAATGGCCATTACAATCAGGGTACTTCTCTCCCTGTTGAACTCTCATTCTTCAAGATTCCATGCAAGTGAGTTTTCTGAGGACAGTAATACTGATGCCAAAAATAATGATTTCTTATTGTCTTCAGTTTACTACTTCTCAAGTCATGGGTAAAATCCTCTGATTTATCAAATTTATCCACATAATTTTATCAATCTTTTTTAACCATACTTTGGCCAGTTTCCCCTACACTGTACTTTTGTTCAGCTTCAAAAATTTTAAATGTGACATACTTCCATTTATTCTACTAAGTAATTATATTGCTGATATGCAGACACCCTGTTGCTATAGAATATACTTATTTTACCAGTATTAAAGTCTCTTAAAAGTAGGGAGATTCATGTGACTCTATAATGCAGATGATAAAAATTAGGGAGAAACCATTATAGGCTGAAGTGGGTGAGATTAGCTTACTGAAGGATGAGTAGGAGTTGATTTTGCTGAAGGGAAATTAGAGCACATGGATAGGGTACAAAATGTGAGGAGAAAATGAGTAAAATGAAAAAAAATGTCTCAGGAAAAATGAGAATTATTAGATAAAATGATAACAGGAAACTAAATTCTAATGTCACTACTAACTTGAGATGTTTTTTCAAAGTTTTAGAAATGATAGAAGGCATTGTTCCTGGAATGACCACTTAAGAGTGGTTATTTGCTAGACAATCTGGGATTCAGTAGTTCTAAAATTAGAAGGGGAAGTATACCCATTACTGTGATACTTCTGCAAAGAAAGCAGAAATATTCAAGAAGAGGATATGGCCATAACCTTGATGATGGCATTGGTATCTACACAAGAACAAATCAATTTGATGTTGTTGTTATTATTATTATTATTATTATTATTATTATTATTTTGGTTAACTTAATTGTGTTGGCCAGTACTCTAGTCTTCATGTAGTAATATCAAGTAACATGCAAGTCATAACAGCCTTTTATTCTGGTTCACATTGTGAAAAACACCTGCCAGTTCACAAGAACAGGATCAGCATATTTTAAGTGAACTTATTACATCTTTATGTAAGTCCAAATAGCAATTGTAATTTGGGTACTCCAGAATTGACAAAATTGGGTACTCCAGAACAATTAATAAATTATTCATTTCCACTGGAAATCCCATTTGAAAGCTAATAATAATAATCAGTTGCTGACAATCTATGGTAGTTAAGCCCATACCCTTTTTTCTCTGAAGAATTAAACAGTAAGGGCAAAGATAGAAAACCAGCAAACAAACAAATTGTATATATGTATGTGTGTGTGTGCGCGTGTGTGCGTGTGTGTGTGTGGTCACTTATAGGAATCCTTGAGTTAAGAACACAAGTCATGGGGCGCCTGGGTGGCGCAGTCGGTTAAGCGTCCGACTTCAGCCAGGTCACGATCTTGCGGTCCGTGAGTTCGAGCCCCGCGTCAGGCTCTGGGCTGATGGCTCGGAGCCTGGAGTCTGTTTCCGATTCTGTGTCTCCCTCTCTCTCTGCCCCTCCCCCGTTCATGCTCTGTCTCTCTCTGTCCCAAAAATAAATAAACGTTGAAAAGGAAAAAAAAAAATTTAAGAACACAAGTCATAATCTACCTGGGTTTCCACCTTGAAGTATAAGTTCTGCCCTTGATATATCCACCTCATAATGTGTCCAGGAAAGACAATAGCAGTTCAGCAAAAACAGAGACAAATGAGCACAGGAAAATGATGACATTTTGAGAGGTGCTCCAGGAGTTATCTCAGAGCTAAATTCAAGATATAGACCCCAGCACACAATTCTGTTGTTAAAAATGTGTGTAAACCAATTGGCTTCATCTATCAGTCATTCATTCCCTGAAGTTGAGGGCTCTGGATCTGGCTAGTACATATGACAGAGGAATACATTCCTCTATTCATGAGAGGATTCCTCTATTCACATCCAATGCAGTTTTCAAGCTCTATTGTGTTTGGAATCAGATCATGCAGAAATTAAGAGGAAAACAACCCTCAAAAATGTTAGGAGTTTCTTGCCTATCCCTGACTGATAAAAGCCATTTGCCCAGCAAGGAACTTTTAAAAATCATAAGACGAAGTTAGTTATAAACCACCTAATGTGATTGCTGTGGGTTACTTGATAGTTATCCTTGGAAACTACCTTTTATTGTCATATGTCAGGTGATTTATCTCTAGAAGTAATCTTACCCACTAGCAAAGGCTAATCTTCTGTCCAGTCCAACAGAATGCATGACAATACACATTTTTAAATATTTTCAGCTTATTATGTTAAACAAAAATTTCTTAGTTATTCCTGCCACCATAGAGTTTTAATTAGACAGGCAAAATATTTTTTTTCAAAAATCATGTCCATTTGTATATATTACATGGAGAGATGGGAAATTATGTTTTGCTATTTGTTTGCTATTTTTCACAGGAACAAAGGTGCATAATCAACTGCCTGCTGGTATTCCGGGGAAAAAATGTCGTTGGCTCCTTCTAGATTTTACTTCAAAAGTATTGAGAAACCCAATGAGATAAACCCATGTTATCATCATCATAAGAAGAGAACTTCAAAGCCATGGAATCTAGAAATAAAATCAATGGATGACATGACAGAAGAGGAAGGAGGTGTGTGGAACTGATAAACCAACACCATAGGTACACTTTAACCTTAATTTATAATCCCATATTTTCTTGGGCTCCCTGCCTCTAAAAATAGCCATACAGTCTTTAATTCTACCAGATGCTTTTAGTTTTTCTTTTTTTTCCTAAGTTTTATTTATTTTTGGGAGAGAGAGTCAGAGAGACAGAGCATGAGCAGGGGAGGGGCAGAGAAAGAGGGAGATACAGAATCCAAAGCAGGCTCCAAGCTCCAGGCTCTGAGCTGTCAAGCACAGAGCCCCACCACGAACTGTGAGATCATGACCTGAGCCAAAGTTGGACACTTAATCAAGTGAGCCATCCAGGCGCCCCTACCAGATGCTTTCAATGTGTTCCTTTGATAACTGTTTAGTTTTACAGTTATTAAAACATTTATTGAAACTTAATTTTTTGATGTGTGCTGAGAGATAATCATCTAGGAGTAAAACTTGGCATCATATTTTAGAAGGCTGGAGAAGAATTGGACTAATAGTAGCTGGAAGAGAGCCTGAACCATCCTATACCTGTATCACAGGTTTTTTTAATGGGCCGTTTGGATGTCCTGAAGGAAAACTAGAGCATAAGCCATTTTTGTTAACAATGCTACAAGTTCTAAATTATTTTTCTGGATACCATTGCATTGCTTAGGATGAATTTTGAACACCAGCCATAGGAAATATGCCCTGCACCTACCCTTCTTGAGAAAGGTTTGTTATTCATAGGTCACCATGCTTTATACCACGTGACTCCACCCTTCTGACCAGAACAGACCAGAATACCACCCAAGGGCTGGCCAGGGTCTGGGTCGTGGTTCATACTGAGAGCTCTCTGCCAGACTTGTATTACCTATAGGGTGATGACAGCCCAGGATAGTCTGATCTGCTCCAAGGAATTATCAAAACCAAAGATAAAAAGAGACTCTAGAGTTAGATAGAAATCAACCAAAGTCTGCTTCTGAGGATGTGATTAGTAATAGAGTTGCTGTTGAAACCTGACAGCTTGTGTCACAATAATGAAGCCATGTAAGTACCTGAAGTGTTATTTATTTCTTTCTAAGTCTATTCACATTAGTTCTTACCTCTTTTTGGTTTCCTTACATCCTCATGTATTTGCCCCTATTTACCCCATTTACTGAAGCAACTTGAGTGTGCACTTATCTTATACCAGGTAAGTGAGCCTAAGTAATGTAGTCTTCAGGGGGCAGAGGTCAGGAAGCAATAGAGTGGTATTGGCCTGTTGACAGCACTTCCCCCTCACCGTGCAGAACCTAATAGCTGGTTCTATTGACACTCAAGAATGTGCTAGAACAAACAGGACCACATGTTTCAGAGTGGCTTTTAGTTCTTTGCTTATGGATATTGGCCCCATTAAGAATGAACTGGAAACAAGGAGATGACTATGTTTGGGAAGCTCTATTCAGGAATTAAATAAGGCCCCTCATGATACGTAAGCCAAAACGGCAGAATTGGTGTAAAATGCCTGCCAGCATTGTGAGCATGTCACAAATGACAGAAACTAGAGCCATGAAGAGATTTACCCATATAAGTAGATGCACTACTTCTGTGCACTTTGACATTTCAAAGATAGTAGTTAACTTATTTTTTATCTTTTCCATAATGGGTTTATGTCATTATTTAAAATGGTAGTATAATAATACATGGCAATCTTTCACAATAAGATATTTCTTCAAACAAATAGCAAATTTGAGCAATTTGAAAGCAAGGAAGGAAAGACAAAAGGATAGAAAGAAGAAAAAAATCTGAATTCTTAAATAAATTATTCAGCTAATCAACTCCAATGATATGTTTAAAATGGTTCAAATGTTAAATCTGGTATCTGAATGTAGGCATTGACCTTCATGAACAGTCTATAAAATGTATGGGACAGAGGAACATGCATGTGAACTGAAATCACCTGAACCCTAAACTCTCAAACTTTTCTGCTGCTTATGTCTGAGGTGTTTTTAGGAATGTCAAATGGATTCTCAAGGTAGATAGATAGATAGATAGATAGATAGATAGATAGATAGATAGGGAGGGAAGGAAGAAAAGAAAGAAGGAAAGAAGATCAAGGCTAGTAAATTATATTCCACTACTACACAGAAGTTAGTGAAAATATTAGACATCTTTCAAATGCTTTGAAAAGATAAAATCCAGGGTAGTATTATTGATTTTTAGACAGAATGTAGAATTATAGAGTTAATTTCATTTGGCTAGTGTTCTAGCAAACCTAGCCAATAGGAGAATAAACAGACCTCAGTTGCCAAGATTTATGTCAAAGGATCATAGATGACTGAATCAGGAGGTTTCACACCTGATTTGAACTCCAAATCAGTTCATTAATGTAAACTGTAAATCAAAAGCCATAGCCCTGGGGCTTGGTGATAAGGCAAACTGACATATAAGCCAGAAGGACTTCACAACAAATAGACCAAAATTGGAAACAGAACAAACCATAAAGTGCATGTCACTGGGCATAGAGACAGCTGGCTTAGAGCTAGAAATCAGGACAAATAGGCATAGAGCCAAAAGTTGATGCCAGAAATGGGATATAGACTTCTGATTTTGCCCAGTGGTTAAGCTCCATAATACTCGATAAATATTTACCTAACTGACTGAATGAGTGAATGTTAATAAGCAGTCATCCCCTCTCCAATGAAATAAGGGGCTTCTGCACTGAAAGTCAGGCTTTCAGGGTAGCTGGGTGGCTCGCTCGATTAAGCGTCGAACTCTTGATTTCAACTCAGGTCATGCTCTCACAGTTGTGAGATTGAGCCCTGAACTGGGCTCCACACTGAACTGAGTGTGGACCCTGATTAAAAGTCTCTCCATCTCTCTCTGCCCATCCTGTGTGCACATATGTGCTCTCTCGCTCTCTCTTTCAAAAAAAGTTGGCTTTCAATTTTAAAGTACGTATAATTAATGAAGGAGGATATTCAATTCAATAATAACCAATGATAATAATGCTACTAATAATAGTGGTAATGATATATAGGTACTATTTATTAAGCACTTATTACACAGCAGATACAATGAGTGATTTATATATATTATCACACATTATCTGTATTAAAATTCTCTGAAATAGTTGTTACTATTATCACCCCATTTCTGCAGGCCTGGAGAGATTTAGACATCTCCCCAGAGTCACAAGGCTACTATGTGGCAGGTCCTAAATTACATTGAGGCATGACTGCTTTTAAAATTTAGAGTCTTAATTCACTAACATGACTTCCATTGTGTGTGTGTGTGTATGTATATAACTATATATATATATACAGTTGTATATATTGTGTGTGTGTATGTATATAACTATATATATATATATATATATATATATAGTTGGTTTGTTTGAAGTTTTTATTTAATTCTAGTTAGTTAACATATAGTGTAATATTAGTTTCAGGAGTAGAAATCATTGTATTTACTGAACAGCTGTTATATTTCAGTCAATCCCTAATGCTTTGCAAGAAATTAAAAAAATAAGACACACTAATTGTCTTCAAAGGATATTTTCCTTCGAAGACAATAGTATGCCTTATCTAAAGGATGTTACTTCAGGGGCACCTAGGTGACTCAACTTAAGCATCTGACTCTAGATTTCGGCTCAGTCATGATCTCCTGGTTTGTGAGGTCAGGGGCCCCATGGTGCTCTGCTCTGACATTGTGGAGCTGCTTGGGATTCTCTCTGTCTCCCTCTCTCTACACCTCCCCTGATCAAGCACACAACTGTGCTCTGTCTTTGTCAAAGTAAAGAAATAGACAAATAAAAAACAAAATAAAGGATGATACTTCATGTATTAAGGATCAATACCTAATGGTTTTTATTTTTCTTTGTGATTTTTGCCTTTTCTTATTTTGGGGTGGCAGAGTGCAATATTAGGGTTATGATTTGCTTATGCATACCTGCTTTTCTCCTGAGGAGATATTAACAATTAAAATATTAAAATAAGCATTTCAAAATTTAGATAAAATTCACATACTGTAAAATTCACTTTTTGAAGTATGTAATTCAGTGGTTTTTATTATATTACAAAGTTTTGAAACTATAATTATTCATTAATTTCAAAACATTTCCATCACTGTATCAATGCCTAATGTTATAAATTTTGATTTTGAATTTAATTTTTTCTCAATTTTTTAAGGCAACAAGACTATTTTTAAAAAATATTTTTTTTATTTTTAAAATTGTTTTAATGTTTGTTTATTTTTGAGAGAGAGATTGACAGAGTGTGAGCAGAGGAAGGGAGAGAGAGAGGGAGACACAAAATATGAAGCAGGCTCCAGGCTCTGAGCTGTCAGCACAGAGGCTAATGCGGGGCTCGAAGTCACAAACCATGAGATCATGACCTGAGCCAAAGTGATGTTCAACCAACTGAGCCACCTGGGCACCCCCCAAAAAAAACTTTTTATAGGGGTACTTGGGTGGCACAGTTGGTTAAACATCTGACTTCAGCTCAGGTCATGATCTCAAGGTCATGTGTTTGAGCCCTGTGTCAGGCTCTGTGCTGACAGCTTGGAGCCTGGAGCCTGCTTCAGATTCTGTGTCTTCCTCTCTCTCTGTCTCTTCCTTACTCATGCTCTGTCTCTCTCTCTCTCACTCAAAACTAAATATTAAAAAAAATTAATACTTCTTACAAAAAAATTCATAATAAAAGATATATTAAAACAGAATTGCCTTCCTTTGTAAGTGAGCATGAATAGAGCTCTAACCACTCTCCCTCCCTATCCCCTTACTGCTTAGAAGTCAGTTTAGAAAACAATGGTTTAGCAGAATTTGTTGTATGCATTGTAAACATACTGTAGAAAGAATTAAAGTCCTCAGTGGGTGGGTGGGGACAAACAAGGATATAGGAAGCTCCTGGCAAGGAAGGGACTCCAAAATATTGTATTGTGTAAGTGAAGCACACGGAAACACTCTTACATGATGCCATGGGTTAAACTGTTTCTTCCCCAAACTCATATGATCAAGACCTAATCCCTATTATTTTAGAACACCTTGTTTGAAAGTAGCATTGTATATGTAGTTAAATCCATTAGGGTGGGTCCTCATCCAGTGTAACTAGTGTCCTTATAAAATGGGAAAGTTTGGACACAGACATACACACAGTGAAGGGTATAGAAAGGTGAAGGTAGAGATTGAGGTGATTCTTCTACAAACCAAGGAATGTCAAAGGTTGCCAGCAAACCACCAGAAGCTAGGGGAGCAGCATGGAACACATTCTCCCTCACAGACCCCAGAAAGAACCAAAGCTATCAACACTTTGATATTGGATTTCTAGTCTCCAGAACTGGAAGACAATAAATTTCTATTGTTTAAGACACCCAGTTCATGGTGATTTGTTACAGCAACCCAAGCAAACCAGTACATATGCCTGACATCCATCCTGAGATTCATGTTTTTCAGTGGCACTTACTCAGAGTTCCCATGAAGATTGCTTGTGTTCCAGAGAAGTTCTCATTCTTTGGAAGAGGAGTTGCATCAGGCCCAAATCTGATTGTCTTCATGCCTAATTGTTGTGGAAACATTCTTCATTCATATCACTCCTTTTTAGTCTTTATCTATCACTGATGAATAAATGTTCTTGTCTCCTCAGTGGCCACTTCCCTTAATGCTAACCACCAAGTTACATTTGTCTTTTCATCCTGGCACATGCTATGATCTCAACAGGAATACCACAAACACATTTTGATCTGAGCTTGCTGTTAAGTTAGTAAAACAGAGTGATGAGAAAGAAGTTCAGAAAGAGGAAATAAGATTTGTAAAGAACAGATATCAATGATTTTGTAATTTGACATGTGTTTTTTGAAATCCAGATGAATCAGTTGCCAAGTTAGTGGCTTGTCCTTATGATCTTCCCATTCACTGCAAAAACCTATGCACAACAGCAGATATCTAGGAAGGAAATCTCCATCTATGGAATACAGTGTGTGCTCTGCCCCTTCAGAATAGAACAAACTCTCTTTCCTTTTAAGGTATTCACTGAGAGCTTTTCTAGTTGTACCCAGAATATATATTACAGGGTTCAAACATTGTTTGTAAAAATATAGTGAGTAAAATAAAGTAAGCTAGAGAAAAGAAAATGTTATTAAGAGAATCATGATGAAAAGAAAACACAATTACAAAACTGTGATATATTTATCAAAAAAATTCTGCATATAAGTGGACTCACACAGTTCAAACTCCCATTGTTCAAGAGTCAATTGTATATTTTTTGCTTAGAAACATACGTGTCACTGTGTCAAAAATACCTTAAGTGATGTTAAAGGTAAGTTAACTGGGGAAATGATTGCAACATACTTTCCAGAATAAGGGTCAGCATACATAATCGTAAATACTTTTTTTAATATTTGAGAGAAAGAGAGCACACAAGCAGGGGGGAGGGGCAGAGGGAGAAAGAGAGAAAGAATCCCAAGCAGAACCCACTCTCAGCCCAGAACCCGACACAGGGCCTTAACCCACAACCCTGGGATCATGAACTGAGCCAAAATCGAATCAGTCACTGAACTGACTGAGCCACCCAGACTCTCCTAATAATAAATTATTTAAATATTATAAGGGCAACACCCTAAAATGATCATATGAGAAATTATTTATTTATTTATTTATTTATTTATTTATTTCTCATAATCTTATCATATGAGAAAGATTTATAAAAGATCATATGAGAAATAAGTAATTATCATAAGTATAAATACAAAAACAACTTATAAAACAATGCTGAGCTACACTAGTATTCAAAGAAACACAGTTAAAAGTAATATTGCTTGGTGCCTCTGTGGCTTATTCCATTGAGCATCTGACTCTTGGTTTCGGCTCAGGTCATGATCCAATGGTCGTAGGGTCAAGCCACATGTTGGGCTCTGCACTGACAGTGTGGAGCCTGCTTGAGATTCTCTCTCCTCCTCCTCCCTCTGTCTCCCCGACCCATGCATGTGTGTGTGCAAGCACTGTCTCTCACTCTCAAAATAAATAAATAAACTTTTTTTTTAAAAAAAAGCGATATTGCCATGTTTTCTCAATGAGATTGGCAAAGATTAAAGGAATAATAATCCTCAGTGTTGCCATATAAGAAAGCATTTGACATGAGCTCAGATTGTTATTGGCAGAAGTTGGTAAAAAAAAAAAATTCTGGTAACATATATCAAAATCCTTAAACTTATGTTTATTTGGCAAAGCAATCCCACTTCTAGGAATCAGTCTTCAGGATGTAACTGCATATGCACAGAGAGTAATATACATATCTGACCATCATAGTGTATTTTAAAAGAAAAGTCTTAAAATAACTAGCCAATAATTTAGAAGCTACAGGGGAATGCTGTGAAAATATTATATGGTATTGAATGATATTTACCATCATCGAAACATGAAGACTTATGTTTGAAAAATCAGTTTACAAAAAGAAGATACATATTCTGATTATACTTTTGTTTAAAATATTGCACATAAGAGTGGTAACACCGTTTTATAGGTGGTTCTCTCTGGGTGGCTGACTGTAGGTAATTTTCTTCTATTTGCCTAATTTTTGTAATAAACATTGATTACATGTATAATAAAAGATTTTTCTTAAAAATAACTCTATTAATTGGGCTGATAAATCACTTATAATCACATAGACTGATTAGAGCCAAATTTGGGATCTTTTATATTCAGCAAAGAATACAAATAAGAATGAATCTCCTAGTATTCCAGTTGTAGCTCTTACTGAGTTCATCTGAAGTTTAACAGTCATTTAATCTCCAATCTTGACAGGATTCAGTGGGTGGCCAATTTAACATGGATTGACATCAAAATGTCAGCTCTAGAAATTTAATTCAAAGGGAATTTTTTTTTTCAGAGAGAATGAAATAAGATAACCTGAGCAGTGAAAATGGAAACAACAGAGAATTTAATTGGAAAACAAAAACAAACAACAAAAAACGAAGTCTGTGTTGATTATAGGATTTCCAAGACTTTATTGGACTTTCAGAGAGGAAATATACCTTATGGAATTAGTGCCTGGGTTCATCTCCTCCAAACTCCCTTTCATTCCCCTAAATAGTTGGCATTTCTGTGGCAGGTTTAAAAAATCAATTTCCTTATGGGAATTGTACCTGCTCAATTTATAGCTTTAATTTAGTCAAGGTCTTTATATATTTTCCAGGAATTTGATTAGTAAAGGGACTTTTAAAAAATCAAAATAGGGGCGCCTGGGTGGCGCAGTCGGTTAAGCGTCCGACTTCAGCCAGGTCACGATCTCGCGGTCCGTGAGTTCGAGCCCCGCGTCGGGCTCTGGGCTGATGGCTCGGAGCCTGGAGCCTGTTTCCAATTCTGTGTCTCCCGCTCTCTCTGCCCCTCCCCCATTCATGCTCTGTCTCTCTCTGTCCCAAAAATAAATAAAAAACGTTGAAAAAAAAATTAAAAAAAAAAAAATCAAAATAGTTTATACTAGTATGAAATACAATAGGGTAAGCTAAATAATAGTTAACATTCATGTGACTTATAAATTGCAAATCATTTTATATGCATCACTTAATTTACTTCACATAGCAAAATTATAGACATATTTTTAATTTCATATTACAGATTAAAGGTTTGTCCTGACCATGTAGTTATGTATGTTATCCTAGCAATCATAGTAACAGCACAAGGATAACAAATAAAATTTTTTGAAGGTTTACTGCATGTGCCAAGCACTTTCCTAGTAGTTTACATAACTTGTCTTTAATATTTCCAATAGACATGAAAATTACCTGTTTTCATTCCCATACTAAATATTTGGAAATTTATGGTACCCAAATGTTAACTTGCTCCAGAACACATGGCTACGAAGTAGCATTTTCCATCTTCCTAGATTTTATTTACAGATGAATATTTGCACAGGTTCTTATTTACATATACATTTACATCCAGTGCTTGGGAAGAAAATAGACTGGATTAAAATATAGGCTATTTGGAAACTTAAGAACCGAGCCAGCCAGCCTTTCCAGATGCAGAGGAGGAGGTCAACTGTCATTTCTGTGATCTAGCTTGGAGAGGCTACTCAGACCTCTTTCCAGTGTTACAGCCTTTGGTTTCATAGCTTTGGTTTCATAGCTCGAGAAATGGATGGAACCAGCAAACTCAGAGGAAGTAGAAAACAATATAGAAAGAGGTGTGGAAAAGAGCCAAGAAGTCCAGGAAAGGGATTGGGCTAGGTGGGGAGGTAGTTGTAGTGGAAAGTAGGGTGGGGTGGCAGAAAAGTTAATTCCTAGATTTTATGGTTTGTCTTCCTCCCTAGAAGAAAAGGAGAAAAGGATAGGAGGTATCATTGTCTGGAAAATATCTATGGAACAGGGAAAATATTTAGCTTTAAGAGGGCATACCAGAATCCAAAGTCACACACCTATCTACAGTTCTCCCCAAGCTGTTTTACCTTGTAACTGTATAAAAATTTGGTCATATAGATAGACATGAAAAACACTTAACCATGAGTTATACTTATTATACTTCTAATTAGTTTAATTCAAAATGTGTGCTTCCTCAGTGGAAGAAAAAAACCTTAAGACAAAGAAGTCTCTTGCACAGTCTGGATATTCTTTTTCTTTTTTCTTTTTTCTTTTGAGGAACTGATTATGTTCTTATATGAAATAAACTAAATATTTATTTTAGTTAGTAAGTTTAATTGTCATAAACTCTGAAATTGAGTTCTGTTCAATTGGACAATGTATATACTCAATTTAGATTTAATACAAAGATTAGATTACACTAGAATAATTTAGAATACTAAAAGCCTATGATTAGCACACAATATTATGATTGGGAGTTAAGCTCTCCCACTTTGAGGATATTTTAAAGATGTGTTATTTACACATTTATTCACAATGCAAACTTTTTCAGACGGATTCAATAACAGCAAAGCTGAGTAGCTTTTAATCTTAAGACTTTCTTAGAGATACACTTGATTAAAGTATATTAAATCATTAACTCATTAGAGCAGTGTTTTCCAGCTTTGACATTGTAATTCCTTAGGAGTTTTACAAGTCATTGATACCTAGGGCTGTCCCCAAGAGCTCCTAATTTAATTGGTCTGGAATATGGCTTAGACATCAGAAATTTTTAAAAAGCTCCCCAGAAAACACTAGTCCATAAGAACACTGGTTTCAGAAACCTCATTATTCCTACAAGGCACTGGTTGCCATAAATTAAGGCAGGCATAGTCTAAGGCATAGCTAGAGAAATAAGACAGAAGCAGAAAGTGTTCATTGCATGTGTTCCCTAGGTATATGGCTGTCTTGTCATTAGTTCCATGCCGTTACAGCAGCAACAAAACAACAAGTCACCTCTTAATTAGTAGATATGTTTGGAAGTGTAGGAGGCCTGGTTAAGGGAAGAACTCCATCATAAAGGAGAGGTATTTCTGCCTGCTTCTCTATAGGATCTTTGAGATTCTTTCTGATATAGCTTGCCTACTTTGGCCATTCTTTCATTCAGTAACTATTTATGAGTACCAGCTGTGTACTAAGGATAGTGGTGGAAATAGAAATAATATATGAGCTTTACCAGAGGAGCTTCCACATGAGAAGATAAAACTATAAACACAAAGCTACACATATATACATACACCCTCCCACACAACTACAAAGATACATGGTAAATACTTTGGTAGAAATACAAGTCAACCAAACACATCATGAGTTTAGGGGAAGAAGATCCATTCTTCCAGTATTGTACATTGCTAATTATATAGTAAATGACTAAATAAAAAAACATTTTTTTCAAAAATATATTTCTTAATTTATGTGCATTTTATTCACAAAAAAAACCTTTTTGAAGATAAGAATCATATTGTAATTTTAGCGATGGATTCAGCAGAGTTTAAGGAATAAAGTATGCCTTGATACATTTTTCTGAACTAATGTAAATTTGCAATTAAGACAGGTGGGATACCTTAATGGGAAAAAGACAGTTTAAAACTTCTGTTTGAAAACAGAGGTATCTAACTGAGGGTGTTACAAGATAAAAACTAGAAAGGACCTTTGTGGGTATGAGTTTGTGTGTGTGTGTGAGAGAGAGAGAGAGCTCTTAAACAGAGAATCTACTCTACCTAGATTATAGAGAAAAAGATTTCATAAGTTCTATAGATAATCCACAGAAGCACTGGAAAAGGCTAAAGTAATTGACTCTAGACTGAGCTGCCAAGACAGTTTCCATTCCACAGTCCAGAACTGGCTCAGCAAGGGAACTGCAAACCATACCATATTTAAGAAGCCACAACACAGTGCTAGGTATAGAACCAGGCTGACCCTCTGGCAATCCACAGAAACAAAAGTGATGTTCATTCATACCTCTTCTCTTCTGACTATCTGAACCTAAATCATATGTCTGCATTTTAGAACCAATAACTACTGTTATTTATTATCATCATCATCATCATCATCATCATCATTTCCTGGCGTAACAATGTGTACACTGTTGGGAACAAATAAATGATTTGTCCTGGTCTGACATAAGTAGAAAAAAATCCTGGACTCTGTGGAATCCACTTTCTCCAGACTGGAAACTAGAATCACTCAGGAGGAACTGCAAATGACCTATCTGCCATGGACAGTGGGGATTTGTTAAGAATGAGAAGTTGCTTTACCAAATTTTCTAGGCTGCTGAGTCTTTATTAATTCACAATAAAGCCCTCTTCTGAGATACAGATACTGGGAGTAATCCAAGACATCCAAGAAAACAGCAATCTCTAAAAGGTCATAGCCCATACCACAGGGAATTATGCCTGGAAACTGAAAGCGGTTTTTCTGCTAGGTGGGTTCTCTTGCAGCACCCTAATCAAATCTCAAGTCTGCTACTAGAAATGAAACTTCAAGACTTTCTTGTCCCTGGAAACTGCTCATTTTCTGTCCATGTGTGCAGGCCTTGCAGCCTGAGTGCTGATATTTCCCAATCCCTTCTCCCCTGTCCTCACATCCTCCCACCCATAGCCCTTCTGTCCTATAGTTACCTACCTTTCCTGCAGCTTCTCTCCTGAGCTATTGATACCAAGTCTAAGGAACATGAGATTGTTCTAGAACAATCCCCTTGATCAGTAATTCAACTTATCAGAATTTAGAGAAATGCTGATGGTCTAGGCATAAATGACTCTGCTTTCCATCAATCTTGACAGATGTGATCAAAGAGAACTCTTTGCTTCCTCAGGAAAAATAAAATAAAGAGAAAAATACTGGTTTTTTTTTAACACTTATTTATTTATTTATTTATTTATTTAGAGACAGAGAGAGCATGAGCAGGTGAGGAACGGAGAGAAAGAGAGAGAGAGAGAGAATCCCAAGTAGTTTCCTCCTTGCTGTCAGCGCAAAGCCCAATGCAGGTCTAGAACTCACAAACCATGAGATCATGACCTGAGCTGAAATCAAGAGTCAGACACTCAACTGACTGAGCCACTCCCCAAAATACCATTTTTCATGAAAAAGCATGAATGAACCAGAAGACCTAAGTTTTTCAGATATAACATACATAAGAAAAAATATCAGACTAAGCAGTACAATGAAATGAGAGCACTTCTAATACTGTAGTTAGGTTGCCAGCTAATAAAAAATTATCTGCTCAAGACCATATTCTTTCTCCTCAACTAGACTGAATCTCGTGAAGTTGGAGGAGAAGTCTCATATAGACTGAGTGTGGAATACATTGTTCATCTCATACTAAGTGAGCTGTACTGTTCAAATAGATTTGGAGATGGCCCTTGTACCTCCTTGTTTACAATTTTCTTGTGTTATTTCAGAACTACCTGACCATTCCTTCACAGTTTGCAAGATCAGTGCATGTTATTATAAGTGATAGTCTACTGTGGTGGTTGGTTGTTCATGACTTACTCTCACATGAAATATTAACCTGTAGGCTCTTTCAAATTTCTATAGAAATAAAATTTATATTTAAATAATTACCTGGATAAATTCTTAAACTATTTTGATTGACTGCCCTGCTGTATACTAATCCACTATTCTTATTGGTGCAATTCTGTTGTTTTCTTTACTGCCAAGTTCATTGTTCTAATTCTTAGCTACCACATTTTCTGTTTTTGTTTCTTTTTTTTTTTTTTTTTTTTTTTATTTTTTTTTTATTTTTTTTTTTTTTCAACGTTTATTTATTTTTGGGACAGAGAGAGACAGAGCATGAACGGGGGAGGGGCAGAGAGAGAGGGAGACACAGAATCTGAAACAAGCTCCAGGCTCTGAGCCATCAGCCCAGAGCCCGACGCGGGGCTCGAACCCACGGACCGCGAGATCGTGACCTGGCTGAAGTCGGACGCCCAACCGACTGCGCCACCCAGGCGCCCCAGTTTTTGTTTCTTTTTTACAGGCTTGTGGCTTTATGTTTTTTAAATTACCTCTCATTAACTTGTACGTTTTTACTACTTTCAATCTTAGTTTTCAAATTCCTTGTTTTATCTGATTCATATTCCTAAAAAACAATTTTAAATTATTTATGCTTTGAAAACATAATTTAAATTTTTTAGGAACTTTGTACTATCAAAGAACTCAGGTGGCACTAAATGCAATCCCGCCATTGCAAAAAAAAAAAAAAAATGATTTAGTGAATTGTGGACACGTAAGTTGATATTATTGGTGAGAATCAATGATTTTGGTTTAATCAGAGACCAAAATAATCACCCACTGGCTCTTGATAGGATGTTTTTTCTCCCTCTCCTCCCCCTCCTCCTCCTCCAATAAACCAACTGCAGATAGTGTGGAATAGCAGGAACCACTTCTGACAGTGAAATTGAACAATCAGTTCATTGCACTAGGGCACCCTGATAAATCTGGTCTAATGGTTGCATTAAAATTACCAGTTTTCCTCACCACAGATTAAAAGAGTAAACTCATCAATTTGTCATTACATATTTAAAAAGGAAAACTAATTGTTTGACAAAAAGAATCCAGCCAAAAAATGAGATAGCAAGATCTTCATGATTCAAAGGAATAGGCAGACTTGTTTAAACCAGTTGAAGTAATCCCTTCCTTCACAAGGTCATGTGGCATAAAATCAAGCCCCAATCCTATAGCTGGCACAGTGAAGCAGTGAGAAGAAACTGGGTTTTCAGTCACTTCCTTGAGGTCATGGATTAATCATCCTTATAACTCATCCCCACTTGCAGCTTCCCAGTTGCATCCTGGTTGATGGTTCTGTTGGTAATAGTAACACATACAGTACTTAAAAGAAATGTTTAAGTGTTTAGCATATATTAGCTCATTTAACCCCCATTAAAAAAAAGTAGAAGAGGGGGCTCCTGAGTGGCTCAGTTAGTTGAGCATTGGACTCTTGATTTTGGCTCAGGAGGATCATGGATGGAACTTTGCGTGGAAGCTGCTTGAGATTCCCTCTCTCCCTCTGCCCCTCTAGCCCCACTCACATTCACACACACACACACACACACACACACACACACACATACACTCTCTCTCTCTCTCTCTAAATACATACATACATACATACATACATACATACATACATAACCTAGGAGGTTGTTTCTATAAATATTCTATTTTACAGGGATGCCTTGGTGGGTCAGTTGGTTGAGCACCAGACTTTGGCTCAGGTCATGATATCAAGCCCAGCATCAGGCTCTGTGCTGACAGCTCAGAGCCTGGATCCTGCCTTCAGATTCTGTGTCTCCCTCTCTCTCTCTGCCCCTCCCCTGCTTATGCTCTGTCTCTGTCTCTTTCTCTCTCAAAATAAACAAACATTTAAAAAATCTTCCATTCAGAATAAATATTGTCAAAATGTCAATACTACCCAAAGGAATCTACACATTCAGTGCAATCCCAATCAAAATTGCATGAGCATTCTTCTCAAAGATAGAACAAGCAATCCTAAAATTCATATGGAGCCACAAAAGGCCCCCAATAGCCAAAGTAATTTTGAAGAAGACCAAAGCAGGAGGCATCACAATCCCAGACTTTAGCCTCTACTACAAAGCTGTAATCATCAAGACAGCATGGTATTGGCACAAAAACAGACACATAGACCAATGGAATAGAATAGAAACCCCAGAACTAGACCCACAAACATATGGCCAGCTAATCTTTGACAAAGCAGGAAAGAACATCCAATGGAAAAAAAGACAGTCTCTTTAACAAATGGTGCTGGGAGAACTGGACAGCAATATGCAGAAGGTTGAAACTAGACCATTTTCTCACAACATTCACAAAAATAAACTGAAAATGGATAAAGGACCTGAATGTGAGACAGGAAACCATCAAAACCCTAGAGGAGAAAGCAGGAAAAGACCTCTCTGACCTCAGCCGTAGCAATTTCTTACTTGACACATCCCCAAAGGCAAGGGAATTAAAAGCAAAAATGAACTACTGGGACCTCATGAAGATAAAAAGCTTCTGCACAGCAAAGGAAACAACCAACAAAACTAAAAGGCAACCAATGGAATGGGAAAAGATATTTGCAAATGACATATCGGACAAAGGGCTAGTATCCAAAATCTATAAAGAGTTCACCAAACTCCATACCCGAAAAACAAATAAGCCAGTGAAGAAATGGGCAGAAAACATGAATAGACACTTCTCTAAAGAAGACATCCGGATGGCCAACAGGCACATGAAAAGATGCTCAATGTCGCTCCTCATCAGGGAAATACAAATCAAAACCACACTCAGATATCACCTCACGCCAGTCAGAGTGGCCAAAATGAACAAATCAGGAGACTATAGATGCTGGAGAGGATGTGGAGAAATGGGAACCCTCTTGCACTGTTGATGGGAATGCAAATTGGTGCAGCCACTCAGGAAAACAGAGTGGAAACACTCTGGAAAACAGTCGCACTGCTAGGAACTTACCCAAGGGATACAGGAGTACTGATGCATAGGGGCACTTGTACCCCAATGTTTATAGCAGCACTCTCAACAATAGCCAAATTATGGAAAGAGCCTAAATGTCCATCAACTGATGAATGGATAAAGAAATTGTGGTTTATATACACAAGGAGTACTACGTGGCAATGAGAAAGAGTGAAATATGGCCCTTTGTAGCAACGTGGATGGAACTGGAGAGTGTTATGCTAAGTGAAATAAGCCATACAGAGAAAGACAGATACCATATGTTTTCACTCTTATGTGAATCCTGAGAAACTTAACAGAAACCCATGGGGGAGGGGAAGGAAAAAAAAAGAGGTTAGAGTGGGAGAGAGCCAAAGCATAAGAGACTCTTAAAAACTGAGAACAAACTGAGGGTTGATGGGGGGTGGGAGGGAGGAGAGGGTGGGTGATGGGTATTGAGGAGGGCACTTTTTGGGATGAGCATTGGCTGTTGTATGGAAAACAATTTGACAATAAATTGCAAAAAAAAAAAAAAAAAAGAACGACCATTAAAAACAAAATTTCTGGGGCGCCTGGGTGGTGCAGTCGGTTAAGCGTCCGACTTCAGCCAGGTCACGATCTCGCGGTCTGTGAGTTCGAGCCCCGCGTCGGGCTCTGGGCTGATGGCTCAGAGCCTGGAGCCTGTTTCCAATTCTGTGTCTCCCTCTCTCTCTGCCCTTCCCCCGTTCATGCTGTGTCTCTCTCTGTCCCAAAAATAAATAAACGTTGAAAAAAAAAAAAAAACAACAAAATTTCTAAAACCTAAAAATAAATAAATAAATAAATAAATAAATACACAAATTAATTAATTAAATAAAAAATAAAAAATCTTCCATTCTACAAATGAGGAAAATGAGGTAATGAGAGGTTAACACGCTCAATGTGCAAAGAAACAACTGCTACATCCTGAAGTTTTGTTCTAGAGTTCATGTTCTTGACCACTAACCTATACAGCCTTTCAAAGGGTGACCTCAAAACAGTTGCTGCCTACTGAGGTGCTTACAGTAGACAATGCCTCACTGCTTTCCGTGTATGTAATTGTATACTCTTTTCAATGCCCATATCAAGTAGGTGCCTCTGCCATATTGTGCTGACCTTGTTCTTAAACACTGTGAGATCCGTTTGAAAATTAGAAGTTGTGTTTTCAGTTACTCCTTCCAGAAGTTATACTGTGAATCATTAGAGCCAAGTAACCACATGCCTGGTAGGCTCTATCCACCCAGGAGAGCTAAAGACAGCAATCATGCTCAACTCACTAGTTTGTTTCAGGAATAACATAGACTGGCATTGGCAGGACCTGTTGTACTTTATAAAGCTTTCCTGTTCTGTCTCCCTTGGTGCCTGCTCTCCCGCATGCTGCCCTCTCTCTAGGATCCCTCCCTCCACTCTTAAGAGTTGACTTTGTTCAGAAACTTTTCTGGCTTTGTGGCTTCTGTATAACAGAGAATCACTTATCCTCTGAACATCCTACTGGGAAATTTAATTTGTATTAATGAGACATCATGTTAACATACTGAAGGGGTCCAGAATATGCTATTAGGACATAAGAATTATTTTGAGCCTAAGGCATTTAAGGTCCTGAAATCTTTTGCGTGCCTTAACGCAAAGCCTCCTTTTAAAACTCAGATGTTATAAGTTTGCTTTCTGGGAGCAACCAGGGAAGATTGACTCATCATTAGAGGTGAGAAGTCTGTCCTAAACAGACATGGTCACAAAACTATCATTTCCCTCATCTATACTCCTAAGGGTTCATTTATCTTTCTAAAAAGTCACTTGCTTTTCCTTAAGTGCCCTTTCTCCTCCTTCCCATTCCCCTATTAGGATGGTATAGAAGCCCAAAATTCTAACCACCTTTTTAAGCCACATTTTTGAGGACTCTCAAACCTATGTGATTAAATTTATCTTTTATCCTGCTAATCTGTTTTTTGCCAGTTTAATTCACAGGCTCACATGTTGTCCACCCTAATCAGCCTGGGCCCTATGGAAGCTATTTGACATAATGTGACCTTGATTCTTAGTAAGTCGTAGCTCCAATTAGGTTATGGACCCCTCACAACTGTAGACAAACACATTCTTTCTGTAGGTATTTTGGAATTGGGAATGAGAGGGACAAAAAAATCTTCATTTTCTTTAGCCGGAGGTGTGAAATGTGCATTTGGAAGCTACCGAGAATGCACTTGTAACCTACCTTATAACCTAGAGAGGCAGGCAAAAAATCGATTGGGGAGAGAGGGAAATAGAATGAAATCCTATCTATAAAGGCAAGAAAAATATGAACAATGAAGAAAAAGTTTGGGGAGTTTGTAGTCTGATTCTATTTCTTTTTAGCCCATGTTACTGCTTTCTTCTTAAACCAGCCAAAGTCAGTTTCTTATATTTGCAGGCAAAAGAATTACAAATTATGACATATTATTCTGTGTTAAAATACTGTTAATGACAGATTTTGTGTTTTTATGGATAGCATCTCTAAGTCGTCTCTTTGGCAGAGGACTGCTAAGAACAATACTTCTTAAATCAGAAGACTGAACCACTATTATTGATAATTATACACGTCATGTCAGGACAGTGGGGAACATATTTTATGTACTGAGTGACCTTCCAATACCCCTTCCGATTTCATCTTTCATAATTTGTTTTAAGGCAGTAACACTGTCATACCTGGGCAATAATCAATTCATGACTTTTGAGTCACACTTTCTGCTCTGTCTTCATAATGAAAACAGAAGTTAATCCTGAACATCATTTCCTGAAATGTCAACAAGGCTGGCCACTATGCCTCTGGTTACCGTGGAGACTATGGAAGAATGAGTTGTTCTCTTCACCCCTTCTCTCTTTTGACTGGTAGCCCCTGCAGGCACTGGCAGAAGTTGCTGTTGTCAGGCCCAAACTGATTAAATCTCTTCAACCTGGAGCAGTAAAGACAAAGATATTTCAGGGAATGGTACCCAAAGATTAACCGATGTTGTCAGAGCTGTGATATGAGAACAAATTATAATTTGCATTTACATCAAAAGTCAATTAATTGGATCTTGTCCTATGTGTTTGATATGACTTATCAGATATCCATGCTTTAACATCAACTGAGAAAATAATGTTGTGTGATTTTTAACACATATTTTTCCTTTCAAAAAAGTAAAATGCCTTTATTTGTATGCAAGAACTTTAAGATCTACAAGGCCATTACATTTCCTGGCTGTGGTAGGAAATTAAAGATATTAGCCGCATGGTATAAATAATACATTGAGCAAATATATTTGTTTCATGCCTACCATTTAATAGTCTAGAGTTCTAGGTACTAGGGAAACCACAGTGAAATAACAGATGATGTCATGCCTTTTGGAATTTACATTTTAGTGCAAGTAGATGGTAGGATACAAAACAAAGAAAGGAGGCCAAACAATGGCAAATGACATGGAAAAAAAAAAGAAAACAAAAACATGGAAAGGGATACTAGTGCCTTAGTGGAAGGGGTTTCCATATAAAGTACAGTTGTCTCATGAAGACTTTGATGAGCAAAAGCACAAGATGAGGGATAATTCATACAGTATCTAGGGAAAAAATATCCCAGGTAAGAAAAATACCAAACATACTGTCCCTGAAACAAGAGTTGGCTGCCATGTTTTAGGACCTGCAAAGCACTGCATGTAGCTGAACCAGCAAAGAGAATACTAGCAGATCATAAGAGAGGTTAACATGGAGATCATATTACGGAAGGCCCTATTGATGAATATAACCATTGTGATTTTACTTCAAGTAAAATGAGAAGTTATTGCAAATTTTTAAGCAGAAATTTCGCATGTTGTGAATTATGTTTTTTAAAAGTGTTATTGAGGTAAATAATTCAGCCCACAATTCACCCACTTAATAATGTACAGTTCATTGCTTTTGAACCATTACCACAATATAATTTTAGAGCATTTTTGTTTTACCCAAAAGAAAACCTGTGTGTATTTACAGCCACTCCTCATTGTCCCCCTCTCTACCTCTCTTTCCCAGCCATTCTGTTTCTGTGGATTTGTTTCTTTCACTTAGCATAGATAGTACAGGTTATTGCCTGTATCAGTATTATTCCTTTGATTGCTGAATACTATTCATTTGTGTAGATATGTCACATATTTTTTAATCCATTCATAAGTTGATGGGCATTTGGTTTGTTTTTAATTTTTCGGCTACTAGGAAAAATGCTCCTATGAACATTTGTGTACAGATATTTGAGTGTATGTATATATTTATGATATGTAACTAGGAGTGGGATGGCAGGATCACAAGGTAATGTAATGTTCAACATTTTGAAGAACCGCTAAACTGTTTTCCCAAGTGGCTGCACCATTTTACATTCCCCTGAGCAGCATATGAAGGTTATAATTTCTCCAAATCTTTGCCAACACTTGATAATCTTTTATTGTAGCCACCTAGCAGTTGTGAAGTGATATCGCATTGTGGTTTTGATTGAATTTTCCTATGACTAATGATGTTGAACAGTTTTTCATGTGCTTCTTGGCCATTTGTATACCTTCTTTGGAGGAATATCTATTCGAATATTTTGTCCATTTATAAATTGGGTTATTTGTCGTTTTGTTTAGGAGTCGTATGCATTCCTTAAATCTTCTGAACACAAGTCTGTTATCAGATAAATGATATTCGGATATCTTCTCCCATTCTATGCGATGTCTTCTCAGTTTATTTATGATATCATTTATAGCACACACAAAAAAGTTTTAAACCTTGATGCAGTATAACTTACCTAATTTTCTTTTGTCACTTGTATTTTTGGTATTGTGTCTAATATATCACAACTAACCCAAGGTAATAAAGATTTATGCCCATGTTTTCTTGTGAGAGTCTTATCTCTTTTTTTTTTTCAACATTTATTTATTTTTGGGACAGAGAGAGACAGAGCGTGAACGGGGGAGGGGCAGAGAGAGAGGGAGACACAGAATCGGAAACAGGCTCCAGGCTCTGAGCCATCAGCCCAGAGCCTGACGCGGGGCTCGAACTCACGGACCACGAGATCGTGACCTGGCTGAAGTCGGACGCTTAACCGACTGCGCCACCCAGGCGCCCCAAGAGTCTTATCTCTTAATGCAAGTTTATGGTCCATTTTGAGTTAATTTTTGTGCATGGTGTGATGTAGAAGTCAAATGTTATTCTTTTGCATGTATACACCCAGTGTCAGCACTGTTGTTGAAAAAGTTGTTCTTTCCCCAAATAAACTGTCTTGAGATTTTTATTAAAATTAATAAACTGTAAATGTAAGAGTTTAAGTATGGACTCTCAATTCTATTGAGATCTGTATGAGATCTGTTCATGCCAGAACAACACTGTCTTGATTATTGTAGCTTTGTGGTAAGTTTTGAAATTGAGAAGTGTGTCTGCCAAATCCCAGTTAACCATAGTGTAGAGTCCTTTTTATATGTTCTTATATTAGTTTGGTAGTATTTTGTTGAGGAATTTTGCATGACTCATAGGAACTGTTGGACTCCAGTTTTCTTTTGATATCTTTGTTTTGTTTTGTTTTAATTTTTTTAATGTATATTTATTTTTGAGAGAGAGAGAGGGAGATCACAAGCAGAGGAGGGGCAAAGAGAGAGGGAGACACAGAATCTGAAGCAGGCTCCAGGCCTGTGGGGCTGGAACTCATGAACCATGAGATCATGACCTGAGCCGAAGTCAGACAGTTAACCGACTGAGCCACCCGGCTGCCCCTCTTTATCTGGTTTTGATATCAGTAATTCTGACCCCAGAGAATAAGTTGGGAAGTATTCCCCTTCTATTTATATGTTTTTTTATCCTTTCTATTATTGATGTGACATATCGCATTGATTGATATTGAATTACCTTTGCATCACAAGAATAAATCCCATTTGATAGTGGGTTTATGAATTTTTAAAACATATTGTGGGATTTGGTTTACTAAATCTCACAATTGTTGAGCATTTTTGCATCTATGTTCATGAGAAATATTGGCTTATAATTCTTTCTTTTCTTTTTTGTTGGGGGGGGTGCCTTTTTCTGATTTTGGTATCAGGGTGATTTTGACATCATATAATAAGTTTGGAAGTTTTCCTTCCTCTTGGAATAGTTTAAGAATGGGTATTGACTCTTCTTTAAATGTTTGGTAGAATTCACCTGTAAAGCTCTCTGGTCCTGGACTTTTGATTACTGATTCCATTTTCTTGCTGGTAATCAGTCTCTTTAAATTTTCTATTTTTTCCTACTACAGTTTTGATAGGTTATATGTTTCTAGGAATTGATCCATTTCTTCTGAATTGCCCAATTTGTCTTCATATGGGTTTTCATAATATTCTGTTACAATTGTTTGGATTTTTGGCAGTGTTGGTTATTTGTCCTCATTTATTAGTAATTTTATTTGGTTCTACTCTCTTTTTTAATGAGTCTTGCTAGAGGTTTATCAATTTTGTTGATCTTTTCAAAGAAGCAGCTCCTGGTTTCATTGATCTGTTTTATTGTATTTTTAGTTTCTATGTCATTTATTTTTCCTCTAATCATTATAATTTCCTTCCTTTTGCTGGGTTTGAGTTTTATTTGTTCTTCTTTTTCTAGCTTCTTTAGGGATAAGGTTAGGTTGTTTATTTGAGATTTTTCTTGCTTCTTGAGGTAGACCTGTGTTGCTATAAACTTCCCTTTTAGGTCTTTTGCTAAACTTTTGATGCACTTTTGATGCATTCCAAAGATTTTGGACCACTGTGTTTTCATTTTCACCTGTCTCCATGTAATTTTGTATTTCTTCTTTGATTTCTTGGTTGACCCATTCATTGTTTAATAGCATGTTATTTAATCTCCATGTATTTGTGCTCTTTCCAGATTTTATCTTGTGGTTGATTTCTTGTTTCATAGTGTTATGCTCAGAAAAGATGCATGGTATCACTTCAATGTTTTTTAATTTGTTGAGGTTTTTTTTGTGGTCTCATGTGTAATTTATTCTGGATAATGTTCTGCGTGCATTTGAAAAGAATGTGTATTCTGCTGTTTTAGGATAGAATGTTCTAAATATGTCTGTTAAATCCATCTGGTCCAGTGTGTCATTCAAAGCCACTGTTTCCTTGTTGATTTTCTGTTTGGATGCTCTGTTCATTGGTCAAGTGGGGTGTTAAAGTCCCCTACTGTTTGTCATGCTGTCTCTTTAGGGTCAGGGTTTCTGCTTCTTAATGCTTTCTAGGCTCACCCAGAGCTGAGCCCGCTGATGTTTAAAATTCCAGGCTTTTAAGTCCTGCTGATTTTAAGAGCTCATGAAATCCTACCCCTTTCACTTTCAGAGGTAAATATTAGAGATTCATCCTCCCTGTTCGTGGGCTCCCTGGTGTGAAAGTCTGTTTTTCACCTTTCCCTGACCCACCAGTTCTCTCTCCATTGCCGATGGCTATGGTATGTTTTGCTCCCAGACCACATCTTCTCTACCTTCTTCAATGTTGCCTCTTCTCTACCTTTAGTTGTTTTATTCATGCTGATGTGTGTGTTATCTAGTTGTATTCAAGGTTAGAGGTGAGCTTAGGGTCCTCCTACTCTGCCATCTTTCCATACCTCAGTTCTTCAAAATTTGTTGTTGATTGTTTTATGGCCTAGCATATAGTCTATCCTGGAGAAGGTCCATGTGTGCTTGAGAAGAATATATATGCTGCTGCTGCTAGATGGAGTGTTTTATAGGTGTCTGCTAGGTCTAGTTGTTTTATAGTATTACCCAAGTGTAGTCTTTTCTTGTTGATCTTCTGCCTAATTTTTCTTTCCATTATTGAAAGAGAAGTGTTAAAGTCTCTATCATTGTTGAATTGTCTATTTCACCCTTCAGTTATATAAAGGTTTTCTTCATGTATTTTGAAGCTTTTTTTCAGTGTATATATGCTTATTATTGTTGTATCTTCCTGATGCATTGACTCCTTTATCATTGAGAGATATGTCTATTCATCTTTAGTAACATTTTTGTTTTAAAATCGATTTTTTCTAATATTAGCATAGCCAATTCAGCTCTTTAATGGTTACCATTTGCATAGTATACCTTTTGCCATGCTTTTGCCTACCACCTATTTGAATTTTTAATATAAACTGTGTCTCTTATAGACAGCATATGGTTGAATCCTTTTTTTAAATGTGGACATTTATACAATCTATCTCTGCCTTCTAATTAGATTGTTTAATTTATTAATATTTAATATTATTGATAGGGTTGGATATATACCTAACAACTTTTGTTCATTTGTTTTCCACATGCCTCATGACAGTGTTTCTCTACTATTGCCTTCTTTTTTATTGAGTGGATATTTTCTAGTGTAACATTTTGATTCTTGCAATGATTTTTTAAAAATTATTTTCTTGGGGCACCTGGGTGGCTCAGTTGGTTGAGCATCTGACTTTGGCTCAGGTCATGATCTCGCAGTTCAAGAGTTCAAGCCCTGCATCAGGCTCTGTGCTGACAGCTCAGAGACTTGAGCCTGCTTCAGATTCTGCTTCTCCCTCTCTTTCTTTCTGCCACCCCCTCCCCTGCTCACACTCTCTTTCTTTCTCAAAAATAAATAAACCTTAAAAAAAAAGATAAAAATTATTTTCTTAAGTTTTCATTTTCTTTGATGATTGTTGAGGTTTGCAGTATATCTTACCTAATCAAAGTCCACTTCAGATTTATCCTGAATTAGTTCCCAAAAAATATAGGAATTTTAATTTCATATAGCCCATTCCCTCTTCTCCCTTTTGTTACTATTTAGTACTATATTATATTAAATAGATATCAAAATATATTTTATATATATTATTAAATTATATATATATATATATATATATATATATAATGTGTATATGTATGTATATAAATGTATAAATTAAACCCAGTGACACATTGTTATAATTACTATTTTCTATACTTGCCATGGACTAAATGTTAATGTCTCCCCAGAACTCATATGTTGAAATCTTAATCCCCAATGTGATGGTATTTGGAAATGAGTCCTTCAGTAATTAGTCATGAGGGTAGAGTACTCATGATAGGATTAGTGTCATAAAGAGACACAAGAGCTTGCTTCCTTTCTGTTTCCTGCCATATGAGTACACAGTAAGAAAATGGCCATATGCAAACCAGGAAGTAGGATCTCACCAAACACCAGCTCTGCCAGCACCTTGATCTTGAACTTCTTAGTCTACAGAACTGTGAGTAATAAATATTTATCATTTAAGCCACTCAGTCTAAGGTCATTGTTATAGCAGCCCCAACTGACTAAGATAATAATCATGTATCTTTTAATGATGCTGAGAGAGTAAATAAAGGTACCCTTTCTGGTTCTCTTCATTTATCTTATGGATATATGCTACCATCTGTTGTCATTTCCTTATTCCCATACACCTTTTTCCCAACCACTTCACTTGTGTTGTGATTGTCAAATATAGGATCATTAATGCAGTTATATACATATCGTTTCATGCAACTTATTTTTGAAATCGGGAGAAGTAAGAAGGAATGTGCAATTATATTGTCTTTTGTAATCACCTACATATTTACTTTAATGGCCCTCTGTTTTCTTGTGTGGCTTTCAATTACTGTCTGGTATCACTTTCTTTCAGACTGAAGAATTTTCTTTTGCACTTCTTGTAAGACAAGTCTGCTAGCAATGAATTTTATTTTTTTGTGTGTGTTTGTTTTGTAATTTAGGAATATATTTATTTCTACTTATTTTTGAAAGATAGTTTTGCTGGTTTTAAGATTCTTGGTTGAGAGTTTTTTAAGCACTCTGAATATATTGCCCCACTGCCTTCTGGCCTCCATTGTCTAATGAGATGTCGACTGTTAATCTTAATGGGGTTCCCCCGTATGTAACGAATCATTTTTCTCTTAATGCGTTCAAGATTTTCTCTTTATTTTTGACTTTCAACATTGTAAGTATTATTTGTATGGGTATATCTTACTTAGAGTTTGTTGACCTTCTTCACCATGTAGATTAATGTTTTCATCAAATTTGGGAGATGCTCAGACATTATTTCTTCATATTTTTTCTACTCCCTTCTTTCTCTTCTCTCATCTGGTATTTCCATCATAACATATGTTGGTGTGATTAATGATGACCCAGCTTTCTCTGAGTCTCTGTTCATTTTTCCCTTTTTTTCTTCTTTTTTTCTGTTTTATCAAAGATGGGGGAAAAAAAACACTGTTACCTAAGTTGGAAAGTAAACAGAGAAGTGTGGTTAAAGGAGAGAATGGATATTTTTTAATATTATGGAGATGAAGTTCAATGGGTAAGCAACACTGTTGTCAAAGCCAAGCTATGATGTGTGGTCTCTCTCTGAGAGGTAAAGGAAGATGCAGCACATCTTGAAGTAGTTAGGGGGGAGTGTACATGATAGAAGGTGCGCTTTAGGAATACAAATTTAACTGTAGGCTACAAATAGATCAGAGGTAGATGAGAACCTAGGGAGGCAATTAGTATGTAAAAAAAAAAAAAGTGTGTGTGTATTGGAGGTGATGTTTCTGGATAAATATATAAGGGAAATGGATCTGATCTGGTAGAAAAAATACATCATCCTCATTTATTTGTGCTAGATCACAACCAAATGAAGATTATTGCAGTATTCTCATTTCTAATTATTTCATAATGATCTGTCTTTAGTTTTACTTCTAAAGAGCTAGCTAGGTAAAATGCTTTTTACATTTATTTTTCTGTCCAAAGTAAGAGTCTTAACTGGTTGTTCCTTCCAAACTAACTTCTTACTAGTATTCCCAGACAATCTCTGGAGAAATAAAATTTTCATCACATAATTCTCATTATAGAAAACTAATTAGAGTTCTAATTAGTATATAAATGGTTTTCAAAATAATCTTCTTTATAATACAAAATAATTTACTTTTCCAATTAAATTTTGTGTTTGGAAAAATATTGAATTGATTAGATTTCTGAAAGACTTGGATATTGTGGCAGAGTCCTCATTTTCCTTTTCCTCATGGGAGACAAAGGGAAAGAAAAAAGAAAGAATGGACAACACAGTATGCTGTGACTTACATACTTTTGAGAATGTGGCTATTAGTTCCTCTTCCTAAGTCTTTTGTTTTGTCTTCTCTTCCCTCCTGGATTGATTGATTGATTCTTTAGTATGTTTTTTTTGGAAACAAGTATTCTCTAACAGGAAGGGCTAAGTAAACAAATGGTCATTTAGTCTTATGAGAAGAGTCTACAAAATGTTTTATTTTTCATTTTTTTTATTAAAATAAATTAGCATAAGTAAAGTTTACCCTTTTTAGTATACTGTTTTGAAAGTTTTGATAAATGTATTTGGTCATATAAACATAGCAAAATTAAGACAGAATAGTTCTATTCCCCAAAAAGTTCACCTGGGTCCCTTTTTAGCAAAATTCTCTCTGCTTCCTTCACTCCCACTATATCCATCCCCTGGACACCACTGATCTGCTTTTTGTCTCTTTTTTTGTCTTTTCCTGAATGTTATATATATTTTCTTTAGTTTCCTTTTTTGTTTATAAATTATTATTTATTAATGTTTTAACTGAACTCTGTAAATTAGAAACAAATTAAGACAGCTTCTTCACTTAATGACTAAAATCCTTCATAAATGAAAAACTCAAAGCCTTCTTCTAAGAATAGTACTGTTGTTAGAGACAGGGTTAGAAACATCCCTGATACTCCACTTTGAGAAGAGTTTTCAGAAATCAAGACATACAAGAATCATGTCATATTATTTCGACTCATATGCCTTAAATTGGGGAAATGCTGGGGACTCTTTGACAACTGTAGATTGATTGGAATCCAGGTCTTCATTTTCATATTCTTATTGTCAGATGTTTACTCCAGAGTTGTAGAATAAATTGGAAATTCTTCCTTTTTATTTGTTTGCCTGGAATATTTTCAGTGCTTTGCATGATGTGTTCATTAGGAGTTTAAACAATCTGAAAACTATTCTTTATTATTTATTGAAGGGAGAGAGATTTTTAACTACCTCCTCAATTTTTTAATGATTATATATCTAATTATACTATCTACCCTGTCTTGGGTAATTTTTGGTAAGCTATACTTTTTTTTGGATTTTATCCATTATGTATGATTTTTCAATTTCTTTGCCATAAAAATTATTCAAAAGTTTCTATTTCCTTAATCTCTGCTATATCTATAGTCACGTCCTATTTTTCAAACCTGTTTATTTTTTTCTTTGATCAACCTCCTCAGAATTTTAATCTATTTTATTAGCCATTCCAAAGCCAACTTTTGAATTTATTAATTGTCTCTATACTATTTTTTGTTTTAGCTTTCATACTTACTTGTTTTTTTTTATTCCATTTTTGGAGGGACTTTGATCAGTTTTTGTTGTTCAGTGTCTTAAGTTGTGTGTTTTGTGTGTTAATTTTAAGCTTTACCTATTTTCTTTTATAAATATTGAATGTGATAGATTTCCTTTAGGTGCTGCACTTGCTGTATCTCACAAGTTTTGAAATTATTATTTTTATTATCGTTTGGTTCTAAGAACTTTTAAATTTCTACTAATATACTTTTGAGCCATAAATTATAATATTTCCAAATAGATGCACACTTAACATATATATGGCACAAAAGAAATGAATAATTTAGGTAGTTTATAACCATATGATAAAGCCTTATAGATTCATATGTCTTTGCATTTATTATTCTAAACAATACAGAATCCTCTGAGAATTATTCTTTTAGGTTTCCTTTTAAAATTGTCTTAGATACAGAGAATGACAGTGAAAACCAAATTGAGATGTTGATCATTCTCCCTTTGGCTTTTTAATACAGTGTTATTCCCAGATGTTAATCATAATTAGCTATCATCACTTCAGTTTATCTGTCAAAAGAATCAACTGGTTTCCCTGTTCTCCATTTCCCTTCTCAGATATATCTAAAACAAGGTCATGAGTCATGACAAGAGCAAAACTCCAGTTATTAATATATGGAAACCTTTAAAGTTATTATTACTATATTTGTATTCCTCTGAGTAGAACTATCACTAAAAGAGAGTTGATTATGACTTCCCTTTTACAATCTTTTAATAAAGTAGACAAGCAAAAACTGGAGGGAAAAGTAATATTCAAGACATGTGGGTTGTTTTTTTGTTTTGTTTTGTTTTTCCTGGACGTTGTTAGCCAGAAGTATCTGAAATGGTGTTTGGCTAATTGAACAACAGTCTGGTGACTGATTAAACATTATTTCCAGAGTCAGGGTCTTTCTGCTAAAAGAATCCATCTCTCTCATATCACAAGAAGTAAATGGTATAAAAACAGTTAATCAAATGATTAAGTATTTAGTCACTCAACCAGTGCCTTTGTCTGAACAGCTTCAAGTAATAATTTGATGGGTATACCTATAAATTCACTGGTATTTTAATTAACTTGATTGCCCAGTTTAATAGTAAGTATTTTAAGCACCTACTGTGAGTTTCAAACTATCCCAGAAGTCATGGGGTATTCAAGAAATATAATAGGTAACTTCTTTCCACAAAGATAAAATATACATGAGGAAAAAAAGAGAAGAACACAGAAAAAATGCTAAATGTGTGCAGTTAGATAGAATAAGCATCCTATAAAAACATCATCAAATATTCAGTTAGCACTTAATTTGTACTAAGTATTCATTCAACAAAAATTGTAAAAGGCACTGAAAATATGACTGTGAATGAGAAAGAATCGCTTGCAAATAGATCATAGTAAAATTTCTTAAAAGATAATATTAATAATACATTAATATTAATAGTAATATTTCTTTAAAAATAATATTAAGCAGTGAATTAAACATGATGACAGATGTCTGGGTTGCTCAGTTGGTTAAGTGTCTGACTCTTGATTTCAGCTCAGGTCATGATCTCACAGTTTGTGGGTTCAAGCCCCAAGGTGCTGTCAGCGTGGTGCCTGCTTAGTATTCTCTCTCCCTCTCTCTCTACCCCTCCCCAGCTCATGCTGTCTCTTTCCCTTTCCTTGTCTCTCTCTCTCTCTCTCTCTCTCTAAATAAATAAACTTTAAAAAAATTAAAATAAACATGATTGGTTAATTGGTATATCATACAAAAGACAGAGTGTTTGGGGTGTCAGATTGGAGGACACCTTTGGTCTTTGCAAGCCAGGGAAGGTTGAAACACAATAGACAAACAAACATCAAGGAGAATAGGGAGTAAGCATGAATATTCCAAGAATCAGAAGAATATTATATGCGAAGGATAAAGAAAGAATAACATACTTGAAAAATTACCAGTTTATAAATTACCACTATTATAAATTACCACTATATATAAATAATATAAATTTCAGCCATTTTCAGATGGCTGAAAAAATGGCAAGACATAGGGCTGATAAACTAAGAGATGTAAGCAGACACTAGAACATGAAAAATTTATAAGCCATAGCAACAAATTGAGCTATATTCTGAAGGCAGTAGCCTCCGGTTGATGAGCAGGTGGGATCAAATTTATCTTTTTAAAAAGCAATCTTCCTTTATCATGGATACTGGATTGGAGAGAAGAAAGACTAGTTGCTTGATATCAAAGCTCCACCAATAATCCAAGACAGGTGATTGAGACCTGAACTAAAGTTGTCACAACTGAATATAGAGTGGTCCTGATTCACAAGTTATTACATAAAATAGAAAGACCTGGGAATGTTTTAAGTGAACAACAGGAAAAATAAAAGTCAGTTATGAAGTTTTAATTGATGACTTCTGTTGATGGTGTCATTTACTAAGTGAAGAAACACTAGGAGGAGTTTTGGGAAAATGAGATGAGTTTTTAATAAATCAAGTTGGACGTGCCTTTGAGAAACCTAAGTGGATATAGCCATTACAGTGAAGATTATATGATGGCTACTGAACTCAGGAAAGGTTCTGGATGAGACATGAAAATCTGGGTACATCAATACATAAATGATTCTTTCTATAAACCCCACAACTGTCTAATGAGATAAACATTATTCCTAACTTGTAGATAAAAACTCAGAGATTCAGAGTTGTTAAAGAACTGTCAAGTTGTCACATCTGGTAAAAAGTAGCACCAAGATAAAATCCACACTGGTCTTCTCCAAAGTCAGTGTTTTCCAAAATTTATTAGGGTATTAAATTATTTTTAAGAAAAATAATTATCATAACCCATAGTTTATTTAAGTTACTTTTTTTATTTTAAAGAGAGAGCAAGTGCATGAGTTGGGGAGAGGGGCAGAGGGAGAGAGAGAGAGAGAGAGAGAGAGAGAGAGAGAATATCTTAATCAGGTTCCATGCTCAGTGCAGAGCCCTATGTGGGGCTTGATCCCACGACCTTGGATCATGACAAGAGTCGGACACTTAACCAACTGAGTTACTTAGGTGCCCCTACATTACTTTTTATTATAAAACTAAATATGCACTAGAATGAATTGCAGTATTCTTTTACCTGAACTTATAATAGCCAAAATCAAATTTACAAATCAATTGCAAAAAAAAAACCCACAAATCCCACAAAATCAATGAATTTCATTTCAAGGACACTAATTTAATGAAATAGATGGTATTTAGCTGACACTAAAACTTTACCTACTCTGTGCATATAGGCTGATTGCTGTCCTATGGGGTCTTTTCAGTCTGACTGCCTTACTGTTGTAGTCTGTGATAAGTCAGTTTTCCTATTTCTCCCATTTTGTTTCTGTCTTCTAATTACTTACCTTCATACTGGTGCACTTTTGGACTTTCTTCCAGACAAAGCTCAACAACTATCATTTGTTCATTTCTCCTAAGTCAGGTCAACTCAAGTAGTATATTTGGTATGATCGCCATTATAATCACAAATCAAAAGTAGGCACAAATCCCAGATGTAGTGCTCACCCAGGTAATGCATAATATGCTTGTGTTAGTTTTGTAAGCATATATTATTATCAAAATAGAGACCAAATCTTAAAATATTGTCATAGAAAATTCAGAAACATTTGAAGACAATTGTGTAGCAGCCAGAAGGAAAATTGTTGCCCTGTGCTAATGGGCCTCCCCCTGTAGCTTTGTGTGGACTTTGGACAATCATACATATGATTTAAGGTAGTGTCTTTGTATTTGTTGCCCAGATGCGAACCAGAGTCCTTTAGAAAACACTTTTGGCTATCTGATTTGAAATAGCTGATTTGTTTATTTCTCTAGGTTGTCACCTAAGCACACAGAGTGGTTAATGATCTATACAACTTTATTTGAAAAGGGAAATCTGTGAGAAAATGGACAATTAAGTGTTGAAAAGGTGAGAAGGGAATCCTTGGGGTATGTGAGAAAGAGGATTCCAAAATAGAGACGGATGATTCAAAATAATGCAAAACCTCCACAAATAGCTTTGATCTGTGTTACCATAATAGTCTGTGGGTGTTCCTGTGCTGATCAGTTCTGTGAACATTTCCTACATGTTGCACTGTATAAGCAGCTCAGCAAAGAGGGCATTCACTGATTCTGCACAGACAGACTGTACCAAGTGTCAAGGTAATTTAACTTGGAACCCAATAGACTGGGGTGGCTCTAATGTCTTTGTAACCTATGTAAGCAAACCAAAACCTGAGCCAGGGTCAATGTACTTCATTCTAAGGAAATGACACTTAAGAACAACGAACTACAAACAGCCAGTTAGACTTTGCCAAATAAAGCACCACTTAAGCTATAACCAATTAAATAATTTGTTTGCTTTATTTCTGTATCAAAACCTCTCCTCTAGTCTCCTTGGCATCCCTCTTGTTCTGCCCCATCCCAAAGTGCATTCTCCGAATAGCAGCGAGAGTGTTTTTTAAACTCCTGCGTCACTGTTTAGAAACTTCCAGCAACTTCCATCATACTTAATTCCCATCACCAGGGACAGGACATTTGCCATCCCTTCTTGTGGAATCCTCTTCCCCAGATTTTTATGTAACTGCCTATTTCTCATCACTCAGGTCAGTTTCAGGGACTCAGCTTCTCATCACCCAGCTCAGCTCAGCAATTCCCTTGACCTATCTTGCCACTCTGCACCTTATTACCCCATCTTATTTTCTTTCTAACACTTAACAATATCTGAATTAAATAAATACTATTGTTTAGAACTAAAGTGTTTATTATCATTCTCCCCTATTTAAAATATCACTTTCTCAAAAGCAGGCATTTTATCTGTCTTGTTCACTGCAATGTTTTCAGTCTATACAACAGTGTTAGGTACATAAATGATATGCAACAACAATGTGTTTCCTGACTGCTGTGAATTTTATTTTACTTCACTCGTCCCCGTCCTGTCTCCCCTCTGGCAATCACGTTTGTTCTCCATAATCAAGAGTGTGTTTTTGTTTGTCTCTTGTTTTTCTGTTTGTTTTGTTTCTTAAATTCCACATATGAGTGAAATCATATGGCATTTGTCTTCCTCTGACCTATTTCACTTAACATTATAACCTCATGTCCAGCCATGTTGTTGCAAGATGGTAAGATCTCATTCTTTTATGTGGCTGTGTAAATAATACTTTTATGTGGCTGTATACATATATATATATATATATATATATATATATATATACACACACACACAAGCATACACATACAAATATACATATATACATATGTATTTATACATATATATACATATGTATTTATACATATATACATATATACATATGTATTTATACATATATACATATGTATTTATACATATATATACATATATATACATATATATGTATATACAAGCATACACACACACATCTTTTTTTTAACTTTATTTTTTATTTTTTAAAATTTACATCCAAATTAGTTAGTATATAGTGAAAGAATGATTTCAGTAGATTCCTTAATGCCCCTTACCCATTTAGCCCATCCCCCCCCACAACGCCTCCAGCAACCCTGTTTGTTCTCCATACTTATGAGTCTCTTTTGTTTTGTTCCCCTCCCTGTTTTTATATTATTTTTGTTTCCCTTCCCTTATGTTCATCTGTTTTATCTCTTAAAGTCCTCATATGAATGAAGTCATATGATTTTTGTTGTTCTCTGGACTGACTAATTTTACTTAGCATAATATCCTCCAGTTCCATCCACGTAGTTGCAAATGGCAAGATTTCATTCTTTTTGATTGCTGAGTAATACTACATTATGTGTGTGTGTGTGTGTGTGTGTGTGTGTGTGTGTGTACCACATTTTACTTATCCATTCATCCATCGATGGACATTTGGGCTCTTTCTATACTTTGGCTACTGTTGATAGTGCTGCTATAAACATGGGGGTGCATGTGTCCCTTTGAAACAGCACACCTGTATCCCTTGGATAAATGCCTAGTAGTGCAATTGCAGGGTTGTAGGGTAGTTCTATTTTTAGTTTTTTGAGGAACCTCCATACTGTTTTCCAAAGTGGCTGCACCAGCATGCATTCCCACCAACAATGCAAAGGAGATCCTCTTTCTCTGCGTCCTCGCCAACATCTGTTGTTGCCTGAGTTGTTAATGTTAGCCATTCTGACAGGTGTAAGGTGGTATCTCATTGTGGTTTTGATTTGTATTTCCCTGATGATGAGTGATGTTGAGCATATTCATGTCTTTTGCCCATTTCTTCACTGGATTATTTGTTTTGGGGGTGTTGAGTTTAATAAGTTCTTTATAGGGGCGCCTGGGTGGCGCAGTCGGTTAAGCGTCCGACTTCAGCCAGGTCACGATCTCGCGGTCCGGGAGTTCGAGCCCCGCGTCAGGCTCTGGGCTGATGGCTCAGAGCCTGGAGCCTGTTTCCGATTCTGTGTCTCCCTCTCTCTCTGCTCCTCCCCCGTTCATGCTCTGTCTCTCTCTGTCCCAAAAATAAATAATAAACGGAAAAAAAATTTAAAAAAAAATAAGTTCTTTATAGAGTTTGGATACTAACCCTTTATCTGATACATCATTTGCAAACATCTTCTCCCATTCTGTCGGTTGCCTTTTAGTTTTGCTGATTGTTTCCTTCGCTGTGCAGAAGCTTTTGATTTTGATGAGGTCCCAGTAGTTCATTTTTGTTTTTGTTTTCCTTGCCTCCAGAGACGTGTTGAGTAAGAAGTTGCTGCGGCCAAGACCAAAGGGTTTTTGCCTGCTTTCTCCTCGAGGATTTTGATGGCTTCCTGTCTTGCATTGAGGTCTTTCATCCACTTTGAGTTTATTTTTGTGTATGGTGTAAGAAAGTGGTCCAGGTTCATTTTTCTGCATGTCGCTGTCCAGTTTTCCCAGCACCACTTGCTGAAGAGACTGTCTTTATTCCATTGGATATTCTTTCCTGCTTTGTCAAAGATTAGTTGCCCATACGTTTGTGGGTCCATTTCTGGGTTCTCTATTCTATTCCATTGATCTGAGTGTCTGTTCTTCTGCCAGTACCGTTCTGTCTTGATGTTTACAACTTTTTAGTATAGCTTGAAGTCTGGGATTGTGATGCCTCCTGCTTTGGTTTTCTTTTTTAAGATTGCTTTGGCTATTTGGGGTCTTTTCTGGTTACATACGAATTTTAGGATTATTTGTTCTAGCTCTGTGAGGAATGCTGGTATTACCTTGATAGAGATCGCGTTGAATATGTAGATTGCTTTGGGTAGTATCGGCATTTTAACAATATTTGTTCTTCCTATCCAGGAGCATGGAATCTTTTTCCATTTCTTTGTGTCTTCTTCAGTTTCTTTCATCAGCTTTCTATAGTTTTCAGTGTATAGATTTTTCACCTCTTTGGTTAGATTTATTCCTAGGTATATTATGGTTTTTGATGCAACTGTAAATGGGATCGATTCCTTGATTTCTCTTTCTGACGCTTCATTGTTGGTGTATAGGAATGCAACCGATTTCTGTGCATTGATTTTATATCCTACAACTTTGCTGAATTCATGAATAAGTTCTAGCAGTTTTTTGGTGGAATCTTTTGGGTTTTCCATATAGAGTATCACGTTGTCTGCAAAGAGTGAAAGTTTGACCTCCTCCTGGCCGATTTGGATGCCTTTTATTTCTTTGTGTTGTCTGATTGCAGAAGCTAAGATTTCCAATACTATGTTGAATATCAGTGGCGAGAGTGGCTATCCCTGTCTTGTTCCTGACCTTAGGGGGAAAGCTCTCAGTTTTTCCCCATTGAGGATGCTATTAACGTTGGGTCGCTCATATATGGCTTTTATCATCTCGAGGTATGATCCTTCTATCCCTACTTTCTTGAGGGTTTTTATCAAGAAAGGATGCTTAATTTTGTCAAATACGTTCTCTGCATCTATTGAGAGGATCATATGGTTCTTGTCCTTTCTTTTATTGACATGATGAATCACGTTGTTTTGCGGATATTGAAGCAGCCCTGTATCCCAGGAATAAATCCCACTTGGTGGTAGTGAATAATTTTTTTAATGTATTGTTGGATCCGGCTGGCTAATATCTTGTTGAGGGTTTTTGCATCCATGGTCATCAGGGAAATTGGTCTATAGCTCTCCTTTTTAGTGGGGTCTCTGTCTGGTTTTGGAATCAGGGTAATCCTGGCTTCATAGAGTTTGGAAGTTTTCCTTCCATTTCTATTTTTTGGAACAGTTTCAAGAAAATAGGTGTTAACTCTTCCTTAAATGTTAGGTAGAATTCCCCTGGAAAGCCATCTGGCCCTGGACTATTGTTTTTTGGAAGATTTTTGATTACTAATTTGATTTCCTTACTGGTTATGGGTCTGTTCAAATTTTCTATTTCTTCCTGTTTCAGTGTTGGTAGTGTATATGTTTCTAGGAATTTGTCCATTTCTTCCAGATTGCCCATTTTGTTGGCATATAATTGCTCATAATATTCTCTTATTGTTTTTATTTCTGTTGTGTTGGTTGTGATTTCTCCTCTTTCATTCTTGATTTTACTTATTTGGGTCCTTTCCTTTTTCTTCTTGATCAAACTGGCTAGTGGTTTATCAATTTTGTTAATTCTTTCAAAAAACCAGCTTCTGGTTTCATTGATCTATTCTGTTTTTTTGGTTTCGATGGCATTAATTTCTGCTTTAATCTTTATTATTTCCTGTCTTCTGCTGGTTTTGGGTTTTATTTGCTGTTCCTTTTCCAGCTCCTTAAGGTGTAAGGTTAGGTTGTGTATCTGAGATCTTTCTTCCTTCTTTAGGAAGGCCTGGATTGCTATATACTTTCCTCTTATGACCGCCTTTGCTGTGTCCCAGAGGTTGTGGGTTGTGGTGCTATCATTTTCATTGACTTCCATGTACTTTTTAATTTCTTCTTTAACTGCTTGGTTAGCCCATTCATCCTTTAGTAGGATGTTCTTCAGTCTCCAAGTATTTGTTACCTTTCCAAATTTTTTCTTGTGGTTGATTTCGAGTTTCATAGCATTGTGGTCTGAAAATATGCACGATATGATCTCAATCTTTTTGTACTTACTTAGGTCTGATTTGTGTCCAAGTATATGGCCTATTCTGGAGAACATTCCATGTGCACTGGAGAAGAATGTATATTCTGCTGCTTTAGGATGAAATGTTCTGAATATATCTGTTAAGTCCATTTGGCCCAGTGTGTAATTCAAAGCCATTATTTCCTTGTTGATTTTTTGATTAGATGATCTGTCCATTGTTATGAGTGGAGTGTTGAAGTCTCCTATTATTATGGTATTACTATCAATGAGTTTCTTTATGTTTGTGATTAATTGATTTATATATTTGGGTGCTTTCACATTTGGTGCATAAATGTTTACAATTGTTAGGTCTTATTGGTGGATAGACCCCTTAATTATGATATGATGACCTTCTTCATTTCTTAATACAGTCTTTATTTTAAAGTCTGGATTGTCTGATATGGCTACTCCAGTTTCTTTTGTTGACCATTAGCATGATAGATGTTTCTCCATCCCCTTACTTTCAATCTGAAGGTGTCTTTAGGTCTAAAGTGGGTCTCTTGTAAATAGCATGTAGATAGATCTTGTTTTCTTATCCATTCTGTTACCGTATGTCTTTTTTTTTTTAATTTTTTTTTAATGTTTATTTTATTTTTGAGACAGAGAGAGACAGAGCATGAATGGGGGAGGGTCAGAGAGAGGGAGACACAAAATCTGAAACAGGCTTCAGGCTCTGAGCTGTCAGCACAGAGCCCGATGCGGAGCTCTAACTCACGGACCACGAGATCATGACCTGAGCTGAAGTCAGCCGCTCAACTGACTGAGTCACCCAGGCGCCCCTACCGTATGTCTTTTGATTGGAGCATTGAGCCCATTGACATTTCAAGTGAGTACTGAAAGATATGACATTATTGCCATTATGTTGCTTGTAGATTTGGAGTTTCTGGTGGTGTTCTCTGGTCCTTTCTAATCTTTTGTTGTTTTTGGTATATATATATATATATATATATATATATATATATATACATATATATATATATTTTTTTTCATCTTTTGTCCCCTCAGAGAGTCCCCCTTAATATTTCTTGCAGGGCTGGTTTAGTGGTCACAAACTTCTTTAATTTTTGTTTGTCTGGGAAACTTTTTATCTCTCCTTCTATTTTGAATGGTAGCCTTGCTGGATAAAGAATTCTTGGCTGCATATTTTTCTGATTCAGCACACTGAATATATCCTGCCACTGCTTTCTGGCCTGCCACGTTTCTGTGGATAGGTATGCTGCAAACCTGATCTGTCTTCCCTTGTAGGTTAGGGACTTTTTTTCCCTTGCTGCTTTCATGATTCTCTCCTTGCCTGAGTATTTTGTGAATTTGACTATGATATGCCTTGTTGATGGTTGATTTTTGTTGAATCTAATGGGAGTCCTCTGTGCTTCCTGGATTTTGATGTCTGTGTCTTTCCCCAGGTTAAGAAAGTTTTCCGCTATGATTTGCTCACATAACCCTTCTACCCCTATTTCTCTCTCTTCCTCCTCTGGGACCCCTATGATTCTGATGTTGATCCTTTTTAGTGAGTCACTGATTTCTCTAATTCTTAAATCATGCTCTTTTGCCTTAATCTCCCTCTTTTTCTCTGCTTTGTTATTCTGTTATAGCATTTTTAATTTCATTCTGGCTATTTTTTACTTCTTTTATCTCTGCAGAAAGGGGTTCTAATCTATTTTCGACTCCAGCTAGTATTCTTCTTATCGTGATTCTAAATTCTGCTTCAGACATCTTGCTTGTGTCTATGTTGGTTAAATCCCTAGCTGTCATTTCTTTGTGCTCTTTCTTTTGGGGTGAATTCCTCCGTTTTGTCATTTTGAAGGGAGAAAAGGAATTAATGAGGTAGAAAAATTGAAATAAAAAAATTACAATTAAAAAAATATTAAAATTAAAAAACACACCCACACAAAAACCGAATAGATGATTCTAGATCCTAGGTGTGTTTTGGTCTGGGTGTAGAAAGTGGTTTGACAGATTAGAGAAACAAACAAAAAAGAAAAAAAAGGTGGGAGAGAAAAAAAAGGAAATCGTTTGAGAATTTGAAAAAATGAATACACTAAAGTAGACTAAAATACACAAAAGTAGAGAATATAGTAGAAAAAATTATAGAAAAATATTTTTAATAAAAATTAAAAAGAAATATGATTTTTTTCATTTTCTGTATTTAAGAAAAAAGAAAAGAAATGAAAAAGAAAAAAGAGAAAAAAGAAAAAAGTAAAAGACAAAATATCATTTGAAAATTTGAAAAAGTGAATAGACTGTAGTAGACTGAAATAAAATGATGGGAGTAAGATAGAATTTGAAAAAATGTACATGAAAGCAAAAAGTATAGTAAAAAAATTAAGTAAAAATATCTTTGAAAGAAATTGAAAGCAGAAATGAAGTTTTTCTCTTTCTGCATTCAAGAAAAAGAAAATAAATGAAAAAGAGATAAAAAGAAAAAGAAAAAAAAGGAAATTGAAAATTTGAAAAGGTGAGTACACTGAAGTAGACTAAAATAAAATGATGGAAGTAACGTAGAATTTGAAAAAATTTACACAAAAGTAAACAATATAGTAATAAAAATTAAAGACAGATATTTTTAATAAAAATTGAAAATAAAAATGAGTTTTTTTTCTCTTTCTGTATTCAAGAAAAACAAAAGAATTGTAAATGATAAAATGGAGAAAGAGAGAAAAAAATTGAATAGATGAACCTGCTAACAGATTGAAGTAGGACTGAAATTGCTTTGTTTTCCCCTAGAGGTCAGTCCATGTAGCTCTTTATAATCCATCGATTAAGCCGGCAGTGAGGTTTGTGTTCTTGAAGAGCGAAGTTGGCCCAGTTGGGCAGGGCTCGGTGTAACAGCTCTGCTCTCCCCTAGATGGCGCTTCTAGCCTACTGGGGTGGATTGTTGCAGTGCTCGTGGGTGCGTGCACATGCGCCTGAGCGGTGAAAAATGGCGCAACCCAGCCACCCAGTCTGTTCTCCTGGATCAGCAGTAGTGAACCGGTCCTCCGTCTTCAGCTCTCGTCCACTCCCTGCTTTTCCACTCTCCGTGACCAGGTCCCAGGCAATACCTCTCTCTCACGTTTTGTCTCAGATACAGCTGTTTTTCCCGGTCCCTTACTTCCGAAGGACTGCGGCTTTGACTCTCTCCGCCCCTCTGTGGGAGGGTCTCACTGAGCGATGGCTGAATGTTGGCTGCACCCAGGAATGCCCGCTGGATCCTGCTGTTGCTGGTGCCCCGAGACTGCAGCCATGTGCCAACCCACCCCCCAAAAAAATCGTGAGACAGTGTAGCCTCAGCGTTTCAGGGACCATGGAAAATCGCAACACACGTCTGACACTAGGCTTCAACCTCAACAACCTTGCCCCAGCACCAGCGAATGTGACTGCCTTCCAGGGTGTGCTGAGACCAGGTGGCTTCAACAGTCTCTACCAAATGTCCTTCCAGCAGTGGAACTGCTTTTCCCTATGTGCCCCGAGAACCTCCCGGACCCCACTCTGTTCCTGGGGATTCACCTTTCCCACCAGAGCACCGCCAGGTATGGAGCTGCGGAGTTGCAGCCTTTGCACTCCCCTTGTTTACAGTATTAATGAAATTTAAACCCTCTCCTTTCTCATTTCTCCCTTTTTAGTTTAGTCCCTGCGGCTGTTTCCAGTTTTCCACTTTCTCTCCAGCTGCTTTTGGGGAGGGGTGCTTTTCCCTTATGCTCCCCCCTCCCCAGTCTCCATCCTCTCTCGCCCGCAAAAGTGGTTCCCTACCTTTTGGGGCTTCTTGCTCCCCAAGTTCAGCTCTTTGTGTGGCATACCTGCTGAATTCTGTGGTTCAGGTTGGGCAGATTGTTGTGTTAATCTTACAACTGGTTTTCTAGGTGTGTAGGATGGTTTACTGTTGGTCTGGCTGTATTTCACAGGCGTGAGACACACAAAAAGCTTCCATGCTGTTCTGCCATCTTGGCTCCTCCCCACACCATATCTTCTTTATTCATTCATCCATTGATGGACATTTCAGTTGCTTCCATATCTTGGCCGTTATAACTAATGCTGCAGTAAATATAAGAGTGCCTATATTTTTTCAAATGAATGTTTTTGTTTTTATTGGGTAAACTCCTAGTATTGGAATTAATGCATCATATGGTAATTCTATTTTTAGTTTTTTGAGGAACCTCTATACTGTTTTCCACAGTGGCTGTACCAATTTGCATTTCTACTGATAAAGCACAAAGGTTCCTTTTTCTCCACATTCTTGCCAACACGTTATTTCTTATTTTTTTTTTTTTTAGCCATTCTTAAAAGTGTAAGGTAGTATCTCAATGTGGTTTTTATTTGCATTTGTCTGGTGGTTAGTGATGTTGGGCATCTTTTCCTGTGTCTGTTGGCCATCTGGATGTCTTCTTTGAAAAATACCAATTCAGGCCCTGTGTTGTGACTTTGTCATGAAAATAATTACAAGTCTACTGATATTGCCATGAATAGAAAATGATGGATATTATAGCTAGAATAAGGAAACTCTAAGATCAATTAGGAGAAAAGTTATTTACAGCTAATTAAGCTGATACTCTGAGGAGTAAACTAGTAAGTGAGAAAGCTGTGTCTGGAATTCAGGACAACTGAATGTAACTCTGGTGTTATCTATTTTTTTGTTTGTTTCATTTTTAATACTGGTCATTATGAATGTGGGCAGAAGAGATTTATAATTAGCCATAAACTACTTATATAACCATGTATTTGTTTGTGTTCAGGATATGTGTGGGAGACAAAAGAACTTTGAGACATAAACACAGCTGACAAGGAGGCTAGTGTCTATATAGAAGGATAAACATTTTCTTTAGTCATTTATTTAAGAAAATTTAAAAAATACATGTATTGAGCATCTAAACAGTCACAGACTGCAAATATGAAGAACCGAAATTTATAGATACATGACTATAAGCTGGAAGGGAGATGTTGGAAAAGGGCCCATTGAGATCTCAGAGGGAGAGAGGATTTCCACCCAGAGAGAGAAAGGGCAGAAAGAACAAAAGCAAAAGTGGAGAGAACACAACAGAGGATCCTAGACATTAATATATTGAATTGTTTGTTGTTAGGTGGAATTGAGAAACAAAATTAAAAAAAATAAAAAAAACCCACTTACCCATCCATTTGTTTTAATTGGAAAACTCCAGGCATGGAAATTCAAATGTTTGGAATAAGATAAATGGATGGGATGGAAGGTTAAGAAGCAAATGCAGTATCTTACCTTTGGGATTTCCAAGGAAGGTTCCAAGTGAATTGGACTTTGGAAAACATGATCAATATAGAGGGGATTAAAAGAAGATAATAGTAAATTAGGAAGAGCAAAAGGATTCAGGAAATCATACTTAAATTTAGACATAATAATGAGGAGAGGGATGCATCGGTTAAGCATCTGACTCTTGATTTCAGCTCAAGTCATAATCTCTTGGTTCATGAGAACAAGCCCCCTGTTGGGCTCTTCACTGACAGTGCAGAGCATGCTTGGGATTCTGTCTCCCTCTCTCTCTGCCCTGCCCCTCCCACACTCTCTCTCTCTCTCTGAAAATAAAAAACTAAACTTAAAAAAAAAGAAAAATGAGGATAAATGAGAAAGAAACCTATTCTATAAAGAAAGCTATGTTTCATAACTGAAACATGTACAAGCACGTGGTGGGGTCAGATGCTCTGTGGCAGAACCACCTTTTTGGGCTAGGAAAACTCTGTAATGGAGTTTTGTTCAACTACAGAAAGAGAAAGGAAGCAAGAAGACCAGAGTGAGGCACAGAATATCACAGAATTAATAAAAAGACAGGAAGGAAGAAGAGAGGAGGAATAAAGGAACAGAAAGAAAACAAAAGAAGTTGACATTATGAAAGAGCACAGGAAACTCTTAATTCCTATAATCTGGCATATAAAGTTAGCCCATGTGCACGGATTCCTTGGAGGAGCCTGGCATCATCAGTTACCATGTAGACAATTCTATTGACGGCTGCTTTATTTTCCAAATCTAATAATGAAGTCAATAGCCTTCAAAGCCTGGAAATAAGTGTCTCTGTGCCTCCTCAGGAATCACTTTGATTGGCAAATAGCTGTAACTGCATCATTACCATTTAATGTCTCGGGTAGTTCCAATGGTACCTGGAAGATAATAAAGAGGTGTCAGTTTTATTCATATCTTTTAATTGCTCCTATTTGCATTTCTTTTGTTATCCTGTGGGCAAAATTGTAACACTTGGCTAGGCATACAGTGGATAAAGGAGATATAACAGTCCAGACTAAAATACTCTCCTAAGTACCCATTACAATGGATAGCTATGAGCAACGGTATAACTTTGCAATAAAACCTATTTACTGCTAAAAATTAAAATTGCTTTTAACAGCTTTATTGCATGCAAACAATTAAAATAATTATTTCAAGTTGTAGCTGCTGTTCTGGTATGTCTGGCTAAGAAGTGAAGTAAAAGGGAAAAAAAATAAAATAAAGGGAAGGAAAAACAAAAGGGTAAATCCCACGAGCAAATGCAAGAACTTTGTGAAATCAGAGAATTTAGGACCTAGCATCTCCCTCTTTCCTCTAAATCATTCACTATTCATGTAAGTTGTAGAAATTTTCCTATATACACGTCAGTGTTTTTAAGAGAAATAAAATAATGCATCCTGCACTATAAGGCTTCTGGCAACATTTTGAACATTTGATTTTTATAGGATGCAAGAAATACCTCTTTACAGAACCCCTAAGCAGCCTCTTCACTTTGATTGAAAAGTATTTTTTCAACTCAGACATCCATGCCATGATAGGTAAAATCATTTTAAAGGGATCCAAGAAATTGGAAATCTCACTATCTCCAGTATTTTATTTGACCACATACTTTTGGGCATTAGTTTCAGGTAAACAATTGTGTATTCTGCAAATCCAATAAGAAATTGCAGATGACTTCTGTCTGTCCAAGATATGCACACATATATCAGTCAGGTAAAACCATATGAGTTCCAATTCAGTCCACATTCCATTCTTTCTCCGTGTTTATTAGCATGCATGGTTTAATAACCTGAGAGACAAGAATAACCTGAGAAGACAAGACTGACACAAAAATCAGATGTTATTCCCAAACCAGTACTGGGTAGCTCATTCTATAATCCATGATCATTTATTTATTCATCACACATATACCAAGTATCTGTTATATGTTGGCATTCAGTTCTCATGTAGAATGAAAAAGTGAATTCAAGGCACAGCCCCTGACCTTGAGAAGCCCACAGTATATAGTCGGAAAAATTGACACATAAAGAAGTTATTGCAATGTCATCAGTCCTCAAGGAAAGATGTGAACAAAATATATAGTGTTTCCTTAATTACATCAGGTAAGAAATTTTTCTTCCCAACTATATAATTTAAAACTATGTTTCTTGGCTGTAAAGATGAATAATAGTATGCATTTTGAAGAGTTGTTTGGAAAATAATAATAACTGTCATTTATTGTGTCTGCTGTTTCAGGATCCATGTGCATTACAAAAAAAATATTTACAGAGATGGGAAGGCAGATTAGGTTGTGGGAGGAGCTCAGACTCTGCTATCAAATCACCTGGGTTGGAGTCTTGTCTCTATTACTTACTGGCTATGTGACCCCAGTCAAGCCAGTTTCCACCTTTGAAAAGCATGAATAATATTAGTACTTATTTCATAGCATTGTTATGGAGACTAAATTCATTAATCCAGGTACACTTCCTGACACAGAGAAAAAAACATTTTATGGGTGTTAGCTCTGTAATCACCTCTGTTAGCTTCACAGAAAGCCCGTGAAATAAGGGATATCCTTTCTTTTTGGCAGATTGACAACTGTGGTTTAGAGTTAAGAAGTGTTGTGTTGGCTGTCCCATGCACAGAACTAAGAGCAGAAATTCAAATTCAAGTTTATCTAACCCTGAAGATAGTGTAATAAGCCTGGATTTCTCTTCCAAACTTTCATCTATCCCTCCAACCTTACTTAGGCTCTGTGTTGGTGCAATTCCCATTTGGCTTTGAAAATTATTTAGTTATTTCTCCAGTACCCAATATCATGCCAGTCTTTGGTGTCTGCCTTTTGATGAACAGGAGTTTTTAATTTCAATTTATATGAGTTTAATATCTCTTTCCTTTATGGCTTGTGCATGTTGTGGCTCATTTCAGGAATCATTCCTCAATCAAAATTGTAATAATCTCCTATATCATCTCCCAAAAGAGTTGCCTTTTATTTTTCTCTCTTTAAAGCACCTGGACATTGTTTTTATATATGGTTTTAGATAGGGTGCAGTTTCATTGCTCTTCATATAACAATCAATAGTCAATTATCTCATGACCATTTGTTAAAGAACTGATCTACCATTTTCTTACCCATCTATAACAACAGATTTATCATAAATTCAGTGTCCAAAAAATGCATGCTGAATTTATTATATTGCCCACCTGTGTACCAACATCACCCTGTCATGATTGCTTATCAGGCATTCTCCCCACCCCTATTTTTTCCAAGGATAGCCTTGGCTCTTCACAGATTTTTTTTCTCTTCCATATAAATTACAGAATTAGTTTATAAAGTTCCAATAAATATGTAAGACATGAATTTTCTTATTGGAACTGCATTGCATCTAAATATGAATGTGTGAGAATTGACATTCCCAATGTATAGACATAGTGATTTCCTAAGTATATGTAAGTATTGGCAAATAACTTTAAACAAGATTTTAGTTTTCTCTTTTAAGAATTATGCATTAAGGGCACTTGGGTCACTCAGTCGGTTAAGTGTCCAACTCGTGATTTTGTCTCAGGTCATGATCCTAGGGTTGTGGGATTGAGCCCCATTTTAGGCTCCGCACTGAGCTTGGAGCCTTCTCGGGATTCTCTCTCTCTCCCTCTCTCCACCCATCGCCACTCACATGTGCACACTCTCTATCTCAAAATAAATAAATACGTTTAAAAAAAGGAATTATGCATTATTTTAGATTAATTCTTAACTAGTTTATAATTTAATTGTATACATTGTATTTTTGAAATGTGATTTATTCTATTGTCATGTATGTGTGTATAGTGGATATACAGAGACTATTTTATATGTACATATACATATACAATTGGTAAATAGATAAATATTTTGTATCCAACAACATTCTAAGCTCATTCATTCTAATGATTTGTCTATAGGTTTTGTTTGTGCATGTTTCATACAGACAAGTATATTAAACTTCTCTTTCTTTGTTTCAAACCTTATATGTTTTCTTTTCTGGCCTTACTGTGTTCACTAGGACTTTCAGTACAGTGTTGAATTGAATGATAGTGATGGGAGGGGCCACCCTGTCTTTATCATCTAATAAGGATATGTCAATACTTCATGATGTAGTGGGCTATTTGCTATAAGGTACTTTTAAAATATGTTTTTCGCATTTTTTATTTAAAAAAATTTTACGGAAAACATTTGTTAAATCCATTTTAACCTCTGTTGATTGAAAAAATTATAATGTTTTCCTGCTTTAATCTGTTAATGTGGTTTTGTTACAACCAATGCTCATATTTGGTGGGATTTGATGTGTCAACATTTTGGTGAAAAAAATTCATAGTAATTTATTGAGTGAGATTAGGACTGTGGTTTTCCTTTCTTAAATTTCTTTGTCAGATTTTGATATCCCTGTTAGAGTAACCTCATGAAAATTGAGATGGGGAAGTGTTCCCTCTAATTTGTTCCCTGCGTATTCAGTGTAATTTAGCAGAATAACTCTCTGTGTCTAGTATTTTAGGAATTTTAGGAAATTTTAAGCTTCTCTTTCAACTTTTAAAAGATTATGTGACCTCTTAGGTTTTGTATTTCTTTTTGGTTTCATTTTGAGAAGTTAAGCTTCCAGGAATTTCATAATTTTTTAGCAACTTATTAATATATGCCTAAGATGATTTCATAATGTCCTTTTAGTATCTTTTATTACCTATGTCATATAACATCATCATCATTCCATGTATGTGTGTGTGTGTGTGTGTGTGCCTTCTTTCCTACTTTGCCAATATTATTGGAGTTTCATCTATGTTATTAGTCTTTTAAGAGGACCAGCTTTTGGATTTTTCAGTTTTCACTATTGGTATTCAAGCAGTCTTGCTTTGAACTATTTTGGTATACAAAAATTTCAATAGTTTAGTTAAGAAACAAGTACCCAACAACACAGTTAAAGTTTCAGTTATCACAGTATATTAACCGGGAGTAATTTCATAATTGTGCTGCTTTTTTTTTTTTTTTTCCAATCCACTAATGATTGGTCACTCAGCATCTGTTAGTCAGTTAATGAACAGGCAGCAAAGTGTGTGGTTGTGTTGCCTCTTTGCCTCCATGGTAAGCATTATCAGATACAGATAATCCAAAGGATTGACCAACAGAGATGAAAGTGCAGTGAAAAAAACAAACAAATCACTACAAGTGATATTGGAATTAGTTAGAAGGTTCGAAAGTGACAAAAGCAAAGATAGGACCAAATCTGGGCCTGCCCTGAAAAAGTTTGTTGAATTTTAAAAACAAAATAGAGTCACTTAAACATTTTACTAAGAATAGAAAGCTGTTCATGATTGAAATAGAGCATTTCCTTTTACTTTGGACAGAGGCTGTAATAAACAAAAATCCCAATCAGGGATGCCATTCAGGTTAAAGAATTAAAGTCATCTGCCACACTGATAGAAAACCGTAATTACAAAAAAAAAAAAAAAAAAAAAAAAAACCTAGAGGTCATGCGATTGTTTTGCTGAATTTTGGAAGAAATATGATAAAAGCATGCAACTGAAAACACTTAACCTTCATTGCAGGAATGATCAATGAGTAATATTTACACTGTATGGCAAAAGGTTTTTATCATATGCTGCAAATATTTTGCAGAATTCAAAAAGAATATAAAGGGAGTTATAAAAGAAGTAGCTGACTGTGAGAATATCATTGTCACTGACACATTTTGAGAGACTAGATATTCAGCTAGAGGAACTTAATGAAGGTGTTCATTATTTTCTGCCTTTTTTGTCGATTTATCCTGTTTAGTTTCTTTTCCCCCTAATTTCTTAGATTGACTGCTTAACTCATTATATCCAAACTTTCTTATTACTAGTATGTTGATTAAAGGCAATCTAGTCTAATCCATGTTGTGATTGTTTTCTTGTACACAGAAGTTTATAAGAAGATTATTGCTTAATTTGAAAATACATAGTCTTTAATTGGTCATCTCTTTGCTAACTAAATTTTATGGTGAGAAGACCATATGATCTATGTGCTATCAATCCTTTGAGATTTATTAGTATTTTCTTTATAGTATTTGGCCAAATGTGTAGCCAGTTTGTAAATATATCTTTTTTTTTTGATATTCAAAAGTAATGGTTTGTTTTTTTATGTTTATTTATTTAAATTTATTTTTAATTTATTTTAATTAGCATATAGAGCAACAAGGATTTCAAGAGTAGATTCCTTAATGCCCCTTACCCATTTAACCTATTCCCCCTCCCACAACTCCTCCAGTAACCCTGTTTGTTCTCCATATTTAAATCTCTTATGTTTTGTCCCCCTTCCTTTTTTTTAAATTTTTGCTTCCCTTCCCTTATGTTCATCTGTTTTGTCTCTTAAAGTCCTCATATCAGTGAAGTCATATGATATTTGTCTTTCTCTAATTTCACTTAGCATAATACCCTCTAGTTCCATCCACATAATTACAAATGGCAAGATTTCATTCTTTTTGATTGCCGAGTAGTACTCCATTGTGTGTGTGTGTGTGTGTGTGTGTGTGTGTGTGTGTGGTATATATATACCACATCTTCTTTATCCATTCATCTGCCGATGGACATTTGGGCTCTTTTCATACTTCCATACTTTGGCTATTGTTGATAGTGCTGCTATAAACATTGGGGTGCGTGTGCCCCTTTGAAACAGCATACCCATATCCCTTGGATACATACCTAGTACTGCAATTGCTGGGTCATAGGGTAGTACTATTTTAATTTTTTGAGGAGCCTCCATACTGTTTTCTAGATGGCTGCACCAGTTTGCATTCCCACCAGTGGTGCATAAGAGATCCTCTTTCTCCACCTCCTCACCACATCTATTGTTGCCTGAGTTGTTAATGTTAGACATTCTGACAGGTGTGAGGTGGTATCTCACGGTGGTTTTGATTTGTATTTCCTGGATGATGAGTGATGTTGAACATTTTTTCATGTGTCAGTTGGCCATCTGGATGTCTTCTTTGGAGAAGAGTCTATTCATGTTTTTTGCCCATTCTTCACTGGATTATTTGTTTTTTGGGTGTTGAGTTTGATAAGTTCTTTATGGATTTTGGATACTAACCTTTTATCTGATATGTTGTTTGCAAATATCTTCTCCCATTCTGTCGGTTGACTTTTAGTTTTGCTGATTGTTTCCTTCACTATGCAGAGCTTTTTATTTTGATGAGGTCCTAATAGTTCATTTTTGCTTAATTTCCCTTGCCTCTGGAGACATGTCGAGTAAGAAGTTGCTGTGGCCAAGGTCAAAGAGGTTTTTGCAAATATGTTTTTTTAATTGTGCTTGAGATTATTTGGACTTTATGAATCTACTAATTGTTTTTATTCATCGTGTCTGGAAACTCAGCCATTAAATATTCAGTTATTCTCCTGTATCATCCTCCTTCTAGATATATATGCAATACATTTTCTCCTTGTATGCATCTTAGTTGTTCATTTTTTTCACTTATACTCTCTGTTGCATTCTGGGTGACTTCTTAGTTTTATATTTTTGATTATTAATTCCTTTATTAAATGGGTTTAAACTGTTATTGTCAATTTACTATGTCTTAAAGTTTTATTATTATATACTTTTTTATTTTCATAAATTGTATAAGTTTTTTATAAGTTCCTTTTAATTTTAAAAAGTTATCTCCAGCCATTTTGTATAGTTTCTTACCTTTAATCATATTTTATTTGCAATTCCTTCTTTTTAAAATGTATATTAAAAAATTATTTTGTTTTCTGAGTCTGCAATGTTAACATCCAAGTAATTTGCAGGGCTGGTTCTGTGTGTGTGTGTGTGTGTGTGTGTGTTTGCGTGCCTATCTGTCTGTCTTTTTTTACCTTTGTCTATAAAGCATCACTTCCTTCGTTTTGGGGGTTTTGGTTTTTGGTTTTTTATTTACTGTAAGATCACAATTCTTAGCACTGTAAGTATGAAAGATCTTTAAGACTTAATTCAAGGTGAGCCGTTTATGAGAAGATTTGCTTCTGCCTATTTCCTGGGGGACTACATAGCAGGGATCACTGAACCACAAATTATTGGCTTGATTTTTTTTTCCTTTACCATTCAGGTAGCATGAATTTGGGCTTTGGAGCCATAGGGGAGTGTGGTTATGTTTATAAATTCTCAGAATAGATTTTTTTCCCTTTTAATTCAGCAGCTAGGTTCATCACTGAAGATTCTCTTTGGACTATACTAAGGGATGGAAGTTTTATTTGTTGTACCTCCTCACTAAGTTAGCCCTTTAGGGCCTCAGCTTTATGTGGAGAGATCGCCTCTTATCCCCTCCCTGTTTCACAAACCTGACTTGTTTTTCTCTTTCATGTGTCTACTTAGGCAATGATAAACAGAGGTTCATATTCACTGGGTTTGACAAATATTCTCAAGACAGAAGCCAAATTCTGTGTTCTTTTTATCTTTATGTTTCCTCTCTCCTTAATTTTTGCTTTGTGAAATTCTTTTCTTTTTCTAGTGCATTGGAATATTTTACAATATGGTTTGAAAATATTTTTACCAACACAATTGAGATATTGATCATCATTCCAAATCTGCCATGTAGCCGGAAATGGAAGCCCTCATCCAGTTCTCTCCAGCACTGTAACATGCTTATTTGTGCTTTATTGCTGTTTTAACCTCCTGAAGTGATCTTTTTGCATCTTTTCCTTTTTCTATGAACTAGCATGTGAGGTCCATAAGACAAGGTACTTTTGTGTTGTTACTTTAGATTTTCACTACTATAATCCCAGTGCCTGGAATAGTTAATACTTGGCACATAGGCTCTTAATTTTTTTGAATGGAATAATGATGAATTCCATGTGGTTAGAATGATCAGAGTCTGAGGTTGTCCAGTCTCCTATCTCTATTCAAGGCTTCTTATGTTCTTTAGTTTGATAGCTGGTTTCAAACTTATTATATTGACATGGGAAAGCATTAGTTTTGCATCTCACTGAAGGTAAAAATTTCATACTTCAGATTGAAGATTGAGAGAACCAAAGCCACTTAGATCTGCAGTGCTGGCAAAAGCAGTGCCCCATTGGTCCAGCACAACTTATTAGTTTCCTGAATGGCAAAAACCTGATTAATAATAGAACAGTCTTACATTTAATGAGCACCAAGGCAGTATTTGGCATTTATTGTTCCCTTGCCTAAAACCATCTTAATGGCACTCCAGACTCACTCTACTCGTTAATAGTGCCCATTTGGAATTTTATCACCTGTCCCAAGCAACAACATCATTTCTCCACAGATTATTCTCTTGGCCTAAAATTGTTTTGTTGTTATTGTTTTTATTTGCTTGCTTGTTTTCTGGCTACTGAACAAACCATGCTTCCAAATATTCTGAGTACAAACCTACATTTAGATCTCTAGACACATAGGTTTGTCCCACATAATGCAAGCTCCTATTATGAAGCCGTTATTTAACATTTCTTGCGAGAAGAGAGAAAGTTTAATTACTCTTCCTAGAAGAAAAGTTTTAAATTTAAGTGTGTGTGTGTGTGTGTGTGTGTGTGTGTGTGTGTGTGTGTGTGTACATAGATACTTGTACTGATTCAAAGGGCTCAACATTTTAGGACAAAACCTAGATACATAACTCACTCCCCACCTAACCCCAATTTACTCATTTAGTCATTCAATAAATCAGTATTTATCTTTTTCTAGATCCAGCTAGACCCAATTAACGTCTGTGTTTATGATCTGTGGTTTTAAGTGTGTAGCTAGATCTATTTGCTTTAAACAAAGCGATTCATTTCAAAAGTTTGACTTCAAAAAATGTGTTTTCATCTAAATATTTTGATATCTCCCTTGGAAAAAAACGCATCTGCTAAATTAAAGCTATAATTTCTTAAGTTTAATTTATCACTTGAAACATTCCTTCCCTGTGCCGCCCCATTCTGTTCATTTTCATTTGCAAAATGTACTTCTGCTGGCTTTCCTATTATAATCTTTACTCTGTATTAAACCTATCTCTTTTAAAAGATTGTTCTAAGATGAAGCTGAATAGAATGTTTTATTGATGAGTCCTAAGAGAAAGGCTCTTTCAAAATCCACCCAGATTGGAGAAAGCTATTGGCTGTGTACCTGAGGCATTATCATAAAGAATATCACTAATCTTTACAGAGCAGGAGAAGCCATTTCTTCTATTGTTAAATCTTAGCACTGGGTTTCACAACTATCAAAACCTGAAGGCGATGCCTCAGGCATTTACATGGCTAGTCATTAATATAAAAGTGAGAAGGGCAATACTAGCTGTTGTTATCACACACTGAATTTACTTTTATTTCTGAGTAGAAAAAAAAAAAAAAGAACATATTGATGCTCTTGCTTCTCTTGGCTTTTTCCCCCTGCTGATAATTAGAGTGCTTAGAAAATAAAATAGCCACAGATTCTTATCAGGCACATGGAAAGTATTAAAAATGATTGCATGTATCTTTCTTCCATTTGCAAGAAGCAGACAAGTTACTATTCAATTATTATGCATTTACCTGAGGCAGTCTCAAAGAGCCTACTGCCAAGTTTCTTGCCAATTATTTTCAAAGTCTCACTTTTTAAGAATACCTGTAGGATAATTCTTTTGGAATTATAAGAATGTTATTTTTACTAGAAAACTTTTATAAGCTAAGCACTAAAAACAAAAGATAATTGATGAATTGAGGAACTAATGGGAAGAATGTATACAAAAGGGTAATTTATGAATTGAGGAATTAATAGAATATATACGAGAGTATTCTGCATTTTTTTAATATTTGCGGGAAAATGAGGAGAATTGCCAAAAATAAAATGTAGCTCAGTCCTCACTTAATTTGCAGGTATACATACAGTCTGAGAGGATTGAAAGTTTCTGATTCCATGGTTGCCTGTGCAGCTCAGTCTGTCTGACTCTTGATTTAAGCCCAAGTCATGACTGACCCCTGTGATGGGCTCCATACTGGGCATGAAGCCTGCTTGATTCTCTCTCTCTCTCTCTCTCTCTCTCGCTCTCACTCTCGCTCTCGCTCTCGCTCTTTCTCTGTCTCCTTCTCCCCTGCTCACCGTGAGCTTGCTCTCTCTCCCTCTCTCCCTCTCCCTGTCTCTCTCTCTCTCTCTCTCTCTCTCTCTCTCTCTCAAAAAAAAATTTCTGATTCTAATTGAAGAGATAATGGAAATATGAATGGCAATAATTTTTTGGTTTTGATTTTAGAAAATTAGGGCATGGGGTTGTTTAAGTAATTATGTGTCTCATGATAAAATACTTTCTAATCCCACTGTTGTACTTTTGCTAACGCTGATCTCACAGCCAGTTCCTACTGGGAACACTGGATAATGTCATCAATGATCTTATAAATCCAAAAACTTTATTTGACATTTCTGACTCCAAAATATATGACACAAAATCCAAATATCTATTATCTAGTTCCTGTGTATTTTCCAGATATCATATCTGCACTTCCAAAATGATGCCCCAAGTCCCCACAAACATTATCCAAACAAAATTAGTAAACACATTATTCATTCGCCCAATGCCCACCTTCAACACACAATCTGTTTACTATGTTTGTACTTCCTGTTTTAATTATTAGTCATCATTCATCAGAACTCATAAACTAGTACTATTTAATCCTTCTTTCTGTCTGCACATCTACTTGATTACCCGATCTCACAAATTCTTCCTTGAAAGTATCTCTTGCTGTATGACTCACCTCCCCATCTCCTTTAGACTGTCTCAGTTCAGTCTTACCTGATTCCTCTTCTGAAGTATTGCACACTTTTCTAACTCTCATTACTGCCAACACATCACTTTCTTTAAGTTTACGTCCCACGTTACTACTAGAACTATCAATTTAAAATGTCAAATCATATTAATTCTCTGCCTTAAAAAAGTATCTTGGGTGCCTAAAAGAGCAAAGATCATCTTTCAGGCATGAAACTGTGTCCTCTAAAATCCTGACCCAGCCTTTAATGCAGAAGAATCTTTTTCCATATCACAGTACTTACCATCCCTCGAGTCTGCCAGATCTTTAATATTCCAGCACCTTGCAGATATTATCCTTCTGTAAGGACTGCCCTTTCTCTCTTTTCCACCCAGCAAGCACCAGCTCATCATTAGAAAGCCCTGTACATCCCTTTCAGTGAAGCCCATTCCATCTGCTTTGGTCAGCAGTTACAGTCTTCTCCTTTGTATTTTATAGAAATTTGTTCATATATATATGTATATATATATATACGTATATATATATATATACATATATATGTATATATATATATACGTATATATATATATATATATATATGTATATATATATATATATATATATATATATATATGAAATATATATGAGTTCCTAGCTATTTTTTTGTTTTGTCTGTCTTTCTATCTGCACTGTGAACTTTTTGGTAAATAAAATTGTGACTACATTATCACCCAGGTATTATCTTTATTTTTTAAGTGCTCAGTGTATATTTGGGGGGAAAAATCATCGTACCTCCTCTTTAAAGATTGCTCTATTTTTTCAGCTTCTGCTGATCACCCCGTCCTCAGAAATCCACATTATACTTTAACCAAATAATTTGACAATAATTCTATGTTAGTAAACCTTGCCTGGTAATTCAAGTTTTGAACTGTAGCTGGGCAATTAAAAGGCAGCTAGATAAGCCTGCCAAATAGATGGATGGATAGATGGGAGGAATGAAGGAAGGATGGGTAGTCCAGGGCTAAGAGATTGAATATGTAAATGACAAGAGCCAAATCATATGTGACAAGAGCTCTGACCCATGGTGTCTTCAGTAACCAGCTCAGGGAACCAAACCAAATCTCTGCAGCAATTGGTTCAGAATAGTCAGGAGTAGGTGAAGGACTCTCAGATTTCCTAATTTTTGTCCCCTCTTCCAATACCTGGCCAGAGGAAGATAAATGTGCTTCCCAAACTAATCACATAAGATGTTCTGTCTAGTCAGCTTGCTTCCAGCTTCACCAAGCAAATAACCTCTAATAAGAATGTATCTGAAGTCTTCCCTTTTTTCCACTGTAAAGCATTCCCACTCCCCTTCCTGCCTTTGAAGCTCTGCCAAATGCAAATGATGGTGATAGACTCCTTTGCTATTGCAGGCTCTGAATAAATAACCTGTGTTTGTTCTCTTTTGTTTGGTCTTTGTTTTAATTCTGCAAGACTCTCTCTGGCCCTGACTTTGTCAGTGATCATTTGAAGAAATATCAATCTAACAGAAAAATAATAATGAAGTAAAATCCAATTTTTAATCCCAGATACTTTATGTAACACAAGAGAGCACTGTAAATATCTTTGAAATCCTCACTGTCCATTGCTATTATTCTCAGTGTTCTTCACAAGATATTACACATAGTCTTAAAACTCTCCTTCATTTTCTGTCTACAACTAAAAGACTATTTCAAACTAATAGGTTCTTTCTTTCCAATCTCTTCTATTTGTTTCTCCTTTAATGTTTCTAACTTGTGAAACGTCAGCCATTTCTGATGCAAATCCTCTATGATAGGTTCTCCTTTGTTTCTTTTATCATCTTTTGCTCATAATTTGCATCAAAAGACACCTTTTAAGTAAAACTAGAGAATTCTGAATAAGACTGGAGGATTTAATCAATGTCAATATCCTGGTTATATAATATTTTGGTTTTTAAATAGACTTTATTGTTTTTGAACAGATTAGATTCACAGCAAAATTGAGTAGAAGCTATACAAATGTGTCATATACCCCCTGCCTCCACACAGGCATAGCCTCCTGCATTATCAACATTCCCCACCAGAAGGTACATTTGCTACACTTGATTATCAGCCAGAGTCCATAGTTTACTTTAGATTTCTTTCTTGGTATTGTAGTATATTCTAAGAGTTTGGACAAATTTATAATGATACGTGTCATATATGTAGTTTCACTATAATATCATAGTGGCATCAACCCTGGGCAACCACTGATCTTTTACTATCTCCATAGTTTTGCCTTTTTCAGAATGTCATATAGTTGGAATCATATAGTATGTATAGCCTTTTCAAGATTGGCATCTTTCACTTAGTAATATGTGTTTAGGGTTCCCAAATGCACTTGATAGCTCATTTCTTGTCAGTCTTGAGTAATATTGCATTGTCTGGATATACCACTGTTTATTTATCTGTTCACCTAGTTAAGGACATCTTGGTTGCTTCCAAGTTTTGTCAATTATGAATAAAGTTACTATAAACATCTGTGTGCAAGTTTTTGTGTGGACATGTTTTCACTTCATTTGGATAAGGAGTGTGATTGCTAGATTGTATGGTAAATGTATGTTTAGTTTGGTAAGAAACTGCCAAATTGTCTTCCAAAGTGGCCATACCACTTTGCATTCTGCCAGCAGTGTATGAAATTTTTTGTTGCTCCACATTCTTTTCAGCATTTGCTGTTATCTGTATTCTGGATTTTGACACTCTAATAGGTGTGCAGTGGTATCTCATTGGTGTTTTAATTTGCATTTCCTTGATGATACATCATGTGGAGCATCTTTTCATGTACTTATTTTCTATTTGCATGTTTTTTGGTGAGGTGTCTGTTAAGGTCTTTAGCCCATTTTTTTTCCACTAGGTTTTTTTTTTTAATTGTTAAGCTGTAAGAGTTATTTGTATATGTTAGATAATGGTTTTTTATCAGATAGGTGGTTTATAAATGTTTTCTTTCAGTTTATGGCCTGATTTGTCATTTTCTTAACAGTGTCTTTCATAGAACAGACATTTTTAAAAAATGTTTCTATTTATTTTTGAGAGTGAGAGAGAGCACAAGCAGAGGAGGTGCAGACAGAGAGGAAAACACAGAATCTGAAGCAGGAGGCAGGTTCTGAGCTGTCAACACAGAGCCCAACATAGGCTCAAACTCATGAACTATGAGATCATGACCTGAGCCAAAGTTAGACACTTAACTGACTGAGCCACCCAGGCGCCCAGGGACAGACATTTTTTTGTTTGTTTGTTTGTTTGTTTGTTTGTTTTGATAGAGAAAAAGAGCAGGGGAGGGGCAGAGAGAGAATCCCAAGCAGGTTCTCAGCTGTCAGTGCAGAGCCTGATGTTATAGGCTCAATTTTATGAACTGTGAGATCATGACCTGAGCCAAAATCAAGAGTCAGATGCTCAACCGACTGAGCCACCCAGGCACCCCTGAGAACAGATATTTTAATTTAATTAAGTCTTCTTTATGAATTATTTCTTTCATGGGCCAGACATTTGGCTTCCATATCACCCAAATACATTTATGTGGGTCTATTTCTGGGCTGTCTAATTTGTTCTTTTGATCTATTTGTTTATCCTTTTGCCATTATCACACTGTCTTGATTATTGTAACTTTAAAACCTTAAAGTCTTCAAGTTGGGTGGTGTCATTCCTCCAAATTTGTGCTTCTCCATCAATAGTGTGTTGGTTCTTCTGGATCTTTTACCTTCTCATATAGCCTTTAGAATGAATTTGTTAGTATCCACAGAATAATTTGCTGGGATTTCAATTAGGACTATATTGAATCTATAGAGTAAATTGGGAATAACTGGCATCTTAACAATATTGAGTTATTACAGTTTTGAAGAATGTTACTGTTCAGGGAAACTGGTCAAATTATACAAGGTATCTCTGTATTATTTCTTACAACTGCATGTAAATCTACAATTATCTTATCAAAAATTTTAATTTAAAAAAATGATACACCTAGAACTAAGATGGCCAACAAATTTTTTCCTAGAGGATAAGGTCAAGACTAAAGTGAAAGACAAAGACAGAATACTACTTTGCATTCAGGATAAAAATAGCAGAAAGCTCAGAATACACATATATTACTGATATTTTCCAGTCATTTAAATGTATGTCTGTATGTCTACACATGTGGTATATAACATTTTTTAAAAGATTTTTTAAAATAATATCTACACCCAACATGGGGCTTGAACTTACAACCCCAAGATCAAGAGTTAAATGAGAGTACCAGAATGGCTCAGGTGGTTAAGCATCAAACTTCGGCTCAGGTCATGATATTATGGTTTGTGAGTTCGAGTGAGTTCAAGCCCCACATCAGGCTCTGTGCTAATAGCTCAGAGCCTGAAGCCTGCTTTGGATTCTGTGTCTACCTCTCTCTCTCTGCCCCTCTTCCAGTCTCACTCTGCCTGTCTCTCTCTCAGAAATAAATAAACAAAAAAAATTTTTAAAGAGTTAAATGCTCTACCAACTGAGCCAGACAGGCACACCATATAACATGTTTTTGAACATTAATTTACTCCATGTTTCATAGATTTCCTTTTGAAATATAATGGCATTGAATTCAGGCTAAATATTCTCTATATTTGGAGTCGATTTTTCTAAAAAAATGGCTACCATGTTAAGATGAGAAAGTTCCTTTAACTATTTTTATTGATCACTTTATCAAACAGTCCACGTTACTTAGAATGAGCTGGAATTAGAGTAAGAGTTTCTCTAATCACTTTTAGTCACAGCTATGTTTGACTTTGTCATTAAGATGATTCTTGGCTTCCTCAGGTCTTTATTCTCTCACCTGGTATGCTCTGATGGCTTCTCTATTCTGTCAACGGCTGGGGCGAATGTTGCATGTCAAAGTTTCTTGGACTCAGCTCCTCACAAAAACAAAGTCTACCAGATACTTAAAGCCTGATGCTGATGGATTTATAATCAAGAGAAAGGGAAAATCAATGTAATAGAATAGTAGAATAGAATAGGATTTTACCTTTTTGCAACAAAATATACTTAATTCTGCTTGGAGGTGAGAGGCTGACCTGTGAAACCTTTTATAATCTATTTTTCCTCTCCGACTTCAGCAAAGAAAGCTCAAAAATATTTTCATTTAGTAGAAGCCAATTGAACTCCTACAACTTTCAGGATATAGACTCATTTAAATTTGAGATTTCCTACCTTGAAATTTGCATCTAACTGTCATAGTAGTAAGATGGCTTTACCTTAATAAAATGACAACCTGATAGTACAGTAATTGTTTCTTAAATGCAATAATGTGAAAGTATCTGAATCAAGTGAAATAAACGTTGAGCTATAAAAGCAATAACCCATTCTTATTCCTCGCTTTATTGCTATGTAAAAATTATTATCATTATACTTACTAACCTGAACAAATAAATATTCATTGAATGATCACATTTCCCTTTTATTAGGATTTTCATAACAATAAAGACATCTAAATTTCCCTTTTACATTATGATCATATTAAACATCTCAGATGAAAATGAGATGAGCAGTGTGATCAGAGTAGTGAAGGAAGCTAAAACTATTTAAAAGGAAATAACTTATATTACTGGAAAAGGACCTGTCTCTTTTCCGAGATATTCTGAGTTCTTTTCTCTTTTATTTTTATTTCCTTTCCCATGTCACCCTCTACCATGTGTCTATCTCTGTATCCTTACCGTCCCTCCCTTCTTCCTTCATTCCTTCCTTTCTTTTTCTTTTCTTTTTTTCTTTCTTGTCTTTCTCCATTCATCAAGTATTTATTGAGGATTATATATGTGTCACACTCTAGAATCTGGAGATAGCGCCGTGAACAAGGCAATGTCACTCATCTTATGAGCTTTACAAGTTAAGTGATCTCTTCATACAACCAGATTTTTGTACACAACCCCTAATTGGAAACTGTCACCTGGATGTCCTTCTACAATTGCATAAAACATAACATTTCTACAAAGTTTAACTCACATCAAAATATCTGAGCCCTTATAGACTCCTTTGATTTCTTTGTTCTCCACATTTAGTTGCCAAAACAAAATTATTTTCTCTGTAGTTCTTCAACTTAATACCTGCTTTTTATTACTTCTCTCCCTGTCTGAATTTGGTTAGTCTCCAAATTCTTCTTTATCTTATCACTGAGTGAACTCTGTATAATCTAAAATGTATCATATCAGAATACTTAATGAAAATGTGAAGACCTCTACAATGAAATCTGAAAAATATCTTGGGAGGAGAAATAAAAGAAAATCTAAATAAATAGAGGGATGTATCATACTCAATATCATGATACTTAATATTCTAATGTCAATTTGCCCAAAATTAATCTATATGTTTATCATAATTAAAATCTAAATGTTTCTTTTCTTTTTTTTTTTCAAATTTAACTAGTTAATTCTAAAATTCTTCTGGAAAAGCAAAAGGTCAAGAATATGCTAGGCAATTTTGAAGAACAAATCTAAGGACATGTAACATTAAATATAAGACCTATTGTAAAGAAATATTAAATAAGATGATGCAGTATGGGTACAAAGATAGACAAACTGACCAATAAAACTGAATAGATAGTTCAGAAGCAGATCAGCATATATATATGACTACCTTATTTACAACAACAATAGTGCTACTACAGAGCAGTGAGGAAAGAAATTTTTTTCCAATAAACAATACTGGGTCAATCAGCTATTTTTTCTTCATATATCCAAATATCAGTGTGGTTAAATTTAGAATCCTACTAGTTATTCTATGAAAAAGTTTCATTTAATCCATTTTGGAAATTTAAGACTGAAAAGATTTACTAATAACTCCAAGTTTTCTTTCAAGCCTAACTGATTAATAATGGTAGAAGTCATTGACACAAACAGGAAATGGAAGAGTGGCAGGTTTGAGGTAAGGGTACATTGGCTAAGTTTTGGTTACTTAAAGAAACTCATCATTAGCAGTGACTGTTTTGCTACTCATGGTAAACTAAATGGATGAATTCCAGGAAATGTTTACCATCTGGAAACTCCTGCTTATTTCACTGACCTACAGAATATATTAATGTTTTATATTCTTTAATATGGATTTGCCAAAAACTGCAAGAAACACTCATTTTAATTGAAATTATTAAGCTACTAATTGTGTGGAAAAACACACAGAAGATGGACTAGTAGGGGCAAACTTCTGTACTGCCTTTCAAAATTTCCTTTGTTTAGTCTTTCCTTTTCAACACTTGACAATCAATGAAATTGTTACTTAGTTTTTGTACTCAGCCCGGGAATGCGCATGCTGCTTAGTACATCACAGACCTTTAAAGGATCAATAAGGGCAATAAATTTAAGTTCATGTGAGATGCTGAAGAAATGAAACAACAACAAAACAAACAAGCTGGTGCAACCACGTGCATCCATTTTCTGCCTAAGGGCAAAACCAGATGAGGCTAGCCCTGCTTCTGAGTTCTCAGTGTCTCTATGAGGTGCTCAGGGAACAAAGAATATTACTTATCCTTATGATGATGCTTCAGAGCTTTTAAGGCAACACAGGAATCATGTTATTTTACAAACATAGTAAAATTCTATGACAAGAAGATGACAAACAGGAAGAGTTCTATCTCCTTAGCATCTTGTACCAAATTTCTGCTAACTCACATTAATGTTGCCTGTTCGCTTTCCAAGTGATGTCAAGAAGCACAGATATTTTAGTGGGAACACAGTCATGATTTTATTTTAAATAAATACGGTGTTAGAGTTTATGTTTTGTATATTCAGCAAGTCCATAGGTAATTTAATAAATTTTATTAACATTCACCATACATAAATCCTTTGTGTAACACTTCTGGAGCTGCATCCACTGCAGGGAAGTAATCTATAGATCTGCTCTGTTCTCCTATTTTATTTGTTGTTATTGAAGTATAATTGACATACCATATCCTGTTAATTTCAAATGTACATCATAGTGATTTGATAATTTTATACATTACAAAACAATCTCCATGATAAGTCTAGTTACCATCTGTCACCATACTAAATTATTTCAATATTA